>NC_090936.1:694969624-695594624 GCF_040938575.1 Ambystoma mexicanum
ATCGAATATGGCTGCCTGAAAGGCGAGCTCCGGCTCAAACGAAAGTCCTGCTCTAAATAAATCCTTCTAGCGCCATTCTAGACGCTAAAAGAAGGAAGATTCCTGTGGCGGAAGGTCTCCTGGACAAACCCTGAAAAAACCAAGCACATACGTGTCGAGATCGCTGTACTGTCCTGCCTGAAGCGCTTTGGAGGCCGAGAGAGGTTGGCGTAGCCACCCAGCAGCTCTGCAGGACATTCACTGTGTGCCGGAGGTGCGGTGGGAAAGAACAGGCTGCAGTGGGGGAGGGGCGTAGCAGTGACTGCCATACCGCAGAGCCCGGGAAGGAAAACGTAGTGCGGCCGCCCCCAGCCTGGTGCGTTGTGCTGCCACTGGAGGACAGCGCGGACGACCGAAGCTGAGTGGGCAGAGAAGGAGAGAAGCAGAAAGCCGACAGAGCTGCCGGAGGAGCCGTACACTGCTCTTGCTGGCGTGTTACACGTGATGCCGCTGCTGCCGTCGGGGGACTGGCCCCTCCTTCCCCACGAAGGCACACTGAAGAAGGCTTAGGGGAGCGGAGTGGAGACACGCGAGGGGGGCGATCTCCCGTCCCTCACACCAAGTAAGTGGTGCGCGGTGGGGAAGACCCCCCCCTACAACAATAAACACCAGGGCGGAAACTAAACCCAACGTGGTGGGGACCACGGGGAAGGCTCCTTAATATACGCCATAAACCGGTACTGAAACAATGACTGAATGATCACAAGGCCCTGGGTATATAACACACGGAACGTGGTGGGGATCACTGGGAGTGCCCCTGAGTGGTCGCTGTGGACCAGTGTTGTCACTGCTGAGGAGGCGCAAGGGGCTGCACCCCCCAACATATGGTGAACTCATCAATAGTATAATAATAAACCCTGGTGTGGTGCGGCTACCGGTGCCCTAAGAACATCCTGAAGTACAGGGGGCAGGTCTGGGCGGTCCCCACCGAGCTAAACCCCATTCACCCCGAAGTGGTGCAAAGGGGCACCCTGCTGAGAACCACATTAAGATAAACATTCTGATCAGACTCTCAGGGTCCACCCGGTAAATATTCCGGCTCCATAGAAGAAACAAAATAAGTGCGAAGACACCCTGTGGAGGTAGGGGGTCAAGAGGAGCAAGCACTTCCACACTTTCCGCTCTCTTTCCACTGAACAATTACATGGCCGACTTTAATACGTGGGAGAACACAGTCCACTCTCTGACCGTACACTACAACACATGGGCCGCACCGACAGGAAGGGCACAGGAGGGAAAAAGACTGGCCCAATGGACTCCTTTGCCAGTTCGCAACCGCACAGGGCAGCCGACGGGGTGCAACAGGAGCCCGACAGACAGGAAGAAGATCCCTTAGAACGCCTAGCAGCACTAGTCCAGAATGGATATATGGCGGTCAGTGTCAAACTAGATGATATAGTGGCAACGATTGGATCCCTGAAAGCTCGAGTGGAGAATGAGAGCATGCGTATCAAGGAAGCGGAGAATAGAATAAGCATGAACGAAGACACAATTTCACAACATAGCCGCGACATAGCCCAACTCCAAACAGAACTACGTAAAACCCAAAGTAAGTGCGAAGATTTAGAATTGAGATCTCAAAGGAATAACATCCAGATTGTTGGAGTCACAGAAACTTTTGGCAAGGGCGACATGGAGCGACAAGTGCAAAACCTGTTGAGAGATATCCTAGGAGCAGAATCTTTTTCGGAGCATTTCCTCGTGGAGAGGGCCCACCGCACTCTGGCACCACCGCCGAAGCCTGGGGCACCACCTTGCACCATAATAGCACGTCTACTTAACTACAGGGACAGGGTTGCTATGCTCAGACTGTGCAGAGAGAAAGGCACTTTACATTTTGAACACAACAGAATTTACATATACCCAGATTTCTCCGCTGGTATACAAGCACAGTGACAAACCTACGAACTGGTTAAAAAACAGCTGCGGATGCTCAACGTACCATATGCTCTCATCTTCCCTGCGAAGATGAGAATCCAACATGGTGGTAGAGCCCACTTTTTCGAAAACCCCACAGAAGCCATGGCATACGTGGAGGCCTCTATCCCGCTGCCTCCCAGAGACCGGGTAATTTATCAAAACGCTAGGCCACAGCCGGGAGAGGAGAGGCGAGACTCAGCAGACTGACCGGAGTAAACCATCTGATCCTCGTCACGGGAAGAAAGAAATACTTGCAGAGAACGCCCTGGACACAGGTTTATTGTAGTTTCGAGCCGTGAGCACCTGACAGGGCAGGCCAGATGGCCGCAGCAGGCTACCCTCAGGAAAGCTCCATCAGTTTTGGGGAATGCCCATGGGGAAGGTTTTGACAGTTATCGGGCAGCATCATCATGTTGGGGGAGATGATGCCGGTGGGGGGTCAAATTGCCATATGAGACTTCGATATGTTCTGCTGTATGGGATTTGGGTTGGGGGGATTTGGTTCTGGGACCCAGTTGGAGGGGTCCTACAAGTTAAAAGTTGTGGTCGCGCCGCTGTACATGACATGCTTCCAAGAAACATTGGGATATGGAAAACAGTAAAGATACACAGTCATGGCACACACTAGAGCGATGACTCAGGGTCCGAAGCTAAAACTGCTTACATGGAATGTTCGAGGATTGAAAAACCGAACTAAATCGAGCAAGGTGGGAGCATATGTCACTAGGCACCAACCTCAGGTGATCATGCTGCAAGAAACTCACGCACTCCGGAAGGTAAACACAGAACTCTTGAAGAACTGGGGGCAACATAGATATTACACTGAATACTCCACAGAGGCAAGAGGTGTTCTTACTCTAATTCACCCCTCCGTAGGCTTTCGATTTGGAAAAAGGAAAATAGACACTCAGGGCCGCTATGTCATAGTATGGGGCAGCATTGCGGGGAGGGAGATGGTGTTTGTAAATACCTATGGCCCGAAATTTAGACAACCCTGATTTTTACATGGACGTGGTACATGAAATAGGCTACATGGGGTGTGAACAGATACTGTGGGGAGGAGACTTTAACACTATCCTGGACATCACGCTAGACCGCTCCACCACCAAACACTGAAATCGCTCCAAGACAACAGCAATGTTACAACAAATCCTAGCATAATTGACAATGGTTGATGCCTGGAGATCGCTACATCCACACAAGAGACAATACTCGTTTTACTCCTCGGTGCATGATACTTAATCCAGAATAGATTACTGGCTGGTGTCCGCATCCCTCATGCACCAGATCGATAACTGTGAGATACTTCCCCGCACCCTGTCAGACCACTCTCCCATCACAGTGGAAATGAAACTAGAAAATGTAAAACCCCCGATTAGGAGGTGGAGGATGCCGCCAGACATTCTTAAGGACCCAGCGGTAGCTGACGCACTGCATACAGAGGTGGAATATTTCCTTGAAACCAACAGGGGAACAGTGGATAGGAACTCAACCCTCTGGGAAACCTTTAAGGTATTGGTGAGAGGAATACTAATCTCTAAGTCTACGGGTATGTTGAAGTCAGTTAGGGTAGAACTGGCGGAGGTAGAGAAACGCTTGGGAGATCTGGAAGCGTGGTATGTTACACATGAAGACAAAAAACTCTCGGACATTAATAGCAGTCTACTGGAATTCAATAAACTAGCAGCTAGGGAACTACTATATATGTCAACTCCGCTCAGAGCACGCAGATACGGCGAAGGGAATAGAGCAGGTCGCACCTTAGCCAACCTGTTAAAAGCCGAGAGACAGCATACACCGATCTCCAGCATATTAGCAGGGGACGGCACAGTGACCACTAGTGAAGAGGGGATAAATAGAGAGTTCACCCATTTTTTATTCAGATCTATACTCTAATCATGATTTGAAATCAGCCAGCGATGTAAGAACGTACCTCGATAATATTACTCCCCCGACACTACCAATAGAATATAAACTCACGCTCGACCAACCCCTAACAACTGATGAGATCACAGAAGCAATCAAGTTGTTAGCCAACGGAAAAGCACCGGGCTCAGGCGGATTGGGAGTAGAGTTGTACAAGGAACTAAATGAGGAACTGGCCCCGGTGCTGTTGTCGGTGTGGGAGGAAGATATGGAATCAGGAACCCTCCCAACATCAATGAGAGAGGCTATAATAACAGTGCTTTTGAAACTTAGGTGACCACCCAACGAGATGTCCTCCTACCGACCCCTGTCCCTAATAAATTGTGATGCCAAAATCTTTGCTAAAATCCTGGCAACGAGACTCCTACCAAATATGCCCACATTAGTACACCCAGATCAGTGCGGCTTCATTCCCACCAAGTCGACGATACTAAACCTCCGGAGACTGTTTGGAATCATGGCCCAGATAAAACCTGAAGCCCAGGCGGTAGCTGTATCCCTTGACGCTGAAAAAGCATTTGATTCAGTGTCATGGACGCACCTATTTACAGTACTTGAGAAATTCGGAATTGGCCCGTACTTCCTGAGATGCGTTAGGCTACTGTACTCTGACCCCGGAGCTAGAGTGCTGACTAACCGTACGCTGTCTGACTGGTCCGGGCTGGGCAGGGGCACGAGACAGGGATGCCCATTCTCCCCCATATTATTTGCCCTCACAATGGAACCAGTCGCAGCAGCCATCAGGGAACATCAGGGACAGGGGGGCATAAAGGTGGCCGGCCTAACCCAATCAATATCCTTATACACAGATGATACATTGCTATATGTCCGGGAACCTGATATACATCTAGGTCCGGTGATGGAAACCATACACGAGTTTGACGAATATTCAGGCTATAGGACCAACAGATCTAAATCCGAAATCTTTCCCCTAACCCCTGCCAAGCGGTGCCCGAACAACACACATGGACTGCAATGGTCCCCCACTAAAATAAGATACCTGGGAATTATCTTGTCGGGGGAAAAAACCTCCCTATACTCCGACAATCATGAACACCTATTGAGTATCATCTCCACCAAACTCCGCCTGTGGGCAAAACTTCCCATTTCACTTATTGGTCGAGTGGCCATACTAAAAATGGTAATCCTACCGAAGCTATTATATATTTTTACTAACATCCCGATATGGCCTAGTGGACAGTTTTTCGCAGCCCTCCGATCCTTGGTTGTAGAGTTTGTGTGGTGCGGGGGGGGAGGCCGGAATGAAATGGGAAAAAATGGTGGAACCATATAACAAAGGGGGCATAGCAGCCCCGTACTTTTAATTATATTACCTGGTAGCACAGGCCCAGTTTGCCAGATACTGGTATGATCATCTCAACACATCACCTTACATCTGCATAGAGAGACATGCAGCACATCCAACCAACCCATGATCCATCATCTTTAAAGATAAGCATAAAGATGACTGCCCATTCGACCCAGTCAGCACAACAGTGCATGCATGGCCTAGGATCTATCGTAGGCTCCAACTAGAAACTCCTTCATACTCGGAAGCCCCCTTCTGGAACTTCCCCGGCATCGCACCATCTTATGACCATGATGTCCAGAAAACATGGGATCCAGAGGGAGAATTCAAAATTAAAGACATCTTCCCCAATGGTAAATTCATAACACTGGAAGAATTCAAGGTTGGGATGGGCTGGGATCAATTGAAAATACTACAATACCACAGGATGCGAATGGCCTTTAAGGCTAGATGGCCTCTATTCCCAGACGAACCCCCTCCACACCGATGACTCGTGGCCTTGTCCACCCAGGCAGGAGTCAGTGTCTCTGGGCTCTACGCTGTTGTACATGCAAACATGCCGACGGTAAATAAGATTAAAGCCTCCTGGGAAGCTGACCTGGGAACCACCATATCGGATAAGTCATGGGAAGGATACTATGAGTTAACCAAGAGGGTATCCATCAATGCAGGCCTCCGCCTGATCCAATTTAAGGTATTAAATAAATTGCACTACACACCCGAGAAAATCGCTAAATTTACACGGAATGGCCCTGACAGCTGCCAGAAATGCGGGAGCGAACATGCTGACTCATTTCACATGTACTGGAGTTGCCCACCTATATACAGATTCTGGGGAGAGGTGGTGAACATTCTAGTAGAAATCACACAAGTCCCAACAGACCTAACACCCCAAAAATACCTATTCGGAGACATTGGGAAGATCTCAGAAGTCACTGGAAGACTCTTCAACGTTGCGTGCACAGTGGCAGAAAAATGTATAGTACAGAACTGGAAGAGTGCACGCGTGCCACGCATAAATCACTTTCTTAAAGAACTGGCGTATGTCAATGAGTGTGAGGAACAGTATGTAATATCACTCCCAATGACAAATAAACCTGAAGACATTTGGGCTCCGATCAGAGTGTATCTGTGCGAATTGGGATCAGCCAGCAGTAGCCCAGCAGGGCCTTGAAATGAGCCGGCTTTGTAAATATTATATGTCTTACTGTGTTTCTGTACTTGACATCTAAGTTACTGAAATGTATGGAATGTTGTGTTGATGAGGCGACATGTACCACAATCAATAAATAAAGTTTACAACAAAAAAAAGAAGGAGGTTGGAAGTGAGATCAAGGGAGAGGAAGGGGGGTGTGGTCAGGAGGAGGTTGCAGGTGACTGGAAGAAAAAAGGAGGAGGAGTGTGTTAAAAGGGGAGGTGTATACAAGAGGTGGTGGCAGGAGAGACAAATGAGAAGATCAAAGAAGGGTTGGAAGAAGAATTGAGAAGTATGAGATTAAAGGAGATGGATGGAGGTGGAGAAGACTCAATAAGCAGTAAAGTGTGAATATCACTCTTAGTGAAGGGGTTGTGAAAGGTTGGGTGCACAATGCAGTGTGTTGAGGTAGAAAGGGTTGAAGAACGAGGTCCCAATAGGAGTCTATTGCGACTCACTGAGAAGGTAATATGTATTACCGGCACCAATGGTGCCAGTAATACCGGCTAGTATTTGCTGGTGGTGTGCCTGACTTACCTTCAGCTCTTGGCTAGAAGTAAATCAGGCCACTGCACCAGCAAATGTGCAGTATGCCGGTCCGGAAACGTGCCGGTAAATGGAATTATCCGCACGTTAATTCCGGACCTGCAGACAAAGAGGCATCCCGTGTCCTCTATTGAAAGCAGAGGCTTGACTATGCTGAAGCCACATGTTAAGCATTGCATCCAATACCAAAATGAAACACTATCTTTTTTGGTAGGGAAGAGGGAGAACTTTTGTTAAAGCGGTCTTGTTCTTGATTTTTGGGGCATTCCAAGATTAGCCAGGGAGTGATGCAAGCTCCGGTTTGCTCTCCTATCGCCCTCACGAGAGCACACCGCTTTTGAACAGAAAAACTCATTGCATACAAGTACAGGCAAATGTGCACATGGATGTGCGAGGAACAAATTAAAGACAAACGCATTTAAAGTTCAATATTATCAACCCACTCACACTTCATCACAAACCCCCCCATTGGTGCCCCACTCTGCAAGGTCCAAGAGCGGCTTTCGGACCGATATTTACGATGATAACCTAATTAAAATGGTTTCCCCGCTGCATGCTTCAACACAAGTCCCATAAACCTATCAGGGCCGCGAGGCGTCCCATTGCTCCTTTTCCTGCACACTTTTCAGGCTTGCTGAATACATTACTGACTGCTTAGAATCTCGCAAGCTGAAATGGTGCAAATACTCTATTAACTAAAATGAATTCATTTGGATAAAAAACCTAGCATGCAAGTCTCTGCACTAAGAATACAAAGCAATGAATCGCCTGCTCTGCTCTCTCGGTCACCTTGATGTTTTTATCCGAGGCAATAAAAGAGCCTTTATCCCAGTGTCCAATAAAAGAGCCATATGCAGCGAAATGCCAGCATCATTCAGCTGCCTCCATCCGGTGGGCCACAATGGATCCGTCCAATTAAACAGACTGATTAGCCACTTTCTGGTATTGCTCCCTAATAAACTACATTAGCTCGTGATTGGTGGCTCAAAGATTGCATCATTGTTGCCCATCCCGCCATCACAGTTGGAAATAAATGGAAAAAGCAGTTAGAGTGGATCAAAGAAACAGAAGGGGCGGGATACTGTAAATTAAGGGGTGTCGAATAAAGCCTCGGAGGAGATTGTGCCTCGAGAGGTACGTTGTTACTTTCTGGGGCACAGGGGTACACCACTGATAGGTATTGACACTGGAGCAAGTGGAGCCTTAACAGAGACTTCTGCATTGTGTTGACTTGTAGAAAACGTGGCTCACATTTGATGAACTCTAAAGAAAAAAGGCAATGCCAGAGTATTGCTTAGGTGAGGGGCAGAACAGGGAAACAGGAGTGTTCAAAGCAACATTTGCAAAAGTTTGGGCTTTCTAAATTCCCATTCCATTTTTTTGATGCACTGCAGAACAAACACGTGTAACCTAGGCTACAGTGTTGAGATTGTGGATCCGTGTTTATGCGTTAACACTTCTCTAATTCACACATTATGGAGCGGGAACCAGCAGCTACCCCAGGGACTTTATTCGAAACTTTTACCAGTCGCATGCTGACTCGGTGAACATCACAACTGTTGCAGATCTACCTGTGCTATGTGTCACCACTCTTAACTCTTTCAGGAATCTGCAGCCATTTTGTCTCCTCCAGTCTCCCATGCATTCCGGATTCCAGGGCTCTGCGGCTGCTGTATGCAGCATAACTTTAGATCTGGGGACTTGCTAAGGTAAACTTTGCCAAGATACAATTACAGTAAATTCAATGGAGTGAAAGCTGGAGACAAGATGCACACGTGGAGGAGCATAGATATGAGCGTGCAGAGGCACTGAAATGCAGCGCTCCGAGGCCACATCAACGAGCGCCCAAAGTGCGCCAATCCAGGTGGGTCACAACGTCAAAGAACCCCAGTCCAGTTAGGACGTCAATAGGACAACTATGGAAGTCACACTGCTTCTGAACATCTCCCTAAAGCATGGCACATTTAGACCTTCAAGTGCGCTTCTTTCAAGGAGCACCAATGACTAGTTGCAGGCCTGGTTGATGGCTATATAAAAAGCAACATTATACACTGTACTAGCTGGTGGATGTGTGTTTTAATTGGTTAACAGCAGCAGATAGCAGACAACATGCCACAGAATTGTGAAAAGGTCACGTTTGAACCATGAAGAGAGGGTGACTGGGGACACTCTAGGTCTAGTTTTATGAGATGCCTGGTTATGGCGTATGGCAGAGTTCCCAAAGAGCTACCCCAGATTGGGACATGGAACACGAACCAGAGTCCAACTATAACAAGCATTGACAAAGCCAACAGTTTGGACTTTTGTGTAGGCATGGGAAAGGCACTTTCCAGGCACTGCCGTAGTGGTATTAACTGGCTATTGATGGTAGCAGGTGCAAAATGGTGCACGTACCTGGGCATCTAATAGCAGTGCCTGGCAAATGCCTTATACTTATGCACACACCAACACTGTTGGCTTTGACAATGCTTGTTTTCAACAGGACCTCAGTGAAGCCCATGCACAGTGCTTATAAATCGAGTGGATGAAGGCATACCTGCTTAAGAATGTTTTATTACACCAGTAGTGTGTTTACAACTCCAATTAAGTCATTCACTTTCAGAAGACTGCTTTGAGAAAACACTGGCAGGCACTTTGAGTGCAAAGTTTGATGGTAAGGCTTGAATAAAGCAAACTCAAGGAGTTCCCACAAGGAGGTGTTTTTGACAGGCAGGGGCAGGAACTGGTTGGAATGGCCATAGGGATTAGCGTGGCCATGGGCTGCCAATGGGAGGGCAAATAAGCAAATACACCTACAAACTTTGCGTCCCTCCTCTTATGCCATTTATCCCTATCTGTACTCTAACGCAATAGTTTCAGCTTATAGGTGGTGCTAAAGCACCACCTCATAGCCCAAACTAAAAATACTACAACATGGTAAAACAAGCAGGACAAGTGTCCGCACTATGTGTGAGGAGCTTACAGTAAGAGCACGAACATGCATGCTTGCAGAGTGGACACCAGCCACCATCACACCGTTGCTCATGCCTAAAATGGTGGACATTGTTTTTTCAGACCTCGGGGCCCAGTGCAAGAACTGCCTTCCCCTGCAAGCCTGTATCATCTTCAAATCCTGCTGCATCATCTACCAGGCTCTCACCTGAGGACCCCAAACTGCCTCACTAAGAAACACAGCATCTCTGGAGGCCTACAATCCACCAGAAGTAAGAACATGTGCAGACTTGAACTTCGCTGGTGCAAGAAGGAAACAATCTGAAGATGGGCCTTCTCTGTCTATGCCCCAATCTCTGGAACCTCCTCCCTGTCAATTTCAGACTTACTCCCTCTCTTCTACAATTCAGGAGGAGCTCAAGACCCTCCTCTTCAAGGAATGGTTCCTCCCTAACACATAGGTCCACACAACTTGCATTCCCCACCCTACCCGAGACTGGGCGATCTGAGCCCCACTGTTTCCTCCCCTGATTGCTTGTAGATCCCATGCTGGCTAATTCCCTCCTTACCCCTCCCCTGTTGTTAGCGCCCCGTTCCCTTGTTTCTCTGCTCCCCTGCCATGTTCTTCACCCTATAATTGTAAAGCACTCTGTTGCTTTTTGAAGCTAGGTCTGCCCTCAATAAATCTAATAATAATAATGATAAACAAGCATTGGCAATGCCAACAGTTTGGGCTTTTGTATAAGCATGGAATAGGCATGTGACAGGCACTGATATAAAGTGACAGTCTGTTATTGGTAGAAGCTGCAACATTGTGTCAATACTTGACCAAAGAATAGCAGTGCTTGCAAAATTCCTGATAACTATACATAAGCCAAAACGGTTTCCCTCGCCAATGCCTGTTTATAAGAGGGCTTCATTGAGCACATGCATACCGCATATAAATGAAATGGCTGATACTATTGACTAACACTTTCCTACGCTGGGGCAAAAAGGTTTGCACTTTTTGTTTCAAATAATTGATCGGCTGCTCAACGCCTGGAGACCATGAAAATAAATGGCAGTGGGGCACCGTATAAATCACAATAACATAACATAACATGGCAGGCCTTGTACTGTGGTTGTCTGGAAACACTAAAAGACTGCATGTTGATGGATGGAGGATCCTAAAATGAAATATACATGAAAATACGTTGCAAACCATCATAAGCACTGCCTTGTAATGTCTGATACTTAAAGTTTTCCAAAATAAATCATGGACTACTACAGTGATGGAGAGTGTTGACATATGTAAAAAGGCCACCCAAGATGGCTGAACTCACAGCTTGAAAAGCAGGCTTATTGACGTTGCTGGAGCAGAGCGTACCATGTATGGCATTTGCCTCTCGTTGGTAATGCATAGATGCCACCCTCGTCACGTGTTCAACAACAACAGGGGCTGCCTTGGCACGCCTGACAGGGGTTCACCAGAAAGGAATTTTCTAATGGTTTCAAAGAACTGATGGGGGCGTAATCCAGGCCAAAACTCCAACTAGGTACCAATACATAGTGACTCTTTAAAGCACAACTACTATTGATGATACAGTGTCTCTGATCCATTAGACCAGTGTTCTCCAAAGCTCAATTCGCAAGGTGAGACCACCTGCAGACGTTTAAAACTGCAATCATGTTCTCATTAAGACAAGCACCAATGCCCGCTAGAGAGACCACCCACACAGCTTGACGCTCATGGCTTCTTGTGTACCGCCTATCTGAAGGATGGCTCTGCCCCTCCCTTGCACTGTACTATTTCATGGCTTCGTCACACCTTCTCAGGCAGGCATTTGTTTAGGAATGTGAATGTTAATTAATATCGTTGGTTCTTGCTGATGAAATTCAAATACAATATTATGATAACCACTCTACAGATGGCTACTTTCGTGCAGTAGCAACCAAACGAACATACCTACTTTCATCCTTAAATAAACTACCCTCAAGTACAAACCTTCTGAAGCACAATAACATTACATGATATGTTGCTTATTTCAGCATTTCATGAAATAGTTAATTAATTTGAACACTAAACTTAAGTATCTGCCATTGCATGATCCTTAATGTCATGTTGCACAATGAAATTTTGCACATTGTTGGACAAACATACACAAACGGTTGTTTATCAAATTGGTAGACAGCAGAGGGCAATGTGTTGGTGAGTTGGGAAAGTGGCAGGAAGTGAACAGAGCTCTTGAGCTGGGTTGAGTGGAAGTGTGCTTGAGCTGGGCACAAAAAGGCATGGAACGGGCGTGCTCAGCCTGGCTGTCTGACACGCTCTGGCCAGAGGGTGTCGCTGCCAACCTCTGCCCTGGGTAGGTGGGCTGATTACTGACTGCTCCTCGGTCCATCACTCTGCACTCCCCTTGTGTGCCGTAATACCCGCTCACGAAAGCTGGCAGTGTATTGTGTAGGCTCAAGTCTCCGGGTCGTCCTGCTGTTGCTTGGCCTGCAATTGGGGTGGGCAGGGAGCAGGGGCAAACGCACGTGTCTAACCGGGCAGCGGCTGGCTTCGGAGCGGCAAGCACAGTGCATGCGCTACCCACCACCTCTGCTCCTGCATTCCAAGACACACTTAGTCCACTCCCTATCCACAGAGCAAGGCCACAGGAGAGCCCCATCTTGCAATCAATACATATTACTTATTAAAATGTACGGAATACAAGCAATTCGAGATAGGGGGTCCTCTTTTTTAGGGGGCTTTGTGGCTGAGGACCAAATACAAGCATATACAACAAGAAATGCCACTGAACAGCTACCCACCTACACACGCACTAGGTGTGTCTAGTTGCAACAGGTGCTACCAATCATGTCAATCACTAGATCAAAACAGGAACAAAAGAGATGAACATTTTTTAATCAATGAGTATAAAAACACTCAGAACAATTTCCATATAAAAAAGACAAAAATGCATTTTGTTTACACAAGATATCACATAAAACAACATTCTGTGAAAGTCACTGATTTCAATGAATCAAAGCTACCACAATTCCCATATTCTAACAATATTGTGAGGTTAGTAAGTGTGTGTTATAATTCTTATAACTTGTCCTTGGCTCTGATAGAGCCAAGGACAAGTTATAAGAATTAGGGACATATGAAACAGCCACATGTCCACCACACACCCTTACTAACCTCACAATATTCTTAGAATATGGGAATTGTGGTAGCTTTGGTACGCAAGCATTCAATACATCTTATTTGTTCAATATTATAACTTTTCTCTGATCTATCTCCAGACTTTTTTCACTTCTGGTTAGAGTGTTACAATTCCATCCCTCGGTTGGCCTGTCTGCCCTTGTAGTGCTTTTGTTTCAGTCTTCTTTATTTATTTTCCCGAATAGATTCCATATACTTTTCACAGTACAATTCTTATGGTCTTACTGCCTCTGCTACTTTCAGAGTGCCCAGGGGTATGCTCTTACATGGATTTAATTCATTGGCTTATTGTGAACGTTTTAATGCACCAGTAATGGCTGTCACTCTCGTTGGCCATGTCTTAGCTACTTCAGTGATGATTGCCTGGAGTTATTCCTTTTTAAATTTACAGGCAGGAAAATACACACATCCTCACTGGAAAGAGAAGGTGGGGATGGCATCTCATCCCCACCTAGATCTGTGGGATCAAGGTAGGCACTGCACTTCCACCTGATATGATATGATATGGCATTTATAACGCGACTGTACAGAAGTGTTTCTAGGTGTGACAAGACAAGGAGGGGGAAACATAGAGAGGACAAAACAATGATCTTACTAGGCCCTGTGTCGTTTAGATTGTGCAAGTGGAGGGAAGTGGAAGGGGAGAAGTGCCGAAGGGTGGGAGAGGAGGGAGACGCTCAGGTAAAGCAAGAGTGCAGCCAGCGTGTGGCTAAGTGCAGGTAACTCAAAAAGTGCAGCCAACGAGTGGCTCATAACTGCAGACAGAAAGGACTGTAGGGTTGTAGATGCAGACCACAAGTGCTAGGGGAGCCGGGAGGCAGTGTAAAGTGCAACTGGACATGCAGGAGCCTGAGCCCGAGTTCAGTGGGTAGTCAGGTTACCAGTTCGTGGAGCAGTCGGGACATCAGCAGGGGAGACGAGGAGAGAAAGCGGAAGCAAAGAGGAAGGTCTTGAGTTGCTTCCGGAACCGGAGGTGGTTCTGCTCAAGGTTGAGAGAGGCAGGGAGGCTGTTCCAGAGGGAGGCTGCAGCCGAAGATAAGGCTCTGCTCCCAACTCTCAGAGTGTTGGAGGTGGATGAGCAGAGAGCTCGAGAAGGGAGATGTTTAGGAAGAGAGAGTTGAAGATAGTGTGGTCCCAGGCCCCAGAAAGCCTTGTGGACGATGCAGAGGGTCTTGAACTTGATCCTTGCTGCCACTGGGAGCCAATGAAGAGACTTCAGACCTGGAGAGATACCATCCCTGTGTTTGAGGCCAAGGACAAGTCTTGCAGTCCTATTCTGGATAAGTTGTGGAGGTCGGAGAGTAGAGGCAGGAAGATTTAGAAATGAGTTGCCTGAGCAGTCTTCACTACTAATGTGGGGGCTGCAAGGTAGTGTGTAGTGTTGACTCATTTTGGGTCACTTTTTTATCTATCAGCTTTCTATTAGCAGAGTTTCGACCTCCAGGGCAGGAGTTTGGTCTAGGAATGTCCTGCAAGATTTCAAGGAGACTCAGATTCCTGCTGCTGGTCTCCCAGGGTTAGTACTTTGTGCCCTCACCGGTTTGGTCTGTTGAGATTGCTTTTACCTTCAGTTACACTTGAAAGCAAACCAACCACTCACTGTACGGGTGCTCTTTACTTCTAAAGACGGTGGGTCTTCTAAACTGAACTCACAAAGTTAATTCTATTTGTCTAGGTTTTGTACACTCTCAAATTATAGTCACTTTCCATTCAACTCCTTATTCAGTTGCTGCCATTAGGGTTTCCTTTACTCAGCTAACAAGGCACTGACGCCTATAATTCTTTGTAATGTAAACTACTGTGGTTATCAGTCTTAAAAATATTTTATTATGTTTTAGCAACTGATCACAGCCTGGAAGTATCATACGCCGCCGACCTTCATTTTAGTTCCGCTTCAAAGGGTGCCTTTCAGCTCTAACAGCCACTCTCTCAGTCATTTTGAAGACAGAGGTGGCACTGGAGTGGGCGCGGCTATTCATGCTTTTATAGCTCTGGAAAACCAGATCATGGGTAGAATGTGGACGTTATTTTCCCTCCCGCAAACATAAGTCAGAGTCAACATGCTACCTTTAGTTGAAACACTGAACATGCAATGACGGGGTAATAGGAACATTCCAGGGCATTCTGAAATGAAAGGCCAATTGTTGATTTGTGTAACAAGTGGTGGTCAACGAAAGGTCCCCAGATCAGTGTCAAACTCATGTGTAGAAATGGAAAGGAAGAATTTGACAGAGACGGCACTGCACAACTTCCACTGCATGGCAGATTCGTGTTAAGATTTCAGTTGACCGATTCATAAACTACATTTTAATAAAATATATTTAACAAGCAAGATATCCCAGTTTCGAGGTGCAGTGATGGTAATATCAAATCTTATGAATCTTTTACAATGTGCAAAATCGCCAGGAAGTGGTTTCACAGCTCTGGTGCCTGTACAGGTTTGGGTGTATTTGGGCTCAATGCGTTGCACAGTTAGATGGACAGTGGGAGCTCTGGAGAAGAGCAAGCAGGGCTGAGGGAAAGGGACAGTTTTTGTGGAAAGTTGCATGTATGTTGGGCCACCAGATGGATCCAGAGGAAAGTGAGGAGCTAGGATTGAGAAACACATTGTGTCAGTATTAGTGAAGGAATTTTCATGAATGCATTTTCTGGGGGATAATCGTGTATTGCAAGGAGTGACGTGTGGCTCTCTGATGGGCTTGGAATGTGCTCAAGCAGACCCTTGTAGGATATAAACTCATTTGCTTGGGTTTATACTTATCGACCCTAAACAAAACAGGGGAACTGCCCAAACTGGATGCCAAAACTAATAGATTTAAGAGCACACTGCAAAAGGAGAACATTTATGTGAAGAACGAGGATAAATGGAGAAGGGATGGGTAGGATTCTGTTCATCTGAGTTGTGTGAGCGCTTGACAATATGTTGCGAGAGCGACTAGACTAGAATAGTCAATGAGAGTGAAGCCATGCCCAATATCTGTGTAATTCCTACCACAATTGCAGGATCCATTATCTGCCAGATCTAAAATAAATGTCTTGCTTTACCAAATCTGCCTAAATGCTTGACTGATACCAAGATGAGCGAATCAGTGCCCATGGTGTTAAGAAATGCACCTATGGAGCTATGATAACAGGAATACCCCAAATGCATTCAACTCTAATACAAGTAAAACATCACATGCCAACAACTTAAAACAGAGAACATTGAAATAATACAATGTGATCACGGTTTCCATTCTGTATTGTTTTATAGTGGTTAAAGTAGCCCCATTCATCAGAGAAGTGTGCAGGATAGTATGTGGGTGGGGAAGGAAACTGTAAAAAGAAGGCAGCGGGCAGACTGGCTTTGAACCAACAATACTCATCAGCAAGGGACAGGTCGTGTGAAAGAGCAGAGGGTGGGGGTTGGTTACCCTGTGAGGGAATCAGTAAAGCAGGTAGAGTTCTCGCCATAAACCATCAGCAGCAATGCACTTGAACGGAGTAAAGCCAGTAATTGCTCCAAGTGCCATAATCAGTGCAGCAAACACGCCCATCGGTGTGCAATGTATCAATCTTCTAATGTGAACCTCGCCGGGAGAAGGCCAAAGGCCTTTCCAGGTTTGTAACCGGAACCCTGATGAGCGGGGTTAGAGGAGCGAACGCCTCATGTCTTCGCAGTTGCATCTCGTCCTTGCAGCAAACGCTGTCAAGTGTCTACTCAAATTCAAACTTATCCTAGCCTTGGGTAACATCAGTTGTACACATCACTTGCTGGCATCCGTTGACCTCGCTATATTGTCTCGCGATCATCTGTAATTTAATATAGACGAAGGAAACATAAAACTTTGTACACGACTGTTTCATAAGCTTTACCCTCAAGGTGTCTGCTAATTCAGCGGGTTACCTCAACAAATTAAAAAGAAACGTGGAAAAAAAAACGTTCCCAGAGGTATTACATACTACACTATTCTTCATAAACACACGAGTTATACCACCATAGGCACACTGGCAGAAGGCAGCAGAGTAAGCTCTCAGTGGCCTGTCAGGAACTTTCCATCACCTGCAAGCACTGATGTGGCTGGAGGTCAAAGGTACAGTTGCACGCCTTGTTCTCATAGACAGGAGTGTAAAGCCATAGGTTCCTAACTGCCTGAACAAGACGTCAACACAAAGGGGAGAGTAAAGCATGCCCTTTGGCCTGATTCGTTATTTCCGTGTCATTTCTGTAGACATGATGAGAGTTTTGCAGGGCACAGATCGAGATAACTTGAGTAGGAATGCCTGCATGGACATTGACGCTTCATTACAGGAGTACTCCATTTGATGATTAATGGCATGTCATTATTAACATCACTAGTCAAAGAGTTGCACATATTTTAAGGAAATCCTTTGACATTTTGTCATCATTGGAGGTGAGATTCGTAGGTTTGTGTACGGGAGATCACTATCCCTCCCCCGATGAGGAAAAGAAGTTCAAAGCGGTTTGGTTTGGGGCAAACATGTAAATCAATGAAGATGTTGGGCTTCCCCCTGGGAAAGAAGCTAATGAAAGTATCATTACTGCAGAATAACACATTTACTTGTTGTAGAAGGGCCAAACAAATGAACAATAAATAAATAAATAACAGTTAGTAAACCCCAAAAACACACCCAAGCTAGGGACTTCGGCATCAACATCAGCATTTTGAACTTGAGGTCAGCAAATAGGCAGCTTGTCATTGTCCATGAGCTCTCAGAGGACTTTGACATTGAATTCCTGTGTTTAATGCAAGCATGGTTCAGTAGTAACTATACTGCCTTGGTTGACACATTATTGCCTGTAGGGTATAAAATCCATGCAAGCAACTACCTGAACAAGTCTGGCATGGGTGTCAGCTTATCTCTGCTCCTTACATATCCACTACAAGGATCACTATGATTGCTGCCTTATAGCATGATGTCTTCGCATGTTAGAACCCAACACTTACCTTACAATTTCACTATCCACAGATCTTCCAGTGACTCAAACCTGTTCCCCACAATGACCTAACCATAGAGCAAACCTCCCAGCCATCTCCAACAAGATCCTTATTGTTGGGAATTTTAATGTCCACAAAAACAAATCAACATCATGCTTCCTGAGCTACGTTGATTTCATGGACATGGGTGTGTGGTCCACTGCACCTCCCCACCCGCCATACTGGGGCTCATACCATGGATCCTTTTGTTTTGGCAAACCCGCCCCTGTCCAACTTCCTTAAGACCCCACACACCTTCATCGGCGCGACACCTGCTTCTCGCTAATCTGGCCAGAGGGTACATTTACTGCACCAACACCACCCCTCCCACCCTCCCCCCACGGGATACAGAGTTTTCCCTGGACACTGACATGACACTGATCTCACCCTCTTGAAACTGAAAAACAGAGCTCTGGAGAATCAGTGGTGAAAAACCAGAGCAAATGATGATACTCAGATCTACATGAGACACTTCAGGGGCTAATATGCCAACATCAAGTGGAAGAAACCACTTTGCTCCATAATCAAATCATATAGGATCTTAGAAGAAGTCTTTTGAAGGTACGACGTCCATTCATCGACATGCATTTTTTTGATGATTTTTTGTCAATTTTTTTCCTATGGAAAAACCCATTGAAAAAATAGGGAGCTGTCGGGAAGGGTAAATAAGTGGTGGGGCGGGGGGGTCAGGAATAGTGTTAGATTAATTGGGGGAGTTTAAAGAGGAACCCCACAAAACGAATAAAGAAATTCAATGGGGTTTTTTCAGAGAGAAATAAAATGGGCAAAAAACCCATTGAAAAAATGCATGCCGATAAATGAACATAGAACCCTTTTGAATCTACAAAGAGCTGAGCTTTCCTGCACACTTGCATGACTGTTGCAACTGCATCTCAAGATCTAGCCAACAATCTGACTTCCTTCCTCGTTACCAACATCAATGCAACACAGTCCAATAGTGCTGCCCATCTGAGATCCTCTTCCCCTCCTCTAATGGAAGATAAGACTCCTTCTCCACTTTCAAACAGCTAACACATACAGAAATCATTAAATTGATGCAAATCATTTAGGAGTCATCAAACAGGCCCTTCCCTTCCCAGCTAGCAACATTAAAGACAACACTGCTTCCTTGACTTCTTCATTGTACACCCTGTTCTGTAGTTCCTTCAGGATAGACATTTTGCCCCATACTAAAAAAGGCACCTCTCTCTCCCCTATTGAGGGACCCAAAAGACGATGCAGCAATCCTTTCCAACAATGCCCTATCACAAACCACCATTTATCAGCAGAACCCTCAAGAAACCGGCCAATTATCAACATCTGGATTATAGGAACTCTAACGCTCAGCTCTACGACTACCAGTTTGGTTCTGGCCCACCAGAGGGACTGAATCAGCCCTACTATTCGTGAGAGATAAGCTTTTACCATTTCTTGACAATGACACCCCAGCCATCCTCATTCTCCTGGACCTGTTGGCCACATTTGACCCGGCCAACCGTGCTTCCCCACTAAAATGCTTCAAAAGTTCATTTGACATTAATGACAGCACTCTTATGGGGATTTTGCCTTTCCTCCATGACAGCGAGAGAGGCAAGTAAGATAGATCCCTTTCCACTCCAAGCTTAATTGCACCCTCCACTTCCTTAACATGTCTCACACGGTTGAAGCAACTGGCGCTATGGTTCTTTCTTGGCTACATCACTGTAACAGCCTCTACCCCAAATGCCTCACTCATCGAATCTATATCATCCAAAATAAGGCTGCCTACAGTCCATATCACCTACAGTCCATATTACATAAGCCTTAAAATCTCTATCGAGATGCGTGCCACTTTCAGAACTCTAAGCGTTATTGACTAGATTATGGAGGTAATGGACCAAGTTACTGCAAACTAAAGACTAAAACATTACTGTGCCACAATACTTATATGGTTGGCCAGCTATCTGTTGCCTTCTATTAGTCAGAGGTGTGATTCATAGGCCTGTGTACTAGATATCACATGCCTCCCCCTTTCACGAGGCTCAAAGCGGTTTCGGGCAAGCATGTACAGAACATTAAGATCTGGGTATTCCTCACACAGTGGATAAGAAACAAATGATAGTCTACCATATCAGAATACTTTTTAACAATTAGTAAGGGCCCTGAAACACATTTACATTGTGAATTAAACCTTGGAACTCTGGATTTCATTTAAACTCAGAATGCACTCTAGAGGCCATTGATAAAAGGTCCACACCAGAATTCATATGGAGGAGTTGTGAAGGAGCTATAATGAATGTTCTCACAGTAGAGATTTAAACCATTGGAAAAGGTAGCAGCTGTTTCTGTGTGTCAACTGCAACCAAAGAGTAAAAGAGAAGAGTATTACATATGGGCTGGGGAGCCTGTGCTGATCCTTGTACTGTGCCAGGCGCATCTAATCTATATTAGCAGGTGGGAGAGTACCGCCAGCCAATCAGTAGGTTAGTAAAGTGAGCTTACACTGCCAGTATAAGCCATTGTTCCATTCCTCCATACAACACCAATCTCCCAGCCACCATGTTTTTTCCTTGCTGTTGCCTCAGCCCCTTTCTCCACCCAAGACTGCACCACAGTCCCAATGTCCCCTGAAATCTGCCCTCAACTCCAATAATGCCCTTTCCTCAATACCACCCATTACCTCTGCTGCTGCTGCCTCCCGCTCTGGTGTCACACCCCACCTGCTCGCTGGACGATGTGGAAACAGAAAAGGGATAATGTCCCTTTTGTGTTTATCTGGTGGTCAAATTTGTTTGTAGCTTTTTGTTTCATCAGAAATTGGCACGCCAAGCCATTTTCTCATTGACCAAAATAATTCAAGAAGAATTTTTAAGAAGTATGTTGGCCAGAATTGCTATGGTCTTTACAACCTTAGTCTGTGTTGGGCCTCAGTGGTAACAGCTTGGAGACCTTGCTGACAAATTCTCTGGCTGGGGGGCCATTACTACCAAAGCCCGGCCTGGACCTAAGTGGTTAACACTATGGTGAGCCTCCTGAAGTTCTGGAAAAACTCTGTGGAATCCTTGTAAATTTTCTTAAGTGCCTCTCCCAAGGGTGGGGGGCAAATCGTCAGTCTTCAGACAAGTGAAGAGCTTCGAGGGGATAGCTTTAGTCCTTGGAGGAATTGCCAGTACCCTTTGTTTTGTGCTGTTTCCTTTTCAATATGGAACCTTAGAAAATGTATCGTAGAAGGGTTTAACCATGGAGTGAAAATTCTACATTGGGTGATATTCCTGAGTTAAAAGGGAATATTCACATCTTACCATGGAATTAAACAGATCATTCAATTACCTTGAGGCAGCTTCCATCACTTTCCTATTGGATCCTTTTGGCTCTGAGCTCTCAGTTCTGGGTGCTGTCACATCATAGGTAAGGTGAGGTGATATAAACCTGGCCACCCGCCTTAGAAATTGTCAGTCTCTCCGTTATAGTAAACCACTGCACAGAGCTACTGCATTTTGGAGTGACAATGTTGATGAAGCACCGCATTTTAGTTTAATGACCATTTCATTTTCAGGGGTTATGGACACCGAATCACAGGAGGGACATGTTATGTGCAAATGCTCCAGTGCTTACAAGAGACCTTCAATTCTGCTTGTAGTTATCTGCAAGTAGCTCTCCATTGAAATATGGTGGTGGCAAGTACGTGGGATACCCACTTAGAATATGCTAGGGAATCCAGTGGAAATTACATACAGGGCAGATTTCTGTATAAAAAGAGCAGTTCTTAAAGAGCATTGTGTATCATTTTATTTAATACCTTATAACAGGGGTCTGCCCCCTTGTCGATCTCCAGATGTTCTGGACTACTACTCCCATGATCCTTCACTATTCCATTGACTACTCTGGCTGGTGCTGGTGGTAGTTGCCGTCCAAAACATCTTTAGAGCCAACGGTTGCAGAGCCCTGCATTATATGTTACCCAGAAATGGCAGGCGCAGAGAGCAGATGTGCATCTTGTGTGCAGATATGTAAACACAAGTAGGAGAAGGTTGTTTTGATATATGTTTAATATTTTAAACAGAATTCCACAGATTAACCAACTGGGTTTGGATTTTCTTCTGATGGCCCAGCTGTGATGTCAGTTCCTATTAGCATATTCTCGGGAGGATAGCTCAGCGGCAACACGCTCACCTTGGAAGCAAGAGGACACAGAGCAACACATGTTCGATCCCCAGGTCCGCGCTTAGAAACCTCTGGTTATTGAGCGCGTTATAAAAAGTCCTATCATATCATATCACATTTTGGCCCGCATTCCATAGCAATTTGTAATATAATGTTCAATATCTGACGTACAGAGCACTGTGTTTTTTAAATGGATCTATGAGAACATTTCTATAAAAATGAAACATTCAGTTAAGGAACAGAAATCCTCCTTGGTGGTGATGACACACCTGATAAATATTAGATACCCCACATTACTGACAAGTTTCCTCTAGGTTCTAACAATCTAAATGTATAGTCTTCAATCTTCGTGTATTTAGGACCCAGTTACGTAGATGGATGGACCAATGGCATGTGGACATTGCCCATTTTACTCCATAACGGTCAATCTGGCATTACCGATTATGTCATGTTACTGGGATGTATACTGCCCACTGCTACCTTTTGCATGGTCTCCTGGCGCTGCAGCAGATCGCAAAGAGTTTGATGGTCATGGGGGTTAGGTTGGTGGGGGGAAAGGGAATATTCAAGGTAGCTTTACTGCTGTGTTGATGCGCGAAGTTCTCAAGTGCCCTGATATTGTGTGCGTGTCTGTCTCAAGGTTTATGTCGACTACGTATAGGGATTTGTGTCTGGGTGGGAGGCTTGTGTGGCTCTGGTGCTAGGGTGCATTGGGGTAATGATGGTGGCATTTAAGTTGGTAGTAGAGGTGTAGAGGTCTGTTTGATCTCTGTAGGGAGGGATTTTAAATTGCTGTGTGCAAGTGGCATAGTTGGTCCGCATGTAGTGTGTTTGGCATGAAGAAGAGAGTGCTAGCCTCTGCACTACGCTACATTTTGCAATATGTAAAAATGCGAGACCATTTTCAGGACGGTCAATTTGGTGTTGCAGATGCATGCAAGAGGGCTAATGTGTTTAAACATGTACCTATGTCATTAGAACTCCAACTATAAAATAGCATTTTCCCTCCAAACAAGGACTGTGAGTTTACAACGGATACCCAAGGGATCAGTGCGCATTATCAAATAAATAAACAAACATAGAAGCAAATGAGCAAAACATACCCACCTGTACTAGGGTAGAAAGCCGGTGTCACAGCCTCTCAATAACAATAGCACTAGTAAAACTATAATACTTTCATAATTTCCTTTCTTCTGTCCAGGTCAAACAACAAAAGTAGCATGAGAGAAGGGAATTGTGTCAGGTGTTGTCTGAAATAACTTACTAAAGGCAAGGTCTGACTCCAAAATACGTGCTGAGAGCGATTGCCTCGTTGTCAATGGACCCATGCCATTGCAGGCACTTTTATACTATTGTAACATTTTATCCAGTATTGCTTTGCATGATGGGACTTGCCAGTTCCACTTTTTCCTTTTTAAATAATAAAGATACAAGCTACAGCATGTAAAGTGCAGTTATTGCACATCTGCATTTGTGTCCCACTTAAAGGCAGCCTGATCAATTTTGATTCCTTTACTCTGGATCACTGCCTCCCCAGTCCCTTTCTTCCACAAGCTGAAGTGTCTCTTCTTCGTACCATTCGGCGCCCTTCGACCAGGGCTGATAATGTTTTTCATGGGGGGACAATAGGAAAGGTCCTGGTTAGACAGTTGGCAATGGCAATTTTAATTCAGGACAGTGACTTAGAAGAGAGGCCCTCTGCAACATATGAACTCACCAAACTCTGACAACTACCCTGCCGACTGCTCAGTCGCGTCAGCTGTGCTGAACTTACTCTTTCTGAGAAAAGCTTATTTTCTACTGATTGGGGAAGGGGATCAGTGTTTACATAGGTTATTGTTTCAGTACTTACATCTGCAGAATCCTGGCTATGAACCCTACCTTCTAAGTAGGACCGTTGCTACTTTATTGTGAAGAGTAGGATATGTTAATTATTAAGCTCTTTTCAATGTTGTGTTACATGTTATTTTATTATTTTTCCTTTAGAATTAATAATAGAATCTCCCGATCCAGCCCATCCCCACAAATCGTGGGTGCCATGCTACAACCCCAAACATCCCTGGGGCTATACTCCTACTGCCCCCCCCTCCAACTTGTGATGAAAGGAGTCTAAACGCAAATATGCAAGATGAGAGTGACCACAAAACCAGATTTTAGGAGGGTTAATGGTTGCAAGGCAGTATGAGCATTATAAAAGAATCAAAGGACACCAACAATATGTAGTGAGGATATTCCAAGTCACCTCGAAGTTCTGAGAACTTGTGAAGGAGATCAGCCTCTCTCTGGCATGCTGCTGCACTGTGTTGACAAACGTTGCTGGCAACTTGAAATATATACATTTGTGGATACCCTAAACCATATATAGCACACTTCATCAATAATACCCGTGACTTCAACTCTTCCTAGAACACAGAATGCCATGCGGTATGGTTTGAGAAGGGTGCTTCAAACTTTTAAAGTGAAGTGGACAATATGCTATTGTTTAAGGGAAACCCCTTTGTCTCTATCGGATACACACTACGCTCTCCGATTAGGTGAGGTCTCTAGCATGATCAGTTCTCGCTAGGGACTATGACACAGTATAACTCACATCTCAAACCATAAATTAGTACAGGAATACCCGACCACTCGCTGTAAACAAATACAAGAGACTCTGAATAAGGGGCTTGTTAGCATCGGAGTACCAGTCCTCGTATCTAGGATGTACTCCAATCTCAGATAGAACAGAACTCGAAGCAATTGCTCATCGAGAAGGTGTTAACCGATAAGCAATTGCAGACTCAATTAGACACAGGGATGACCGTAGACCTGCAATCCGCTTGGCCCAGTAAAGGTTTGGAATCAGCCATTTCAAGAATGATGATACTGTTATGCCCGAAACATACGGCCAAGCATGGTAAACAGAACTAACTTCACACTAGACTGAGAATGTTTCCGGGAGAACAAAAGCACTGAACCTCCAAATTAGGGAGAAACGGTTACCTCGGCAGGCACTGGAAGGTAAGCAAGAATAGGGGACCACTTCCAATTGCATAGATACTGGAACACACACCAATATTCTGACCCTCTCCTCTGCACCAACAAACAATAGAACGCAACTATATTCCTCGAATAATTCGGCCTAGCTGCACATATAAACGTACACCACCATGAACACCCAACAATCTTCAGAATGCAGCTATCCCCCACAAAGCAAATCGTCCTAGCTGCACACAATATCAAATACAAGTAACTCCTCAGCCAGAATGCAGCTACCCCCATGTCAATCGGCCTTGCTGCACATATACGGCTGACCTCGGACAACCTCCACACCACTCCTAGCATTAGAATTCATCTACCCACCACAAACATTTTGGCCTGGCTGCACACATACAGAGTGCACCCACGCACTACTTACTGCCCTACTCTCTCCACTGACCTGGACTTCGGTCCCCAAAGGCGTTCAACCCACCGTGCTTTGGCATCATACCAATGGAAAAAAGACACTATACAAATACCCAATAACATAACATGACATAACTTCAAATATATTCAGATTTACATGATTAGAGAGAATTATTAATTCTCGTATGGGAACATTCTAAACATGCCTAGACAATAACTATGATCACGGCAACTTTTTAGTTTTTTTAAAATTATTAAGGTTACAAATAAATATGTTGATTTACGGTAAGAAATGCTGAATGTTCACCCTTTTCATTAGAGGAGTACTTTCCAAGCAGCCAAAGAAAATTATTTTAAAACGATCCAGGCAACCGTTTACAAATTTAATATGATGTCTGTTAGACTGTATGTAATTTTCCTATGCAAATCTGTTCGAATTACAGTAAGATACCTAAAGAGCATTTTGACAAATATGCAGTCAATGCAATTTTCATTCTGCGTGAATATAGGCCACCAGTCTGCTGCAGGTTACAAAGGGTGGTGGCCAAACTGGTCCTTAGGAACAACATCAGGTTGTGTGCCAGAGATGCACAGGTCTATAAACCTAAGGAGATTGTCTAGGTGAAGGATGCTGTCATAATGTATGTATTTCTAAATGCCGAAAATAATTGGATTCAGTAGATTTGGAGTATCTGTTCCTAGTTCCATTAAGTATGCAAATATATCCAAAACTGACCAGATGACCATACTTTCGATACAGCAAACCCATGCACAGAAATACAATGGGGCTGCCATCTCCCACTTACTCTTTTTGTGCTGGCTTCTGAAGCACTGTGGAATATACTGAAAATAATGGGATCCAACAGGCAAGTAGGTCTAGGAATAGACAACCTTCTGCTTTACACAGGGAGCGGGTAGGAGTCCTACCAAGAGGTTAGAGAACAAAGACAAGACGTTGTGTAGTCTGGACGAAGGAGGATGCAGGGATAGTGTGACTATGGCAACCTTTAAACAACATTATGAAAGAGAAGATTTGGCATTTACGCTCCCGGAATTATATCAGTGTGCAACACACCTTCAGCATGTTACACAATGGGTGAGTGAGACTTTGAACCCGAAAGGGAATTGTATAGGTGTGGGGTAAAATTAGGTACGACTTGACTATATCACCGAAGAACATCTCTATGAGGATTTGAAATAAAGTTGATGAAGTTCAGAAGGGATACCTTTCATCATATGCTAGATTGCTATTACATTAGGTTTGATAAGTTACCTGAGCAAAGACGTGCTAGATTCTATCAGAAGATTCAGCAAAGATAGTGCAGGTGCATCCTCTGATGAAGAGGCGAGAGCCACTGTAACACGGAAGGCAGCTTCTTCTCAAACAGCAACCATCAGTAGACAGTGGAGGGGAAATTAGAACTGTTGAAAAGTCTGTTCACAGATGAGCAAACTTTCAGGCTGAACATTTCCTCCAGATTATTCACACGAGTTGGATTGAGGGTCCTGAGTAAAGGTCCATCCTTTGCACCTCTTAGGGCAAACAGTGAAGTGGGGGTTCTCAGGTACAATATTTTTCACTGTTCAAATCACTTCGGTTGAAGTTGCGCTTAGAGAACGATCCCACCATCACCTTGGTTGTTGACGAAACATGTTGAATTCAAAGAACGTAGCATGTTTTGGCCACAACCTGGGAGCAATGCCCTCCTTATCATCAATGTTGTAATAACTACAGTGTCACACTTGAATTTTGCAGGTCATATTAAACAACATAACATCAAAGAAATCGAATGTGAAGGCACGGCTTCCGTTATACATGACACCAGTATAGTAATAAAGAGTGCTGGCAAACGTGGTACCATATGGATATGGATAAATCTAATCTGGAACTATCATATCAGCTTTCTGAAACTAATATAAATGATTCTCCATTACGTGACCCTACTGATCGGATAGAGACTATCATTCAAGAGTTCATTCAAGTGGGATTGAATTTCAATTACATCTTTGAAACTGCAGCTAAATGTGTGACAAACAAATCTTCAGACATCTATATTATACTGGCTGTCTACAATCTATAAGCCTCTAATCTGACTGGGCGACCAATCATATCCCAGTGTGATGGCATTTTAGAGTCATTGGGAACAACCTACAGTGAGTATTTGATGATAACGTTTGATTCAGCTGCTCCAGGTGCCAGACATTAGTGGTGATTCAGGCTAAGCACAAACAATAATTGTCTGGTTTGACTGGAGGGGGAGTGGGGTTCTTGCCACAGTCCTCTTGTGTGCCTTCAGAGGCCAGTGAAGCCCATAGGCCATCCATTGGAAGATAGGCAGATCAGGAAGAAGGCCTGGCTAGTAGATTTTTAACACAATAAAGAGTAGCTGCCACAAGAGCAAATAGCTAGTTGGTGATGGATAGTTTGTACCCTGGGGACACTATGGAAACTAAGAATGGAGCCCCTGGTAGAATGCACCAACATGCTTGCCTAGGGCGGACAACAACAAACAACTGGAACCTACTCACAAAGCTGGGTAAATTTGACTTTAATATAGTATGAGAATGGGTGTGCACATTTTACCCAGGAAGAAATTCAGTGTCAATAGCTTTCAAGCCAATAGACCTACATCTAAAGTTAACTTATTTCTTTGAAATGTGGCTCTTTTTTTCTACACAGATAAAGATGTGGTAGAAATACATGCTTTGAGTGTCACTGCTAAAATGATAACATCCTGCATCCTATTAAAGGAATGGAGAATGGTGAGTTCCTATATCTTCTATACATCAGATCTCAACATTATAAGTACGCCTTTCGCTGATGTCCGTTGGGGAGATACAGCTGCAGCACACAGTGTACATATGCATATGCAGGAATGGCGTTCATTGGTACGTTTTACACCTGAGTTTAGAGCTCATTGCCTCATTGATATCTATACTTGCATTTGGGCTTATATAACGTGAGTCTAGTTAGGGAGCAAAAGAGCACTGAGCAATGTTGTTTGAGGATTAAAATAAAAGCATACGCTGGTCCCAGGTGGGACAAGTGCGTGCTGTGGATCTCAGAGACCCTGGCCCACAGTGGTGGTTTACTTCAGGGAGGGATCGCACGGTATCCCACGTGTTCCATAGGTACAGAAGAGTCTTGAGGTCTTTGCTGAACTGCAAGAGCATTGGGGGCAATCTTGATTGCAACTGGGAAAGTGTTCCAGTAGGCTGTTGCATAGCAAAGAAACGTCTGATACTTGTTTTTTGTTTGGGCTCCCGTTTTGCCTAAAGTTTTGGCTTGACTTCTGGAGGTGTGTGTGCCACCTGAGCTGATCAGTTTTATTTTATTTAATTGTTTATTATAACACGCCTAATACCGTACCTGAATTCGGTTTCTAAGCGCGGATCTGGGATTCAAACCTCTGTTGCTCTGCGTGATCCAAGACCAGTGAGTTGCCCCTGTGCTATCCTCCGTTTTGTAATGAGGATGGTGGGTATCCAGGTGGCAATCAATTGCCTTGTATGTGGTACAGGATATTTTGAAGAGTATCCTGGATTGTGCATGTAACCAGTGCAGTTCTGTAGATCTGGTCAAATTTCTTTGATCCTGTGATCAGGCATGTAGTGGCATGTTGAACTGCCAATAGGTGGGCTAGCTGTGTGGCTGAGATGACGGCGAGTAGGGCACTTTCTCTGTCAAGGTGTGAGATTTCCGGGGCTTGGCCCGCAGTTCAGAAATGCTCTGGTAGAACGTAGGCTTTTATCTTTTGTACCAGCTGATACCATGCAGTCGGTTTTTTTTGTTTGTAATGTGTTTCCAAAAAGAGAGGCAGCAATCAATAGTGAACCCAAGTGATAGTGCATCTACGGATTTCCAGACACCCGTACACAAGCTTAAACTGAATGGGAAGTATTAGAATATTTAGGAGCTGAAGAACGTGTGTGGTATTTTCAGTGTTTAGTTTAACATAAAAAATGTGTCATTAACACTTAGTATTGGGGGACTAGAGTGAGTTAGATATGTTAGGCCACGGACCACAGAAGTGCTGTCATAGTGGCAGGCGCACAAACACTGGCAGATTCAGAAAATAAGCAGACTAAAAGCTGTATGTGAAGGAAGGATTTGTGGTGTGCAGAGCAATGTAACAGCGTGATGGGCCTTGAAAATGGGACACTGTTTGTGCTAAGCTGGAGGGAAGGAAGGAAGGAAGGGTAACGTGACAAATGCAACATTGGAAGGAAATTCTGCTAAGCGGAACGTTGGTCAAAGGTCGCAAAAGGGGCAAGATGGGTGCTGGAAGGTTCTGGCATGTGATGTGGTTAGAGGTGACGTTCGGGAAAAGGTTGGGAAATGTTAAAGAGAAGGTACCAAAACATATGGAGAGGAAGGTGTTGAAGGAGAGTTTCAAATAGAGGGAGAGTAAAGGGGGTTGGTCAGACTTCCTGGGGAGAAGGGTGGGCTTTGTGGCTGGAGATTTGGCAAGGATCGTGCGCTGGGCTGTCGATCAGTGTAGCTGGGAGTTGAAGCAGATGAGGGAATACTTTGAAGGCCGTGGTTCTACTGCAGGGCAGTGTCCTGGCAGAGAAAGGTCGGGACGTACCTAGCTGCACGAAGGGAGTTGGCGAGCCAAGGACGAGGTGTGTTCCTAAAAGGCAGAGAGTCCAAAAATTCTTCAAGGGGGGGCAGTTTAAATAGGCAACAATTAATTAGGACACATCCTACAGGCTAATTAGCGAGGTGTCAGACTGGACAGGAAGTGCATAACTTCCTTAATCTTTATGTACCACTAAAGGAAGAGTCAGGCTATTTCTTTCAACAGAAGTCAGCCCAAAAATACAGAGTATCACTTGCTTGAGACTCGCCCCTTTCTGCTTTTGCTTACTACGTCTGTTCCCTTTGGTGAACTGGGAATTAATGGAGGGATAATGGTTCTGACCTCGAGTTGGAAAGAAGAGCAGGACCACCACTGTTCCACAACCAGGAATAACCAGACCTCAATTATTTTATGCATTAGACTTCAAATCAGGTTTACATTTATTGTTGGCTGGCTCTATACACATGTTCGTCATGGAAATAGTAATTAACAAGGCACCTGCAGGTACTTGATACTTATGTCAATACACTTATCACATGTCCAAGCAGACCAGACCTCTACTTTAGGAGTGGCCAAACGTGTTTTCTTAAACGAGTTCTTTAACTCTTCATATCGACAGAAGAAATTCACTCTGGAAAAGTCAACTGAAAGCACCCTGTTCAAAGCTGAATGTGTAATACAGCCCAGAAACCACTCATCAGCGCTGGGATTCACAAGCCCCTATACAGCACTAAAGGGTTGTAATGACCTGGAAGTGAATCTGAGTAGTTGACTCTTGCCTCAAACTGCTCTCCCTCTCCTTGAATCACAATTGAGTCATGTAATGCTACATGGATTGGTTCTAGAGGATGGTAATACCGCACATAGGCCACTTAAAAGCGCTGAAGAGGAACAGAAGAAAGCAGAAGGGGAAGCTGGAAAAGTGCAAGATAAAAAGGGAGCAGTAGCAAATAAATGAGTTACTTCCTTTCCATGAAATTAGGATCTAGTCTGCACCTTAAACCAGAGTCTCTATAACACACTGGAAATGGTGGTACAATTTAATGTCCTGCTCATTGATCGGGAGGTTTCTAATATAACCAATACTAGCTGTCCCCAGGGATGTCATTTAGGGGTCGCCAGGGGGCGCACCTGTGACTCCTTAGGTCTCCCTGGCTACCCCTGTGGTCTCCCTTGCCACCCCTAAAAATATATATACATATTTCTTTTAAATGTAAGCTCCTGGGCTGTGGTCAGTGCCATGTGGCTCTTTGTTTCTGGAGTGGCTGGCTTTCTTGTTCAGGCCTCTTAAAATAAATAGGGCGCTTCACAAGTGTAACACTATGAGCAGTGACCCTAAATAAGAAAGAATAGGAATAACAAATAATCTGTCTTTCTGGAATTCTATACAATAAATACTAGACTCATTACAGCGTTATTTCAGGCACATTTCAGGGGGTGAGTCACTGAATTAGCCTGTTCTTAAACACCTCAGCTCAGCCTTGCATCCTTCTGAGGTCGATAAATGAGTACCCACACAGGTTGGGTGTTACTGTATGTATATTTGTTCTATATAAAGTGCTTAAGCGTAAGTGCTATATAGTAACACATCATTATCATTTGGCCTTTTGACGTCTGCTTGCATTCACAGTAATTTGGTCATATGGGCCTATACACACTGATGTTAATGATACCTATGGCGATCCATTCTTGTATGAAATGCATATCACATTATAGTGATATTGTTACCATATGTTCGTAGTTTACTTCAAAACAATATGTGATGCCACGTCCTATTTTGTCAAGAGGAGAAAGGTCATGTTCCATTGCTTCCTGTGATGTCACTTCAGGTGGGGTCAAATGACATAATTTCCTGTGATGTCATCAGAGGTCAAGGGTCGTGTGATATCACCTCAGCTGTCCTTCCAAAATCCTAAACCGCTGAACATCATTGATGCATGTATGATGATGCACTTAAAAACCAACTCATGATGCCATAAAACACACTGTAACCAGCCCCTATTCAAGAAAACTTCTGGCCAAGCGGAGCTCAATCCTGGGCTTGCACACTCCTCTCATGATGCAGTTGACACGCCTGAATGACTATGCCTTGCATATGTAGTGATGAGTCCCCATTCTTTGTACCACTTCAAGTAAGATTGCTCACACATTTATTTATTTTTATATACAGGCAGAACAATGCTCTTTTGATGACAAAAGAACGTACAATAGATAAGAAATCAGATTTGACTGGAAGCAGTGAGCTTCTGTGACATTCTGACCAGGTTGTGGAGGGGAGTAAATAGAACAGTCACCGGGGAAATAGATAGATTAAGGACAACCAACCTTGGAAATGTTTAAGTGCTGGCAGGTGGTACGGCCAGCTGTGCTCGTGATGTGACCATGATGGGTGAAGTGCTAGCGTAGAGGCAGAGGAAGTGAGGGACAGACGCAGGTTAGAGACGAGGGGACATTATTTAGCTAGCAGGTAGAGGAGTGGTAGGTTAAGAGGGTAACTCAGAAGCGAGGAGGTAGACTTTTAGTTTGGTTTTGAACAAATCCATGTGGACTGTTTTTCGGATGCCCGGTAGGAAGAGAATTCCATGCAAGAGGATAGATACCGTGGTGCCTTACCGTGGATAGATTTGTGAACCAGGAGAAGAAATTCAAATCTGGTCCTGTTTTGCATAGTCAGCCATCCAGCCTGTTGACGGTACGAGGAAGTAGGTGTGAAGTGAGGGAGTTCAAAGAGAGTCCTGGTAGCTGCCCTGAGTGCTGTCTGCAGATCATTTGTTATTAGACAATGAAATAAGGAAGGATGAAGGGCTAGGTCAGTCCTTCAAACCTTGGACCTACAACATGAAAACAGGAGTTCGGGGGTTAATGCTTAGCCCACTGGGCTATTTTACTGGCTTCTGTATGAAACTTTTAAATAAATAGGGATACCTACCAGAATATAATCAACAGCTGAATATATATATCTACTGGCAGCTTTCGATTTTGGGTTAGAACATCAGTGTGTGTTCTACGCTCCTCTCAAAACAGAAGCTCTTGGACAGGGGCCAGCGTGCACTTTAATGTATCATTATGAAATGGGCATTCCACTCCTTCATCTTCTAACTGGGATAACATTCTCCTGTCCTTTAACAGGGCGAGTGAACCCCGGTCTAGGAAGCATGCTAATTGGGGTGTATTTCTGTTTCAGGTTCAGTTCCTCCCAAGGTCAGTTTCCCGTGATACGGGTAACCAGAGCCCTTCGAGGATGGCCAAACTTTCATCACCGATAAATGACTAATCATTACTCCATGACAGGCTACCGGCTTCAAAGCTGGAAAGAAACCCAGGGAAATTCCACGATATTAGGGTTTAATTATCCACCAGAAGAAGTACGTCCAATATTTTTACTGCTGGCAAAAAAGGGGAGCTGTTTTTTAAACAAAATTTTGCTTCTGTCATTTCCTATCAGCGACCTTTCGTGCTCCTTATCAGAGAGTTGACAGATTTCACCATTTTCCAGTCATCATTTTTCCATATTGTTTTTAACGGCGACAGTGTAATGTGAGACCTCCCCCACGAAGGCCACATTCCACCCGGCATTACCAGTGTAAGAGGGGTAATCCTACTTCTGAGGCTAGCTGCAGGGTTTCCAGACTGCTGGCTGCAACACAAAGCATGGAAGCGGGCACTGCAATTGCTCAGTCCCATAACAAAGCTGAGTCCCGCTCAGGTTTGTGTTGTTTGGGCTCTACTGTGCTAAAAGCTGTACTCCTGGAAGACTGGGTAAATTAGAATTAGTAATTCTATAAAGGGTTTTAGATAAAGATTGTGATGTTAGGATGTTTATGAAGTGTAATATAAATTGATGATTGTCTATAGCTCAAATAAAATACAAAATAAAACGAAGACTGGGTAAAGGATAGGCACACCTTTTATTCTCCTGGTTTTGCTGAAGCCATGCAGAACTGAGATGCACCAAAAATATCAGTCAGGGTTCAGCCCTGGTGTGTGGCTGTTGTGCTTCAGTCTACTGAAGAGACAAAGGGCTCGACCTCTGTGGAGAAGATGGAGTTGCCAAAAACAATCCCTTCTGCTGCGCTCCCTCACACAGTCCCGCCCTGGCACCCTACTTCAGGGAGAAGATACTAACCTTTAAGCAGGCTGCAGCACACTGCAGCCACTAGCCTCCACGTTATTTTTAGTGATGGGTGTAAAATAGGTGGTTCAGGGATAGTTCGTATTTGTGGAAATAACCATGTCAGTTAGTTTCAGACCACTAACTAAAAGTAACAAATATGACTCATTGGTGGGTCCAGTCCTGCCCCAGGTGTCACCAGCACCTTAGAAGACCAGGGATAGGATAACTCTACAGACTTGCAGAAAGGCCAATTGGCTTTTGGGGACTCCAGAGAATGAGCGGCTCCAAAAAGGATTCTAAATTGTTCTGGTTCTCAGATCCTACCATTACCCTACGCCTGCACTACTCTATACCCTCCGCAGCCTAAAAGAGGGGTCTGCTGAAGTGGAATTGGCTCCTGGCGCCACTCACTAACCTTTGCCAGGTCCAGTCTATGTCTGGCCCATTCTAAAGTGCAATGAGGGATCAGCAGACGAGGACTGCTACACAAGACAGCAAAGGAGGAGGGCCGGGGGGGAGGAGGGCATCAGGGGGGACAGAAGCCTATCTAAAAACATTGCATCTAATAAAAAATAATGTGACTCAAACCGTTAGCTAGTGTGGGCGAGCTGGTGGAATATGAAAATGCAGACCTGCAGTGCAATTATTTTTACGCTAAATAGAGCCCTACGGGGGTTTAAAAAATCACCCTGTCTAAGACAACAAGAAACAGACAAGAGATTTGTGGAAGCAGATTTTTATCTTACAAGTGTCCTATTAAGTCGTGTTATTGCTTTAAGTATTTCATCTCAAAGTGGCATGGCAATAGCTAGAATAGAAAATTGATCTTAGAAAGGAGAGAAGTAAGCCTGACCACCTTTTTATGGTTCCATGTCATTTCATCGTGCAATGTTTTTTCGCTGGTTTTTTTTACCACAGATTTTTGTAATGGAAAAACTATCAAATGTTTTATTTTTTATTTTTGGGGGTCTCCCCCAAACCCCACATCCCCTTTAAATTGTTATATATTCCTGAACACCGACACCCCGAAAATATATTTTCCTAACCCCCTAAAAATTCTGAGTTTTTTTCATTAAAAAATCTGTGCTAAAAAACCCAGCAAAAAAACATCCTGCATTGAAAGGACGTCATCCCCTTTTTATATCTGCCTCAGACCCCTCTATTAAGTTTTGATCAATAGGCTTGATAGAGCTCATCTATATATATATATATGAACTACTAAATCGTGTATCTTTTAAACTTTCACTTGAACTGCTACAATGGCTTGAATACAAATAAGTATGTGGCAGAGCAACCCTGTGTGTTGCCCCTGTCAATGTTTAATTTGCTGCAGCGTGTCCCATTTATCAGCACTGTTTCTTTCCCTTGTCTATAAAGCACCAAAGAACGTAGAACTGAAGCCAACGTTATCTAGAACGCTCACAAGGTACTGCCACGTCACCCTGGGAAAAGTCATTTTTGCCATTGATGTGTTTTTGTTGAAAAATGGGGCCGAATGCAACATGCCAGGTCAAATGGGGCTACCAGAGCTTCTATAAATTCTGACTGTTCTTGGCATGAAACAAAGCCCTCCTTACCTGCATTTATTATTATTAGTTCTATTTGCCAAATGTCTCTTGACAATTTTGTAATCTTGATTTTAAAGAGATTTAGGCTGATATGGATGTGCCTTATTCTTGTTTTTCTCACTTTAGAATCAACAAGACAATGTATTCCTTCATGGAAGCTGGTTGTGAAGGTCTTTTCCCAAAAAGTATTAATGTCCTAAGCAATTCAGTGTGTCATAATTTCTTTCGGTTCCTTATAAAACTCTGCCGGCAGACTATGCAGGCCTGGCATCTCATTTTCTTTCAGTACTGTACTGACTTCCCTTTACTTAACTAGCTGCTAAAATAGCTCAGTGGGTTGAGCGCTCGCTGCTGCGATCTGAGTGTGATTCGCAGGTTTGAATCCCAGCAAGGCCAACTGGTTGGGTGATATTGTATTTCAATTTGTGCTCTGTAAAGTGCTTTGGATTAAGGCGCTATATAAAATAAATGCATCATTAACTACTGTCCCAAATGATGCTTTTCAGATTCTAGATAGGATGGAATCACATCGAGCACCTCTAAAATACTGTTTGTCTGGAGTTATTTGAATGACAGCTCTTTTTCATGCTATGTTACATAGTGTTTACTGATGAGCTCTGTTCCAGACATCAATGAACATGAGTTTCATCTTATAAACTGTCTATGCAACTGCGCCCTCTTTCCCCTCTGCCCCGCCAGGTTAGGACTGGCTCAACATTTTTACCCAGGCTCGTATATATACAGTTTTGCATGTTGTATCCTTCTCTGTGACATGTTTTTAAAAATCTTGTAACAACTTAAATCTTGGTTGTTTCAAACTTTTAACACCTTCTTGCATGAACTCTTCAAGCCCACTCTAGGCCCTCAGTATCTGGTTTCTCTATGAAATATATCTATTCTTTGTTTCTACCCACCGATACAGTAGCCAGTGAAAATAGCAGTGACAAAAATGCAGTCAGTGAAAATATTGTGGTGAAAGTACCTCTGCTGTGAAAAAGTCGGCAAGCAAAATGAAGTAAATAAATGCAGCTGAAAAGTAGGGTTACAGGTCATTTGGTCGAAAAAAAGGTTGACAGGACAAATGGTCGACGCAATTTGGTCGAAAGACAAATAGTCGAATTTTTTTTTTGTATTTTCACATTTTTTTTTGGGGGGGGGGGTTCCCCCCAACCCTCTTTTTTTCCTAAAAACCCTTTTTTTCCTAAACGAAAACCTGAAAAATATATATAAAAATTAAAAAGAAAATCAACCATTTGTCTTTCGACCAAATTGCATCGACCATTTGTCTGTCGACCAATTGTCTGTCGACCAAATAACTGGACAGCGAAAAGTAGCCAAAAATGCAGTGCTACTAGTGTTTAGTGGGCTTGTGATTGCCTAGTATAGGGTTATGATGGGGGTCATGGTAAGGATGGGGGTTAGGGTTAAGTTTAGAGTAACGATTTTGGAATATTAAGTGTCACATTAAGTGTTAGTGTAGGGTTTAAGGTAAGGCTAGGGCTAATGGAGTAATTGTTTCGGGTAAGTGTTAAAGATGTAGAGATAGAGAGGCTGGAGAGGGGTAATGTTGGCACAGGATGGGGTTAGGATAAAACCTAGTGGGTTAGGACAGAGTAAGGATTTGGGTAATAATAATATCATGCCATTCATATAGCTTATCCAAAGTGCTTAACACAGAACATTTTATATACCTTTATTGCTACACAATCAAAATTCAAATTCATTTTATCGACCTCGGAAGGATGAAAGGCTGAGTCAACCTTGCTGGGATTCAAACCTGTGACATACAGATAACACACAAATCGCAACAGTGAGTGCTTAACCCCCTGAGTGATTGTACCAGCTAAAGTAAGTGTTAGGGTTGTGTTTAGGGTAAGGCTAAGGTTAGGATAAGAGGAAGGGTTTGGATTAAGACAAGGGCTATGTAATTTGTGGTGAGCTGGTGATGGGGTGGGGTTAGATTCACTGTTCATTTTCTATTTATTTGGTGTTTTTATTAAGTGACTTGCAAATAAAATGCTCCAGCGCACTGAAGGGTTAGTGTTCGGTAAGGCTTCAGGGTAGAATAAGGGTTGTAATTAGGGTAAGGTTTAGGAATGGAGTATGGCTTATTGTGGACGCTTCAGTAGAGGTTTGGGTCCTTGTTTTTGGCGACCATATTCCGGGCAACATTTTCACACTTTGCATTGCTTATATTGAATTACTACATTTTTAAAAAATACTTTTTGCTGACTACATTTTCACATGACTACACTTTCCTGGGGACACTTTCACATAGAACCACTGATACCAGTAATACTGCCCGCTGTGCCATTCTGGTGGTTTACTTTCTACTCGTGGGCTACCCCACATATCATTCTTACCCCAACTCCCATTCACATTACTCCCTTGCAACGGGGTATAAACATGAATGCCATGGCTGCCATATTTAGCACCAGCATTCCAGTGCCATAAGCATATCTTTGGGTCTAAAATGTGTTTCTTGTAAATTATATTCATAATATTCCAGAGTACACTTTCTTCTCAGCCTATTCATAGCCCTGTTGATTTTCTACATCAGAACCCCCAAAGATGAGCTTAGTTTCCACGGATTTTCTATAACTTTATGACTAATAACTTTTGACTCGTCCTTAGGCAGCTGCATTAAATTTCCCCAAAGTTTGGTTCAACTTCATCCGACGGTTCAAAAGTTATAGCCTCAAGTCCATGGATTGTATCTCTCCAGGACTGAAATCTCTGCACTGGCTCCCAGTGGCTGTGAGGATTAAGTTCAAAACCCTCTGCATTGTCCACAAGGCCTTCTGGGGCATTGGGCCGCAATCCCTTCAACTCTCTCTTCCCAAATATCTTACTTCTCGAGCTCTTCGCTCATCCGCCTCCAACTCCCTCAGGGTCAGTCGCTTTTCCAAGCAACGAGTTGGTGGTCGATCTCTCTCTTCGGCAGGGGCCTCCCTCTGGAACAGATTTCCCGCCTCCCTGAAACTTGAGGAGAACCATCTCTGGTTCTCGGAAACACCTCAAAAGCTTCCTCTTTGCTTCTGCTTTCTCTCCCTCTCTCCCCTGCTGAAACTCCTGGTTGAAACTGCACTGGTTACTTGGCCTCCCTTCCTGATCTCGGGCCCAGGCCCCACCAATGACACACCTGCATTGCCTCCCTGGCAACCCCCGCACCTGGGGACTGTTCTCTGTATCCCTACAGTCCCCCTACCAGCACTTATGTCTGCACTTACCTTGCACTTGCCACCATCTGGCTGTTTTTATTTATCTTATTTATTCTACTACCCCATGTACTGCACTTTCCCCTCTCCCTTCCCCCTTGCACTTTTCCCTTTCCCCCCTCCCATGCACTTGCGCGATCTGAATGACACCTGGCCTAGTAGGATCGTTGTCTGTCTTCCCACTGTGACCCCCCTCCCTCACCTCGTCGCTCCTTGAAACACTTGTGTATAGGCGCGTTATAAATGCCGTATCATATCATGTCATAGTGCACCCAAATGAGACAGGACACGTGCAGTCTTTAAACAGGTGCACAGTGGATTTGCATCCGTTTTGTTTTGGGAGCGTTGCAAAGAGAGGGAGTTGTTGTATTTTGGGTTAGTGTAAATCAGTGAAGCCGTTTTTTTTAAAATCAGACATCGAGTGAGGGGCCGCTGGGAGCAAGATATTTTATACACCATCCATGGAGCATCGCAGTTGCTGAGCGTTTTCAGAAATGAAAAAGAACCATCTTGCATTCACCAGAATTGAACGCATATTTGCGAGCATGACAAATGTGTACACATTGTATTTCTTAGTGTTATATCACACCGTTTGAGAATACTAAAACTGTCAACATGTTATATTTTATTATTCAGATTCAGATAATTCCTCACACTCAGAACAAACTGGCTGGGCATCCATTTCCTGGCATAAGCTGTATAATGTGAAGTAGATCATTACTGAGAAACTTAACCTTGTGAGCGCCCACTCCCATGTAGGCCCAAAGGACTTGGAGTGGGGGGTGGCACACACCTTACTCCCCTGGACCCAATTTAGGAAATATGCAAATGTCATTAGGACAGAGCAAGCCCACTTAACTAGGACTATATACGAACCTTAAGGACACTCAAAGGGCTAAAGATGTTCATTTCTGAAACTGTTGAGATCACAAACATCCCCATAAAAAAAGCTAGAAAAATTCAGTACCAAAAAGACAGCAGATGAGTTGGCCACTTGTCCTTTGCCAGTTTAAATTGTAGATAAAAAAAGGAATTCAGTGTTGAGAGGAATAATGCAGAAATACACATACAAGACAAAAAATGTAATATATTAAATGTACACATACCAGTGAACTCTTCATGGCATTCGCAAGAGTACCCTCCTTCTCGACTGCGACAGAAGCCATTCCGGCCACAGGGGTTGGAATAGCACAAATCAATCTCCGTTTCACAATAGTCGCCAGTAAATCCAGGTGGACACCGGCACCTCAAACCATTGATAGGATGGATGGGACGGAACAGGACCGTGTGTGAACTGATAAACGGAGCCGAGCTGTCAAACTTCAACACAGAAACGCATTTCATGTAGTTCTCACAAGGCTCCCGCAAACAGATGTTATCGTCGAAAGGCAGGACTCGTTGGGTGGAGATCATGGTCAGAAGAGTCCTGTTAAGGTATATCTGCTCCTGAAGATCTTCCGAAGGAAAGAACCTATTCCGCACACCACCGGGAAGCAAAGCCGAAAAGGTCACATTTAAGATATTGGAGCTGACATCGGTGTCATTTTGAATGTTGAAGACGAATATGCCGTCCTTGGTGGTCGAGAGCACCGTTGCCACACCTTCCATGAAGAGCGAGAGGAGTGGAGAAAGGAATCTTTCCTGGGACATATTTTCTAGTCGAACTGTGATGCTGTTGGTCAACATGTCATCCGTAATGATGGTCACTCGCAGGGTGCAGTATGCAGTGACACTGTGAACACCATCTAAATGGAAAAAACAAAATGGAGGGCAATGTGAGAATGCACCTATAGTTACATGCATACCCATTAGTCTATGACAGATGCACCACAAGGGTTTACAGGATACAAAAACCAGTCACCGCAAATAGACCAATAGTGCATTATGACAATTGCTGATTTGATTTACAACATTGTCCTTAACATTGAAGTCTAATGCTTTGTATGAATTAATTTAAATGTTCTCACTCCTGATTTTTTTCTGATTAGCTGAAATTTAACTCACTAATTATGCCTCATAGTCAACATGGCGACGGAGTCGGCACAGACAAAATGGCGCAGTTCTTAAGCAGGAGGCTACCATTAACTGTCGAAGACGCACAAACATATCAATGGACAAAGTTATTTTACATTAAAGCGTGGTATTGCATGTCACTGTTTGGAGACTCAGAGGAATAAAGAGCCCACGTGCACTAGATCAAAGCGTAGGGCACTTAAAGGGTACTTCAAGTCTGACAACTATTTACCCATGAAAAACTCCGAAATAATGAATTCTGCAACATGCCAATTACCAAAAGTACATTCTTAAAAACAAGATAAAACCCATTGCTTAAAATGAACAAGTAAAGATGGGATCTCAAGTGAGAAAAGGCAAAACCAACTATGGAACAAGACATACGGCTACTGTTGGCAAAGGCAAGCCCACTTAGAATGGTACAATCAGTAGTGCATAAAACACTGCCATACACACAATCACAGCATATTTAACTGCTGATCATAGAATAATGCACACCAATTCACACTGGTGTGCACATCCAGCGAGTTAACAATGTCGTTACTGAATCAATCTACTACTACATGTGCTGATCTATCAATTTCAGCTCTACTAACAGTTATCAGGTGCATCTACAACAAAAAGAAGGAGCATCACATTTGCGGTCTGCTGTGAATGAAATTTGGCAAACATGATTTTCTTAAAAGGGACAAAATGGTTTTAAAGTAATCTACATGAAGCGTGTTGCATAACAGATAGACCTTGCTGATGGAAAATTAATACTTGGGGTCAATGCTTTTCCTCGTAAGTCGAGCTAAGAGTTCAAATTCTGAGAAAGGATACACAGTCTTCTCCACAAACCTCTCTTTCCACTAAGGAATGATTAAAAAGAAACTATGACAAAGTAAAGTAAGGCTTCATGAAGGAACAATGCCATGCAGGGAGATGATCACCGGAAGGAGGGCTGCACGGGTTTGAAGAAATGTGACCAGGAAGGAGTCGATGGGGAGCCAGACTTCATTTTGAGATGAAGAGTGGTGCAGTTGGGGAGAATAGGAGGACAAGGGTGGTAAAGACCAGTGAGGAGGTTAGGGGGAGAGAGGTAGGGAAAAGGCAGGAGAGAAAACAGTTCAAAGTTGGTACAGACGTTAGAGCAGATAGAAGGGAACTTTTCTTTTTTTTAAAACTTTAAAAAAGGAGGAGCGCTTTTCACAGAGTATCAAAGAGGGAGAATAAGTGGCAGATGCAGCAAGAGGAAAGTAACGTGCAGTAAGAATCTACAACAGTTCTTTATGAGTAATGCTGCCATTTCCAATACATGAAGAACAGAATAGGCATTTGGGCCTCACAAACAGTTTTTTTTAAATAATAGGTAAAATGAGAGAAACGACATTTTAGGACTGATGCCAAATTCGCTCTGCGCACTTTGAGGCAGTTTTGAGCACTGTCAGTTTTTGGGTAAGCCTACGCCTGCGTGGTTTGGTCGTGGGTTTCACCACTTTGGTGGAACAGAGGTGCCAAGAGCGGAAGTGACCCTGTTGTAAAAGACATATTGAGTCAGACATGGAGTCAGTAGCAGGGCAAAGGTGGGAGTCAAGAAGAACACATTGGAAAGGAGTGCTATTGAGACTTTTTCAAGAGTGTAAACAGATGTGGTCAGGGTAATGGCAGAGGGGAGGCAAAGCAGACAATGATAGGAATAATGAAGTGGTCGGTCCAGGATAAACAAATGGTAGGAGAAGCATAAATAATGGACAGGCTACTGAACATAAGGTTCAGTGTGTTTCTGGCAATCTGGGTGGCACCAGATACTAACTGGGAGAGGTTGAAGGTATCAAGGGTGAATACACTAAAGGGCAGAGAAGAAAGGTCAGCACAAATGGTGAAGCTGCTCAGGACTACCAGGTTAGAGTAAGAGGAGGCTAATAGAAAAATAACACCCCTAAGGGAGGGTCTGGCTAAGGGGTGTGGTGCACAAGTGTAAAAACAAGAGCAACTGAGGGAGATATGCCGAGCTTAATATCGAGCACTTCAGTGCTAGGGAAGGAAGGGAAAGGGGTAAGAGAGATCCTTAGGCCTGAGCGTGAGATCACAGACACACTACCTCAAACAAAAGTTGTGCAATCAAGGTTATTAATTTTAACTCTTGGAAAAGATGGCGGCTGGGATATTGGGGATGGAGGAATCACAGGGTGAGGTCTTACTGGTCAAGATAAAGTCATTGCAGTCCTCTGAAAGGTTGTAGAATTCTGAAGGATTTTAGTGATGAGCAAATATTGAGACGGGCAGCACGTCAGAACCGCAGGGGAAGGCAAGGGGGCTGAACACAAAGGAATGAGGTCTAAGTGAAAGGCACACAGCGATGCAGGGGGACCAGCAAATTGTAAGTCAAGGAGAGTGGCACAGGTGTAGGTGATACGAAAAGCAAAGGTGCAGGTGGGTTTGCAAACCACTGGGGGGGCTGAAGTAAGGAGGGGACCCAGAGAAGTAAATGGAAGATACAGAATCCTTTGCCTTATCTGGTGCGCCCCGGCAGAGGTGCCTTTGGTGCACATTCACTATGAGCCCACTGTGCGGAGTATGAGCTGCCAGACATGAGGGAGTCGGCAGAGTCTGGTGGCATATGCAGGCTAAAAGAGTGCCAGCAGGTGAAATCAGTCGACACCAACAAAAGTTAATAGTATAACTAGGCAAGTTATCGTGGATGCTGATGTGAGAAAGGGTGTGAAGGACAGAGAGTGGCCAACAGTATAGAAGGATGCCAAACGGTGGAGACGGATATGGCAGAGGAGCTATTGGGGTGGTGGTAGTGGTTAGTAAGTTATAGTAGTGCTTCATTGCCTTTTTTGTAGGGTGACCAGATTTTCAAAACAAAAAACTGGATGGCCGACAACATAAAAGAGGGACTACCCCATCGCAGCCCACCAATTACCGCCCCTCCTCCAACACACCCCCACAAACACCCCTCAACCACATTTCCAGCACTTCTCCTTTCTATAAACTGTATATGATCTCATTTGTGCAGTTTTGTCTGTGAATCTTGGCATGCTAATTCAAAACGAGCGTTAGCTCTAATTGATATTACATGGCTTGCTGTACAATAATTTCCAAGCCAGTCTCTGTGGCACAGTCAGTCAGTGTCCTGACTTGTACCCGAGAGGTTGAGGGTTCGAGTCAAACCTCCAACTTCAAAATTCTGAAAGTGTTGTGAAAAATAATTACGGTTTTAATTACCCCCCAAACATGCAAACCCCGGAGACCCCAGGACGGAGGGTGATTTTCCCGGACTGTCCTGGGAAAACCCGGACGTCTGGTCACCCTACTTTTTTGACAACTGATGGCCATGAAAGCCGGTTTGGATGGGGTGCTAGAGATTGTCGATCTCAAGGTAGTTGGTGAGCCAGATGTAGACAGCATATTCAAGAACCCAAACCCAAGACTGGAGTGTAATCATGTCTTAACTTGATCACCCTGTTGGACACAGTCTGCATGACCATAGCCTTCATAGACCAGCTCCAACTATATAACAAATGCACAATCTCTCACGGGGCCATGTGATGCTGCACTAAGGGCTGCTTGAATTTGCTGTAAATAAACCTGCTACAATAAATGACATTGTTTGGCCTGGCACACAGACACATGATAAATTGTAAACACTTAACACTGATTATTTACTCATTATATTTACTCACTTTTAAGATCTTATCCATTTCACTTTTCACATTTTTAAGTATGAAGCAATTTCCACTCACAAAAAGTAGGGGGGAACCGTGAGACACATCTGTGTAGTAGCTGTGCAATGTGGAGTGGCAAGAGCCCTCCTTTTTATTATTTGGGCAGATGGCCAAGCCTGGCCCTCTTCACCCACTATGCATAGCAAGGGCAACTGACTAATGCATGCAAAGGCATCGCCCAGAGGTGTACCCTTATGTCTCTACAAGGCCCGCCGGGAAACCGCACCACAGCTGACCTCCTCTAAGCCTTGGCACGGATTCGAGGGACCACTTTATGGACATCGCTTGTTCCTCCGCAGCGTGAAGCAAAACAAAACTACAAAAATTCAAGCATACTGCGAGGATTTGTTGGACGAAAAAAGAAGCAGTTATTGGGTGCTGACAAGAGGAGGCTGCAGGGGAACAATATCTACAGAAAGAGGCAATGTCACAAGTTTAGCTTAAAGAAAGAAATATGCATTTCACTGAATTTTGCAGTGAAAACGTTAGCCCTGCAGAGCGCATCTTGATATCACTATTTGCCCATAATACCAGTGTCCTATTTTCATGTTACTTTGGTGATGCGTTCAGCGCTTTCAAACCACATCATCTTTCAAATTAAATTAAAACATAAGCAACAATTCCGTTAAAAACATGTTTTCATAGTGATTGATTCCGCATTCCCATGGCACTGCATGTCTGGATCAGGTGTTGAAAGGATATGGTTACAAGGAGAACGTAGTGATTTGGTGCATTAAAAGTAGCGGCACATTTCTAGATGCTACAATGTGTAAAGTATATGTGCCCTATTGCCCCCCACCCAGACCCCCCTTGCCACAAGAGTGCCCTTCCCTGAGATTAATACAAATATAAAGCATGGCAAGGACCTGGCTGGGGGATCCCCACATTTGGTTGGATTTAGAAATAAAGCAGTGGCCACTGACCGGTGTGAGTGTGTGTAGGGAAGTAGGGGATGGGATGGCATGGGTGTGTGTGCGTGTTTCTTGCACTCCGACAACCCTCACTATTTTAAACTTTCTTTACATGTGTTATACATTCTTTGTGTTCAAGTGCAACGAATTCTACTGCATGCAAACATGCCGCAGTTGTCTATGAAAAGCTCACACTGAGGATTCACCCATCCACTAACCCAACCACACAGCGCACAGAGAAACTCCATCTATCCCTCTTCACCATTCACACAATCAAGCACACACTCACTGTCCACTCATTTATCCACTACTAATACATTTACCAAATCTCTCTCTCTCTGTCCCTCACACACACACACACACACACACACACACACGCTCATCATACACTTAGGCAAACTCTATTCACGCATGCATGCAAAGACAATACACAATCTTCCCCTTCATATATCCCTTCATAAACACATTCACACACACAAATGACCCATACATCCACACCAGCCACATACACGCAAGCTCACCATCCATCAATCCCTCTCTAACCCATCCACATAAAGACATGCACCAGCGATCTATACATGCAACCGCAATCCACCTCGACACCCACTTCACACATCTATCATCTATCCATTCATCCATCAATTCTCTCAACCATTCAAACTGACCCACCCATCCACCTACTCAGACGTCTATATATCAGCCCACTCGGCCATCAATAGGAAACAATCACCAATACGTGTAGAACAACATACCTATTGAATGGCTTGTTTATGCATGGCTGGCCTCTGATATTCAAAGGCAAGATATACCTGCAGGTAAATTATAACCTAGTAAATAGTGACTGTATCAGTGTACATGAAGTAACTCAAAACACAAAGGGCCCAATTCATGGAAATGTGCGCAGAAATTCTGCAGGTGCCGTGCACAGAGAAGGACACTGCCCGAGCCTGCACGCAGAATAAATTGTGCGCCCGCGTATTCATGGAATTTACTGTGCAAAGTGACCATGCCCAGAAGACGCGCCCGGAATGCCCCTTACACGCCCACACGCAAAGTATAAACAGCCAGAACAGCTACCTTTGCACGCTTCTCCGGGTGCGAAAACACAAACCATTCTAACATTACGTGGGTTCCACACAAGCAGGCCTGCATCTCGGGGACCCTGTGCAGAACCCCCCTTACTGTTGCTGGCACCCCAACAACATGCCTATGAAAAATCGAAACTCAGTAATTACTCGTGACATCTGCATGCGAACACCCATAAACGGTTCCTGCACCCTGCTAAACTACACGCACCCCTATGTCAGATCGGTAGCCCACTTGTGTACACACTCACCTACATCCGACATGCAAACTCACCACTGCGCTGTGATTCCTACACGCATGTGCACTTACACCTGCCTTTGGGTGGTGTAGAGATTGAGTGATTTGCGTAGCCATTACTATGCTAAGAGGCTGTGCGGGTGGTTCCATGAATACGTGTCATTCAGTGCAATTGAGGGCGTGCGAGGGATTGCCTTCATGCCGTCCCATGTAACACCCACTTTTTCACATGTTCTTCCCTGTTTTCTATGTTCTGCCCTCTATTACGCCCTATAAGCAGGCCTCGCCCATGCTCTGCGTGGTGTCTTGCGCAAGTCGCTCGATGTCTTGCAGAGGTGTGGCCAGCCTGCGCGAAGTCCACGCAAGTCCTGGATAAGTACTGCGCATTAGATTCCATGAATCGACTAACACAGATTTGCGCGCACTTTGGCGCGCAAGTACCCTATTTTACGCGCAAATAATTCCACGAATCAGGCCCAAAGTATGCAAGAACACATTTTTAACTACATTGCCATCATGACAGAAAACTAATCTTGAGTACCATACCATAACAGTTTATTACCCTAATCATTAGATTAGTACTTAGGGTGTTGGTCTTTTAAATATATGAGCCAGTTATTTACCCAAAAATTAAAAATAAACATGTGACAATAATTGTATTCCATGATTATGGTGAATACCATGCCCTGTATTTTTTTGGGTTGCTCCACTGTGTTTCTAAATACATACATACCAAGTATTGCAATGTTGTTTAATATTAAGATGTGCCATCCCTTTAGTCGTAAGCTTTTAACGAAAACTGTAAAAAAAAAAAAGTAACTATTTATTTTTTGGCCTATTTTTGGGTTTACACCATTATGTATTGCCCAAAGCATTTTTCACCTTGAACAAATATTTAAACATGATAACGGCCAACACCTGAAACATAAACTCCAGCATCTTCTGTACTCATTGACAGCAGATGTACATTTGTAGTTTATTAATGCACTGTGCAGACTGTAGACAGCTTTTGTTGGGCTGTTAGCTGTCCTGCTTGCTGCCTGTACCAGACAGTCGTTCCAGGCTGATCGTGCAATTGTTAGCGGTCTGGTTTCATAAATAGCACTAGTCGCAATATCGAGGAGGAGTGCCAGGTAGAATGGGGCAGTGGGTGAGATCAAGTTAGCATAAGTGGAGGATACAAAGTACATTCATTTAATGTCACGTTTTATTTTACATTAGCGGTGTGTGGGGATATCACTCGATCGCGGGAGCGTGTTCTCGCGAGATCGCACTTAACGAGATCTCGCGAGCCCACGCTCCACGGGAAAACGTTTCCCGCTCCAGAGCTGGCAGCCCGCCAGATGAAGCAGTCGCACCACAGCGTTGCTCCTGATGAGGAGCCGAGAAGGCAAGAACTTCCAGCAGCCGTACAGCACAGCTTCTAGGGTGTAACACCACATCCACAGGAGGTTACCTGGGGGCCCTAGAAGCTTACAGCGTGCCATCCTAGTGCACCCATTTCCCTCAGTGACTCAGCTGGGGAAGTCCTGAACTTAACTGAACTGTAAGTACGTGCTTGATGAGAACTTGGACATATACCAGTCCACACTAGTTGTTATTTAATAAAGTAGAGTAGACTCACTACAGCGTCCTGTCGTCCTTCAAGGCCACAACATAATTGGCGACGAGGATACTAAAGACCCCACGGCCTCACCATGCAAGGCGCCACGCCGCCCCCTGCCTTTCTCCCGTCACCGGGGACACCAGCAATTCCATGGATGCAGTGGGAGCCCCTGTTCTCCACCTATCTGGAAGCGATAGGCGGCACGCGGTATGCCCCCGCGAGGAAGAAGGCGATGCTGTTAAATGCTTTGGGGGTTGAAGGACAGCGCATTTTTGCTGGGTTGAAGGAGACACCTGCGGCCGATGACGACGACGATGACGTTTACAAGGAAGCGACCCGTCACATTGTGAAGAGGTTCACCAATAAGGAGAACGTTGTACTTCACAGACTGAGGTTCTACACCCGCAAACATGAAGGGAGCGAACCCGTGGATGACTACATCACCAGGATGAGGGAGCTGTCCTCTCTTTGCGCCTTTGGCGAAAATGCAGAACAGGTCATCTGCGACATGCTCGTTGTTCACACCAACTCTAGGAAAGTGCAGGACAAGTTCATACAAGAAAAGGAGGTCACCCTTGACAAGGCCATCCAAATTGCCAGGGCGGAGGAGGAAACCTCCAGCAGACGCAAAGAGGCGGGAAGTCACCTGCCCGTGCCCGAACTTGCGGCGCTACAATGGAGAGGGCGCAGAGACAAGCAGTCCCGCGACGGCCCCAGAGACAAAGGTCCCAGGCAAAAGGAGGCACCCAAATGCTATAGATGTGCCAGTACCAAGCACATGGCGAATGATCGCGACTGCCCCGCCAGGAATAAGGAGTGCTCTAAGTGCAGACGCAGCGGCCACGTGGCTCTGGCATGCACGTGGCGGGAGAAGACGGTTTCCCGTGTCGATGGTAACTGCGTTTCAAGCGACGATGACGACCAGCAGGACAGACCCATGGTTGTCATGGTCAACGCCCCCCAGGCCAGGAGGGAAAAGCCCCACTGCACCATTAAAGTTGACGGAATGGAAACGCGAGTCATGGCAGACTCGGGATCCGACCTCACAATCCTCCCCATCAACACGTATAAGGAGATTAGGGGTCAAGCACAAGTAGAGATCAGAACGACCAGGCAAAAGCCGACGGTGTTCGGTGGTGCAACTGTCGACCTTTTAGGCTACATCAAAGCCCGGATCGAATTCAAAGGCAGGTCCACCACCACCAAAGTGTATTTATCACCCAAAGGCCCAGCTGTACTGGGATGGGACGATCAACACAAACTCAGCATGAAACTGGATCCCAGCACTCCGGAACAGGTTCTCATGGTCTCCTCAGGAGCAGCGCTGAACTTCAAGGAGATGTTCCCGGACCTGTTCTCCGAGAACCCAGGGAAGGTGAGAAACTATGTCCACAGGATTCGCCTAAAACCCAACGCCATACCGGTGAAACACAAAGTCAGGGCAGTTCCTGCCACAGCGAGACCCGCATTGGAGGCCCACCTTCGGAAGATGGTCAAAGAAGGAACCATCGAGACCGTGGAATCCTCACAGTGGTTGAGTCCAGTAGTTTTGATCAAAAAGAAATCCAGCAACGACCTTAGGATCTGCATCGACCTAAGAAGCCTCAATCTAGAGGTGATTACAGATAGCTTCCCACTCCCCAGTATCAATGAGATCATCCTCATCATGAAAGAGGCGGCAATCTTCACTAAGCTGGACATGCGTGATGCCTATCACCAGATTCCCCTGCACAAAGCCTCTCGCCCCCTTACAGCGTTCATCACGCCCTTCGGCACCTTTCAATATACCCGCATGCCATTCGGGTTGTCGTCGGCGGCATCCGCATTTCAGAGAATGATGAACTCCTTACTCAAAGGACTCACAAATGTTTCCTTCTTTCAAGATGATATCCTTGTGTATGCCAAAGACAACGAGACCCATAACAAGGCACTCAGGGCTGTCTTGAGCAGGCTTCAAGAGGAGGGCATTCACCTACGCCATGAAAAATGCATCTTCGGAGTGAACAAGGTAGAATACCTTGGGTACTGCATTTCAAGTGACGGCGTCAGTCCCAAGAAGGACCTCATGCAGGCCATAACAGAAGCCCCGGCTCCGTTGTCCAAAGAGGAGCTACGCTCATTCCTGGGCCTAGCGGAGTACTATGCCAAATTCGTCCCCAGATTCCCTGAGACCACGTCTCCCATGAGGGAGCTTCTGAAGAAGGGGGTAGCCTACTCGTGGGGTCCGGAACAGAACGAGGCATTCCGTGAAATCAAAAAGAGAATCCTACACGCGCCATGCCTGAAACCATACAACCCTGAATGGGACACCTGCATTACCACAGACGCCAGCGCGTATGGCCTGGGGGCCACCCTGACCCAGAAGAAGGGAGACGCTGAGAACATTGTGGCGTTTGCATCCAAAGCGTTATCCACATCGGAGAAGAATTACTCCACGGTCGAGAAGGAAATGTTGGCATGTGCATGGGCCGTCCACTACTTCAGATCGTACGTATGGGGGACGAGATTGAAGCTGGTCACCGACCACAAACCCCTCATCCACATGTTGAGCCCGGACGGCACCAAGACGACCACCCCGAGGCTGGCCAGGATCGCCGCAAAGCTTCAAGAATACACGTACGAAATAGCACACATTGCGGTGTGGAAAAATGCACAAGCGGACTGCATGTCCAGACTCCTGAGCCAAAGAGCCCCCAACACCACGTTCTTGGAGGATGAGTGCGTCGTAGCCTCCATCAGTGACTTAAGGAACGGCGAATACATGGACCTGAGTGAGCGCCACTGGCGGGAGGAGTTCGAACAGGACGAGGCCCTACGGCACGTCAGCACCTGGGTTCGCGAAGGATGGCCCAACGAGAGAGCGATCCCCGAAGGCCTCCGTCCCTACTGGAAGGTGAACGAGGAAATCTCCACCATGAACCGTCTCGTCTTCAGAGGCGATCAAATCATCCCGCCCAGCGGCATCCACAAAGTGATGATGTGCAGGGCACATTCGGGCCACCTGGGGTGCAACATGACCAGACGCAGGATACGCGACCCCTACTGGTGGCCAGGCATGGGCCAGGACATAAGACAAATGGTCGAAAGGTGCCACGAGTGCACCAACAGTGACAAGCGCCTAACCGTGAGGCAAGCCCCCATGCTGCCCACCGAAGTACCCAAAGGGGTGTGGCGAAAACTAGGTTTGGATTTCATTGGGCCCCTGGACAACCTACCCGCAGAGCACAGATATGGGATAGTCATGGTTGACTACTTCTCCAAATGGGTAGAAGCTGACTTCACGTCAGACATCACCACAAGCACAGTCATTGAAACACTCACCGCCGTATTCCAGCGGGAAGGTCTACCAGAAGAACTCGTCATAGACAACGGAGTCCAGCTAGTCTCCCGAGAAATGGAGAAGTTTCTCAAGCTCAACAACATTCGACAACGGAGAGCAAGCCTATACCACCCACAGGCCAATGGCCTGGTTGAGCGAGCAAACCGCTTCATCAAAGGGGCACTACAACTGGCTCATGCCTCGGGCTCTGACCCGTACAAGACGGTCAAGGAAGCAGTAGCGGCACACCGCCTCACCCCCAACGCCGTCACTGGCTTCTCCCCATTCCATCTGCTGAGGGCAACGAGGGCAACGAGTTCTCAAGCCCTAACTCTCCAACTACACCCAGGGAGTCACAGCAAAGAGCAAGGGAAGAAGAACTTGAATCACCCGCATCTTCTCAAGGGCACTCCAGCAATCCTGCCCCATATACAGATCCAAGCAGACCTCAGAGAGAGAGAAGAAAACCCAGCAAGTTTGCAGACTTTGTCATGGAATGACCATCCATCCTTTTTCCCAGCAAAGGAGGTGTATGGGGATATCACTCGATCGCGGGAGCGTGTTCTTGCGAGATCGCACTTAACGAGATCTCGCGAGCCCACGCTCCGCGGGAAAACGTTTCCCGCTCCAGAGCTGGCAGCCCACCAGATGAAGCGGTCGCACCACAGCGCTGCTCCTGATGAGGAGCCGAGAAGGCAAGAACTTCCAGCAGCCGTACAGCACAGCTTCTAGGGTGTAACACCACATCCACAGGAGGTTACCTGGGGGTCCTAGAAGCTTACAGCGTGCCATCCTAGTGCACCCATTTCCCTCAGTGACTCAACTGGGGAAGTCCTGAACTTAACTGAACTGTAAGTACGTGCTTGATGAGAACTTGGACATATAGCAGTCCACACTAGTTGGTATTTAATAAAGTAGAGTAGACTCACTACAGTGTCCTGTCGTCCTTCAAGGCCACAACACGGTGACTTGTCAGACCGTCGGTAGGTCACCCATTCGCAAGGTTGAAGGAGAGAAGAATGCTAAGGGAAGGAAAAAGGTGCAATTCAGCTGCTAAGAGGAGCATGAGAAGACGAACAAGGAAATGACTACGAAGAGAGGTGGATTGTGCGATAATGGGAGGAGATAAGCACTGAACCCTGCGGTGCTTCCCCAAGTGCTGGTGAACCTGTTAGAGGATGTTCCTGAACCTCAGGACACAGTGTCTGACTTATTAATTACGGAGCCCATCTTCTGGTTCTGTTGCAGCAGGCAAAGGGAGACAGAGAGAAGCGGCAGTGGCGCGGGCGGGCCTCGCCGCTGTCGCCACAATCAGGTAAGTCAGACTAGGGTGGGGGGGATGGCAATATTTTTTAAACAGAGAAAGGAGGGTGGGGAGAAGATGGAGGTTCGGGGCGGGGGAGGCAACCTGCGGGTTCCATGGACATGGGCTGAGATTAGCGGTTTCAGCCCGCAACCCGCGGAACCTGATTGGCTGCCCCGCCCCAGATGCTAATGTAGTATAAGCAGGGGGCGTGGCTCCCTCAGTGGAGCACAGTTTGTGAGTGAGATTGACAGCGTCAAAGTACGCAGCTAGAGCCAGGAGTATGAGTGAGGATTAGAGGCGAGTGTGATGAGAATGGCAAATGAATGGTAAAACGTACAAGTGGGATCTTTCTGGAATGAACTCTGCCGAAGACTGGAATTATAATATCAATGAATGGCTCTCGAGGCACCTTCAGAAGCTATGTCGGTCTAGGCTTTCGGACAAATGGTCACTATTTTCTTTTTTTAAAATAGAATCGCTTCACAGTGGGCATACGGAACTTCTGCTGCGTCCTCTTCACATCCCAAGGCACCGATACCAGTTTCTCTTTATGTCAAGGAGAGGTTTCATTTTTAGTCACACGTGCTCCCTTCTCGTACTACTTCAACGCCGCAGGAATGCGTCATGCCCGGTCACCGTACAAAGGACACGGGCCTGAGAGGCTGCATTCCAACCATCCTGGGAGTGCCAGGCCACTGGTGACCAGCCGCCCTGCACGGCTGGAGGGCTAATCTGCATCCAGGAACCACTTCAAGTAAACTATGCATTTTCGCAAGCGCAAGATAAGAGCTTTGTTTACACTGGACCTTGTCTCTCCATTTAACCCATGAAGTGCTTAGGGGGTGCATGTTCGTCCTGAGCTACATAGTACATCATTTTAAGTTCTGCCAATACGCCCGCCCCACCGCCCCTCACCCGCCCGACACCCGCACGCACTGAACTTCAAAGCATTGCGGTAGTGGAGGGAGGAGATACCTGTTTTCCGTTCTCAACCAAAACTCATTCTGCGCTTATAAAAAAACAACAACCAACGCATTAAAAATGAAGCAATTTTTCGCTTTTAAAACAATTCCGTTTTCACGTGTTCAAAGCAGAAATACGACCGGTTTTGCTGTCTTTAAAGAGTTTATTATTGGTGTTTATCTGGAAAATCGGGTAAACCGACCTAGTGCCCGTTAAACATGTTGCCTACCTTGTATTTGAATTTTGGGCCATGCCGACCAAAACACAAACACTGGAACGGCTGAAAATTAAATTTGACCAATTCGCCTTCCAAATGAGGCAAATAAAACAAAAACACTGTTGATTGTCCATAAAGCCACTAATCCCATTTTTTTAAGCAAAGGTGGTGCCCTCAATCCTTTAATGGGATGGAAATCGAGCCCCAGGTTTTTGAGCTCGATTGCACCATCATTAAGGGTCGCCTCTGGAAAAGGGTCTTAAATCTCCCGCCAGTCTCCCAATGGCATTGCTTTGATATGAGCTGGGGTTCGTTTCCTTACAAGGATGGTACTGATGGAAAATGTTTGATTTTTTTGGGGTAAATACTTTGCTCGGCTTCAGGGACTCTTAGCACAGCGAGTAGAGCGCTTGCTTTGACATCTGTTGCAGAGCCTGCTGACAATCCCGGCAGAGCCAAACTCAGCCTTTCATCCGAGCATCACACACCGTGGGTAATAATAAGCAGTGCTCAGATACCTGAGGGTTCGCCGTGCTATATAAATACTAAATTATTAAAATTATGAATTGCGAGTGATAGTGTATGCAAGGAAATCAACTGCATTATTAAAGCTGCAGTGTCCATCAAATGCAACCCTTAGTCCATGTGGTCAGTCGATTGAAGCTTTCGTTTCCACTCCAAAAAATCAGTGTTTACTCAGGATTGGATCAGAACCACTGACCAAATGCGTAGCTACGCTCTGTATCGCTTCCTAATTCCTTCTAGCGTGGTACATGTGTATGGTTTCTGGTTGAATTGATTATACACTAATGAGATCCTTGCATTGCGGTCAAAGAGAAAGTAATAGAAGCGATTCCAACCCTAAGACATTTTATGCTAGAATGTTTACCTCTACAAGAGTCTAGAGTGCAATTCTTGGGCCGGTTTTCTAACAGGGTGAAGGGGTCGAACAATGAGGGATTCTGCAACAGACTGAACCCTGGTAATGAAACCCTGCTAATATATGAGGTTTTAAAATGTCTAAATAACTTTGCATTGATGGGCAGCTCCTCTGTAATGGATATTGCTGGCAATTCTCTTAGGTTTTGATACTACGTATGATTATGTTATGCTACATTGTTATAACTCAAGGATTTTGAATTTCATGACAAAGAATGCATTTTAAATAAATGGTTTGCAGAAGATATATTTGTAATTATGCAATATAATCACGTTTTACTAATCCCTTATAATGCACCATGTTTTGTGTTTATGCTACGTTATGCCTCTGTGTTTCCTTCTTATGGTCTTTGTGTTTTAGGTGAAAGGTATATTTATTCAACCGTACCACATTTTTTAAAAAGGTGTTGTTTATGGCATCTCATCCCTTTCATTGGTACCCAAATGCAGGTGAGTGGAGAGGTGTGCTCATAAGTTAAGCACAAGAAACACATCCCAACTGACAACCATCGAAGCTGATAGAAAGTCACCGCGGACCAGATATAACCTCCATGTGTTTGTGCCAATATTGCAGTACACCTGTGACAATGTAGAACCACGCTACTCGAGCACGACACAGAAAGAAGTGCATTCTCACCTAAGGTGAAGCAAAACCACTAGACCGTTACTTCCACACCTGCTTCACCACGAAACTGAAAATAACAAAAAGGCGGGAATGCAGTCATTCAAGGAAAACCTTCCGCCCACCAAGGCACCAACCATCCTCTGGACAGATAGGGACCGATTCAACAACGTTATGCAGACCCCCCCCCCCCCCCCCCACACAGACTGAGCAGACAGGGGAAATTACAAAGCACTTGCTCCAGAATAAGAGTAACAGTGAATATAAGACCCACACAACTCCACAATCCTGAAGTACTAAACCACCGGTGCCCTGCCACAGCCAGAATCCCATTCAAACTGCCAGAAACAAGTGGGGTCAAACGTTGATGCGGAACAACGATAACATAAATCATGGATTGGGGAGAAGGGAACTACTCGTAGTCCCCGCCGGGTACTAACGCCTAAAAGGTAACACTGACATTCAGTGGAGCAGACACAGCACAAAGACCTGGTGGGGCTCCAGGAGACTTTTTAGGCAGTAAACAGTGGTGATCTACGCTCAACATTGGTGCTTATACTGAGGAAAGTGCACATATGCAAAGGCACACTGCGTTTAATTGAAGAAAGCTGAAAGCCTGCCAGCGATGGATGGTCGGCACATGTGGGAGGGGGGGGACCAATGTTTCATCCATAAGCCTTCATGCAGCACTGCAGCTCTTAATTAGACTCCACCAGGTGATCCGTATCTTGCATTGAAACAGTTTCATGTATCACTCGCTACAGCTGCACATTCTTCGGGTCAACAGCTATCGAAGCACTTCCCCGTAATGAGACCCTCCTCGTGCAGGAGTCGCGAGGATACCCCAGCAGTTTTCTTTGGCAAGCTCTCGTGGTCTACCCGAGGGCCCATGGGGCCACATTCCCGAGATTCCTGCACTTGCTGTACGCCAGTGTAACCCCGCAACAGCTGCCAGGCAGAGTTCAGGGCCTTGCTTTGGCGTGGGCTTGTCTGAAAGCAGCCACCACAGTCCGTCAAACCGGCCCTCCCGGAGCGCGTCGATGACATGCAAGCACGAAGCTCTCCATACGTTCAAAGCAATCCGCACGGTCCTTCTACTAACCTTTGACTGGCCAAGGACCACGGCAACAGGTGGATGACTGGACAGGTGGGGCAAATGCTTGCCACTATTTTGGGAAGCTGAAAGCGTTTGCTTCCTGGCAGAGCCATTCTAAAGAGTTACTTCATCAGACATTGCTTCCTGGCCCTAATCTGCCCACCGCCGCCACCACCATTGCCTCTCCTCCAAGCGTGACTTGACAATGGCTGACAGGCGGACAGGGCGTTCAATGCACGGTAGTTACAATAAGGCAAAATGCAACAGTAAAAAAAAATCTGCCTGATGTATAGAAAACAGACGCCAGCTGAAAGCACACATTTAGGTCGTTGTAGCACTCTTGTGAAATGACAAAAACTGCCCCCGCCTTCTTCACCCCGCTTGGCACTCTGAAGCAACTTTCAGTAATAGCACATTTTAAGATGCGAAATAAATAAATATCACGCCCACGGGTCGACTGGGAACCAAAAGAGGGCCTGGAAATGTTAATCAAAGTGGTCCCATAATGTACTGTGAGCAAGCCCAACCCCTGTAAGAAGGGCTGGGAGGGGTGTTCTCCCAAAAGAACATTTGTGAAAAAATGAGTAACCACACAAAAGAGCCTCACGATGCAGAGATCCACCGGGAAATCTCCACTCCGGAGCTCCCTGTAGGCCACCCACCCCTGATCACCCCAAACCGCAGGCAGGCTGAAGCTCTGGAGCTCAGGGGAAGTGCGTTTGCTTTCACAGCAAGGGAGAGATTTGCGAGGGAAAGCACTTGAGCTGAGCAAGTGCTGTCCTGAGAGGGTCTGCGTAAGTCAGTCAGAAAGTAGCTGAGCCGGCCTGTCCCACCTGGTACCTCCTCCAAATCGTTAAGCACACGATTGATGGGCTTGCATCACTAATAGCAACTGGCACAGGTATCCACTTAGGGGCAACTCACTGCCCCAAATGATGTGTGACAAGTTCCCAGTGCAAGGTGTGAGCACATGTCCACTTAGTAAAACACGAGAAATCACCTGTACAGGGAACAACAGAGATGTGCACCGAGGCAGGAGCATCACTCCCCAACAATTGCCAAAATAAACCTCATTAGCAAACACCACTTCTTACAAGACTGAAGAGCCGCCTCTAAACACCCATCTAAAGGAAACCAGGGGCCAAGGAATTGCATTCTGCGCAAAAATTCAAATTCCTTCATATTCGTGGACAACAAACATTACATACCGACCACACATTGGCGCTCATTTTGAGCTCTGCATAACGGAAATTAAATGTGTAAAAGCCTTTATACTTTTCATTTCCGTTATGTCTCATTTTCACTTATTTCTATGGCGGAGGAGAAGAGGACAGATCTGTGACTTACGATTCCGCCACCCCTTCCTCTCTGCCATATAAAAACTACAGCATTTGCGCCGGTCAGATGCTATGGATCGCTACAGAGTACACCTGCTTTTTACACCAGCAAAAAGCAGGCAGGCTCCGTAGATATCCACTGTAAACGCCACCTGCCGTGCCTACTTGGCAGGCAGCGTTTGATTCTTTTGCAAGGCAGGAGTGCAAAAAGGCATAATAAAAGTGAGCACACAGGGATCGCGCCAGGGCCTTTCAACCATTTCAAATGAAAAGGGCCTCAAGCGTCAGGGGCTGGGGGGGGGGAACCAGCAACTGCCCCCCATGTTGCCAGGCAGCAGTCTTATAAGACAGCAATATATTTCCTTATACATTTTGTTTGTGCGGCTTTAAATGTGCGCTTTCCGGTGCTCGCCTTACAAGGTGCGTTTGCTGCAGTCCTTCTGGCCATCACTTCCCTCGGTGTAAACAGAAGTTTAACTCTTTAACACTGGTTCCTCTACATCAGCCTCTTGCTGACAAATAATGCTTTATAGCTTTTCAGTGTGCATTTAGTGTTTCAGCTCCCTGCTGGCTGGCCATCTCGTGATAATCTGCGGCTATTAACCTTATCTTTGTCACCAGCCGGGCCTGTGTGTACGCCACCTTTTTTCATTCCCCTTTTGCACTCCGCAGCGCAAATGAGGAAAATTTGGTGGCGGGACCTGTCTACGCTTAAGTGTAAACATAACAGGTACCCGCCACCAAATTATGGGGAGCTCAAAAAGGAAACCACATAGAAAGATTCAATGGTAACGTGAATCTAAAGTGGAATGTATGTATGTGTGTATTTTTTTCCAGCTATACAAATCCACACTGTTGAACCCACGTCTACCAAATTTGGCATGGATTTCTCTTTTGTCTGGGGCAAGATCGTAGTCTATGTTTGGATACATAAATCCTATATGCAAACATTTTTTTCAGACGTGTGTTTGTATGTTACTCCAGCTATACAAATCCACGCAGCTGAACCCACTGCTACCAAATTTTGCATGGATTCCTCATTTGTCTGGGGCAAGATTGTAATCTATGTTTGGATGCAAAAAATTCACTCCGTAGACACCCTCATTTACTGATGCTCACCCGATTCACTATATTGTGTACTAGATGGAGGCAACATTTTGAAAAGTGTCTGAAGCAAAATGTTCGATGTGTTGGTTAGTCCATAAATTGTAATAGCAAATTCGTTATTTATTGCATCATCTGTTTGTGCAGTAAAATGTACATAGGGAGTACCATCAGGGCACTTAAGACAAGACTCATGGAAAACCTAAGAGCAATCACAAATTCTGATTTAAGATATCCTCTGGCCACACACTTTTGTACAGAACACCGACTAAATCAAATTAAAGACATCAGATTCTTAGGCCTGGAGAAAATTCAACCACCAGAACGAGGAGAAAATAGAGAATTGCTTCTCTGAAGGTGTAAAGCTAAATGGATTTGCATCATGGATACATGCATCTCGGGATTGAACTCTGAAAAGAGATGTCCCACTGGCTTTGACACTAGATGAAATGCCTCGGAACTAACACGAGGCAACTCAACCACCGGAACTTTTCTTTTTGTAATCACAAGTCAGATGTATAGTACATTTGTATCTAATTATGTTGTTATGTATTAATGAGAACCTGCTAAATACTTGTACCCCTTCATTTTGTCATGTTACTACCAAAAAAGTGAATTTGCATATCTCTATAGGTAATCGAGATATTGTGAAGAACATTTATTAGGTTTGTACCTTCTCACCTTTACACATAACCTTTACACCATCTCCCAATTTTCTGTAATTATAATATTTTTTCGATAAGTTATCTTATCTAAATCACCATTGACTAAAAATCTAGAGAACACAAGATGCTCAAACTATTGTGATCTAATAACATCACAATTTAAATTGTTCAACATGAGACAAATACTAGTTAAGGATGGCCGCCGGATTTCTTTACAATAGAGATCCCACATTATCGCTCACTAACAGAGCGCTACTTTATGTTAACCAATATGAAAAAATGAACCAAAATCAAATTTGCGGCTAATGCGATATTCAAAATGGCCACCGCACGCACGTAGACGCAAAAACATCATCGCGCATCATGTGATCACAATCACGTGATAATTCCGGCTATAAAGTAGAAGTAAATCAGCGAAATTGCACAACGCTGATACTGGCGCTGTGCTGGAGGCAAACAGACCTTCTCTCTTCATCTTAAAGATAAGAAAAATACTAATCTGGTAAGATTTAGGATACTAAACTCTGATAGTTATTAGTACTTCATATTAATCAACTTGTATCCTGTGCAACTCCAGCTTAAACTTTGTATATCGAGTTTGCCTTTAACTAGCCATTCCAAGATGCCACATTATGTAAAATCATAACTGTTAACCAACATCTATATAGCAACCCAGACCAAGGTCAATGGGCATAGGCTTGTCACCACATTTGTACTTAAGAATTATATTCACTCACACAGGTAAATACCTAGATACAGGACCATCAACATGACTTTATGATTCAACCTTAATGAAGAAAATCCTCCATAATATAATAAGACGTCCAAAGGTAAACGAGGGTGAACACCTCCATAGCAAAACAAGGTAATGTACACTAGCTCAATTTTTTTGATTCACAACAATTTTTTGTCCTCTTCCACTCTCTGAATCATCTCTTTCCTATTTTCTTTTTCGAAATGTTTATGTCAATATTTCTTTAACTTACAGTTTTCTTTCCCGATGAACCATAGTCGTATCTATGGGGAAACACGTGTCGAGGGATGAAATTGTAATATGCCCATAACCAATGTGGGTCAAAAAAAGGTTATTTTTTGGAAGAAAAGATGATGTATGATGAACAATACAAATAATCTTTCGCCACCTGGAATAAATATACTTTGAAATCAACAATCAGACCTACAAGTGGTTCTTTCTGAACAATACGCAAATAAAGAACTGTGAGCGTACAAGAGGCCCCAAACCATTACAAACACGATTTTTACTAAGTTTCAATTTCTGGATTTCCACTGAATACCAGATTTTAGGGACTTGACTTTTCACCCTCCTTTTCTCTGGTGCTAGCCTATTCACGGTGTTAGACATCATAACTGGGCAGACCTCAGCCAGCTTGGAGGCCGAATTTGAATTTTCAAGATCAGCTAGAATAGGGGCAAAAAAAGGCATCACAGAAGTCGGGATAAGTCTACGTAGATTCCTACAAATCATCTGCAGTGGATTCCCTTTTGTTTTATTTGGTGGAATCATCGTGAGGAGCTGGAATTGAATTAGGTTTTGATCTGACCACAGCACTGATCTATCACAACATTGTCAATTGCGACTTAAAATCTCTTCCTCATTTTGTAACTGTCACTTTTCACCTATGAGTGAATGACGGTCATTTAGGTACTTTTATGGGCAAGATTCCTTAATATAGGTCACCCGCTCAATGTTTACCTTTTAGAAATCAAGTGTTGCATATATACAACTCATATAGCGTTATAGAGTACAATTATGGACTTGTGTCAAAGAAAAATTGTCTCTGAAAGCAATGCATTACAATTCAAACCTAAACACACAAATTCAGAAATGGAGAAACCCTCAAAGTGAAGAAAGCTTGTGTACCTTGTTTAAAAATAACAGGGTCCATGACAACTGTTCTTTGAGGCTCAGAAAATCCTTTCACTTAAAACATGACCAAATATGCACATCGATTATCTCTTAGTAGTGTCTGTGATACCATACTATGACACAGCGAATGACGGGTTGAAATATGTGCTTTCAGCAGAGGCGTTGCTGAGGGGGGAGGCTGAGAGGGCTATCAAGCTCAGCATTTCCAGTGCACCTGTATTTCAGATTTTTTTATTCACTTCTATGAAGACGCTGTAGAAACAGGCAATAAGCAAAAGGGGCCACTGACAAACCTCCCCCTCGGGTTCAGAAAGATGGTCAAAAATGACCACACGTATGCCTACACTGACAAACCATATCCTGGTGTCAAAGGGCACAATAATTGGCCACAATAACAAACCACGTGTAGGTGTTGCCTTGCTTTGATGATTGATTTTCATGCATGATGTGTGCATCATAAATTATGATTATCATTTGAGGATAGCTCAGAGGCAACATGCGTGCCTTGGAAACAAGATGACACGAAGCAACACAGGTTTGATCCCTGGGTCCGCGCTTAGAAACATCGAGGTATTAAGCATGTTATAAATACACAACTAAGAGACATATTCCTGTAAAAGCGCCTCGATGTCCCCGGGCTGTGTGAGTGCTTTAAAAATGCAAATAAAACATAAAATAAAAATTAGAAAATGATGCATGCATCATTCACATGCTGCTGCAGCATGCAAAGTTGAGGGGACAGGCCATCGCTGGGCCGGCAGCTGTCACCGCGCCGCCCCCCTGGAGTGGCTGTGCTGTTGTATTAGTGATAAATATGTATTAGTGATATTAGTGATAAACTACCAATTTTAGAGTAGAATAAGCATCCATTTCGGACTATGTATTTTGCCTTTCACAAGTTGCAGTAATAGCATGTTTTTCTTTCTGCCGTTGTCTCTGTTACAAACATCACAAGACATTCCATCTCAGTGTCCTCGGTCACTAGACAACATCCTTGTGCCTAACAGCTTCTGTACAGTGAAGAAATATTTGACCATGGCACATCAAGTGGCCATTGACTTCATTGTGCCACAATTAATGCTTTGTTGTAATGTGTCTATCTTTCCCATCTCCCTGGCATGCTATTCAGGATGTTTGTTTGCATGCATGAGGTAACGGGTGCTCAGAGTATGGGATGCCCTCTGAGTGCGCTGGTTTCCCTATTTTGCCAACCTCTGAAGCCTGAAAGTAGATTCATGCAGGCTTGACATGCGGCCAACTTTGCACTAGACCTACAGATATGATAGCTCAGTGGGTTGAGCGCTCGCTGCTGCGATGTGTATGTGATCTGCAGGTTCGAATCACAGCAAGGCCGTCTCAGCCTTTCATCCTTCTTAGGTCGATAAATGAGTACCAACGCAGGTTGGGTGATATTGTATGCATATTTGTTCTACAAAAAAGAGCTTAAGCGTAAGTGCTATACAATAGGATATTATCATTTGGCCTTGGATTTCTGCTTGCATTCACAGTAATTTGACAATAGGGATCTATACACACAGATATTAATGATACATATGGTGATCCATTCTTGTATGAAATGTATATCACATTAGTGAAATCATAACCATATTTTTCGTAATGTACTTAGGAACAATGCTATTTTCCACTTCCTGTTTTGTCAATTGGTGAAACGTCGTGTTTCATCGCTTCCGTTGATGTCACTTTGGGGTGGGGTCAAATGACATCACTTCCGGTGATGTCACCAGAGGATAAAGGTCGTGAGGTGAGGGGTGGGCCACTTTTTTGAGGCGAGGAGTGGGGTGGGCCACTTTTGTTTGGGAGTACGGGCCTATTTATTGTCCCAGTCCGACCCTGATCACCACCATGATCAGCATTAATAGGACTGAACATAGAATTTTAAATGTTACAGAATATTCGCATCATAGTTTCCACTGCATACTTCAGCGGGAGTTTATATAACAGTGAGACGCTACACAGCACAATATGCCAATGTATTACGATGCGAGGGCCCTCATTTATATAAGCGCGTTTTAAAATGTTGCAATCCCATTGAAAAACGTTTTGTAAATCAAGGCGTTTTCCGCCGGGACCAAGGCACAGCATTAAAGGCTTTCGACGAACTCAAGCAACACAAACACCACTAACGGTGGCAGATGTGTCATGAGGCTGGGGTGCACACCACAACAAACACAAGCGCCAGTGCTTCTCGGAAGAGAAAGAATAGGCTCCTGCTCAGGTGTGAAATGGGATCAGCAGGGCCGCACCCATTCGCGTGTAACTGCCACATTTTTGCACAATTACAATTCCATTCCTGCGGGGGCTGCGTGCATGGTGGCGCGCTCACACGGACGCCCGACAAATCTCAGATCATGAGGGCAAACATTAAGGGTAACCTGCGGGAAACGGAGCCGCAAACAGCCTGGTTATCGCGACAGAGGATTTCCGTGACAGCAACGGACACAGGGGCCTAGGTTTCATGTTATGTCACAGAACTGGCCTCGCCCATCGCTCAGAAGCTCAATTCCCTTGGAGAGCTTCATATCATGTCTAGAATGTATCCAGTGCTGCACCCAAAAATAGAGCTGCCAAGCGCTACACATCTGTGCACCGGGGCTAGAAGATTAACGTTTCCAACATTAATGCCATGATTTCCATCCCTGGGTGGCAAAGGAGTCAACATAAACCTGGGCCCTTCAGGAGCTTTATCATCTGTGAAGGTCCCAGGAAGTGCCACGCATTCTGCATTGCTGCCTCACCCTGGGCATAGATAGCGTATTTGCAACGCACACTTGAAAGGATAGCCAATAGCATCGAGAATAATGATGCACTTTGTACCGTGCTTAAAAGCCGCACCACCAAGCACTGGGCCCAAATCCTCCTGCGGGAGAAACATGCATCCGCGCTGTGCATGGCAGAAATAGATGCTGTGCCCAGTCCCAGGACATCAGCCCTGGGAGAAACAGAAGACCTGGGGCAGATTACCGGACCTTTGCACCAGTGCCAACACCTGAGCACATGCACTAAGCCACACTTCTGCTACTTGTGTGCTATGGAATGGAGCAAATCAGTTTCTGCCCAATCCATTCAACAGCACGATGAGTCGCACTGGGGCAACCATAAAACTGTTTCTGCGTTGGAATAAGAGGAAACAGTTCACCTCCAAGGTACATCCTTCACATTGGAAAAATGGATCCGTCTTTCTTTTTTTTCTACTTGGCGATTGGAGGAAACCCCGTTTACTTCTTTCCCTATTACGCCAGCAGCATTTACAGGTGCTAACAATCGATGATCGGGCCACTGGTTGTGCAGGGATTTTTCACAACTAACAAAAGGTTCACAATACCTTACCACAGGCCTGCTTCACACAGTATATGGTCTGAATGTCTAGGGTTTTTTTCTATGCAGATCAAATGTCTGGATTTTGCCAACACAAACCCAAAGGAAAACTGTAAAAGATTGACACGCTTCACTTACGATCAGCAAATTCATATTCAGCTCGACAAAGTGCAGGTGCGAAACACAGAACTACTCAACTCAACTCACCCGCACCCACCGCCCCAAAGCCCATACCAAACTACTTTCAACTTGTGCATGGTCTAGAATTCCATATAATAAAAAGAACAAGGCTCAAGGTATACATGCCACATGCCATTTTTTTGTTTCCCCTTTTCAAAACATCATTTATGGTGCCAAGTGACTACAAAACAAACATTGTCAAAGAAAACATTTTTTTTGTAGGCATGGAATAGGCATTTGCCTGACTACCATAATGGTTCTCTCTGGCCATACCATGGCAAGAGCTGGGCAATTGTATGGGTTCCTGGGCATAGGATGTCAGTAGTCAGCAAACGTGCACCTGTACACAAGCCAAAATGGTTGATTTTGTGAACGCTTGTTTTTAACAGAAATTCTGTGCAATGAACAGATGTGAGGGCACCGATGCTGGTTACAAATCAAGTGGCTGATGGTACACTTGATTAAGCATTTTTTCTAACCCTAGGAGCTGACGACAATGGCCTCTTTGCCATTAACTCTCAAAAGAATGTTTAGAATTAACACTGACGGACGCTATACAGCACAACGTTTGATATTTCTGCTGACTGAACTAACTCACTGAGATCCCAGTGGGGTTTGTTTTGGTTGCAAGGGGGAAGGAAGGTAGATGGCAGAAATAGCCATAGTGATTAGCGTGGGTAAAACGTTAAACACTCACAAGCTGCTTGTCCCTCCTCACATTCCATGTCCCTCTTATCTGTACTAAAATGCAATAGATTCAGCGTACATACAGGTGCTGGTAAAGTGCCACCCAATAGCCATTACTAAAAACAATCCATCTACTAGGGCAGTGATCTTCAGACTGTGTGGCTGGCCCCCAAAGGAGGGCCCGGAGGATTTCCAAGGATTAAGGGGGGGGGGCTCTTTCAACAAGGAAGCAAGGGAACTGCTTTTAATTGAGAATATAAGCTGTTCTGCCACTTGGGAAGGCCAGCCAAAAACGTGTGTTCAAGTGTGGCGGTGTCAGCATAAGAAAGTTTGGCTAGCACTGTGCTAGGGGCATATCTGATTGGCTCACTAAAACGTGCCTTGGAAGGAAGTCTGAAATGTGAAATATAAAATGAAAAAAGATGCATGTTGGACTGTTGAAGGTATTTACACATGTATGAAAAACACTAAGATAAAATGTGTGGACACATCCACACAGCGGTTGGTTGACTCTGGGGGCGACAGCTTGGCCACCAACAGGTACCAGGTAAGATATCAGAGTAAGCAGACATGTAGAAAGCCAGTTGAACGACAAACTATGTCAGGGGCTGAAGAGGTTGCATTACGCCAGGTTAATGGGCAGACAAGAAAGAGTTAACAAAATGTGACTTTATTTCCATTCTACAATGATCAACCGCAATCAGTTAAATGCAGTTCCATATATAAATTCACAGAGTTCAACCTAGCACAGCCCACAAAAGCAAACAGCTCCACAAAAGCGGAGTGGCATATCACCTCCAGCGAGCTCCGTGCGCGCAAGGGAAACAACAAGGTAAGACAACATGGAGGAATAACAAGGTGCACACAGGTGTTAACCGACAATGGCCCATAACTTACTACAACTGTTTGCATATGCGTGGAGTCACAAAACCCCAAATCCAGTCAGTGCTAATGTTACCACGGCACCTGTCCAGGTCAACCATGGGCCAAGCACACACAATAAACCACAGCGAGAAAACAAGGCATATCAGTAGACAGAGATAACATGCCAATAGCAAGCCGAGCCAGAGCTTGAAAACAGGCTTTCTTCTGGTCGCCATTTTCACTATGTCATGACTACTGTACATATGCACAAATTGGCCACCCTCAGAATGACTGGGGGAACTTCTTGGTATATTTGATCAAACCTGGTCCCTGACATTTGCGAATGGGAGGACATTGCCAATTAGCACCCCAATTCCCGCCCAATACTGCAAGTCTGTTAAGCACTGAGGAGTGCCCGAACATTTAGATCCTCGGTCCAACACAGCACCAATCTCTCATGTTGGCCAATGGAAAAATCACATGTGTCTGATTGTACCACTCTCAGGTACAGATCAGAAAGCAACTTGGCTTTTGGGGATGTGTTCTAAAGTGAGCATAGTTATTTACTGCTGGTCTGGTGGCTCTACCTCAGTGAGAAAGCAGAGTAAACAAAGCACACCCTGCTACAATCTGTGACCAACCTGCATGCCAGACTTGCCAATCTTAATAGGTCCGACTTAACCTTTCATATTCGTGAAGTTGATAAAATGAGTACACTTGAGTTGGTAACAAGAACACCAATTGGCACGTGAAGGTCATTATTGTTGCTGCCTGTGCGGAGTGGATGCCTGTCCGGAGCGGATGCCTGTGCGGAGAGGATGCGTGTTCCGGAGCGGATGCGTGTGCGGACCGGATGAGAGTGCGGACCGGATGAGAGTATAGGCAGACTGGAGTGCATGCGCGGGGAGGGCGGGAGTGCATGCGTATGGAATATATGAGAGCATGCGCGAAGCACACTGGAAAATGAGGGATAGACTAGAGCACGCAAGGTGAACTACAATGCGTGAGTGTGTTGAGCAGGCAGGAGTGTGTAGGACAATCTTGAACGACTGTAATGAATAAAATGCATAGAACGGACCTGATCGCATAAATTGCGTGACGTACATAATATGCATTGGTATGCGGGAACATTTGAAAGAACGTATATCATACCACACCCCACGCCTACTCTCTTCTTTACACCACCACTCAAATAGAACACAGGGATACTATGACACCATTCGGTATAACTGTTCTCATATCAACATCTCCCGCTCACTCCCCATCACTCTAAGTAAACACTGCTGGTTTAACACCCCCAGCCAGGCGTTTCTCCTCAGGCCTAACGCAGCCACACTCGAGCTGGATAAATTCTGCCAGAGCAAACACATTCTCCTGACCTCTCAACCACCACACCTACCGCTAAGAAGCAGCTACCACATGAACTCCGCACCAGCTGCACACATACTTGGTGCGCACACGCACCTTTTGACTCTCTTCACTCTCTCTACTGACCCGAACTTCGGTTCCCAAGGGCGTTCAACCTACCAGCGCCTTCAGACCATACCAATGGTATATAAGGCACTATATAAATGCAAAATAACAATAACAATAACAATAACAATTGGCGTTTTAGCCAATCAGATTCCTCAGAATGCAGTCAGTTAATCCTCTTGTTGACTGCATTCAGAACATTCTGACTTCTACAGTAACAGACAGGGAAACATTCCCCTGCATTCAAGAAACAGCAATGCAATTTCCCAACATTTCGTTCTGCAACACCCGAAGTTATCAAAGCATAAGTTAAAACATGGAACAACATTGTTCACTTTTGTACAGTGAAACCATTGACCTTTCTTTACTTTACACCCAGTGCTTGCTCATGTTAAAAATGTTTCAGTTAACAAAGTTTACATTTAAAATGATGTCCTTATAAAGACAATCTTGGCATTTAATGATTTCAAAATAAAACATTTGTTACTAATACATTTTTCCGATTTACTTAACTCACTATTAAACCATTTTTTACCCTTCACCACCACCCCTCTAAAACCTATATTGCTATTCGCACTAAGCACTGAATGCCATATAGACATAATTAGGGGTCCTTATCACTTAGGGTATAGACCATTTCAAACATATGGAATGAGGCGAAGGGGGAGGATAATTCACCCGTGATAATGACCCTGCCTCGCCTTCTATGACCCACTGAGCACAGGAAAATGGTCATTGACCTCTTCTCAGCCAAGAAGAGTATGTGGAATGCAGACAGTAACCTCTGGCCTTGATTGCGTTTCTGACATTCTGACTTCAGAAGCAGCCAGGGAATCAACAGAAAGCATGTCTCTGCATTCAAAAAGCAGTGCTATTTCAGAGCAAGATGCCTTTCAACATGATAATTCAACCTAACTTAAAACACCTAAGTAAAAGCTAAAACATCGAACAATACTTATACTTTTTTACAAAATCTGTTGCACCTAGTGCAAGCTCCTGCTAAAACTATTCCAGTTAAACCAAGTTTACAATTAAAATGTTTACCTTATAAAGCCAACTTAGGTATTTAAATATTACAATATAAAAACACATTTTTATTTAATAACAGGTTTTGTGTGATTAACTCTCTATTAAACGAGCATGTTTTACGTCACCACCAAAACTCCAAAAACGTTTAATGCTATTACCTCCATGTGCTAATATAAACCTCAAGAGGATGCGGTATCGCTTGCGATCCCGCAATAACAACCTCTCTCTCCGTGTATAAGGCTCCATTTTTTACAGCACTACAAAACTTCAAAACTAGGGTAGGAAGTGCACCTTAACAAAGTCCTTCTACATGGCACACAGTTATTTCTGATGTTGGCTATAAAATGGATCTTAAAGAATCCATTTTAACTAGTTAAAAATATTTCGAAAGGACGGCGTTCAGCAAAAGAGTAAAAACTCTGTGCCCTTTGTGAGCTCTGTTATGGTTTGTTTCCCACTCGCTTTCCCTTGCCCAGCCCTTGAGACAGAGTCAGTGGCAGGAGACAGCTGTGGGTACCAGGCGGCAGGCAGTTTGGCAAGGGAGGCTGAACGGATGTCTGCAGGCTGTCCGGCATGGCAGCTCGGGGCCAAGAATCGCTGTCTCTGTGCTGGTTGGCGGATCTGGAATGCTGGTCGAGGCGTCTCGGAAGGCTCTTGTGACTGTGGCGTGACAACAGTCAGCGGTGCAGCCGGATGCAGTTCGAGGACTCGACTGTCTAGAAAATGTCCTTAAAAGATGGACCCTGGATGATGCTTGTATGGCACTCTTCTTAGATTCTTCGCAGGGCTTGAGTCCTTTCAAGGCGGATTGCCCAAAGCTCAGGAGAGTGATTACAGGCAACAGCCTTGTCCTTACAGACTCTCCGGCACTTCCCACCTAGGAAGCTTGCTGGCAGAACCTAGCAGGGCACGCTGTTTGCTGGCTGGGTACCGGTTCTGGAGCTGCTAGACGGGTCCTCTTAGACCGGTATCTCCCTCTGTTCCCTGGGAGATGTTTAGGGGAGGGATCCTGCTTCCCTTTTGGAACTCCTGGCCTTCCTTCACTGGCAGATGTAAGGTAGACTGGATATTCAGCCCGCGTCCAAATGAGTCCTTCTTGTCACTCCTTGCAAAGACTTCAGATGATCTGCTTAGTGAGGGGGTCAGCCAAATGGGCCCCAGTGATTGGTGCATGCTAAGCCTACCTTAATGAACCAATCCTCAGTCCCACCAACAATCTTATGTTATGCTTGCGGTCAGGACCAGAGGGCTCTGCACTGGGCATACAAAGGGTGACAACATATACCTAAGTCCCACCTATCCCCCTGTCTGCTGTAGATCAAAGTGTCTCTCTGGTTAACAAAGTCCTCTGTGACTCTTAATTAAAAGCACAGGTTTCCCTTGAAGTTTGTGCTGGGAGCAGACTTCCTGTCTCCCCCAAATCAGGGCTCAGCTCTGCAGGGGTTTGCCTATGGTCAAAAGTGGACCCAGACATGCATTTCACTGCCTTTCATACAGAGGGGTGGGAACTACCTTCAAGAGGACACGTTGCATACCAAAGGGTGTTAGCCCCACCATCTTGTTGTCTGTTTGGCAACCAAGCCCCTCCTCTAGGCTTGCTTCAATTATCTTGTTAGTATGCACTGCCACCATTTGAATGACAAAAGGAATGCAGATCCATGGAGCCTTTGATATATAAACTAGGCTGCCCATGGCTGTAGGAAGGTGTGCCTTTCCTCCTGCTTGAGATGCGTTGATGTACCCAGGGCTGTCACATTCCAGCTGAATATCACAGGGGAATATGGCGCTTCTAGGCTGTGTCTTCCCGGAGTACACATGACTATGCATTTTGTGTGGGAAGCAGATGAAATGTGCGTGGAATAGCCTCGCACATTTCTCAGAGGCTGATCTCCCATCATTCATTTTCATTATTAAAAAAATCAAAGAAGCCCAGGCGAGCACACTCTCCTCATGCGGATGGTCAAATTCCTCACATACCCGAAGAGGACACAGTGTGCCAGGATTTCCCACTTTAAAAGAATCTGGATGACAACAATTATTTTAGACTTATAAATAATACGTAGGATTTTCTAATATCTTCTAGTATTATAAGATAGCTATGACAAAATACTGGGAACATTTGATTGGATTCACACATAAACACCCGCAGTGTGACGACTAGTTTCTTTATAACAGTACTCCTCTAGCTAAAAGCAGCATTACAAAGCCAATCCAGACTCTGAAAACAATGTACATAACTCAGTGGAAAGGTCCTTGCAAGTATGACTGCAATGCCCCGTATCATGACAATGTCCGCATGGTGACAGTGTTGACAACAGCAGGCATGAGTTGGGTAACAAGGAGGGAAACAAACTAAGGCACAGCAAACACGGTCAAACACGTTTCATCACAAGTAAGAAGAGTAAGGCAGCAATGTGGTTTGTAGGTGTGATACCACAGTGTAAATCGAAGAAGAAAAGCGTCCAATCACGTGCTTTGCATTTTAAACAAAGAATCATACGACCCAGTGATTTAAAAATGGAGTGTGCATGTCCCTTTATGTTTTTAATCGAGGTGAAGAGTTAAATGAAAATCTGATGCCTTTTATATTCGCAATCACTCCTCCCATTAAATCACTCAGCAACGTGGATCTTCCTCATGGCACATAGACCTCGAAGGAAAAGCTCACTTTTGGCAACATCTGAAAAAACGCCCCCGTAGCAGATACTGGCATGGCTCTACTTTCTGGAAACCATCTCGGTGTATAAAGAGTACTGCTAACAGAGCTGCAACCCTGGAGCTTCACTGAGTCTGAATTAACATGAAATGGCGGCGACCCCTCCCAGTTGTGATTGTGAAGGTTGAATCGTTGAAAGGAAATGTAGCTTGCTATGGTCAATTTCCAAAGGCTGTACAATATGAGACACTTATCGAAGTGTTTGTTGGGGTTTTTATATACATGGCTTTTTTTTATTTTTGAAATGTTACATATTGTGAGCTTGTGCAAGCAGGGATCAGAGCACTTTACTGAGCAGGCCAGCGTTTACCCGTGGGGCCATTGTGCAATGGTGTAGAGGTGGGGGAGGCAATGAATGAAAGATATTGAGGTACGATGTAACAAAAAAGTGAAACATGTGAATTAGATCCAAGAGTTTTCTGGGGACTAATGTAAAGAAGGAGAGCACAGCGCTGCACCAGGAGTAAGTTATAAGTAACTCGCCGAACGATGCGTTCGGACAGATGTGAAACTAATTCAAGCAGGTTTCATTGAGGAATTGGTGGGCTGAGGACATATGGAATGCTACCTTACACCTGGGTAGTGCTTGTCCTGACGTGGGTAGGTGGGAGCGTTAGAGGACGTCGATAGTTGCCGTTAGGGTTTCCAACTTCTAATGATGGAAGAATAGTGGGCGAGGAAGACCACATTCACAGTAACCCCCTGGGTGCATCCATTATGCAGAGCACTCCGTTACTTCCCATCTAGGTTTGCGCTTTAAACAATCCCATACATACACACAGTGTATCCAACTCCAAAGTGGACATCACCAGAGAGGGGTGGCTGAGCACTGGGACGGAGAGGCGTGGGTAGATACTAATAGTCTAGCCAGCTTTGAACAGTGGTGTTTAGAGGCTATCAACCAAGAGCTAAACGCCCGAAACCACATGCAGCATAGAGACTTCCATTAGATGCATGGAAGGGTTTCAAGAAGAAACTGATGATGAGGAGGTGATAAGCATGTACCTGTATATCATAGGTAGGGATAGGTTTGCCTTAAGCCCCCTTCATCATGCAGAGGAGCATGATGTAGCTCTGCTGGTACAGTCCCGAAAAGTGCAAACAGATTTGTTTAAAGTGCGAAGCCTCTTAAAGTTGGGCGCAGACTACATCTGAAGTTACACATCGCTGCAGGGGATTTTGGGACACTGTGAAAACTGGAATATACTGGGTAGGCCAAGTTTACCTTTACGTCAAGGCCCATAGGGCAGAACTTTATATCGCGTGCAGGAGTGATGCTAACCTTGTGCCTTTAGGAATTAACGTGACAACCTTTTAAGTGACTTAGCCCCATAGCAAACTACACACGTGGCATAACGCGTGGGGCCCAATGAATGTACTAATCTTCTGCACCCGCATTAACGTCGCCCCTAGGCAAAAAGGTCCATGCTACACCTCTGCAATGTGTCAGAGGCCCTTTTTGACAGTCAAGATCACTCGAGCAAAAACGCGTGCGTCCTTGCAGGCAGCAAAATGGTTGATTGTCACACTAGGTAAAGCGTGCAGAAGGATCTATGCTTGCAGGGTTCGTGGCAGAACAATGGTTGATTGTCGCACTAGGTAAAGCGTGCCGAAGGATCTATGCTTGCAGGATTGGCGACAGAACAATGGTTGATTGTCGCACTAGGTAAAGCGTGCAGAAGGATCTATGCTTGCAGGGTTCGTGGCAGAACAATGGTTGATTGTCGCACTAGGTAAATCGTGCAGAAGGATCTATGCTTGCAGGGTTTGCAGCAGAACAATGGTTGATTGTCGCACTGGGAAAAGTGTGCCGAAGGATCTATACTTGCAGGGTTTGAGGCAGAACAATGGTTGATTGTCGCACTAGGTAAAGCGTGCCGAAGGATCTATGCTTGCAGGGTTCGCGGCAGAACAATGGTTGATTGTCGCACTAGGTAAAGCATGCAGAAGGATCTATGCTTGCAGGGTTCGTGGCAGAACAATGGTTGATTGTCGCACTAGGTAAATCGTGCAGAAGGATCTATGCTTGCAGGGTTTGCAGCAGAACAATGGTTGATTGTCGCACTGGGAAAAGTGTGCCGAAGGATCTATACTTGCAGGGTTTGAGGCAGAACAATGGTTGATTGTCGCAGTAGGTAAAACGTGCAGAAGGATATATGCTTGCAGAGTTTGCGGCAGAACAATGGTTGATTGTCGCAGTAGGTAAAAGGTTCAGAAGGATCTATGCTTGCAGGGTTCGCAGCAGAACAATGGTTGATTGTCGCACTACGTAAAGCGTGCAGAAGGATCTATGCTTGCAGGGTTCGCGGCAGAACAATGGTTGATTGTCGCATTAGGTAAAGCGTAAAGAAGGATCTCTGCTTGCAGGGTTTGTGGCAGAACAATGGTTGATTGTCGCACTAGGTAAAGCGTGCAGAAGGCTCTATGCTTGCAGGGTTTGTGGCAGAACAATGGTTGATTGTCGCACCAGATAAAGCGTGCAGAAGGATCTATGCTTGCAGGGTTTGCGGCAGAACAATGGTTGATTGTCGCACTACGTAAAGCGTGCAGAAGAATCTATGCTTGCAGGGTTTGCGGCAGAACAATGGTTGATTGTCACACTAGGTAAAGTGTGCAGAGGATCTATGCTTGCAAGGTTCGCGGCAGAACAATGGTTGATTGTCGCACTAGGTAAAGCGTGCAGAAGGATCTATGCTTGCAGGGTTCGCGGCAAAACAATGGTTGATTGTCTCACTAGGTAAAGGGTGCAGAAAGATCTATGCTTGCAGTGTTCGCGGCAGAACAATGGTTGATTGTCGCAATACGTAAAGTGTGCAGAAGGATCTATTCTTGCAGGGTTTGCAGCAGAACAATGGTTGATTGTCGCACTAGGTAAAGCATGCAGAAGGATCTATGCTTGCAGGGTTTGTGGCAGAATAATGGTTGATTATCGCACTAGGTAAAGCGTGCAGAAGGATCTATACTTGCAGGGTTCGCAGCAGAACAATGGTTGATTGTCACACTAGGTAAAGCGTGCAGAAGGATCTATGCTTTCAGGGTTTGTGGCAGAACAACTTGAAATGAGCTGCAATGGAGATTTGTATACTCCATTCTTTGGCACACATCACTTTTGTACGCATACCTAAATTAAACAGTACTTTTTCGTCTGATCAGAGAATCATGTGTTGCCCCATGAAGTGAATTAAACAACTGCATGAACTAATCTGGACAGTAATCCTCAATTGCCATGGGCCAACATCTTCTTGAGTGAGTCATCATTGCAGTTCACAAAGCAGCTAAGTGGTTATCTACTTCTAACTGCATCTGGTCTTGCTGAAGCCCTTCTATGGCATATGTATCTGTCATGATAAGGAATGCAGAGTTGCAATTATCCTGTGGATGGAGTGCTGCACAGTGCTAAAGGGGACACCCTCTGTCTGACACACCGGAGCGGTGCGGCTTGCAATGTCAGATGGAATGTACCCCCACTGCCAATGCTCGTGTGGAGCGGAGCCACAAAGTTGTGTTTCACCTTCACAATAAACTCATACAAAACAAGAAAGAGCGAACCTTTTGCTAAGAGAAAGTATAAGACACCAACTAAACAGAAGACAATGATCAATCAAGAGGTCTGCGATGCAGAAACAACCCAGCCCAACAACAGTACTGGCAATATAAATGCTGAATTCAATAATAAACAGAAATATGCACGAGTGTTAAACATGCGTTCCAACTTGTTCCCACATGCCCATGGTCCTCTGGTATTCTCTTGCCTCTTTAGTTACATAGGGATCCCAGCCCAACCAAATGGCAATCCTTACCTGGCTGTCCATAGCTAGACCCCATTGTCAATGCTAAACTACAGTAGCCAATCCCAAATCGACCACTGATCCAGCAATAACAGCACCACCATCAACATCAGCAGCCGCAGTGACCACTGACCCATTCAAAAGAAAATTGAAACATTCAAATGTATTAGAAACAAAAACAGGGATTTCCAGAATAGGGAGATAGTGTTCAATACAGGGGAGGCGCCTGGGTTTTAGTCCCAAGAGTGGCCTCCCGATTAACTGGGCACCACATTCACACACGTGTAAACGTGAGAAGACATGATATCGTTGTCTATAAAGTACACACTGTGGCCGATAGTCGTATTGCTGTCGATAGTAACATGCTCACTGTCGATTCCCTTTCAGAGTTAAAATTCAGATCTTGCGCTCCATGTGCACATTACTGGTACTTCTTGTAGTCTTTTCTCCCAACTGGAATTTGAAAAAATGATGACGCTTCACCTTACAGAAAAAGCAAGGCTGATACGTAAGTGTGGCAGAAAATGTTCAAATGTTTTGCTTTTATGAACCGAGACAGGTAGAAAAGGGGCCCTGCGGTGAAATGAAGGTGGTGAGATCCTGAAACCCTTTCAGTGCAGTTAAGGCAACTCTGCACCGACCAACTAGTGAGGAATGTCAGCAAACTTAATCCACACTTGAAAGATCCTCTGACAATAGTCAGCTTGAAAGACACCAGGAAACCGTTTTCATTGCTGCAGAATAAAATAGACAAACTCTATTGTCCAACTGTTTTCAGATGTAACGTGAGGAAATTCTGAACCAAAGGTTGACTTCTAGAAGAGTATAATTGAGTCTGTAGTGGATGGCTACCCAACCATTTATACACGATATGCTCTCCCTACCTCTCACCGTCCAGTCTGGGATATAAGGGCAGGCAGCAGCAGGCAAGGAAGTCAAGAGTCATAGGCCCTCATTACGACCCTGGCGGAAATCGAAAAACGATGGCGGAAATGCAATACCGCCATCGAATAGCGCTCGGTGCGATTATGACCCGTCACCGTAAAGTACGATGCCATTAGCGACACCGTAGTGAACGCCAACGCTAACTGCACCAAGTACGCGCACGCGCGCCATGCCAAACCGTAATTACCACCATGGCGTAATGGTACGCGAATTCCGATCCAAGCGGACATGTACCTAACGCCATCAAGCATGGCGGAATGTACCATTCCGCCATGGTGAGAAGTACGGCTTCGCGAATCAACCGTAAACGGCCCTACTGAGTGCCTGTACACCACTCCCTGGCCACATTGCACAACTCCTCGTAGGTGCAATGAAGACACAAATGCAACCAGTGAAATGTACAAGCCACCCATGCATGCCAACGAACAAATGAATCTCGGGGCTCCAAGTGCCTTGTGAGTGGCCATCCATTCATGCCATGGCACCATTGCCGCACTGATGCAGCACAGGCATGTGAAGGTTCAAGTACAGCAACATGAGCAGAAAAATGAGACAAACAAAAACAGGCCCCCCCATCGACTGACACCAGTGTAAGGCAACATACAAAGCAGTATCCTGAGGGAGACTGCACCAGCCCTGTACTCCTGCCAGTAAACCAACCAACCATCAGAATAAGCATGGACCACACAAGTTGGCAGAGTGACTGAGCAGCCAGGCACATCTCAAGAGGGGCCAATGGGAGCTGCAGGGCACAGATGGCACGAATACAGAAGCCATTCCAATGGACATGACCTCAGTCTCCCTCCAAGAAACGCACGCAAACACAGGCACCTGTGACCAGCCATATTCATATAATCACATCATTCCACCAATCCACCTGGCTGACCGGCATCTGTTACACAAAAGCAAATCCCCCGCCCATGAGCAGGACATCATTAAAACAGTCACAATGGTAGCCCCTATCCCTGACCACACTGGGCTTCGTAGGCAAACGCGGCCAGTACAGTACCACGCAACTATACTCAGAAGACGGAACTCAATGCAGATCTTCTCACAAAACATCGCACCACAAATAGGAATATGCCACATTACTTGCAAAGAAGAACGCTACACGGTTAAAATCAGAATAGACATTTAATGCACCACAAAATCACCAAGCCCATACAGCCATTAGGACATGAACCCCAAAATACATTTCATCATTGTGGGCTGCATCCGCAATAAATGACCAGCTTCTTCTTGTGTGACGTCCTGTTCCTTCATGGTACACAGGGGCTACATTCACGTTCAAAAAGGCAACATGGAAGCGCCTAGAACGGCAGGGCCGTCCCATTAGGTAGGCACTAGTCCAGCTGAAAGCTCGAAATGTTGCTCCTAGCCACTAGTACTGCGTAAGGGCATGTGGCCCATTGGCGATCGTCCCATAAGATCGTAATGGTGCTCCACTGATTAACTCGAAGCAGCAGGTGCCGGGAGTAAAAGCCATCTGCAGGAGTGGCATACAGATGGCAGCGGCAAAAGGGGAGGAGATACCTGTCACCCAAATGAAATGAAAAAGAATAGTAGGCCATCAGAACTTGATTCGTATTACTCACTTCAATGATCACACTAAATCTACAGCCATATGCATGCTAGCCCACTCCAAAGGATTATTCCCACCCAAAAATCACTTGCGAATCATAACTATGAAAATCGAGCTGGAAACACTATTACACACGAGTGCTTGTGTGCATGCGTCTGTCTAAACAGAATCCATTCGATGGGATTAGTAACGTGCATAGACACAAGTGTATGAAGGCGCGTCGAGACAGGGAGGGTACAACAAGGGCAGATAGACGATGGTCCCACTATGGCAGCTCTGCATCACATAGCGCAGGGGAGGTGGATAGATTCCAAAAAGCCCTGTACATGGCAAACTCTCCATTAAATCATCTGTCCATGCATCCATACATCATTTCCTCATCCCTGTATGAAAACGCCTGATTATTTACTCACATCACATGTGAAATTTCCATTGAGTCTGTGCGTAATGCAGTCTGCAAAATCCACTGTGCTCCAGGCCGGGATGCCAGTGTTGTGAAGTAAGATGTATTTGGGAACGTCCTGCCTTATCGTCCACTACGCTATTGCGCATCCCATACTATTCATATCAATCATTGCATTCTCGCCATGGCCCCTGTCCCAAGGACACAAAACAATAGAACGTTATATTTGCAGTCAGACCTGTGGGCGTCTCCTCGCCGCTAGCTGAAGACCGAAAGCGCCGTCCTTCGAATACCTCATTTGCAACATCACGTCGGAAAGGCATCTGTGACCGCTCGAAATCACAAATTCATCCATGTAGTGCGGCATTGTGTGTAAATGCAAACTGGCTTCACTCACAAATGGGACGCCCCGCCCGTCGGTGAACCGCGGTACAGTGCTGCATGAGGGTCCACCGTTAATCGAGCACTACATTCCACTGACCCTTCACAAGTTTGTTCGCGACTGCAAAGATAGTATGTGAAACAATGGAACCATAGCAGAATGAACATATGAACCAATATTTCACTGCCATCGGGATCATATACATGATTGTAATAGCAAGATGCCATGCGTCGAATTGCAGCGTTGTGTGCGGGACGTGCTCGCCCAAAGGGGATTGCAGCTTGCACAGGTGGAATGAATCACCACAGGTGGAGGCAATAGAGCTTGAAAACACATAAATTGCACACCCAACCCCCTCCCACACCCACACCAAAATGCTACCTGCAGGACTAGCGATGTTGGCCCTGGGGGACCTGATTGCACTGCAAGTACTCCAACTTCAAGAAGAAGACGAACAGCAACTACTACAACAACCGGCCGCACAGAGGAGACGCAGGAGGAGGAGGAGGGCAAGGCAGGGCCAGCAAGGCCCGCCAGCACAGCCACTACCACCACGCAGGCAGCCCGCAATCCCACGCCTCCGAGCACATCCGTTCAACCTCACGGATGAGCAGATCCACACCCTCTACCGTTTGGACCGGGACACCATAACCGCCATTGTGGATATGACACAGGCTGACCTTGTCAGCATGATAGATAGCCCAACCGCCATTCCACCCCTACTGAAGGTGGTGTCTGTACTCCACTTCCTGGCCACAGGCACCTACCAGCACACAGTCGGACAGTTGCATGGCATTTCACAGCCAGTGTTCTCACGGACACTATTGCAAGTGCTCGATGCCCTCCTGAAGCACGCAGACGACTACATCTCTCTACCACGCTCGGAGCAGGAAATTACGAACACAAAAGTGGGATTCCATGCACTTGGCGGCATACCGGGTTGCATTGGTGCCATCGACTGCACCCATGTGGAATTGGTCGTCCCGCATGCCATGGAGGCCCAGTACCGCAACCGAAAACAATTTCATTCTCTGAATGTACAAATGGTGTGTGACTCCAACAGGATCATTACCCATTGTTGTGCCCGATTTCCTGGATCAACCCATGATTCTATGGTTTTGAGGAATTCTACAATACCACGCTACATGGAGCGACACGCAGGGAACAGATCCTGGCTACTCGGTGAGTCTCATTTCATGCATGATAATGTGGGGTATGTGATGCGGCAATGACCTGGCAGGAAGGGGGGGGGCCGTACGTAGCAATGTCATTCCACATACATCCTTTATTGTCCACATATAGGTGATGCCGGGTATCCACTGAAGAGATGGCTCCTTACACAACTCCGGAACCCACAGAACCAGCCTGAGGAGGACTACAACCATGCCCACTCACGTACCCGTGTAGTCATAGAGCAGGCATTCGGCCTACTGAAGACTCGTTTCCGCTGCCTCAGCAGGTCTGGCGGGGCACTCCTGTACCGCCATGTGAAGGTGGCAAAGATGGTCATGGCATGTGTCATGCTACACAACATGTGCGTACGTAGAAATGTGCCCATGCCCCCTGACGCAGAACTGCAAGCACCTGTAGATGGTCATGATGAGGGTGGGGATGTGGCAGCACCTCAAGGAGTCCGCGAGGCACAGGAGGGCCGAGACATTCGTCAGATTCTCATAGATTCATGCTTCTAGCACTCACGCCTGGTGGCTGATACATGGACACGGGACTTGTGGCACTGTGTGTGTCTGGAACATGCACAATATGGACTGTACGCCTATAATGGCCTCGTACACAAAGATCAATGTCCACACATCTCATTGGATGATAGTGAAATGTTTATCGCATATGTGAAATTATGTTACACACCCCATCTACCCGCCACCCAAGTGAGCCCAACATACCCCCTCCACCCTCCTACCTCCCCCCCGAACACCAGTGTCCAAAGGTGCTCATTGTCAGTGGGCAGACGCTATTGCAAGCCCCCTCTCCGGGTATCAGGGGCACCCCTGCCTGTGGAGCGCAGGTTCCTCCCAGATCTACGTTGGGGGCTGCCCTGGACGGAACTTGCAATGGATGATGTCTCTGCCTGCTCACGTCCATGCATGTCCCTGAGGGTTTGTGAGAGCTCAGTGAGCACACGGCGCACAGCGGCAAGTTCAGCACATACGTCTTTGGACGTCGCATGCAGTTCCCCCCTCAGGCTCTCGGTGCTTCTCTCCATTTGTACTCTCAGGCTCTCGGTGCTTCTCTCCATTTGTGCCCTTAGTGTCTCTGTACTTCTCTCCATTTCTGCCCTAAGTGTCTCAGTAGATGTTTCTATGGCTGACTTAGTACCCCCACATTCATCAGCATGGTCCTTGAGGAGCGTGGCCAGTTGCTGCTGTTGCACGATCACCTGGTCGAGGGACTGTTGCCTCTGCTGGGCCATGGCCATTTGCGGTGGTGTCACAGAGGGGCTGGTGACCTCATGTTGCCTTGCCACAGGGCTTGTGGGGGATGGCCAGTCGTCGTCTTGTGGGTGCCCCTGCGTGGTATCCTCATGGTGTACGGGATGGAACAAACAGGGGGATTGAGACAGGTCATGGATGGATCTTACTTCGACATCCCCGTTTTCTGTGTCGGAGCATGCTGCCATTAATGCAGTGTCACCTATGGTGCTGCTGCCACCAGAAGCAGTGCCTTCTGTGGCATCCATTGGGGGGACCTGTGGTGGTGCTGTTGTGGGCATGCTGGCTGCTGGGGTGCCTGTTGAAGTTCCCTCCTGTGTGCTGTCACTTGATTTGTGCTGCCGCCGTGTCTTGATGCGTGCAGCTGAGGTGGAGGGTCTTTGGCCGTTGGTCTTGGCCCTCTTTGCAGGTGTGCTGGTAGGGGTGTCCTGGAGCTCGTCGTTTGAATCGGACCCTGTGGTGGAGTAAAGGAGGGCGAGCGTTATTAATGGGTCTGTTGAAATTGGAATGGCAATGTATCACATGCATTGGGGTGGTACCTGAGGGTGATTTGGGTCGGGGCCTTGGAGGTGGTTTCATTTTTGTGTGGATTGAGGATGCAGTTGTTTTGCAGCCTGCAGTTAGGGTGTGCATGCTGCACGTGTAGAGGGTGTTTTTAGGGTTTTTAATTATTTATGTATTTATTGTGCGTTTTAAAGTGCGCTATCAGGCCAATGTATGTGGACGTTCTCATGGACATGTGTTACTGTTGCACTATGTGGACACATGGTACTTCACATGATTGGACATTGTGGTTTTAGCATTGTTTTATTTGGCCCACCTACCTGATTCTTCGGATGTCTGCACTCCTTTCTCCATCCCTCCGACTCCCTCTATACTCTCCATTCCAATGGTGGAGGCACAGATTTCTTCCCAGGGGGTCAACTTGATGGGTGATTCCGATCCTCCCCCGGTGGCTGTGGCAATGTTTCGGTTGGCAGAAAGTATGCTCCGGACGCGTATCCGCAGGTCGTCCCATCGCTTTCTGCATTGCTGTGGGTTGCGGGGTGCGGTCCCCACCGCACTTACCCGCTGTGCCACCAGGGCCCATATGGCCTTCTTGTTCGCAAGTGCCGTCCTGGTCATTTGCGTCGAGAAGACGACGGCAGCATTCTCCTGGAGGGTCTCTGTGAGCACGGTGAGTTCCTCACGGGAGAAGTGGACCTGCCGCTTGCGGTCGCACGCTTTTTTCGCTACTTTTCCCATTGTTATTGTTTTCACTAGGGTGGATGACGGGTTGTGATGTGTCTCAGGGTAGTATTTTTAATGGTTGTGTGGGAATTCTGATTTTATAGGTGTACGGCGTGCTGTTTCCCGTTCCGGGACCATGTTTTTACTTCCGTTTCCGTATATTTACGGTCACCATACTTTCTGATTGCCGCTCATTACGGTGACCGCTAAGATGGGTGGTGGAATTGCACCTAGGGCGCCGTACGACGGCGGTGGGGGGCGTTTTGGGGACATTTCCGCCATCGCGGACATTCCACTTCCGCCATGGAGTAGTGCTCGTGCCTGATGTGTCGGAATTAGCCGCACTTTGCTCCGTCGTGCAATGGCGGAAACGCTATTTACGCTGTGGCGGTCCGGTCAGTCACTTTCCGCCAGGGTCGTAATGAGGGCCATAGTAATTGAGCTCTAAACTGCAACACGCCAACACAATGAATGTCTTTGCATTTTGGGAACCATGAACAAAAGCATTGGCATCTGCTGTGTTCCTCACAATTGGAGTTGATCTACTATCAAGGCTCAAGATGCTGAGCCTGGAAAACATGCGTAAAAAGTTTGGGTCTATGCCATGCGCTGCGGCAAGGTGTGTTTTATGCTAACCAAGTACCGTTGTAGAGAGGGTTCGGGTGATACAAGAATCACTTCCAAGAAGATTGCGTATCTACATATTAACGTGGTGCTTGTGAAATTTACTTGATTCTTGGCTTTTCATTACCCAGCAGTCATGAAGCAATTCAGTACATTTTATACCGCAGACCCCACAGCATGCTTCCACAAATTCTATGAAACACAGTTGGAAAGCAAACAAGTGTTAAGCCATTCAGTACTTCTCTTTGCATTGTGACACACATCATTGATTGTGACAGCCATCATGTGTTTCTAATTCTCCACCTCCAAAATCAGATTAATAAAATCAAACACAAACACAAATCATGAAAGAAAAACATTAGCTAGGATCTTCATCCAGCTCTTCTCATGTTACAGCCTCCTCAACATTTGGGGACAAGCGACAAATGTATCTGCACCTTTTACAATGTGGATGCAATCTGACCCTGGGGAAAAGGTTCCCAGGGGCAATAGTGGGAGTCCGCCTACCCTCCAAAGAGCAAAAACTAATCTTACTAAATACATTTACAAAGCCATAAATATTGCCTTTGCGAGTGCCTGTTTAATCAATGTATCAAATACAGTTCAGGGGATAGATATTATGTGAGGAAAGAGTGAGGATCAGCGCCTATACAAAACAACAATTAAGGGCCCAGGAAAATATATCAAAATGTTGTAGGCACTGCACCTCATTCTTTCTACACAACTTGTCTGCTAAGGTGAAAGTGAGGTATGATAAGGTGTGTAGAATTAGTGGGGTGCATGGCCTATACAAAATAACAAGTAAGTGCCCAGGAAATTATATCACATAAGTGATTGTTTTATGTGATATATTGTCATCGTATTGTCGTTTCATCAAGTCAGTCACACCTATGTGCCTTAGATATGGCAAGCCAGAGTACAGATGGTACCTCCCACAATAGCTCCCGGAGCAGAAACAGAAGAACTCAAAATGCTTGCCTGATTTCTGAATTTAGTGATCCAGAGAAATGCAGCTGCATACTTATATGTGGAACGAAAGCTTTGAAGCGATGGACGAGCCCAAGCAATACATGAAAAGCAAGCATTGGCAAAGACAATACGTTTTGCTATTTTGTGCCAAGAGCAGTCTCAAATTCACTAATAAATCACATGCAAACACTAAAGGACAGAAATAAAGTTCACAACATAACAATCGCTAAAGTACTAAACACAAAACCGACAAATGCTTCAAATAAAAACGCAGAGAATGTCAGACGCACACAGAATGTCCACCTTTCTGCAAGGCATAGCACCAGAAACATAAAAGCGGAAATACTGACGTCACTAGGGCAGATTTGTATGTATATACATTTTCAATCTACCACTATCCATACCAACAGTTTTAGCTCCACTATCTGTTGCTAAAGACCAATTCGTCAAAACCTAAAAAAAAGAATGAGTCAATGCAAAAATTACAAATCAAGTCTCTGCCAACTGCCCGCGTAAAAGCCATTCAGTAAAGCATTAGTGCCCTGACCAACACGTTGCTATCATTATTGCATTATTGCTTTGCCAGCAGCTACCGGCCACTCATCACTGGATGCGCTGTCTTGTGGCATCAGCTAGGGCACACTTTGGAAGGTCTTTTCTTCCAGAATGTAGCTACTTTTCACAAACTGCTGAACGACAGACGTGCTTGCTTACGTGTATCGATAAAAGTAGCGTTGCGTACAGCCTTTGACCTCGCATTGCCACCAAATGAGAGCGCCCTGCCCACATGCTGTGGTACTGCATGCAGCAATGTGTTCACATTTTGATACCTGTAGCATCAGTGCACGTTGTCAGATTGTGCCTGGCTTTGCTGTACCACAAAGGCCATGCACAGTCCACTGAAAGGCAAGGATGACGGTAAGGGTTTCCAATGGCTGCCGCCAGGGTTTCTTATCTGTATTAATTGTTGGGGGTCCTTCAATTACTCTTTATTATATCCTGCTGACCCAATCAGGTGCATTTGCTAACTCTGTCTCCTACATTTATAATGGAACAGACACTTCTGGGCAGACACTGGATGCTGGAAGTGGCAACCCCATCATCCTTCTGTCCAGCTCCAACACGATGTGCAGTAGGCATGGAAGCAGTGCAACTTCTTCTCCCTGTGTCTGCAGGCCTGTGCGACGCGAGTGAGGTCTTTTCCAGAGGCATAATGAGACATGATTCTCCTGAACCAAACGAAAATGTGAGAGATTCTAAGCACATTCATATTATACTGTCAAAAAGGAGTGTTTGGAACATCCACAAGAAGCTTTTGACTTCCGGGCGTTTATTGGACAATGTGCTGCTATATCCAATATAATGTCAAGTAAAATCCGAAACTGTAATCATGGTGCAAGGAAAAGGTGCAAATAGCACCCATTTCAGAATTTTCAACCCACCTGTGGACACAGTTTTAAAAGAATCCAAGACATTAAGCTCTGTCTTTGTCATTTAATGTTAATAAAATGAGCCCAACTGCCTTTCATCACTTCGAAGTGGTGGGACCAAAAGCACATTCATTCACCATTTAAAATAAAGATTATAAGAAAATCAAGAGCATTATCTCAGCACCACTGGTTAATCCCAATGGTTTAGTAAACACTGCCTAGAGTAAGCTACCACACAGTTCTGCAACCTTTGGCTCGCCAAATCTTTTGAACTACAACTTCCATCAGCCCTAGGCAGCATAGTTAGGCAGCATATTCGATCGCGAGAGATTGTGGGAGTTGTTGCACAAAACACCCGGAGAGCCGCAGGTTGCAGCCCTCTGAGCTATCATAATAGATATTTCAGGGTTACACACTTTAATACAGGTCATCTTCGAAAATGGATATTTTCCAGTGGCTTTGATTTAGTGAAGGCTGTTCTGTGTCTAGTACAAGTTATCGGGCCGCTTCAGAAAGTGGGCCATTTGTGAACGTTGAAAAGGCTTTTCAGGCCAGGCTTGGACTGGGCCATCAGGCAGTTGGCCCATGGTCAAAGCAGATGGGCCATTGTGTGGATTGGCTTCGGAGTCCAGTGTGGGGGACAGTTTTGTAGTCTAGTGGTTATACATGGCCCTGAGGAATGAGCTTTCGCTTGTTCGACATGCTGCAAGCCCGGGCATTGCTCATTTATGTTCAGGAAAAAGACCGGAGGAGCTGCTTGTATCTACCTCCATGCATGTGCATGCAGTGATGTGTGAGCTGAGGAAGCTCACTGCTGGTCAAGATTCCGGGGTGCACAGCTTTTCTTCAAAGGCTGTGACTTCCTGTTTCCTGCTTGCAGGATCCAGAAAGACAGGGCCACTGACCTGGAATGAACATGAGTTAGGTAGGTTGAAGAAAATGGTGTGTGACTGGGTGTGTGAAACATATGGAGCATAGGAGAACTAAAGTACATCAGGCTGTGGCGGGTGTCCAACGTGTTGCCAAAGCCTTTACATCTCAGCCTGTAGACATGATGTTGAGCATCTACAGGCCAAAGGCTAAAGCTATTACTATGTATGGGTTGACTGTCTGGGCCATAGCAGATACAACCTTTCTTAGAATAGAAGAACATTTTTTTTTAAATCATTGCTTGGTTTTCCAATCTCGGCACCAACCTGTTGCGTCCACAATGAACTTGGACTGAAATACCTAACTGACGAGATAAGATTAGAACCTGTGAAGCTCTAGTTTAGGGTTTGGACAAAAGAGAAGGCAACCCTTTCCCAGGTACTTTTGACTTATCTTTTATCTCGAGAGGCCAGCTGTCTAATGGGTCCTTGGCTCCTATCATTAAAACACATTTAGCCTGTATCTGTTTCAATGATCGAACAATCATCTTTCTATCATATGGTAAGACTGCGGGTTAACACTTGGAGGACTTTATAGAGAGGGAGCGTGAATGAAAGGAACTTGTAAAAAGTTCCAATCGAGCTCATGTCCTGATGGCATCAGAATGTCTCATTATTTGCTTTAGTCGAATCTTAAGGCTGACTGTATACTAATAACAAAGTTTAGATTTAATCTTTTACCCTTAAGATCAGCAACAGGAAAATGGCATCCGCACATTGAAGGTATAAGTAACACTGCAAGCTGTATTCTTTCCATTGCTCCTTTAGAAGACACAATGCATTTTCTTTTTTGTCCCACTTACAATCATATTAGGGCGTCTACCCGTAACATTTAATTGCATGATTTGCATTTTAGAAGCTGCCGACCTGCTTTATGCAGAAATTACACTATTCTTCTGGATGTTGCTCTCCTTGTTTAGGCGTTCACTAAAATTGAGAGAGAGATTGATTAATTCAATTTCCGGTACCTGAAGATATAAATAAATAATTTTTGGGATAATTATGTTTAGGCATCGCTATTTTTATTGAAATTACCAATAGTTGTTAGAATGAAATTTTATTGTCGTTGTCCTATGACTTTTATGGATATTCTTATCAACCAAAGGAATACATTGTAGGTAATTGTGGGTGTGAATATTTGTCTGTATAATTGTGTCTCATATGTTTGATATCCTATTACATTTGTTGTCATATTGATATGTTATGTTATGTTATGTTACTTTGCATTTATATAGCGCCTTATGTACCATTGGTATGGTCTCAAGGCGCTGGTAGGTTGAACGCCCTCGGGAACCGAAGTTCAAGTCAGTAGAGAGAATAGAGAGGGTCATAAGGTGCGTCTGCGCACCGGATATGTGTGCAGCTGGTGGGGCATTTGTGTGATAGCTGCTTCTTAGCGGTAGGTGTGGTGGTTGAGAGATCTAGAGTATGTGTTCATTCTGGCAGGTTGTTATCCAGACCGATTCTGGCTGCGTTAGGCCTGAGGAGAACGCCTTGGCTGGAGGGTGCGTAAACAGCAGTGTTTAGTTAGGGTGATGGGGAGTATGAGGCAAGTGGTGGTATGAGAACAGCTATACCGAATGGTATCATAGTATCGCTGTGTTCTAGTTGAGTGGTGGTGTAAAGAAGAGAGTAAGCGTGGAGATGTGATATGATGGTTTACCATAGGTGCTTGAGATCGAGCTCATTCTAATAGTTCCATGTACTCCGACTGTTCCATGCATTCCTACTGTTTCAAGCACTCCAAACCGTTTACTGTCATTTGCTTATGCGCTATTATGGATAGCCCCGGCAAGCCCCCGCCATGCACCAAAGCATCCCTCTCCTGCGGCTCCCCTTCCCTCCCTCCTCCCGCCTCCCTGCCCGCCCCTGTCCAGTGATTGGCCAGGCTGAGGCCTATGTTTTCAATATGGAGTTGCCAGCGCTCCCTGCACGCCTGATTCCATCACGGCGTTGCAGGTGAGTGCGGCACTCCAGGTAATGGCTGGGCATGGGCTGCCTCCATTTTGGCCAGCGGTGGCCCCGGCAAGCCCCCGCCATGCCCGAAGCGTCCCTCTCCTGAGGCTCCCCTTCCCCCCTCCTCCCGCCTCCCTGCCCACCCCCTCAACCCTATTGGTCCATCAAGGCTCTTAAGCCACCTTCCCAGGGCAGCCCCTGCCCGCAGCCCCTACAGCTAAGGACCCCGAGGCGAAGGACGGATACACAAAGTGTCTGCAGGTGTCAGCAGGGGAAGCCAAGGAAGCCAGCAGACACCAACAAAACTGTGAGTGTGGCAGGGGTGGGGTGTAGAGCAATCACCCTACTCCAGAAAGCCCCTGTCACTCTACCTTACCTTCCGTAGCGTAGACTGCCATAGACTTTAATAATATATAATTATGAAGACTTGTGACCTCTGTAAATGGAATGTAAATGTTGCCATGAGATGAATATGCTAGTGCCACACATCTATGGAACTGAACCCTAGCTTGTGTCGCATCTAGATAGAAGTGTGATTGCTAGCATTTGCCACACTCGGGACTCTTGCCTTTAGCCTGCGCCGTATCTAGATAGAAATGTGACTGTTAGCATGTGCCACACTTAGATGGAATTTCTCAAGCCTCGTCTGCGCCAGATCTAGACAGAAATGTGATCGTTAGCATATGCCACACTTAGATGGAATTTCTCAAGTGCAGTCTGCGCCAGATCTAGACAGAAATGTGATTGTTAGCATATGCCACACTTAGATGGAATTTCTGAAATGTGACTTTTAGCATATATGATTCTCAGCATGCACCACACTTAGAATTCTGAACCTAGCTCGCGTCAAATCTAGATAGAAATGTGACTGCATGTGCAGCACCTAGATGGAACCCCACAATTGCAAGGACAGCAATGCCAACTAACCAACTAACTAACAATTCCATCCCTCTGCATACACCTCTCAAACTATAACCAAACGCAACCACAAACCTAAAACGCAGCAATCCGCACAAACTTCACAACAATGCAACAACAAAACAAACCACACATAGACTTGCACAACAGCACACGGCGACTTCGGACCACAAAACACCCCAAGCCCAGCCAACGGACCCACCGGGTTGAGGCTATCAACAGCACATCACTGCTCTCTTGCACTTTTCCAGCTTATTATTAACCCACCCCCTCTCCTCCCCCTTTTCAGAGCCGCCAGAGCGCCAGGGGACCACTTTGGTGGTGATAGTGCGCGGTACAAATGTCCTTTAACATTAACAAGTGTTGTCAATTGCATTTAGAAGTGTGCCCAACTGCATTTAGAAGTGTACCCAATTGCATTTAGAAGTTGTGCCCAATAGCCTCTCTGAGAAAAGTTGAATCTAGAAGTGTCCCCAATTGCATTTAGAAGTGTGCCCAACTGCATTTAGAAGTGTACCCAATTGCATTTAGAAGTTGTGACCAATAGCCTCTCTGAGAAAAGTTGCATTTAGAAGTGTGCCCAATTGCATTTAGAAGTTACCCAATCGCATTTAGAAGTTGTGCCCAATAGCCTCTCTGAGAAAAGTTGCATTTAGAAGTTGTGCCCAATAGTCTCTCTGAGAAAAGCTGAATTTAGAAATATTCCCAATTGCATTCAGAAGTTGTGCCCAATAGTCTCTCTGAGAAAAGTTGCATTTAGAAGTGTGCCCAATTGCATTTAGAAGTGTACCCAATCGCATTTAGAAGTTGTGCCCAATAGCCTCTCTGAGAAAAGTTGCATTTAGAAGTTGTGCCCAATAGCCTCTCTGAGAAAAGTTGCATTTAGAAGTTGTGCACAATAGCCTCTCTAAGAAAAGTTGCACTTGGAAGTTGTGCCCAATAGCCTCTCTGAGAAAAATTGCATTTAGAAGTGTGCCCAATTGCATTTAGAAGTGTACCCAATTGCATTTAGAAGTTGTGCACACTAGCCTCTCAGAGAAAAGTTGCAGTTAGAAATGTGCCCAATTGCATTTAGAAGAGTACCCAATTGCATTTAGATGTTGTTCCCAATAGTCTCTCTGAGGAAAGTTGAATTTAGAAGTGTCCCCAATTGCATTTAGAAGTTGTGACCAATAGCCTCTCTGAAGAAAGTTGCATTTAGAAATGTGCCCAATTGCATTTAGAAGTGTACCCAATAGCACTTAGAAGTTCTGCCCAATAGCCTCTCTGAGAAAAGTTGCATAAAGAAATGTGCCCAATTGCATTAGAAGTGTACCCAATTGCATCTAGAAGCTCCGACCAATAGCCTCTCTGAGAAAAGCCGCATTTAGAAGTGTTCCCAATTGCATTTAGAAGTTGTGCCCAATAGTCCCTTTGAGGAAAGTTGCATTTAGAAGTATGCCCAATTGCATTTAGAAGTGTACCCAATTGCATTTAGAAGTTGTGACCAATAGCCTATCTGAGAAAAGCTGCATGTAGAAGTTGTGCCCAATAGTCTCTCTGAAAAGTTGCATTTAGAAGTATACCCAATTGCATTTAGAAGTTGTGGCCAATAGCCTCTCTGAGAAAAGTTGCATTTTGAAGTGTGCCCAATAGCCTCTCTGTGAATTTAGAAGTGTGCCCAATAGCCTCTCTCTGAAAGTTGCATCTAGAAGTAATATGCTTTGGAATGCAGGGAACATTTGAAAGAGCATATACCATTCCACACCCCACGCTTACTCTCTTCTTTACACCACCACTCAACTAGAACACAGAGATACTATGTCACCATTCGGTATAACTGTTCTTATATCAACATCTCCCGCTCACTCCCCATCACCCTGAGTAAACACTGCTGGTTTCACACCCCCAGCCAGGCGTTCTCCTCAGGCCTAACGCAGCCACACTTGGTCTGGATAAATCCTGCCAGAGCGAACACATACTCCTGATCTCTCAACACCGCACCTACCGCTAAGAAGCAGCTACCACATGAATTCCGCACCAGCTGCACACATACCTGGTGCGCACACGCCCCTTTGGACTCTCTCTACTCTCTCTAGTGACCCGAACTTCGGTTCCCAAGGGCGTTCAACCTACCAGCGCCTTCAGACCATACCAATGGTATATAAGGCGCTATATAAATGCAAAATAACATAACATAACATAACAATAATGTGTTTTGACTGTGTGTGGGGGTGGGAGTGTGTGTTTATGTGTGTATGTGTGTGGGTGTAAACTTGTCGGGCACTTTCAGCATAAAGGTGTTTTGCTGGGCAATTCTGACAGGAATATTGTTGCGATTCTGGTAGGAGCATTGTTGAGAAAGGTCTTGCGGTTTTTCTTAGAGCACAGCCAGCAGAATGATATGGTTTTCCCCTGGAAGTAACGCTTGTTGTGTTGAGACATGCCTCTTGATATTTATTTAGGCATAGCCACAATGAAAGCGTGCTGCAGGGTGCTCACAGTTAATGTGTGTTGGTGGAGATCTGGCATCTGTTGGAGTTGTTCATGTGTTCCCCAAAAGAACCGATTGTAGCCTGTGTGGTTTCGTACCCCATTTCTCAGAGGTGTGTAACTTGGAATGCCCTGCTTCAATTTGCTGCGCGCGTTAGCCCAGGTAAATGTGGGCAGGGCATTTTGTGTCCCTCCCATTTCAGTTTCTGCTAGCCCTGACTGGCTCATCAATTGGTTGCAGGGCTTGTTTGGTATAGGTCGGTGTGGGTCACATGGTGACAGAGATGTCTTAGGTCTAGTTCTGGCAGCTAGCAAGGCCGGGAGTTGTGATGTTGTTTTTGTTTTGTTACAAAGAACCAATTACTTTGCCTGGTTTACACTCATAATACTGAATGCATCAGATGCAGGTGTGAAGAGAGCCACCCCGCCGCCGTCTCCACAGGTGGTATGTTGCAGGGAATCATGGATTGCTGGGATGTGTATATGAGGGTCACGTTTGTGTTAGTTTGTGGGTCGCTTTGGGCTGTTTGTTGTACCAGCCAAGCCCCTATATGGAGTTCATATACTTCAAAGAATATAGAAATAAGGAAAGGGATATTCTTAGACAGAACACTCACCAAGACTCTAATTAGAAACATCAGAGGAGGAGCACCACAAAAGGTTCTGGAGATGTGCTCTTACGGCACTGCTGGAAGATGTAAACCGTGTGCAAAGGGGGCCAAATGCACACTTTTATTCTCACCAAGTTGCTTATCTCAGTAATGACTTTGTTTTGTGTTAATGAATATCCTTTCGTATTTCACAACCTGCCTGTGAACTGTTCTCGCTAAACACCCATCACTCTGTTTCTGGAGAACCTCATTAAACAAAATGAACGGGAAAAAATGGACAAGCTTGAAAAGTCCCAAATGAAGACGAAAGCTTGATCTGCGGCACATTAAACAACCCTCCCCTCCCGCTCCCCCCTTCCCCCCCACCGGCCCCCGCTCTCCAATAAAGTGCTTCATGAGTTTCTGCTTCATGAAAAGTGTATTCTTTTCTGGGGACACAGGATTGCTACTGATTTGGAAGGCGCCATCCTACCTGTGCCTCTATTTGCCCAATGCACTTGACTGCGAGGGCTGGCAGGCAAGTACAGGGAAAGTAGCTATACAGCTCCTAAACTAAGAGGACTTTCTCATGTAGAGCACTCCAAGAGTACAAATATTATCATCAAACAAGCAAAGAAAATCCTCATGCTTACACAGAGTGCGTCTAAACTAAGAGTTACTGACAGAAGTGTTTATAAAATGGAGGTTTGCTGCAGAGATAGTCTCTCCATACAGCCACACAATTCAATGGTCAACAGACAATACAAAGTGAAGAGATTGCCACATATGCCCGCGCCTTCTCCATTGCGATTGCTCACAGCACGCCACTGTGCACCACCAACTTTCCCCAAGTTTACTAATAAGAAGAGGACTGCGCCCGAGAAACGATGGCCGGTGGATCGACATTTAGGTCCACTTGGAAAATACCTCCTTGGGCGACTTATCACTTCAAGGGCAAGTAAATCACATGTCCTCTCTCATTAGGTTTTCCCCAGGAACACATACATGTTTGACCCACTTACAGAGTACCTGTTTGAAAGAGAATTGAAGTCTAGTGTGCACCACAATGGCAAACACAAATCGAGAGACCACAATACAAGGCTTTCACTAACACAAACATTACAAGTTTAAGCATGAGCTAGTTAGTGTTGCTCCCACACACAGTCCACCTCCACAATCCGTTCACAGAGATCCCAAAACTCACACAGAGGCAATCATCCATATTAACACACACCGCAGACAGAACTTTCTTCCTGCTTATCAGTTAGGGAAGGTCGGCGGTGACGCCATGTTTGGGCTACCTTGCGCACGTCCTCCTAAGAAGTAGTTCATGCCCACGACTTCAGGAAGCAGACACCTCGTCAGCGCAGTCCTGTCTTGCACTGTACCTGGGAACGCGCCACTACCACACCTCGGTGGCAGAAGGCCCTGCGACTGGGGGATCAGGCCTTTGAAGTGCTGATCTCTGTTGCTGTTGCTATATAAATACAGGTGGGATGCACCGATCTTTCCAGGTGATAATATTCCACTGACCTCTCCATTCTAACATAGAAATGCCTGCAGGGAAAACAGAGCACACATGAAAGCTGGAAAGAATGCTAGGATTCCATGATGCATGGATTTTAATCTAGAATCCAAGGATTTCATCTGTATTCTTCTGCAAGAAAAAAAGTCTTAGACGTGCGTGTCAATTAATCTAGGATATTAATTAAATGCATTTAAAATGGTTTGATTGTGAATCTTTGAATGCAATCGTTTGCCGATCTTGTGTGGCGCCCAACTCCAGTGCAAGCTCCTGGATGCCGACTGTGAGCTATTGGGATAACGCTGCTCTGGAAGGAGACAGAGCCCCTGGGCTGAACACATATTCTTAATTAAGACCAGACCTTGAAACAATGCCTCTGATAGAAAAACATCTTGTTAACAGAATGTATTAGGGCACAAACCACAACAGGGTCACTTAAGATTGCTCTTTTACTGGGAATAATTAAGCAAGAACAGTGACAGAGCAGGGGTTAATACCGAAACATCAGGTGCATTGATCGGCACTGATGACTTGTGTATTGTGGTACTGTCACAGCAACGCAGGTCCCTCGTCGTCCTCCCCCACTAACCTTCCGCACACTATAGTAATAACTCCGGCAGGGGCAGGCTGGATCGGCCAGTAACGGCCCAGGTGCTGTTACCGGATGATCAAGCCCGTAGATGCTGGTATTATTGCCATTAGGATCCCGGGGAGAAGTCTCGAGGTGCTAATAGCACGGATTTTCTGTTTTTGTTTTAATGCCCAGCGCAGAATTATTGTGCAGATCGCAGTGGATCAATCATAGACATGGAAGAGGCACTCTATGCATAGCCTGTCTTCAACTTCTATGTCTGGCTGAAGGCGGGGCCCAAGAATGCCGGTGAGCAGAGGCCCGTTGGGAAGATAAGAGTGCTGCGCAGGGGAAAGGGCGGGTGAAGGGAAGAATTAGGAGGGAGCAGGCAGTAGGGGAAGCAGCAACATCACTGCGACATGGCAAAGTGACAGGGAATCCGGAAGGAAGGTACTGGCCACCACATAGTACGTGGCCTTGAACCATAAGCTTCAGCCTGTGTTTCTCTGCACCTGATTGGCTGACCCCTTCACGCCAGTTGCTAAAACAATATCCTATGTGCTGAAATCTGCTGAGCTTGACTTCCTTCTAACCACGGCGGATAATCTAAGTATGAGGGAAGCCTGCCATTAAATATGTTCAAAAACATGCACCACTCGCCCAGGTGGGCACAGAGGTGGGACACTGCCAACTGTTGAGAACGAAGATGGGAATCATTATTGTGCCTTTGCGTTTCAGTGTTAATGCGACCTCAGTCACAAACGGGCACGGAAGAGTGGGCAATTATCATCAGTGTGGAGAATGCCGCTTCAAGGACTAATGCTATACAATCTATTACGTTACAAAATAGTTTGATTAAAGTGGACCAGTTCCTTGTATGGCACAGCTATCTCCAGTTTATGAAACTAGAAGTGCAACAGACAGTATGTTTTGAAAAAACACATGTTTTAGTTACACTCTTAAGCCAAAACAAGGACAATTGATCTCCTGGACAGCAATCGGGTGATGGAAGAGAGAACAAGTAGTAAAGCAGTAAAAAAAAAAAAAAAAACAAGGTGCCAGTGTTGATTTATAGGCAAGTATTTTCATTTCACTTTTTACTTTTAGCATGTCTAGTGCACAAACCTTTGGGAGGAAATTGGTCTATGACCCTCTCTAGAAATGCTGTGTTTCATAGATAAGACACACTTCTGTGATCCTAAAAATGTATGTAAGGAATCTTCTGCATCGTGTGGCGTAGCTTTCAGATTAAATGCATCTTCATTGTGTGGCGTGGCTTTCAGATTAAATGCATCTTCATTGTGTGGCGTGGCTTTTAGATTAAATGCATCTTCATTGTGTGGCGTGGCTTTCAGATTAAATGCATCTTCCTTGTGTGGCGTGGCTTTCGGATTAAATGCATCTTCATTGTGTGGCGTGGGTTTCAGATTAAATGCATCTTCATTGTGTGGCGTGGCTTTCGGATTAAATGCATCTTCCTTGTGTGGCGTGGCTTTCAGATTAAATGCATCTTCCTTGTGTGGCGTGGCTTTCGGATTAAATGCATCTTCCTTGTGTGGCGTGGGTTTCGGATTAAATGCATCTTCATTGTGTGGCGTGGCTTTCGGATTAAATGCATCTTCATTGTGTGGCGTGGCTTTTGGATTAAATGCATCTTCCTTGTGTGGCATGGCTTTCGGATTAAATGCATCTTCATTGTGTGGCGTGGCTTTCAGATTAAATGCATCTTCATTGTGTGGCGTGGCTTTCGGATTAAATGCATCTTCATTGTGTGGCGTGGCTTTCGGATTAAATGCATCTTCATTGTGTGGCGTGGCTTTCAGATTAAATGCATCTTCATTGTGTGGCGTGGCTTTCGGATTAAATGCATCTTCATTGTGTGGCGTGGTTTTCAGATTTAATGCATCTTCCTTGTGTGGCGTGGCTTTCAGATTAAATGCATCTTCATTGTGTGGCGTGGTTTTCAGATTTAATGCATCTTCCTTGTGTGGCGTGGCTTTCAGATTAAATGCATTTGCCATTGAGAACTAACAACCCAGTGCAAATTCAGAGCACAGAAAACATGGCTGCACAAGCAAAGACTTGATGGATAAAACATTGGCATCATCAGCTGGTGATGTTTGCACCAATGATCGTCCAGTCCCTAAGACTATAATAGTTTCACTTTGAATATTGCAATCACTGAAAACTGTGTTGCACAGAAATAATGACTAGTATATGTACATACATCAGAGTCTAGAGATGCCTATGCATGTATCCTGGGATTCGCAAGTGTTATCACTGAAAATGTAAAGTGCTACTTCATCTCCTGAGAAGACATTGGAAGCTTGAGTTCCCATTATCTTTTCCCAGCCACCTGTGCAAACTAGATCTATGATGTACCACCTCCCTCTGTGAACAAAAGGCAACTTGTTCTGTCTCTGGCGAGCTCTGTCAATGTTTGTAGAAAACAGGTCAACAAGCAAGCTCAGGTGGGGGACTGCAATCTTGAACGGGAGACGTTTTCAGATAAGCATATCAGCCCTCCAGATAAGCGTGTGTATCAGACACCCTTATACTCTAAAAATAGGCAAATAATCCCAAAAATGAAAAATAGGGAGTACAACTACTGCTAAGAAACAGACAGATAGGAGCCTGCCCCCCTGCTGACACCCACACAGCTCCATGGATGTATTTGGACGAGTAGTACACGTAGAGCCACAGGAAGAAAGTCCACTATTATTACTGCCTGATATGTAGAGGTAAAAATGAATGTTTTAATGTGCATGAATAATTGGGTGCAAAGAAATATGGATTACATAACCATTTCTGTTTTATAGTTAAACATGTTTGTACTCATTAAATGCTCCAATCAGGAACCAGGCTTACTTTTAAAGCCCTAGACAATCATTTAAATACGTCCACTAACAAATAGGAAGTAACATATTCCCACTTCAAAATCTTATCTGGAGCACGGAGCATAGTGCAGCAATCCATAGAACATTCAGGGCACAACCTCGGGTCCTGTGCTCAGCTCTGGGCTCTACATACCTGTGTTTGACAGGGAGAGAGAATCAAGGAACAGGGAAGGCCGGTCTAGACACTGTTAGGTGACAACAGGACCTGCATGTTTGGGTCTTCTCTGTTGTAGTTCTCTTGTCACTGTTCACTGACAAAAGGATGTGAAAATGGCAGAGGTTGCACTGAGCAAGACAATCCCCGTGCTTCCTTGCTCAGCCTTAACTCACTGCAAGGTCTGGTTTCTTTTCACAGCCACAGTCCTTTCTCTTCCAACCTCCACCCTCTGCTACCCCCCTCACTTTACTCTGACTCCCCTGCCCCTCTCCACTTTACTTCCACCTCTTCCCCAACAACACTCTGAAATGCCCCAAAGGTGGCAATACGAGCTAATCAAGAGACCTACACACATAGCTAATGTGCCCCTCGATAGCAAAGAGGTGTTCGAAGGGTTATACTCCTAGAAGATCCTCCCCATCATGCATGATAAATTATGACAACATAGACCAGGTTTAGGGCCAGAACAGACAGTCTGCACACTAACCACTTCTCGTCCAGTGTCTAGTGATAATTTGCATATACCTTCACAGTCTTTGCGGCTTCTCCCATTGGCCTTGATGCAACCAATTAACATGAAATGGGTGTCTTGGCTCCCCTCCTCATTTCCGACTCCTTCCTCGTGCCTCCCACCCTCATATTCCCTCATGGCACTTTTCAAGCAGCCTTAGCAAACATAATGCAGGGTTCAAAATAGCTGGGAGGTATTTAGCTCCTGCTCCCTAGGAGAGCCTTGTTAGCTTAAAAGCAACACTTAACCAGGAGCTACTCTTGGCTTCCCAGTCCAACTGGTGCGCTACAAACAGGGACATGTCTCATTAACTTTGAGTGTTTGAGAACGTAAATAAAAAATAATGAGGACAACTCTGGGGAACATGTAAATGTAATTGATCATACGCAATGGGCAACAAGTTAAAATGTGCATCTCATGTGGAAGTTACATTTGCAGTGTGCTGGGTACTCGCTCCTGGTTTCCCATCAGTAGCAACCTCCTACTGGGCGATGTCTGACACCCAGAAGCTAGTTTTAGCTCCTGCTCTTCAAGTCTTACTTCCCAAACCTGTAGCGCATCAAACAGAAATGATCACTCAACATAACAACTATGCCTCTGATACATTGCACCATATACTCGTGATAGCGGTGCAAGAGCTATGTGCCAAGCTGCACGACATCGTGCACACGTACTCTTTCTGATTTGGGTGCAAAATATAATGTATAATGCTTTACAACTCTCAACTGCCTGCCTTAAGACATTAGAGCAGTGGCCGCTCTTAGGAGCCTTGCACACATTGGACCAGCCAGAAACCTTTACTCCTTTGGATGTGTTTCTCAGCTCGTTTTTAAGGTATGCATTTCAAGATTGCAAATGCGCTTCATTATTTCTGCCAGATCCACCCTTTTGGCATTCTGGACTAACAGGCCTTTTCTTGCAAGTCTCCTGCCACTTGCGGAATTCCCCCCAAGGCACTCGAACCCCTTCCCTTGTGCAGAGCAAATTAATGCTTTGAACATGAAGAGGGAGATTCTTCTACACAGCAGCCCAATCAAAGCGTGTAAGCTGCCCTAGAAGGGATGGGCTGACCTCACCTTTGTCACAGAGTCAGCTGTCCCTGCATGATTTTGCTTTCACGAAAGATTGATGTTGTCCCAGAATTTTGTGCAAGCAGCCATGTCCCCCTGTCAGAACATGGTATTTGTGATTTGGGGATGCAAAATGGCAATCCTTGAAAGGGCCAATGGCGTCTTGTGTGGATCATCGCGTCATCGGTAGGACGGTCTGTGAGTGCAGACGCTGCACTGCTCAACGTGCCCCAGAGTCTGGTGTCTGGAAGGAGTGGTACTCGGGATGTGCAATTTTCCTTGGGGATCTGCTTTGACAAACTGTTCTACTATGAGGGACTATGGCTCAATTCCAAGGACATGTCTATTGGACACGTTAGAGCATAGGCCATCAAGGCGGGCTACTATGATTGGCTCAGAGACAGTTTACAGAGGACTGTTAGAAAGCGGTGCGCTCCGCATCGTGCTCAGGCATGGATTGGTTTGGGTGGAGGCCTCTGACTTGGGGCATGTGATAAAGGATTTTGCCGCCGCATTAATCCCTCGGCCTCGTCTTTTCTAACAGTTGCTGCTACAACTTCATGCTCATGGGTTCCTGAAGAATACACAGATGGTGAAAATGTCTGCCTATAACACATGTAAAGGGTTAACCGGCTGAATTCAGTCGGCTTAAGGAATAATTCATGTCCATGCTGATAAATCATTGTAAGCAGATGTAATGTGGTGTGAGGGTGGTTCATTTGGCATTAAGTTGATTCTTTAAAAGGAGCCTGTCAAGTAGTTCTCTGGTTGAACTCAAACGCTGTGGGTTGAAGCTCTCTTGAAGAGCGTTTTAAAGTAACAAGAGACTATGCAGGATGAATGACTGCTTCCAGTACAGGACTGCCTGTACCCTGATCGATCATCAAGACCAGTGGAATCCCTCGGCTTCATCTCTGAAGATGTAGGTTGAGCTTGTTTGCAGCAGCATCAGTCCACGGAAACACTGCGAATAGCGAGAACTGTGCCACGCTTTGCCATTTGACTGCACTGTCCAGGATAAGCCTTGCACATATAGAGACTCCTACCTGATTGGATCAAAGAATGAAATCTTTTACAAGAAAGCATTATTTCTACAAGTTCTTGACAGAGGGCTCTCTTCAATCCACGTTGACAGTATCAAATCCTCTTCAGTCCCCTCTGTGATCAACGACTGCTCAAAAGAACATCTTCAAGCACAACAAGCTGGGAGAAACCTCTGCTTCAAAGGTCCTTGAATCCTAGCCTATTTATTACTATCCACCCTGGACATTATTCTTCTCTATCCCATGGGAAGCAACTATCCATTCAATCTAAGGTCTGAGAACACCCTTCAGACAATACCTAGCAGCTGATCCGCGTTACAAGAAGCGAGCATCAGAAGTTTGAAGGTAACTTTTCTAAGCAGACTCTACCATTACCACATTACAGCAATGACAGTTTATTGCCTGGCCTGCCCTCTGGTCCTGTTCACACTACACATACCTACAAGGATGCTTAAGGGAATGTTCTTGCGTTTTTACGCCCTCATACATTTGTTTGGGCTAATGGAGTTACGCTTTATTATTAGGTGATATCTAATTGGAGAGTTAGTGTAATTGTTCTTGTGCTTTAAATTATTTACTGGAAAATGTTGTGAGAAATTGGCCAATGGATTTGTATACGTTTTATAAGTGCACTTGTTCTACCGACACAGCATGTTCTGCATCCCTTTGCTGTATTGAATTGCACTCATGTTTTATAAAATACCCAGAATTTACCACAGCAGTAGATCTTGTTTCTTTGACTTCTATTATCACAGATGTTCAGAATAATCAAAAAATATAAACTCTAAAAAATAGCATTTTGGAGCTAAGCAAATAGATTGGTAAAGAAAAAAATCACAATTGTGCAAGAGACATACGCCAAATCACAATTCAAAAGTCTTGCTAAATATATTCAATGTTTGAAAATGACTTCAAAACATTGGTAGACCGAATCAAGGTTAAAGGGATAAAGACCATTGTACAAAGAGAAAAGAGAACATCTTGTATTTCTTTAAGTGAAATGCTTCATACAAGGAAGGTCTCGCTATTGTTCTTTACAGACTGAGCAACTTTCTAGTCTTCCAGCAAACATGCAACTGGCAGGAAGATCAATCATGTCTAGCAGCTTGGTCTTCATTGGGGGCCGGGGGGGGGGGGGTGCTTACTGTAAACACGTCTGCCATGTATCCAGCTATTGAGGGCTCATTCTGCTTTGAAGCAGTATTCAGATTTTTCAGAGTAGAGCCCAGCGCCATCAATGGGAACATCCAATTTCTCAGAGTAGAGCCCAGCGCCATCCGATTTTTCAGAGTAGAGCCCAGCGCCATCAATGGGAACATCCAATTTCTCAGAGTAGAGCCCAGCGCCATCAATGCGAACATCCAATTTCTCAGAGTAGAGCCCAGCGCCATCAATGGGAACATCCGATTTTTCAGAGTAGAGCCCAGCGCCATCAATGGGAACATCCAATTTCTCAGAGTAGAGCCCAGTGCCATCAATGGGAACAGCCAATGTTACGTCTTCGAGCAAAGCACAACATTTGAGAGAAGAGGAAATAGATGTTTGGTTTGAATTACTCAGGTTCAACAGTTTGCAAGTCCTCTGACACGAACATGCAAAGCATTTACAGCTAAAATCCTTATCTCTGCAAAAGAGAAGTTGCTTATGAAAGAGCCAGGCACATAGCCAATATATGAAAATGCAGCTTCTTAGAAATATTCAAATACCCTGAGATCTCGCCCCAAATCTAGACATCAGTCGCAATAGTTTGTCAAATATTTTGGCAGTGATGTGCCAGATTAGCACATATTAATATAAAAGTGCTTCCAAACCTCCTACGCTACGGCTGTAAACCCTTTGCAAGCCTTCTTCATTTATGCATTTACACGTTGAATCCCCTGTTGGCAGTACATGAAATCTTGTCCAGGTTAACATGTTATGCAAATTAGAAGCAAGAGAGGCCTTTCATTAACAAACTGCCCACTTCTAAGGGATGGGAGAATCCACAGTAAATTCTGGCTGTGCTAAACTTTGTCTTAGATGTAAGGCCCTTCCATTAGCTAACTTGCATGTGCCACCCTCTTTCAGGGTAGATTGCATGGTAAATGATATGTGCCAGGCTTTATCCTGGAAAGCACAGCCATCTGAATTCCGCATTCCATGGCAGGATATGGGCACGGACATTCTGCCAGCCCTGCACTCCCCTTGAATTCTTTCAGCCCATAAAGCAGATTATTCTCCTTCCTAGAATTAGAGGGTCTGATTCATAAAGCGTTTTTAAATGGGATTTTCAATCAATAAACACTTTGATTTATGAATCAGGCCGTGAAGGTTTAAAAAAAAACAAGGGACGCCTCTTTCCGGAAAGTATTGTGATGAATCGAGGGAATTCGCCCCTTCACCCCAAGGGGAGCCCGGTTGCATGTAATAATGATGAATCCCAAAATAACAAAAACAAATGTAATTCTTTTTTCAAATGTGGGGGCCCCTCCCAACCCCCCGTTTCCCTAGCGTTATTACCTCACCCCAAACTCCTCCCCCCTTTTAAATCCTTTACCCCACCCCCACATATACTTTTACCCAGAAATTCGATATTTTTTTGTTACTGTGCAATTAGCAGGGGAGAGAGGGAGGGAAGGAAGAAAGAAGAAAAGAGGAAGGTCTTGAGGCTTTTCCAGAACTTAAGGAGATCCTGCTCAAGACAAAGAAGGAGGGGGAGACTGTTCCAAAGAAGGGAGCCCACTGAGGAAAGTGATCGGCCACCTGCTCTCTGTTTTGCAAACCGCTTCACACACAAGGAGTTGGTGTCAGAGGAATGCAGGTGTCTAGAGGTATTTGGTCAGAAAGAGTTGCAGATAGAGTGGTCTCCGGCCCCAGACAGCCTTGTGGATGATGCAGAGGGATTTGAATTTAATCTGTGCGGTGATCGGGAGCCAGTACAGACTATGTAGGGCAGGAGAGATGTGGTCCCTGGGCTTGAGGCTAAGGATACGTCTTGCTGCCCTATTCTGGATTAGCTGGAGGGGTTGCAGAGTGGACATGGGTAGATTAAGAAGGAGGCTATTGCAATAGTCAAGCCTAGAGAGAACCAGAACCCGGGTAAGATTGAGTCTCTGGGGGAAGGTGAGGAATGGTAGAATTCCTTTCAGAAGGAAAATCTGAAAGTGGGAATTCTTAGCAATGTCCTGAGTATGAGGGAGGAAGGAGAGAGACGAGTCGAAGATGACTCCGAGGTTACTGGCTTCCACAGAGGGATCAGGGGGAGAGCCCATGGAAGAAGGCCAGAGTGAAGGGAAGAAGTCGAGTGCCGGGGTCCCAATAGGGAGGATCTATGTTTTGCTGGCATTGAGGGAAAGACTTACCTGTTGGCTCTGCAACTGGTTCTCTGGCACTTACCTATCGCCTTTGTAACTGGCACTTCATCCCTCTGTGGAACCTCTGGCACTTACCCCCTTCCCCTGCACTTGCACGCTCTCAATAATCACAAGGCCTAGTAGAACCACTTTTGTATTTTGCTCATCACTGTCATCATATTTCATTGTCTTGCTGTTCCCTTGTTCACTTCCCTTTGCCCTGTGGGCGCTTTGAAGCACAATTTCTTGATGTATGAGCGCCTTACAAACGCCCATTAAAATAAAAAATAAATAGAGAAACTACGCCAGTGAGGCCAGTCAAGAATCAAGGAGGCCAACGTGAGCTGAGAAACAATTGGCTCAGTGAGAAAGGCTGTTCAAATAAGAATATCTTTACGACATGTGCTGGAGACAACAACCACAAATGTATAGCTAACAAAAGACTTCGAAGGAGAAGGGAAAACTCCAAGTCGCACTTGAAGAGTTACAGAGACTGATGCAAGACATCACAAGGAACTATTTGAGGATTACCTATTTGTGAAGAATCCTACAGACTGGCTCTAGAAATACCCAAAGGAGAAGGGAGTCATTCTCAACTTATAAGTTAGTTTTATAGTGGTAGGTTCAGTTAAGGTAGTTTTTGGACAGCAGACTTTCCTTTTGCACATTCACGACTTGAGGACGAGCACCCTAATTAGAAAAGTAGGTAGGGACCACCCATAGAGACGGGGAGAGTTAGGCCTTCGCTTAGTGTGACACAACAGCTTGTGAACCATGTCCATAACGTGTCCACGTTCTTCTCCTGACGTGCCAAACTATATATATTTATTTGACATCACCATAATTTAAATGTCACACTGTTACATACAGATCTCTGTAGCAGGTGCATTAGCCAAAGGACCATTGTAACAACTTAAGGAAAAAGTAAGCACGTTCGCACATTAGAGGCCCGATTCATGGAATTTTTGCACACTTCAAAGTGACTTTACACTGCTGAAAAGTGACTTTGCTCTGCCAACACAAACCCTGATTCATGGAACTGTGCAAAGTGTTTTTTTTTGCTGTGCAAAGTCATTTTGTACTGCAAAAATGACTGTACCGACTTTGCACTGATTTTGCACAGCAGAAATACACTTTGCACAGTTCCATGAATCAGGGTTTGTGTCGGCAGTGCACAGTCACTTTTCAGCAGTGCAAAGTCACTTTGAACCGTGCAAAACATTCAATGAATTAGGCCCTAAGGATACAGTTACCCAAAAGCACCGTGTGTCTGATCTGGCTACTCGCATGCAATCGTTTTTAATATGGTGCGCATGAGCCCAAGTGGAAGTTGGCATTGCAGGACTGGCAGAGTTCTGAGCCGGGTATGCGTTGCGTGCAGATAGCCTCGCCTCTTTCAAATGTGATGCGTTACATTTTTCTACCTCTTTCTTCGCAGCAGGAGGTCTGGCAAGCACATTTTCTGTTTTCAGTAAAACACCCTTCCTCCCCGCGCGACCGGTGGAGCAGGTTTGCGATGGCAAGGGTCAGACAGGGAAGCAGTCCTGTTGACTTGCGCAGTACCACCGCAGGAGTTCACGCGCACGCAGACAAAGGCGCGCTCTCCGCATTAATCAAGCGCACCTTGTTCCAGGTGCCAAGTACAACTGTTTCTGGTGTTCAGGAAGTGTTTTGTGTTGTGGTATCTGTTAACAAAAGGTTAAATTAGCCCAGTTGGTGTTAGGTTGCCGCTCCCAGCACACAGGTCCCCATTCCACCCATCCCCCACCCACCGTATCTCTGGCGCCAATTGATTTTTTACGTTCATTCATTGAGCACATTTGCTTACATGTATGAAAACCAAAATGGAGTCCTGTACGCATATAACATAACACACCCAAAGTTGTGCTTCTATAATAGAATGGCGCAGTGTCAGACAGACATAAGACCGCACATTACTGAACATGCACCCCCCACCCCCGCCGCCAAATTTACATTTCACTGAATAAACTTTGAGCATCTGTCCCAAATACTCCCAGTCCTCAAGCCATATAGATTTGGTGTGGTTTTCTATACACCATTCAACAATTGATGGTGGCCTGGAGGGTCCACAGTCTGAGAGGTGCAAAGCTCTAGGCAGGAGAAGGGTGGGACCAGGGTTGGACTGGGACCAAAGATAGCAGAGGGCAGCCAGAAAAAGTGCCCCCAGTCATGAATCACAAATGTATGCGTAGTATCCAGAGTGGCATTTTATGCAAATATTAATTGCAAATTGTGCTTTTTAAAGAGCCTTGGTCGTGCACTGTTGTTTAACAGGACCATGTGCAGAGTGCAGTAGGTAATTAAAGTGGGTGATACTGGCCCTGAAAAGTGGCCTACATTGACATGTGAGGCGGGCCTTATGGGCGTTGCCCAGGGTCTGGTTGGCACTGGGCAGAATTTACATATACTGGAAGTGAACACATTCAGCAGGGCTGTGCATTGTACGTATGGATGTAGGTGATGTTTCTATAGTGTGAATTTATCAATAAAGCATTACACTCGTGTTACCTGAACCCCAGAGCTACCTTGCCAGGGTTGGCATTACCATATTCCCTTCATTGAATACAAAACGATACACAGAGCAGTCTGACAGCAGCTACATTGTGCCAGCTTGACAGGATGACAGCACATGGCCCTGAAGCATTCCCATCGGAGAGCTGAAAGGATTCTGTCCGCTAAGCCCGCAGTTGCACTCTGGGGTAGGCTAGTGCAATGAAAGTAATGAGGGAAATGTCTTTGCAGACATGCTCTGCTTTTCTGGATTCCAAGAAGAGGTGAATCGGAGAGATGGTGCAGTTCAAAAGCCATTCACCACTTGGCCATCAGCTGACCGATCAAAGGGCAGCAACTAAACCAGTCCACCTATGAGCACAACCAAGAGTCGCAGTTCAAAAGCCATTCAGCATTTGGCCATCAGCTGACCAATCAAAGGGCAGCAACTAAACCATTCCACCTATGAGCACAACCAGGAGTGGCAGTTCAAAAGCCATTCCCCACTTGGCCATCAGCTGTCCAATCAAAGGGCAGCAACTAAACCAGCCCACCTAAGAGCACAACCAGGAGTCATACAAGTGTGTGTAGAGTCCACTCCCAGCATGCAGCGACTTTACTAACAGAAATACTAGTTAGCGTGCAATTTCAAGTCAGCCGGTTCTGGTTTATGAGCGTGACTTTCCTACTCTGTGTTCCAAACACTCATTGAAGCCAGGGCAAATACGAATACGATGACATGGCTGGAGGAGGCATGAGCTAGAAAGATATTGGCAAATGCCCACGTCAGCACCAGGCAATATCTAAAAAGCACTCACTGAAGAATATTAAGATTTACAGGTTTCAACCCAAGAACCTGATCCAAGTACCAGGCCATGAGAGAAGGCAGTGGCATACCCTGCTCTCAGCGTTAATCACAATGACTCTCAGTCACAGGTGAGCGCTGAGGGTGTGGAGTGCTTCAACGAGTGCGAGAGTCAAACGCAGCAAGTCAATGCCAGATCGCTCAACTCAACCCTAATTTTCCCCCACTGCTCCCCCTATCCATCCCAGCTCCTCTGCTGCTCTGCACCCTTACTTGTATCCCTCGGACGCGCCCCCTATTTATGCCCTCTGTTGCATCCCAGCTATGCATGTGCTTTATACATCACATATACGCATACAGACATTTGTTAGAAAACACGACTCCTGCTCTTCTTACTCCTTTTTCTTAAAAGGCCACAGATCTGCTGTGAAGCAAACTTGTGAGGCTTCTGGCATCTGGGACATGCAGGCAGAACTGAGTGAAATTGGACGTTTTAGACCTATGCTCATCCACAGTCATCTCAAATAGCCCCTTACATTATTAGTGGATTTTTTAAACAAGAACTTCCATCGTTCATGCAAGAAGAAAACTGCCTTTGGCATGACAGTAAAACAGAATTACAGAATAGCCTTACTCAACCTATACTGGAGCAAATGCAGACTCATTGTGGTTGGACTTTTGAGAAAGAGGGGAGCCTTATTTGCCTTGAACACATTTCTGTGCAGCTGTGGAGAAAGGCGGGGCCCCCAGTTTGCAAACCATTATGTGTGTACCAAGCATGCTAGCACCCCGAGTACCTCTTCTGCAGCATCCGCTAACTACTCACTGGTTTCTCGTCATAATTCAAACCCTCACACAACCAACGCAGGACACGGGTGTATCCTCACTCTGCACAATGCAACTTCCTACAAGAGCTTCTGCCCACAGTCTGTTTTTAAATCTAACGGCAAGCCCTTAAACACTCTAAATTGTGAATTGACTTTGCCCTTGTGAATGGCACATAGACTATGTTTCAGACTATGGGCCTCATTACACGGATGGCGGAGGACCATGGCGTTATTAGCGCCATGGTTCATGCCGGTAAAATACCGGCACCGCCTTGGCGGAAAGGGGAATTACCGCCCCATTCCAAGGTTGGCGGGGCGGTAATTCCCCCTTCCACCATTGCCCTTCCCCATTCCCATTTTTGCCCCATAGGGCTCAATGGGAATGGTACTGCAAATTGCGGTACCGTAATTAGCTCCCTGGGTCCCTTTGCTGGTTGGTTTTTAACGCCTGCAAAAAGCAGGCGTTAAATCCCACAACCCGCAAAGGGACCTCGTAGTAAGGCGGTAAGGATTTACCGGTACCAGTATTTTACCGGTACCGGTAAATCCTTACCGCCATCCGTGTAATGAGGCCATATGTCTACCCAACATTATCTGTGATCAAGCATCCTGGTTTCGTCCCATGAGTCTGGGAAGTAGGAATAATTCTGCTCATTTCCACAATCTCGTTACCCCGCTGGCAGAGTTGAGGAGGAATATATACAGAAGAAGACCAGGGAAGATGAGATAGAGGGAAGATTGGCCGGATATTGCACAGCAGCAAACAGCTGAGATTCAGTGAAAGCAGCATGCAGGTGGGACACCAAGGTAAAGTGCACAAACGGGGTGCTCAACCCATGGAATAACACCCTCAGTGACTAGTATCAATAGGGTGGATCTTGAAGAAGCTGCCTGCAGCTAAAGATGCACACAATCAAATGAGAGCTTGAGAACACAGTCGTGCTGAGGAGGAATGCAGAGAACTGCTGGGAATGAGGGGTAGATGCCATTCGCGGAGTGCCCCAGAATCCAGAAGGGGACAATTCAGGGAAAACACTGGGCGAGAGGAAAGAAAGTGGCATGTTGGAAGTTCTGGTTTTCACACTGAAATGCCCCTGGTGCAATGGCTCTGGCAAGTGAGAAGAGAAGCAAAGAAGCAGCACATTGGGAGTTCTAATACTCTCAGACCACAGTGCAGTGGAGCCGACAAGTAAAAGAGGATAAGGAAAGCGGAATGTTAGGAGCTGTGATGTTAACACTCTGACCACAGCGCAGGGGACCTGATAAGTTAGAGACTCCGAAAGGTCCGAGGGTTACGATAGAACCAACAAACCTGAACTATAGGAATTCTGGTTCTAAATGTCACTAATATTAGCCCATTGGCACTGACAATTGCCAAAGAACCAAATGAATGCTGGGAATTGCCGCCAGAGAAAACAGAGCAGAAGTGTGGATAAATGGCAACAAACCAAGGGAGTTCCTCTTGGGAACGGTGGATCAAACCCTCTTAGACAGCGCCGCTAGTAGCTGCCAAGGTAGGAATATGGACCACTGATGAAAGACTGTCCCACAATGAAGCCCCGACTGAGGCACGGGGAGGGAAAGAACCTGACGACTCTGGGAACCGGAAGTCAAGGCGGAACGGAAGTCCACCTAAAGAATACATACCTTTTTCAAGTTTTTTAAATTTGTGGTCTGACGTCAACCTTTGTAAAATGTTAAACCAGTTAGGTGCAGCAGTGCACTACCAAATAGTCATGCATGACCGCACGACTGCACCTGTGGATGTTTAGTGCTTTACAAATAGCAAGTAACATAACACAGCAAGATGGACATCCAACAGAGTCCCCCTCTGCTGCAAGCACACCTTCAGGATGCTCCAGGACATTGTAGAAATATCACGACAAGAAAACGTTCACTTTGAAGGAACAGAGAGAGACACACATCCAAGAGATAAAGAAATAAGAATGAAATTAAACTGTGGACATAAAGGCTTTTAGGCCAAATAGTATCAACAGCGGCAAACCATATTCTAATGCAGAGGTATCATAATTAAAAAAAACACGGATAACCCAATACAGAGAGGCCAAGCCACAGCGAAAGAAGGAGTAGTCTGTCAACATAGAAATACAACACAGTAGCACACGAGCACAACTGAACAGAGAAGAGAATGCCATTGAGGCCCAGAAAGAGGGCAAAGCGTGGCAGCAGAAACAGTCACGGAGAACACAGGGCACGGGAAGCATGAAAACAGGGAAGGGGGGACACAGCAACAGGAGGTGTGCAGTAGGGGGGGAGGTATCACCCCCTTCTGAAGATGGGGAAACTCCGGAAAGGGCGCAATGCAACGTGTGGTGAAACCCTACTGCATCATGAACAAGGCAGGAAGCAAGAGTTCCAATTCTATACTCAATAGTTACCAATGGGTCTTTTTCAGAAGGTCTGAGCGATGCACCTGCTTCAGAATGTCATGCTTCATCAAGCAGGGGATGGTTCATTGCCACGCCAAGGGGTGGTGGTATCGGCGTCCCTAGAGGGGGCAAAGGGCAGCAATTGCACTGTCCATTTTTTGCTGCTTTGACCCCTCCCGAATTAGTGGCTAGGCACACTCTTGTTTCCAAATTAACATATTACACTTTCAAAGAAAAAAACAAAAAAGACATATCCAAAATGAACCATGCTTCTTAAACTTGCATTCCTTAGTTTCTTTAAAATGTTTTTTTTTGGTCGGAAATACCTTGTAATTTTTGTGCCCTTTCTTTTGTGTTTTACCCCAGGGTATATTTTTTAAGAAGTTATGTGCTTGTCAAACTCCTTAACCCCAAATAAATGTTTCTATTGTGCTGACAGCAGTTATTGCAAAACTAACATGTGCTTTCATGGGTGCCAACTTTTCATTTTCACTACAGGGGAAGAAATTCCCTCGCACCCCCCATCCCACCTGAATATTAGCGAGCGACCTGCCCAACCATCCCCTAGCAGAACACATTTTATAGCCCTTGTTTTTTAATACGGAATTGCTACATGTCATTAGATTTATAGCCAGTTTTAAATATATATAAGATATTAGCAACAGTCACTCAAGCTGCTGAGCTAACCGGGTAGCCTTCTACTGGAGGACGTGCCTATGGATTCCTTAAAAAGCTCAAAAGCACTGCCTTACCAACAGTGGAGTTCAAGTCAACGCAATTTAATCTCCAGACACACTGACCCTGTGCACAAATTAATTGAGGATGTACCAGTGGCGGCTTGTCCATAAGGGGGCCCTGATACACCAGCACTCTCACCCATTATAGAGGAGCGAGGAGCCAGCCCAGTGTAAACACTAAGCATTCCCTCAGCTGCTTTTTGCAGTTGAGAAAGTTCTCCTGGGCTAGCTTGAACTGTCAAAGGGAAACGTGGTTTCTGCTTAACATTTTTGTTCCCCAGCCGTGCATGTCCAGGAGGCCATGCAAAGCAGAGGGAGTTTGGCTTCCCCAGACTTGCATGACCCATTAGCGATGCTGGCTGGGGAACTGCGTGGTTGCATATGTGAGGGAGAGCTCCTCGGCCACTCTGGTATATTTGAGGGAAATATTTACGCCCATCCAATTAAACATTTTACCAGCCGCCACCAGGATGTACAGCTAGAAACTGAAAACTGTAAACAATTATATGGGGACCAAGTGAGATTCCTGCAACCATTGCTAATGAACTGAGGGAGCAGGTCCCTCCTTCCCCCCCTTTACTCAGCGGCAGCAGGTGATATTTCATCTGTTAAACAGACTGTCCTTGACTAGCATTTGAAACTGAGGTATGAGTCATATCTCTTCTGTTAAACTGACTCTTTTCGACTGGCTATTATTTACAGCTGAGCTGGAAATGATGTCTATTCTACTAAATATCACCTCTAACTACACATTATTTAAAGTTGCCCTGAGAATGATGTCTGCTTGAGTTAAAATAATGCAGTTTATTGTTAAGAGCATAGGGCATTTTTGCAACTGTTGAAGAGGAGTTCACGTTTTAGGCTGTATATTAACTTGATGCAAAACATGTATGGTCTTAAACATACTCCAGGGGCCTCATTACGACTTTGGCGGTAGCCATGCCCTTAATAAGGGCATGGCTGCCACCAAAACCGGGTCCGGGTTCCCTGAATGGGGAATTACCGGGCCATTCCAAGTTTGGAGGGCCCGTAATTCCTCCTTCAGGGAACCCGGGCCCGGACCTTCCCCATTCCCATTTGAGCCCCCATAGGACTCAATGGGAATGGGTGCAGGGAGCTAACAACGGGCCGATTACGACCGGCCCGTTGTTAGCTCCCTGGTCCCCTCGCGGGACCCGGTAAGGACGCTTGGTTCTACCAGGCGTTCCTACCGGGTCCCGCAAGGGAACCTCGTAATCGGGCGGAATGGGTTTAATGGGTCCGCCTCCATTAGCGGCACCCGTTAACACATTCCGCCAGGGTTGTAATGAGGCCCCAGGTCTTGAAATTGAGGAGATCTAGGAGCTATTTAGCTCCTGCTTGTAACCGAGAAGAGCCTGGTTAGCCTGACACCAACAACTACCAGGAGCTGTTTTTGGCTACTGATGCTGAACACCTATGCAAATTGAAATCTGTGCCTGGGAAATCGATGAATAAACATTAGGACACATCTATATACATTTGAAGCATAAGGGATCATACAAAATAGGCAAAGTTATATGTTTGCATCTTATGTGGAAGTTAGATTTGTGGAACACTCCTCGTTCCACAGTGTTAGATCCTAGTCACTATCTAATGCTGGATACACTGGAGCTGCTTTTAGCTTCTGCTTAGTCAATCTTAATGGCGATCTCTGTACTCTGAACACACTTAGTGTCACATTGTTATAACCAACTTGGAAAAGTATAGATATACTGAAACCGTTTGGCCTGTTGTGCCTCATTTTATGTTCCACCACCTGCCCCCCCCCTTGTTGTATTTGTGCCTCCTGGTTTGTCCCCCTCCAACCCCCATACTGATTTCTAGTAGCAGCACTGGGTGAAGGGCCATTCTTATTGCGGGCAAAACAAACTCCACAAAATTTGAGAAAAGCACCAATGTTTCATGAGGCTGGAGAAAGCTGAAAGTGCTGCTAACCTGCACAAGGCATCAGGACTGGTGGGGATGAGGCACCTGTGGGAAAGGCGCATGCCTGAGCTTGCCTTCCTGCCATTTGGAAATGCACAAATACAGTAAACGAATGCTGCTTGACTCCTCCCAAGATTACATAAATTACTAAAGACGTGTGTGGGAACATCAGGAAAGAAGGAGGGCACAAGCAAGCTCGTGTACCAATGATGAAAGACTGCAAAAGGCACGACTGCTAGACTGGAAGCTGTCTGCCTGGGCTTGCCACCAAGCCCCTGCAAACCGAAAAACAAACAAAGTAACACAGTCTGGGCAGAAAGAGTGAGAATGTGAGTCATGCTTCCATTATGTGCCCGGAGATGGGTGGGAAAAACCTCAAGGAATGGTGAACACCGACACTGTGCACAATGCAATTGATTTCTCGAGAGATCATGAACAATTCTGATGCTTTGTAGGATGTTGACGTGGATGTCAGAAAGCTACATGGACACATCATGCCAGGGTCGAAGGGTTACAATGGTGCACTTACACTCACTCTGTAGGTGTACTCTACATGTTGGTAACATGCAGACACTTCACTAACGGAAATAGCAGTGCAAATTACTGAAACTGTGTAAATCTGTCCTATAGGGCTTGATAAAACCAGGCCACAAATGTTTGAGGATGTATCAGCATTAAAATGCACCCCGGAGGAGGGTATGGGGTAGGGGGGGGGGGCGCAGCACTATACCTGTCAACCTTTAGAAATAAAAACACGGGTGAAACGAGAAGATTTTCTTTTTGTGGGTGTGCTCTTGCTTGACACCTTTTGGCCGGCAAGGGGATTGCGGGTGAGGGAACTATCTCAATTGCAGGTATCACCTGCCAAAAGCGGGTGAGTTGACAGGTAAGCAGCACCAGTAACAGTAAAGTGGCAGACACAGGCGGTGATAACGTGAAGATATACAATGGACCATCGAATGAGGCAAGTCCTGGGATAGGTTCCAGAAGAGACTATATCATTAGAGGGTCTAATCAAGAAGGAGGGGGGGGCACAAACTACACACAGAGTGATCTTCCCTCCTCACGCCCCACAGTCCTGGAAAGAGCTAATGGAAGGGTACTGGTCTATGTGATTAACAAACACCCATTAGTATAACAAAACTCTACCACTGTCAAACCAGCGGCGTGCAGGCCCCGGAGATAGGCAATCTTTTACAATTGACATATTTTCCAAAAGGTTTTTGACCAGTGGTATTCAACATTTTCAGTCATCTTTAAATTCAATGAAAACATTAGGGGACATGTAATTTTAAGAGCACTCTGGCTCCTGAGTAAAAAATAGTTAAAATAAAAAATTAGAGCTCACCCAGAATCCTCAATATTCTGAGCAGACCAGAGCAATCAGCAAGACGCTTGGGCCACCGCGGGCTCCGCCACCGCCTTCCACCAGGCAGCGATGCACCATTCCAGGAAGTAGACTAAAAGTGACCATGGCTTCAATCATTCCAGATGACATCGCACATCGATGCGCTTTATTTGAAGGGCGTTGGCAGAAGGGTAACAATTTAGTTGGAAATTAGGGCTGATTCACAGAAGAAAAGCATGAATTGCACCCACTTTCGTTGTGAAGTGTACTCATCAGAATTGACAAAAATAGTATTGAAATGTATTCAAACCTTTAAATTAGCTCCCTGGAACTCCTAGGACAGATTAAAAAACGTTTGAGAAATGTGCACTGCAACTTACTGTTGTGCATTAGATGTATTTTACTGCTGTGTAAGTTGCACATATGAATGGATGCGAGAGAGGCGTTCCTTTTTTGAATCAGACACAGTTTTTGAGAAAATAAACTTGGCCTTGTGTCCATTGTCGTTTGGTTATTTCGGGGGCGATATTTGGAACACAGCGGGGAGTTGCCATTATCCATAGGCTTCTTACCGTGCGACCAGATGGCCTTGTGTACATTGTCGTTTGGTTATTTCGGGGGCGATATTTGGAACACAGCGGGGAGTTGCCATTATCCATAGGCTTCTTACCGCGCGACCAGATGGCCTTGTGTACATTGTCGTTTGGTTATTTCGGGGGCGATATTTGGAACACAGCGGGGAGTTGCCATTATCCATAGGCTTCTTACCGTGCGACCAGATGGCCTTGTGTACATTGTCGTTTGGTTATTTCGGGGGCGATATTTGGAACACAGCGGGGAGTTGCCATTATCCATAGGCTTCTTACCGCGCGACCAGATGGCCTTGTGTACATTGTCGTTTGGTTATTTCGGGGGCGATATTTGGAACACAGCGGGGAGTTGCCATTAGCCATAGGCTTCTTACCGCGCGACCAGATGGCCTTGTGTCCATTGTCGTTTGGTTATTTCGGGGGCGATATTTGGAACACAGCGGGGAGTTGCCATTAGCCATAGGCTTCTTACCGCGCGACCAGATGGCCTTGTGTACATTGTCGTTTGGTTATTTCAGGGGCGATATTTGGAACACAGCGGGGAGTTGCCATTAGCCATAGGCTTCTTACCGCGCGACCAGATGGCCTTGTGTACATTGTCGTTTGGTTATTTCGGGGGCGATATTTGGAACACAGCGGGGAGTTGCCAATATCCATAGGCTTCTTACCGCGCGACCAGATGGCCTTGTGTACATTGTCGTTTGGTTATTTCGGGGGCGATATTTGGAACACAGCGGGGAGTTGCCAATATCCATAGGCTTCTTATCGCGCGACCAGATGGCCTTGTGTACATTGTCGTTTGGTTATTTCGGGGGCGATATTTGGAACACAGCAGGGAGTTGCCATTAGCCATAGGCTTCTTACCGCGCGACCAGATCCCCCCAAATCAAATACAAGACTGCATGCCAAACTGTTCACCATTAGAAGAATGGATCCTGGGAATCCTGAAAGGACAGAAAGGGGGAGCAAGGGAGAGAGCAAGAGGGGGCACAGTTAGGACGAAACAGATGGCAGAGGCGTGGGTGAAAAACCAGGAGGAAGAACAAGAGAGAATTAAAATGGTTGAAACCCGAAACCAGGGATTCCCGACTGCCAACCCTCCAGTCCGTCTCATGACAGCAGACCGTAAAAGATTACCTGTTTGATAAGCAGTGTATTTACATAAAACCAATAAGCTACCACCACCCCTAGAGCATACATGGGCGGTACCAACGGGTTTCAATAGAAACCACATCACTCAGCGCTCGCACAAGGTTACATACAAGTAAAGAACTTTCGCAATAAAATGTGTCTTGGCAAAAAGCTTCATTTAAAAAATGCCTAGCAAGAACAATCAACGATTGTGAAGCGGGCCAAGATGTCTGCGCCGCTGATGAGTTACTCCCAGAGAGAGACTATTCGATTCACAAAGAAGGTACTGGAAGCACTCCAAGTGACGCTTCTCATTCCAGGTGTAAGTCAGGCGTAAGTCTGCGTAACTACTAGTGGAATAGTCTCTCTCCAGGATTAAGTCAAAGGTAAGTCAGAGCTGCCGCCTCTGGAAGCCTCTTTGGAAATCAGCCCCTATACGGCCATGTGGACACTGCTGAAGAGTTCATTGCGCACATAGCTCAAACATTGATCCAACAAATTATGCAAATGATGTGACAACTTGAGGAAAAAGGTTTGCCTTTTTAACGTGTATTAATTTTACGTAAGAAGGAAAGGAAATGGAATTTCAAGGTGCGATTAATAGAGGTAACGCATGAAAAGCAGTCCATATTCTCCACATTTCAGTAAGGTAAGCTACATTATCATACAGGGGGAGGGAGAGAGCAAGAGTGTGGGAGAACATCATCAGTATAAGAGCTCTCAGCTATATATATCTGGATATATCTTGCATGAGACATTCTGCGGGGCTAACACCCCATCATAGAGATCAAGGTCTCAGCCCCAGATTCATTTAAAGGTATTTGCCTCCTCTATGATATCAAACGTGATCATTTGTCGAGACGCTTGAGAAATTAAGTAATTTATTCAGTTCTCAATGTTCAAGGTAGGAACTCTTTAGACAATCCTGGCTCTGACTCTGGTTAACTCTCAGGTTGTGTGTTTGTCCATCCCAAGCTAAGATAAAATAATCAATAAGAATTTCTGGGTTTGGAGGCAAATTGATCTCAATTAAAAAATCAGGTTCACTTTTATGAATAATATCAAAACCCAACATGTGATCTTACAAGGACTGTACCTTCCTTATTCTAACACGAGGACGGCTAGCCCGGGACACCACACAGGTGATTCCTCGGGCCAAGCAAATCACGTAGGACAAGAAACAATGAATGTGCTGTGGTCGGGCTGAAGATTACACTGCCCTCACTCTCGTTACTCGCATCTTTCCTTTCATGACCTCAGCCACTTTCTAATTAAAGGGCTTGCTCATTAGCTCCTCATGCTTCATTGGACTGTGCTGCTGCGTTGCCCCATAGATTTGCAATTTTAAAGTGGTCCAAAATCCAAAGTGGCTTTCCCTATTAAGGAATAAATTACAGATATTTATAGACAGTAAAATCGGTCTATGTCAGCAGCAGCCTCCCTAGTTTTAAGCCCTTACATAATCTGTGGGACTTTATTGGACACATTATATGTGGAATTTGGGCTAGATCATTCTCGCATAGTCATTTAATAAGGTCAAAGTTGAAGGGCATTGTCTCTGGTTAATAATTAGACTGGAGTGCATATTCACTGGCTAGTATTATTACTGTAAATAGTTATGGGGCCACTTTGCACAGCGGTTTACAATGAAGATGCAAGAACTCTTTTCCTCGAATGCCAGAAGGTTAACCCACACACTGACTCAGCTGCCCCATCCTCTAGCAACTGGCTCAGGCCCGGCTGCATTCCCCAGTGCCAGAACCAACTGATGCCAGTCTGAGGGTCTTATGTTGAGTATAGCTGTAACCTTCTCCGATATAAGGAGGGGCGATGCCACCCACACCTGCCACGGGGAACCGTCTTCCATGCTGTTTGATAGTATAAAAGTATTTGGATTTTCCCTGCTGAAAAATGCTTTTTTGAATCAGTCCCTTAATGTCTTGTCCCACAGGTGCTACAGAAGCAGACGAATTTCGTGATCTTTATTCTGTCACTCAGTGGTAAGTGATTCATGTCAGAGTTACATCAAGTAGGCAACTTAAGGGGGTATGCAACCTGTCTGCCTCAAAGTGAAATCAATAGGACCATTGAAGAAGATGGCAGCTGTACATGTATAGGGCCAGCGGAGCGTGATAAGCGGCGAGTTGGCAGACAGTCAGGAGACCTCACCCTCTTTGTGGGGAAACTCTGAATGTGAAATTCAAACTAAAGGAAACCAATATTAAAGCAGACAAGTTCATGTAAGCGTACAAAGATAAAAACTGCTCATTGAGGGAGTTGTGACAGTGTACGGGAGGGTTTATGTAATACAACACCTGGAATGATGCCAAATGTGTGTCCAACATGCCCTTTCCAGAGCACAACCCGGGGATCACAAGCTGCCTGCTCGTGCAGTGCCTAGGTGCACTGTTCTTACCTCAGGATGTGGGCCTCAGGCGACTACTCCTTCTTTAAGAGTCAAAACTAAAGGAGTTTGCAGAAGACCACATCAATATACTTTCACTTTAAGCTCCACTTCCTTGTGCCAATGTAAGGCTCACACAAGGGTATAAAGATTCACATGAACAAATGGTAAAGGGTATTAACTTTTCAGAGAAATCATTACTTTTCCCGTGTGAATTCAGGTCAACCATCTCCTCCTGTGGCAAGAATGGAAGTCCATTCTCTGCAGAGATTGACCCATCATTTGACTATTAAAAAGCTCTACCCAGGCAGCCATTTAAACCATGTGCTTCACTCGCGTAAGAAGGAATGTTATTGCTGTCTGGGTTTTTTCTCCATTTCTTGAACGTGCAATGTGTTCCCTTATTTGTTTTCCTTTCTCTACCCCTCGCAGTATTAAAGCTTTATTAAAGAACTGCAGTCCCCAAAGTACAGATGCATGCCTCTATAGCCGCCTTCAGCCATTTTGATGTAAAAGCTTTGCATTCAGTCCTAACCTGTGCTGCACAGAGTGGGAAATGCTCTGTTTATTCTTCACAGCATAAACCAGTCCTGGAGCTGCACACTGGAGAAGATATGATATGATAGGTTATTTATAACGCGCTTAATAACCAGAGATTTCTAAGCGTGGACCCGGGGATCGAACCAGTGTTGCTCTGTGTCGTCATGCTTCCAAGGAGAGCACGTTGCGGCTGAGCTATCCTCCCAAGACGAGCAACAGAGGCCCAGGATTTGAAGAGAACCTACGTACGAGACTCACTATATTCAACCCATCAGGGCACCCAGGTGTATGCAAGATACCTTGGCGTAGTAGATGCGTAACTGGACCAGAATCTAAACTGAGTGATGCTGAACCATTGCCTGCAGATAATTGGGTATAACTTGACGTAAGCAAGGTTAGACTAGAGCACCATGTTCTAAAAGGGGACTTCAGAGACACAAATCTGTAGGTTACCATTGATAGCCCATATACAGGGTTTGAATATAGAAGAAGGGAAAATACTAGATTAAACCAAACTAGATCATGGTCAGGAAAGACTACACCAATTGGCATTGCCCTGGGCTAATAGTTTAAAGCATCGACATTGGAGTCCAAGTCAGGCTTAGTGTCTGAAATTCTGGCTAATGTGATGCAGAAACAGTATGGGGGCAGACTCTGCAGGACCATTTCTCCCACTGGTCATGGCAGAGACACGCTACATTGTCTGCCGTGGTAGCCAGTCTTTCTCCACACCTGGCATTGCTCCTTCCAGTAATTCCTAAACTCAAGTACTGTTTTTATTTCCCCCTCTTCCTGGGGGTGGTGGGGATGTTATCCCATTCGTGTACTGCTCTTTCTGTGAACATAGATTTACTAATCTGGAACCCAATCCTTTTACCTTTAGTCTCGACGGGGACTTCAAGATGTGGGAGGATATTCTTCTGGGCAAGGCTCTTGTTGTGTAAGTTATGCTAGGCATTTTTACTACACCCACAGTAGATGCCTTACAGTGCCTGGGCTTGACCAGACAGCGGCATATTGTGCCCTCAACAAGAGTTTCTGGAGGAAAGGACGAAAGCAAAGAGACGACAGGATAGGTGCAGCGGGAACAAAACAAGATCAAACGGACAAACGATTGGGCAGGCACAAGGGCCTTGAGTGTTTATTATGTTACAATTAGAATTTTGGGCATATAATTTCTCTCTTCCTTTCCTTCTGTGTAGAATCGCTTCAGTTTTGAAATCCTCCATCAGAACTATTGCTTTCAGGAATGCATCCATTTTAACAGTGAAACTTTACAAGGCCTTTCCTCAGAGCCAGATCAGGGCGCCTTTCATTTTTGAGTCTTTTTATATTTGTGCAGAAATGTGTCCTTAAATTTAAATGCTTTATGATATATTTCTCTCTATATGTTATATCACCTTTTTAGTTTGGGTGGACGTCCATAAGAAAGGCTCCTCTGTGACTGTTAAAAAAAGAATATATTCCATTTGGGAGTTTTCTAAAAATGCTGGTTTCACGTAACAGCAGTTTAGTATTTGCTTGAAGCGAATGTGAATTCTGTGAAAAAGTTGCTGGAAATCCACTGATGTGGCAGTCTTTTAGACTAGTGTTTTAATGACCACTTATGGGATAAGGCACACGAATAAAAACTTAGCAAAAAGGCAGTCTGCCCTAGCGTGTTATTTTACACATTATTGCCTTCGGAAACAAAAATGTCAGCTCTTTAAACACTATGATTAGTTCCTATGACTCCATAGACAATGAGCAGCTTGCTGGCTCCACGTGACAATATAATGTCCACAAGAAGCTTTAGGCAAACCAAAGGGAACACTTTTCACAGAACTCCTTTGGATACATGTGGCAGAAATGTTTCTCTAAGAACAGAGTGGGGGGCAGATCTCTCAGCGCGGCTGGGGCCTCCCGTTGGAACAGCCTCCCTGCCCCTCTCAGACATCCTTATGATCTGGAAACTGCTCCAAACTCTGCTCTTCTCTACCTCTTTCTCTTCCTTGCTAATCACCCCACTGCCGCTGTGACCAGTGGCCTCAACACTCAGGCCCTTACGCCCCACATTACCAGCAACCCCCCACCCCCACACCTTTCATTGTCCTGTGGGCCCCTGCCTGGTGCCTCCACATACCACCTTGAGAGTTGCTTGTACTAGCACTTAGCCTGAGGTGCTCCTCCTGGCTCCCCTTAGCACTTCCCTCTTGGCCCCTCCTCCAGCACTTGTCCACTCCTCTGCTCCCCCTTTGTATCCTCTGCCCCTACACTTCTCATAATGCACTTGCACGAATGCCACAAGGCCTATTAGGACCACAACTGTATATATATATATATATACATTATATATATATATATATATATATATATTTATTATTGCTTATTATTATTGTTTCTTACCACTGTTATTATCTCCCCTGATCCCTTCCCTTTTAGCCTTGTGGCACTTTGAAACACAATTCTGTTGTATAAAGTGCCTTACAAATGATCAATAAAGAAACATAAATAAATAAATAAAACTATGGCTGCGCAGAAAGCCTTATGGAAAGCACGCACTGACAAAAGAATAGGCTTTCATAGAAGCAGGTGAAGACACTGCAAGCTGTTTCTACTGGGGCACAGCAAGATGGCTGTAAACATAATCTTACTACATCGAGCGTACTACTCGCTGCTTTAATACTGACAAGGCTGTAGCCGCCCTCTGGACTATTTGGCAGACTGCACCCTTCTGTGCTGTTATTGTGCGGCTTCTGAGAGGTTGGCATTTACCTCATAGGAAGGTGATGAACCAAAACAAGTGTTCAACCCAGTAAAGCGCAGGAAACCGTCACCCGACAAGAATGACTGAGCAATAGACAACAGCAAATGGAGTGACATTTTGGAAATATTGTGGCGTGAGATGTTGGGGTTATGCCAGCCCAGATTGGTGTCAATCTTTGAAACTACCCACCAACCTGCCCCGTCACAGGCACCAAACCCTTACAGGGCCAAACCCAAAAGACCCATCTGTTCACCAGTTCTCTGAGTCGAACCCCAGCGGCACATTCATAGTGTTCCAGGGAGTCTCATCCTTGCCAGGAAGAGCCATCATCTCAGTGGCATGCCCCAAAGATATTGGCTTCGACAGTCGGAATGTTGTTACATCGGGAGGGTCAGCGGGAAGCCTGAAAAACCTGCCAACAGCCTATACCCCATTTGGCGTCCATGGGTTTGCAGGAGCAGGATTCCGCTCCACGGCACGCGTGTAATGTTCTACCTCTGGAAGACCATAGCAGTTGATGAGAATAAAAGAATCCATTGATCAGTTTGTGTTGTTGTAGATCTTATTTTTCCTAAGGCTTAGAATGAATGCGCTGTAGTTTGCAATTTTAGTTTGTCTCGCATGCATGTCATAAGGTGCCGGAAGAATTTTGAGATAAATACTCTTCAGCGCACATCTTTTCACTACTATGCTTGTCCTTAAAGCCAGACACTGAAAAGTCTCGCCGCTCTGTGCCGGACCTCAATGGGGAACACGCTAAAAGGTGGAAGGATCTACAACATCCCTAACGATGTCAGAAGACCACTTCCGTGCATGGCAGCAAGCGTATCAGTGTTAAGTCATGCGGAAATTACTACACCACCCGGCACTTGCCTGCGTCAGTAAGACACACCTGTAACATGGTGGACATTACACCTCAGTGCACCTGTCAATCACAATCCTGAAAGAACAAAACATGCTGCAAGCACACGGCACAGAAGCAGCGCTTGTCCATTAAGCCGGATTACCAAATCTGCATGGGGGAGCAGAAGTGGAGGGGACGGTGTCATACCACCCACTGTGTTTCTGCGTAGGAGACACGGTCACGATGATGACATTTAAAACCGGTCTTTTGTATTAGATTTTCTACACTTGTCAATTTTAAATGTGCATTCTGCTTATTGCGTTTGCAAAGAGACCGCAAATATGGGCTTTTCCAGACTGAACATGTCCTCCTCCTTGGGCGATTCCTAGTTTTTGGGCTGATTTCACACAGAGCCGAGTGATCATCTGCAAGAGGGTTGGACTGGGAGGCGCTCCCATCAATCCCAGGGAGGGACAGAGAGAGACGGTGGGATGGTTTGTTTGTTGGTATCGAGTGTTTCCATCGGAAAGGTTTCCATTAAAACCTTTTCCATCGAAACATATCCATCGAAAATATATGCATAAATACATATATGTGTAGGGTAAAGGGTTACTTTTCGTTGGGGTGAGTTTTTAAGGGTAAAGACCGGGGTGTTAGGAAGGGGAATCCCCTGTTCCCCCCATACCCCCAGCCCCCCACCCAAAATACAAAAAAATGCATTTGATGCTAATGTTTTAGATGGATAGGTTTTGATGCAAAAAACTTTTGTTGGAAAGTTTTCGTTGGAAAGACCATAAACCTTGTTTGCCCATCTTTCATTGGAGCTCACACTTGTATTTCGGTGCCAGATAAAATGGGTACAAGTGTAGCTAAACTACTCATTTCTTCTTTTTGGTAAAGCCATCAAGACCAAAGCTGTACACAAGATAATAAGGATTATACCATTTCTGGTTGCATGCCACAAGGAAGTATATCTTGGTTATGAAGGTAAGTTTTATAGAGTCATCTGAACATTCTTTCTATATCTGAATATGCATATCCTCAATCACAAAGACCCAAAACACAAATGGTGGTCCTGACACGTCAAACTTTCCACATTCCTGTGCTTTGCAAGTTCTGTCATGAAAACACTGGTACTGCTTGAATTCGGTGGTTCCAACATGTGCAAACCTCTAAAGGGCCACATCTCATCTGCAGAATTACATGAATGGGCAGTGGAGAGGGGGGTTGGAGAGAGAATGGAGCTCAATGATTCTAGAGGAGTAAGCACTCACTCAATAGCCAGCGCCGTAGGGCATCAGCGGAAGCTACAAGAGGTGTGGGCAAATCAAGCTACAGAAGAAAAGCCACCCGAGAGCAGAGTGAGGTCCCCTGGCTGCAGGGCAAGAGGGCATCACCAAGACCAACGTGAAACCATGACAGCTTGCACGCGATTCATCATCGAATGCTGCAATGACCGAGCTTATCAAAAAAGGACTAAAAAAATAAACATACTCATTACACATAAGAAAACCAAAGTGAAATAAGAAACGGGGCTGAAGCTTTTTTTTGTTTTTTCATTGGTATATGGTTTACATAAGAAACCTTTACAACAGAATCCAACATAATACATTGCAAATATTTTACGAGGAAGAGTACCTAAAATACATTCAGGATCACATCATTTGCAAAACATAGTGTCAACATTTACATATGTGGAAAAAAAGTTTAAAATCAGTCAAAGCTTTACATAAACATATAACAGTATAATAATCTTTATTGTAACAGGTAAAATCTTGAGGTTACTGATCTAAAATTCCATCTACTTAGTAAGGGGGATATATATACCTATAATATACGTGCTCAAGTATATAGCATAGCTCATGACCTAAGGAGGTCACAATACTTGATGCAAGCAAGCAACCCGGAAACAATAATTAGATCCAACCTCTTCAAGCTGTCACTCATAATTCTAACACATCACCTCAGCTGCCTTGTAACATCATATAAACTTAAAGCAAAGCAACGATCTCTCCCCCTTCAACACAAGACAAGCTTCCTACCCAGAAGACAGTTTGCTCACCCATGCTTGTGGGAATATATCGCAAGGAACAAAACACACAGATGTTCGCTCACCAGTCTGACGTCAGCAAGAAAGATACACAGTAGCAGATCATGGACCAGACAAGCCTCTGCAGTGTTCTCGTCACAGTAAGACATACTTTCAGTACATGTTGCTTTGTTTTCTATGAATATGTATTACCAATATGTAATACGAAGGCCGGGAGCATTACAAAAGTCCTTTTTTGTAGTAGGCCTAGCAATACAATGGGTGGACCAGGCACTCAATCTCATTATGCCAATTGCAAGGGTAAAATAATACCCGTACCAAGCAGAATCAGATGTCTTCTCTTGCGTTAGAAATTCCATTTTTAATTTGGGAGTATAATGATTTTGTTATGCATCAAATTATGAATTAGCGTTGGGTGCTTTGAATACATTTTCCTACAGTCCTCCCACAAGTGAATGAATTATGAAACTGGCTCTGGAAACGAGCCAAAATGCATATGCAGGAGTGGAGTACAAAAATGCACGGCTCAAATCTTCAACCATACAAAGTACACATCAAAGAGCTGTTCGATTGTCTTTCCTACCAGACTAACAGAGAAGAAGCAAGTCACTGGAAGTCGGCGGTGGACTTTTGGCCTTTAAGAGATCGATTTATCACATTAAATACAAAGGAGGGGCATACAATCCCCCCTTCATTCCTGGCAGGAGGCAAAGGCAGACACTTAAACACAGCGCAGGCCAGTAAGGAAGTGTTGGTGCAAAAATAATGTTTATTGCACCAAAAGTTTACATGATTGCCCCTGGTTTAGTCACTAGGATGTAAGCCATTCCTTCTCTGACTGCACAGGAAGGTTACAGGAGAAAGAGATTTCCCATGCTAAAACGAAGATTCCCGGATCAAAAGCAGAAGGATGAGTAAACATTGCTTTCCGCATGGGAAATGGGGCGAAGACCCCATAGCAAGGAGTCAATCGTGAAGCCCCGACATGCTCAGAAATGGCTTTTAGCAGGAAAGAAGCGGGCTACGACTTGCATTTGGCAATACAACTGAAAATCGAGACCGTTTACAGATCTATGATTTACACTGAGGTCAAACTTGAGTGACCTTTGAACTGTTCAACCCCCAGGACAATGAGCATGCAGAAACATCACTAGCATCCGGTGCTTTCTCTGATCCCCTTTTAAGGGTGGTTGGTGCTTTCTTAAGTATTTCAGTGATTGCCATTCCATTTAAAGACGCACCTCACCTCACACCATAGCATTTCTAATTTCTCTCGCTATCCGTGCAGTAGCCTCCAGTTTGAGGGTACAGGTTCACGGCCCTTCTCTCACTCCTTTCCCCTTTGCAGTACATGACTTCTGGGTGGGCAGATGTCCCCCTAAAGGAATTCTTTGCACATGTCTATTATTTTTAGGCCAGGGAAATGACCTGATATTTGACTTCACGGGCATTACCTTCCCTCAATACTGCAAGGGTCTCCTTTTGGGTGCCATGTACGTGCATCACACTGGAGAGCGTAGACGAGCAGAAATAAACTACAGGTGCTCTTTAGAGGCAGTCTCAAGCCCCGACATGCCTGGCTCTACAAACCTTCTAGGGCCTTGTTAGAAGCCCTAGTGAGGGGTGAAATACATGTGATTGCCTAAGAACCCCTGCATGACTGGCACTATGCTTCTGCCCCTCCTCACACCTCCTGTCCCCCCTTGTGTCATCTCTGGCATACGTTCTGGCAGTATGCAACCACTACGCCTCAGTGCCTCCCTCCCAAAAAAGCAAAGAGGGGGCGAGTGGCACTCTATATGTCCTATTTCTGCCAATGTGCCTCAGCACCTTTACAAACCTGCATTTTAATGTGAGGGATAAAGGGGTTGGGATTGTGTTTCCTTTCTTATGGGCAGGAATTCTACATTTGAACGTTGGTGCATGGCACTGCTCTACTGTTAGAGAAGCTGAAGCCAATAATTTAGAAGCCCTCCTCCGAGTTATTAAAGTGATAGCTTTGCATTCTGCATAGCGCCAAGAGGCTGCGAAAATGGCAGAAGCTGCCCTATACAGTAACACATTACATTACATCAAATCGGATGACCAATTTCGAACCAACACTACTTTAACAAAGGTGAAAAGTAATATGAGGCGATTACATTCCTTGTCCTTGGCAATCCATATAAATCCCTAACGTGGAATGGAAGTGGGATATGCTAATCTATATAAAAAAAAAAGGCCAGGATTGTAACCCAGTTTACTATTTCCAGGGGATGATGTTCCCATAAAATTCCAAATGAATGGTTGTTGATCCCCAAAAGAAGCCACTGAGTATATGCTGTTGACTGCCATGGGGGTACGGGGAGCACAACTCAAGTTCCCCAACAACATCTTTTTAATGGGTGTTCATCGTATTTGTGTTTTATTTCCCTAAGCTCCACACCACGAATGTAACCTTCAGTGTGTGCTGCGCAGCAATAATAAAAATAACATTTGAGCTATATAACAAAAAAAAATAATAAAGTGCACATATAAAGATTTCCCCCCCCAAACCTTTAGGCTACAAAAAAGTGTAATTTTCTGCCCTCAATGCCTCGATCAAATCTAAAAATGATTGCGTTTCATGTTTTTTTAGTTATTGGGGGCTGAAAGACAGTGGGCCTCATTCCGAGGTTGGTGCTAGTCATGGCGCTATTAGCGTCATGACTAGCACCAATAACGGGACGGTGTCGGCCCTTGTTCAATGGGGACTTACCGGTCCAGTCCGATCTTTACGGGACCTGTAAATCCCCATTGTAAATGCCATTCCATAGGGCTCAATGGAAAGGGGAAGGCGTCAATAACGGTACCGCAAATTGCGGTACCGTTATTGACCCCCGGTCAGAATGAGGCCCAGGCTCTTCAAAATCTGTTCCTTATCATGGTCATCAACGTTGCACTAGCCAATTTGTCACCACTCAAGGACAGATGCTTACATTCTTTTATCATAAGAACACCTTTGTGCCTTGTGTAGCCACACTGAATGTGGGGGCATCTTCTACCACCTTATTAAAGGTTAATAAAAAGGGTCGCTATACCGCCACATTTCTCACGTCCTGAAGAAGAGCGCACACTGGAGGCGCTGGATGAGTTCCCAGTGATCCAACTAAGAGCACAAAGGTGGTGAATAGTCCCCCAACTATGCAAATACCCCAAGCCCCAAGAAGAGGGGGCAAGCGGGACCCTGCATGAACAGTCTCCTTTTCGGTCCGACTAGAGCCCGCTCCCTCGACAACGCAAGGCCAAGCATTGACCTGCAGCTATTTGAGCTTCCCCTTAATTGGCAATTACCACATACATATGCTAATTCCACTACACAGTTCAGCACACAACAACTGTGAAATTAGGCCCCATCTTGACGTTCATCATCCCTCTCAAAAAACAATTACACATCCACCATGTACAATTTCGGGGGCAATGTGATGGCAGTCAGCAGCATGCATTAGGAGGTGAATGTTGGATCCTAAAATGGTGGGAAATGTAGCCATTTGTCAAAGTTGACCTTGATTACACGCTTTCTTTCATTTTGCCTGTCTTCACCAGAGGGCTGCAGGAAGCTTACATTTTGAAGGGAGTAGCTCACGCAATCTGAGGTTAATTTACTAAAGAAACACACTCTAAAGCTGTCAACGAGGGTGTCTACATGCTTGTAATATGTGGAAATGGGTCCCACGTGTGCACGCTGGAGACCTTGCACAAATACCCACTGTTGCTACTGGGAAAGAGCTATTACAACAGGAAATCTAAACCAGATGTTTGAAGGCATACACCTGGCACTTCCACGATCAGCCTGCCGGCAAGTTTTAACATTTCTCTACAGCAAAATGTTTTCACATATTAAGGAACACAGAGTTCTAAAGTTAGCAGAATTGGGAAACGAGTTTTATGGCAATAGCAAATCAAGGTTAAGGGAGAAAAATATAAACCAAGAAAGAATGTTAACACCTGCTACTCCAAGCGTTGAAAAGCAAACTTCAGCTGGCAAAATATGCAGAGACTGGCGGGAGAATCGAGGGCTTGGCGATAAATCATACAGTTCTAAATGTAAATCATTTTATATGGCATTGTCTACTGAGAATAGCTCATGTCTATGTGTTGCCATTGTTGGCGGTGTAAGGATGCAGAAGTAAGGCTCGGACACAATGGTGGCATGTTTTTGGATAAAGACGTTTATAAATTAAACAAAAGGGTTGGAAAATGCCTCTCTATCCCTAAAGCTCAGAGGGGTTTTCATACCTCAAAGAAAACTAGTGAAATTAAAAGGAAGTCAGAAACTATAAAGTCTGTTGCTGTCGTGTCCCGCAATCAACTTCTGTCCCTAACACTAATAATCCAAGACAACGGTGCAAGGTTGATCTCTTTTCAAAGTAAAACGTGTTCTTTGTGTTTTCAAGCAACAGAAACATTCCCAGTTTTGCTGGTAATAACGTAATGCAAACTAAAGTTCCAAAATACAAGATTCCAATGCCAGGTTCGGTACCCCTTTCCCCTAGACATCTTCTTATCTTAAGTTTCTGGATAATTCATGAGGGACTGTTTCTTAGCTTCAAAGTACTTGTATCCTACCAGCTGGGCATGCTCTGCTACCAAGCTTAGGATTCCTTTAATCAGTCTTAGGGTACTTGACACCTTTAATTCTCAGCTTCTCGTGTGTGTGTGTTTGTGTGGGTCCCAGACTCGCAATACTTTAAACTGCTTGGTTCACTCTCCTGCTAAGCAAGTGTTCTCTACTGGGTTGTTTCCTTTTCTCTCAAAGGGTACCAGGCCCTCTTCCCTTTAAACTTTGGTTTCTCATATGGGAGCGGGTCCCTGACTCACACTGTTGCATTGTATCCGCTTGGTTTACTCTCCTGCCAAGTATACACTGTCCCTCGTTTACTTCAGGGTCCCAGACCCTCTCTTTCCAGTTCCTGAGCTCACACCGTTGCTTCCCCAGATGGTGTCCAGTCATAATGTCGAATACAATAATGTCGAAAGTCAAAATGTCGAAAAAAAAATGTCGAAAATAAAAATGTCGAATTACAAAAATGTCGAATTTTTTTCGATTTTTTTTCGAATTAATGTTTAAATAAATAATTAATTAATTATATTTTATAAAACATATTTTTTTTAAATGGTTAAAGGTATATCCATGGTGAGTGGGGGGGATGGGGAGGAGGGGGGGTTGGGGTAGGGGTTTGGGATGGTTTTTTAAAATAATTAATTATTTAATTAATGTTTTATTAAATACTTTTTTAAAAAAAATTAAAGGTATATCCATGGGGGGTGTTGGGGGGGATGGGGAGGAGTGGAGGGTTGGGGTAGGGGTTTGGGATGGGGGGGTTGGGGGGGGACCCCCCCCAATAAAAAACGTTAGTATGTGTGACATTTTACATAGTTATTTTAACATTGGTTTTTCGATTTTTTTTCGACATTTTATTTTCGAATTAATGACTTTTTCTATTATATGTATGTGTTTTCGACATTTTTGAATTCGACATTTTTGAATTCGACATTTTTGTAATTCGACATTATTTTTTCGATATTATGACTATAAACCTCCCCAGATCTCTAACAGCTCCCGGGCAACAGTGGTTCCTGGGCAGCTGTGTTCCCTCTGGAGCCTCCAGTAGCGTTCGGGCATCCAGTGGGGTCTGCAGCGGCTCTGCAGTCTGACGCCTTACCCCGGTTGTGCATTGTCTTTTCCATGCTTCGCCGGGCCATGGGAGGCACAGAGGATTAATTTGGCAGTAATCCGAGTAGTCCCCTCATAATGGACCACGCGCGGGTTCTCTCTTTCCTCTGGGTTGGGCTTCCCTTGTAGCTCCGTGCATAGGCTCCTGATGTTCCTCTTCGTAGCAAAGCTCTCTCTCACGTCTCAGCTGCTCCCGAGCTTGAACTCCTTTCAAATTCCCACGTGGGACTGATATACTGCTTTGGGCCAAACACTGGCAATAGGAAGCTAGACCGCTCTCTCTGCTTCTCGTGAGTGATCTTTGGACTCCCGGCCATCTTCTTCATCACAGTACCAGCTATATGCATGATACTTTGTACTTTCTGGTTTTCCAGTGTTGTTGCATAAGTTTGATTGACTGACTTGACAACAAAATACATTGGCTTTATCCAGGGAGGGGGAAGGAAGATTTATAGTTGAAGAAGGGGTTGAATATATTAGAGCGGGGTGATACTGCTTTCTCTGGTGATAGTTGTCCCCAATCCCATAGGGTTAGTCCTTCCCCATGTGATCCTCCCTGAGTGCACCACCCCCAAAGGAGCTATTGTACTGTAGACACACTGCCCTGGCCCCATGGGAAAGGTCTTCCCCTACGGGATAAGGGACAACATCCTCAGATTTGTCACAGTGGATTAAGCAGTTCATGTACAGGGGAATAATGTGATTTAGCCTGAAACATACAACTTCATCAAGTGCGGGGGTAGGTCAGGATTAGAACCCAAGTCTTCTAATTCCACAAATCAACCAATACGTCACTAGACTTCATCCTCTTCTATATACAGAAGTAGTGTTACAAAAATGCCAAAGAAATTCTCACATGTATACACTTTACCCAGTGCACTGTAGTAATATATATAGCGCTTTATGATATTTATAGTGCTTTAGAATATATAGCGCTTCACTAAATGTGATGGCAAAATGTTTATTGCCAGCAATAACGTGGCACACACATATAGGTATTTTATGTTGCCAGTATAACATGTGAATATATTGCTGGTGGCATGCAAGGTACAGAATTATTTTTTTTCACAGCAAAAGCATAATGTGAAACTGCAGAGAGTAAAGTGCACCATTTTTTTTCTTCTCTTGACTACCTCATACATAGAAGACTACATTATTTATCTATAACTAATTAACCTAATTAACATTTACTAAACACTAACTCTAACCCTTAACATTATAATGTAGTCCCATGTACAAAATGAGGTGAAAATACATATTTTGAAATTCGTTTTTAAAAGTGCACTGGCATTTTTTTCTTCTGCTTTTCTCTTTCTGTGTTGAATGCAGAAGGTAGAAAGGAAGGCAACAGGAAACCATAAAGATACAGTTATTATGCTCTGAAGCTCTCATTGTTTGGAACATGAGGGTGGTAACGGAATACATCTTCTGCTAATATGATTGGAAGAAAGTGTCTGCAGATATGCCACGTCAGATGTGGGGAGGCTCTGCGTTTCTTTAATGGGAAGATTACAGGGAGAGTTTGGTTTGTGTTGACTGGGCTCCAAGGACAGAAGTGCCTGGTCACTGAGCGCTGGCTGGAGAATTACTCGCCGCGCATTCCAAGCACCCAAGATTACAGGAGCAGTTCCTGGACTGGGCCTGTTTTTCTGAGGCGTGCAAAGCAAGGTCGTGTGGGGCAGCTTCAAACAAATACTTCTGGTAAGCAGATAAAGTTTAAGTGAGGTCACTGTGTGCAGTCGGATGGATGACCGAATTAAAAATGTCATGTAAGCAGAATAGCAAAGGAAATCCCCTGCATTTTACTTTGTCATGTTTAGAATGTTAGAAAGTAACTCATATTTTTAAAAAGGCTTGTTTGCTCTGTTTCTGTTTCTTTTCCTTTTGTTACAGATAATGGTGAAATGTACATGGTAAGCATTGAATTGTGAATTGTACTTGTATGCAATATAATCAGAGTATAAAAACAAATTGTTTAGAGTCATTATTGCATTTGGGATTTTATATGTGGACATAGGGGAGATTCATTCCCTTTGGTAATACATGTGTCAATTTGCGCATGCAGATAGAATAACTAGGGCTGTACCGAACTTCGGCTTCGAGTCCCTATTCTGCCGAAGTTCGGCTAAAATACAGCTATCCGGCTTCGGCAGAATAGTTTCTGTTTAGGGACTCGAAGCCGAAGTCCACTTTCTATGATTAGCTGCCCTCTCCCTGTTTGGGAGATGACAGCCAATCATAGAATGTTTGACAGTGTTCAGGCTGCAGAAGCCAAACAAGCTGTTTGCCTATTGGCTTCTGCAGCCTGACCACAGAGGAACCAGCCTAACGTGTTGAAATAGGAAGCGAGGGAAGGGAACAGTTCTTCCCTTCCCTCGCTTCCTATGCCAACGGACGGGCTCCAGCAGATGCCAGCACCCGGACCCGGAAAAATCATCAGGTAAGTGACCCCCATCCCCCCTCATACCCTCAGTAATTTGATGTATGCTGGCCGGGCCACCGGTGCAAAGCCGGTGGCCCGACATTTGTTTTGCATTGGGGGGTCGCTCCTACAGGAGCGGCCCCCCAGACTCATGAGGCCACCGGGGCACTTTGCCGGCCCCGGCGGCCTCGATTTCTAATGTGGCCCCCCGCGGCCTCACCGCTGTTATATTGTTGTCAATCGGCCAACCGGTGCAACGCCGGTGGCCCGACATTTTTTTTGCATTGGGGGGCCGCCGGGGCACTTTGCTGACCCCGGCGGCCTCGCTGCAAAATGTGCCCCCCGCCCCTTGAGCACGGTGAGGCCGCGGGGCCACAGGGAACCCCCACGACCTCACCGCAATAATGTTGTGGTGTTTGTCGGGCCACCGGGACAAAGCCGGTGGCCTGGCATTGTATTGCATAGGGGGGCTGCTCCTAGCGGCCCCCCCCAGAATTATGAGGACAACGGGGCACTTTGCCGACCCCGGCGGCCTCGATTTCTAATGTGCCCCCCATGCCTCCTCATCACGGTGAGGCTGCGGGGGTGCCCTGCACCCCCGCGGTCTCACCGCAGTAATTTCATGTATGCTGGTCGGGCCACTGGTGCAAAGCCGGTGGCCCGACATTTGTTTTGCATTGGGGGGTCACTCCTACAGGAGCGGCCCCCCCAGACTCATGAGGCCGCCGGGGCACTGAGGCCACCCCGGCAGCCTCATTGCGAAATGTGCCCCCCCATACCCCCTCATCACTATTCGGCTCACTATTCGGCTCCGGCCGAATAGTTGACAAACTATTCGGTATCCGGCCGAATACTAAATATGCTATTCGGTACAGCCCTAAGAATAACAACCAGAATAAGCAGTGATAAAATAGGTGTGTGTGTGTGTGTGTGTGTCCTCCTTGCATGTTGTTTGGATGGAATCTAATATAACATATAGATTACTGGAGGTCTATGAACCAGTAATGCCTACGGGTGCATAGATCACTGGTGTAGATAAACCAGTGATACTGGCCACTGACTGTAGGTGGCACTCTATATAAAAGTGATGGGTTTTCTTGTGTGTATAATTCCAAGGCCCTCTATAGATCACTAGGAGCTATTCTAATAGAAAGGGAGGTTTTGTTTATGATGGGGTTATAATGTAGGGAAGGAAACTATGCTCACCAATAAATACCGCAAACAACCTACTACCCCAAAATACCAAAAGTAATACATATTACTCGATTCTCCAATATAATATAACAAGATATGGTCACTAGAATGATAGGAGGCCAAACCCAATCTAAATGCAAGGATAATTTACCACCAGACTACCGCTCATAGTTTGGCAGTAATAAAAGTACTGCCAAACCCCAAATTTACACAGAATATCCTACAGCACCAGATAACATTTTGGATTCAAAGTATTTCAATCCCTGATTTTTTAAAGTTTGGAGTAAAATGATTTCTTAGCAAGTACAAAAAGTAAGTCTCATTCCCAATGGGAGTATTTAATAATTGGCTAAAAAAATGTTTTACCTCTAAAACAGAAATGTTTTGCAACAAATATTAATTTGCACGTAGTTATTCCTGCCCATTAAAAGATACAATTTTACCTTTCAGATCAGGCAGTAATAATAGTAATGTTCCTTCCTGTGGCACTACGTGAACTACTGGTCCAAACATATCCATGGAGTTTTGTGGATGAAAGCAGGGGACAGGCTCCTATGTGTCTGTTTCCTATTTTTGGTTGGAGTATTTTTACTCCCTAAAAGGGAGTAAAAATGGCTGATACACCCCCCTTATCTGAAGGGCGGACTTTGCCCTTTTGCCGAGTTAACATTTGAAATCATGTTCAGACCAGGCAAGTGTGAAATTTAGTGATCTCATGGTTGCTAATTTTGTCAAAATTTGCATTTTTTATTGTATAAAGTGCAGACGTAGCTTGAGAGCAGCGGAACATAGTGTGGGTAGCTAGCATTTGGACTGGCATCTTTTAACAGTAGTGCAATACTGTGAGTTGATCTCTTTGCATCAGTATGTGCATCCATTCAAATAAGTCCTTGGTCAGGTGTTATATGAATTGTTTAATGTCCTGATTCGATTTCACCAATTTCACAAAACTAGTGATATTTTGAGAAATGATAAAGTTTTCAGTAAATTTACAGGAACAAAAAGCCAAAGAAAAAGCTTTCAAAATGGCTACATTAAAGTCAGCTAATTGACGTTTACCTGATATTTTCTAAACAAGCTAACTGAAAATCCTGCAAATTAGCTTTTTGCTGGAATTCATTTTTAGCAGTTTTGCCAGAGGCATAATTGCAAAGTAAATACACAATTCTGCCAATTCACGAATAACAAAATCATGAATGTCGCTGGTGCAATTCAATTTTGCATCGAACTTTAGCTCTGTGAATAATAAGAACAACGTCCAATGAGATGTTAATGTTAATGTTAAAGGACATTTGTACCGTGCACTATCACCACCGGAGTGGTCCCCTGGTGCTCTGGCGGCTCTGAAAGAGGAGCAGAGGTTGAGTTAGTGGGAGAAAGCAGGAAAAGTGCAAGAGAGCAGTGATGTGCTGTTGGCGGCCTCAGCCTGGTGGGTCCGTTGGCTGGGCCTGGGGTGTTTGTGGCCGGTAGTCGCTGTGTACTGTTGTGCAAGACTATGTGTGTTTTTGTTTTGTTGTTGCAATGTAGTGAAGTTTGCGCGGTTTGTTGTGCTGTAGGTTTTGGTTGTGTTTGGAGTTTGAGAGGTGTATGCAGAAAGGGAAATTGTTAGTAGGGTTGGTTAGTTTGCGTCTCTATCCTGAATTGAGGCACTCGGCTTGCGTAGTCTCCCCTGATGTGCCTCTGTCCTGATCTGGGTCCGACTGGCATACAAGGTTCCTTACTCCTCTGGCCCTCACCTCTAACATGCTCTCTCATAAGCTCCCCTTATCCTCCCTTCATACGCCTGTGGCCAGTGCACCTGCCAATGTCAACCTCTCAGGTAGTTTGGTGATTGCCAATATCTCGACAATTCCACACCACTGTGGTACCTGGTGGTAACTAAGGGGCGGGTGAAAGTGTTGGTCGATTGCCTGGGGTAGTTGACTCAGTCTCCGTGCATGCCGCCTGTGCTCCAGTCTATCCGGTGTCACCTGTCCAGGTGCTGTGGGAGCTCCCCTCTTGGGTCGGGGATGTCTGTGTCCTTTCTGGTTTAGTCATCCTTTTTCCGGTTTTGGTTTCCAGATTTAGTCTGTGGTGTTGAAGAGCCAGGTTTTTAGTGATTTCCTGAATTTTAGGTGATCTTCAGTGTTTCTTATTTCTTTTGGGATGTTGTTTCAGGTTTTTGCGGCTAGGTGGTAGAAGGAGGTGCCTCCAAGTTTTTTCTTAAGGTATGGTTTGAGTTCCAGGCGGATTTCGTTGCTTGATCGGATGGGAAGGAATTCCATGGAGAACTGCACATAAAATGTTGGCTTTTGTATCGCCAACTCATTTGGCCAGTTAGTCCCCATCCAAGGTTGCATGTAAAGAGATATAGGAACCACCCAACAAGGATGAATAAAGCATATTGCACAGAGATTGTCATCAAATGCCAGGAATTTGCCTCATCACTTCAAGGAATACCATCTACTTTTCAGGAACTTGTACCACTACCAATGATCAGCAGTAAATTCCCAAGTACTTGCCCCAAATCCAAGGATCGATATCAACTTCACAGGTACCTGTGTCACTGCTAGTGATTAACGTCAAACACACGGGTACTTTCTCCATGCCATAGATTGCCATCAAAGACACATGTTACTTGCAACACTGCCAAAGATTGCAATGAAATACTAAGGCACTTGCTCATTGCAAAGGTTTGCCATGAAACATCCACGTGCTTGCCCCTTTTCCAAGGAAGGTCAACTGCTTTGGTACTTGTCCCCATCAACAAGGATTGCCATTAAGCACCCTTCTACCTACTCCATTGTAAAGGATTGACATGAGCTATCGAGTTATGTTCCACATTGCCGTAGATGGGCAACGCTGCCTAAACATGCCCGTTCACCAAGGATTGCCATCAGCTGCGTAGGAGAAGAGTGCAGGGTTGATGCTCTCTTCTTAGATCCATTGGAAATAGCAACAGCAGAAGAATGAGGTGAGGTGTTGCTGCACTCTTCTCTGCATACCAGCATTCAAAGGTAGCCGGCCATGACTAACGAGTGCAGCAGTGTTGTGCTCACCTGGCCACATCCACCACATGTTCCTGCTTCCAGTAACAATGCAGGTGAGAAGGTGGGTGCGGCAAGTGGGGTACAGTGACGCTGCTACTTGTCTGTCTGCTGCTTCAGTTTCTCGGGACGCCTCCTTGCTGCCATTGACAGTGGAGAAGCACTCCACAGCACATCTTTACGGTGTGCGAGGTTTGCTGTCTCTCCCCTCTTTCCAATAAATCAGTACAACATTAAGATTAACAGTTTAGAGACTAGGCCGACATACATGTATGTGGCATGCTGCAGATGGGCACACATAATAACGTGCACATCGTCCAATGTATATCACATCAATAGCAATTCCTTTACCTGCATTTTGGCAACACACTGAGTGCCACAAAAAGTAGCCAACCCAATTAGCAACACACATTGGTGTTTACTCGAATATAACTGATAATAATTGTGTGTGCTCTGGATATCTATCCAAAAAGTAATTAAGACCACAAAACAATTGCAACCAGCAATAGAACCAGAGAACAAACAACATTGGAGAACATGGAAGAAAGTACTCGACTCAAGAGCAACCACCAGAAAAACGGATAAAGCAACACTGACACTTTCTGTGGGAATTAGACACTGCTAAATACAATCATTTATTCGCTTCTGTATCCCACTCACTTTAATAGAAAGGGTACTGTGGGCATGCATGGCTCATCTGGACATGTGCCACCAGAGCCCTTTGTGGCAGAGCCGCCTTGTAGCTGAAAGGTCAGCACCTGTCGTACTGGATGCATATCTATGAAGTAATATCACAAAAGGAAATATCAATAATGGGTAATTGGGAATTGGGACATCATTGTTACACATTTTCTGAAGTCAGTTTGCAATACAATTGCACGGCCTGTTCTGCTTTGTCTTGTATAAACAATCTACACTCTGTATTAATTATGTGGAGTGTAAAAGTGTGGGGGCGAATTTCACATTAAATTCGGAGAGAAGAATGTATTGATCCAGGGGATAGCAAGGTTAAAGAAAAAATGGATTAGGCAGTTAAGAGAATTAAGTCAGTATTTCTACTTAAATTCTTCAAAATTAGAATTTGAACTAATATCTTTTTTAAAATGTGACAGGCACAGAACATTTGATAAAGGAATGAGAAGCACCAACATTTTCATTCAAACAAAATGTTCATTCCTGCCTGCCAATTTAATAGCAATAGGCAAAAATGTTTGCACATTCTGTGAGGAATTCGACGATCCGCACGATGGGTGTGTGCTCGCCTGTTTTTTAAATTTTTTTAAAAGCAATTCAATGATGGTCGATGAACCCCCGGAAAATGTGTGGGGCTAATCCGCACACATTTTCCTTTGCTCACTCAACAACATACACATAGGCCGTGTACTCTGAGTGAACACAGCTTACAGGCACCCTCGCCCTGTCATATTTAGTTGGGACATGACAGCCATGATTACACCATGTCCTCTTAGAAGGGGGCGGGCAAACATACCCCCTGCCATGGCCAGCCTAATTAAGTAAGAAAGGCTTCATGGAACCACCCTGTCCTTTTGTTAGCTCTGCTGTTGGTGGCAGCTATACATACTAATCAGAGTGTAGTTCATGCAGGCTCACATGCGGCCTGGTTGCAGATGCTAACAAAGGTGACCCCCAACAACCTTTGATATGCACTGTGAAAACCCAAAGCCAGCTCGCTCCCTTAGTATCAATGGACAGTGAAATATCATGTCCGGGACTGCGTGTTGCAGCGGTCATCCCCTCATTCAGAAGGTAGGAGTATGTGATTTGCCAGAGACAGAAAGCCTGGTACTGCCGCAGCTTCAATGGAGACCTGCCGCTTTAATCAGGAACCACAGAGAGCTCCATTAACTCGAGAGACCCTTTGATTTTTTTCTTTTCCCTGCACTGCTTTTAATATTGTGATTTTAATGTGTTTCACTCCCTTGTTCCCTCCCCTTGCACTGTGGGTGCTTTGAAACAGTATTTTACTTGCTGTATAAGCACCTAACAAGCGAACAATAAATAAATAAATGAATAAATCTACAAGAGACAGGAAGATGGGTGGGACATCGTATTACATGTTTTCACCCCTTTACCTTTTCGGTTGCAAAGCAGTCTGATTATGACCTCACGTATACAGGAGATTGTTGGAGGGGACCCAGCATTGTTATGTTAAAGGTTATTTATACCGTGCACTATCACCACTGGACTGGTCCCCTGGCGCTTTGGTGGTTCTGAAAAGCAAGGGAGTATGGTTAGTAGGACTTAGTGGAAAAGGCTCCAGAGAGCTGTGATGTGCTGTTGTCAGCTTCAGTTCGGTTTACACTGTTCGCTGAGCGTGGGTGGGATTTTTTGGTCGGTAGCCGCTGTGTGCTGTTGTGCGAGGCTATGTGTGGTTTGTTTTGTTGTTGCTGGGTAGTGAAGTGTGTGTGGTTTGTTGTGCAGTATAGGTATGGTTGGGTCATGTTTAGAATTTGAGAGGTGTGAGCAGAGGGATGAGATTGTTAGTGAGTTTGGTTAGAGGTGGCACTCCATCATACCTCCTGTGATATGCGTCCCTACTAGTTTTGTGTATTGTGGTGCTCTAGGGGCACAGAAGTGCTCCCTCTTTTGTTCTGTTTAGGGTTGTGGATTGTCTGCGGGGCTATTTAGAGAAAGTGCCTCCCCCCAACCCCAGTATCCTTTTACCTATACAGGTGTGCATCTACAACCTCTTTCCTTGGCCTCTTTCATGGTGCATTGGGGGGGGCAGTGGGACCTTTCCACTGGGCTCTCGATCTACCTGGTCTCCGTAGTTCCCTGTTTGGTCGCCACTCTTTCTCCTTCAGCTCTTAACCCCTCTGTCTTTGGTTCAGTCTACGGTGCTCCCATCTCCCTCTTTAGACTCGTTGAGGCCCTCCATGGGGACCCAGCTCTACCTCCCACTCGGAAGTCTTTCCAACTCCCTGCGCTTGCCATGGTATAATTATAATTGGTTATATATAACGTGCTTAATACCTTAGAAGTTTCTAAGCGCAGACCCGGGATTCTAACCTGTGTTGCTCTGCGTCGTCTTGCTTCCAATAAGAGCGCATTGCCACTGAGCTATACTACTATGCATTAGTCCTCTGTCTTGTGAGGTATGTGTACATTCCATGGGGTGTGGGTGTTGCTCATTCGTTTTCTTCCGGTTCTGAGTTGAACAGCCAGGTTTTAAGGAATTTTCTGAATTTTAGATGATCCTTCACGTTTCCAATTTCTATCGGGAGGGAGTTTCAAGTTTTTTTCGCTAGGCAGGAGAATGCTGACCCACCATGCTTTTTCCTGGTGTACTGATTTGGTTCCAGGCAGATGTCGTTACTGGATCTGAGTGTTCAGTCTAGCCATGGGCGTAATTTTACGGGGAGACAGGGGTGTTTGTCCCCCCAAACTTTCATGGCACACTATTTTGTCCCCATTCATTTGGCTGGGGCAACTTTTCTTCAGATGTCATGTCCCCCCCCCATATATTTTCAACAAAGTTGCTCCACTGTGTCTAGCTGGTAAATTGTTATTTTCTTTTGTAGGAATTCTGCTTCTTGGCCGTGGATTGCTCTGTGTTTTATGCACATTGTTTTGAATGTGATTCGTTTTTTGACTGGAAGCCAGTGTAGCATCTTTAGCGCAGGAGTGATATGGTCTCTTCGTGATAGCCTAAGGAGGAGTCTGGCCGCTGCATTCTGTATACGTTGCAATTTCTTCAGTAGATAATCCGGCATTCTGAGGTATAAGCTGTTGGCTTAGTCTATCCTGGACCTGATGAGGGACATGATGGCTAGTGTTTTGTGCGTAAAGGAGAGAAATGGTAGGATCTTTTTGATTGTGTGTAGATCGAAGAAGCTTTTTTTGAATATTGCGGTTACTTGCGGTTCTAGTGTTAGCTCGTTGTCTATTAGGATGCCATGGTTTTTGACTATTTTTGATGGTGTGGGTGCTGTTCCTAGTTCTGTTGGCCATGGGATGTATGCGATATATTCCTGGTTATTAGATATGATCGGGTTTATTTTGAGGCTGTTGGTGTTCATCCACTCTTAGAGTACTTTCAAGTAGTCTACTGGCGTTGTGTTCTCCTCTTATACATCTTCGATTTTGTAGATGATTTGGGAGTCATCTGCATAGTTGTAGCAGGTGAGGCCATGCCTTTTGATGAGCATGATTAGTTTGGTCAAGTAGATGGGGATAGGGAGGATCCTTGCGATACTTCACAGGTGGTGTCTTGCAGTGCTTATTTGAATGGTTTTATCCATACTGTTTCTGTTCTTTCAGATTCAGATAGGATTGATTTAATCCAGGTCAGTCGAATGTCAGTGATTCCTGTTTCTTCCAGTCTGATTAGGATGTTGTGGTTGACGGTGTCAAACGCTGAGGAGAGGTCAAGTAATATCAGTGCAGAGTTTGTGTTGGAGATTGGTTTGGTCTTTAGTTCATCCCAGATAGAGAGAAGTGGCACCTCTATCCCTCTCATGGGTCTGAAGTCGACTTGTGCCTGGTCCAACAGTTGGTGAGTTTCTACGTGTTCCAGTGTTTGTTTGTAGACATAGGTGTCTAGCAGTTTTGCTGGATAGGGAATGTTTGGTATTGGTCTGTAGTTGGAGAGGTCTTCCATATCGCCTGTAGTATCCTTGAGGAGTGGTTTGATGTATGCAGTTTTGAAGGGATGCAGTACTCGCCCAGTTGAGAGTCATTGGTTAAAGAGGTTTCTGTGGCATTCCAGTGGCATCCCCTATGTGAGTATTGATTTATAGATGTCTGGTTGGCAGGGGTCCTTTGGTGATCCTGCTTTATTGCTAAGTTTCAATAGCTTGATGAATCTCTCTACTGATATTTGTGTGAAGCTTTGCAGCTTATTCTGTCGTTCCAGGGTTGGTGGAGCGTGGTGCATGGTCTGGTGGATTGGTCTGCTTTGTATGATCCGATGTATGTCAGTGATTTTATTTTTGAAGTGGTCCATGAGGTTGTTGCATAGTTCTTGTGAAGGTACTGGTGTGTTGTTGCATCCATGTGGGTTTCTCATCTCATTTATGATGTTGAATTGTTCTTTTTGGGCATGGGTTGCTACTGTGATTTGTTTTTGGTAGTGTATTCTTTTTGCTTGGTGATAGTTTTTCGTCTATTCTAGTTCAAGTTTCTGTTTTTTTTATTGTATTGTACTGAGGTGGGTTGTGAACCATTTGCCACTTTTGTGAAGGGTTTTTCTGGGGAGGTGCTGTCTATTGTATCGGCAATCCACTTCTGGATTAGGTCTGCTCTTTCATCTAGGTTGGTTCCGTCCAGGCTTATGGTTGACAGTTTCGAGGATTCCAGTTTTTCTTTTAAGTTCCTGCTTTTAATAGTATTCCAGTTTCTTTTCCAGATTGTGGGGAGCTTTTGGGGATGTTTGGGTATTTTGGCTGGTAGTTGGATCACGAATGGTATGATGAGGTGATCGGTTCATAGTATTTGTATTGGTGGCACAGTAGTGATTAGGCTTTTGATTGAAAAGATTGCATCGAGAGTGTGTCCTGCTGTCTGCATTGCTCCTTTTATCATCGGGCATAGTTTCATTGTCTCTAGTTGCTTGATTAGTGATTGTTGAAAGTTGGCGTTCCCTTCTTCAAACCGTATGTTAAAGTCCCCAAGGATGATCAGGTGGTCGTGTTTGATGGTTATGTTCGTGATGGCTTCTATGAAGGTATCTACGAAGGTTGCGTCCTAGTCCGGCGGTCTGTAGATGAGTACGAATGTGAGGTTTGTTTTTGAGTTAGCAGTCAAGTGAAGAATGAGGGATTCACAGTTTCTAATGTATAGTGGGTCGTCCGTTTTTATTATCAGGTGTTCTTTGTAGGCTATTGCAAGTCCTCCTCCAATTTTTTATATTCTGTTTACCTGTGTGCATTTCAAGTTGTTTGATAGGCAGCTGTGTAGATTGACTTTGTAGTTGTCGTCTAGCCAGGTTTCTGTGACAAATAAGATGTCTATTCAGCTATTGTAGAGTAGATTGTTGATCTCTGTAGCATGTTTGGACATTGATCTAGTGTTTATTAGATTGCAGTGTATTTTTGTAGTATTGTTTTGGTTTCTTCACATGATTGTCTCGTTGGCGGTTTTCTTTGTTGGTCTCAGGATGTGCGGCGTGCTCAGTGGGGTCTGTTTCATTATTAAGTAGATGTGCTAGTTTTTGTATTGTTCACCTGTTTTTCCAGTTCCTGTTCTGTATCTCGTTGCAGTTGTTGTAGGTACCCTAGTGTTTTCATAATATATGGAGTGAGGGCATCGTTTTCCCTTTAGTTCCTTCTTGGTGTTTCTGGTCTTTTCCAGCGCGGTCCTCTTATCTTGCTGGAGCGTCTAGGATAGTTGGCGGTTGTGAATTGTTCTGGTTGGAGGTCTGTCGTGAGGTACGATGTTAGGTATAAAGACGTTTCCCTTCTCCTGGAGTTTGTTTTGTTTTCTATCATGCTTGTCGGTGTGTGTTCCATTATCGTGTCTGCGTTTATGCCAGGGTGCCATGGTGTAGTTCTGTTCGATTTATTCAGTCTTCCAGTTTTCTCTCGCATCGCCCCGTTCTGTGTCGTGGCGTAATATGGTTCTTTGGAATCTATTAGTTTAGTGGGTTTGCATTATTGCGGTTGTTGAACCAGGGGTTGTCAGTCCTCGCGATTTGGTTGTTTACTAATATTTCCTTTGTGTTTCCGGTTTGGTTTTTGGTGTTTATCTTGTGGTCCTTTTGGTTGCGGTTGTTGAACCAGGGGTAGTATACCCTAGCGGTGCCGTCATTTGAAGGAATTTTCTTTCTGTTTTAGAGGTGTTTTTTCCCTTTTTGTTTATATCTGAGGTCCTTGGGTTGATGTTCTTGAGGCGGGTTGTGCGGCTAGCTAGCCGTTGAGTTGGTAGAGACCTGAAGGCGTGCAGTGGAGGGCTCTACCAATGGTGCTGTGACCTAGGTTATGGGGTGTTGTACTAGGTGAGAGAGTTGGGTTGTCCAAACCTGCGGTGTGTGAAGGTGTCTGGGTTGGAGATACAATGATTAGTTTAAGTGGCACCTGTAGCTTGGCTAACAGGGCACAGCAGTAGTACTTAGCTTGGGAATGTCTGGTAAGTGAGGGGGGCTTAGGATGATCTTCAAGAAATCATAAATGCGTTGATACCTAGCTATGGGAAACTTATCAGGTGCAAGAAAATGCCCGATTTAGGGCAGAGTAGAGAAAGTGGTAGCACCTAGGTTTAGGGTGCCTGGCAAGGGAAGAGAAGCTCACATTGAGGGCACAGCAGTCATGCCAGGTATAGCTTACAAGTACAAATTGCCTAGATGTCAGATATGGCCAATTGCAGTTTGGTTATCTTGGATCTAGTTGGACCAAGATTTGGGACACCTGGATAGAAAAGGGAGAGGTGTAGAATGGGTGTGCACCGGTAATGCAGTAACCCTCAGATCTGGGATATCTGGACCTAAAATGGGGCAGAGCAGAAGAAGTAGTAACACATAGATTCTGGATGTCTGTGTAGAGGTACAAATGCCCAAAGTGAGGTGCAGCAGGAATGCAGTAACACCTAGGATTGAAATACCTGGATAGAGGGAGGAAGGCCCAATAAAGGTGCCAAAATGGGGGCACAACAGTAAGTGTACAACAGGAGATGCAGTGACACCTAGATGTGGGACATCTGGATAGAGGGAGAAATGGCGTAATATGGGGGCACAACAGTAAATGCAGTAACACCCAGGTGTGGTACACCTCGCCAGAGAGAGAAATGACCTAATATGGGTGCACAAGAATAAATGCAGAATAGTAAATGCAGAATAGTAAATGCAGAATAGTAAATGCAGTAGATGTGGGACATCTGGATAGAGTGAGAAATGGCCTACTATGAGGGCCAAACAGTAAATGTAGTAACACCTATATTTGGGACACCTGGATAGAGGGAGAAATGTCCTAATATGGGGGCAAAACAGTAAATGCAGTAACACCTATATTTGGGACACCTGGATAGAGGGAGAAAGGCCTAGTATGGGAGCACAACAGTAAATGCAGTGAAACTTAAGATTTATGGTTTACCAAGGCAATCAGGCTAGGTGTGAGATATGGCTACCTACTAAATCAGGCTAGATGCGAGATATGGCTAACTGTTAGAATCAGGCTAGATGCAAAGTATGCCCAACTAACATAGTCAGACTAGATGCGAGATATGGCTAACTAACACAGTCAGGATAGATGCGAGATAAGGCTTACTAACACAATCAGGCTAGATGCGAGATATGACTAACACAATCACGCTAGATGCGAGATATGGCTAACTAAAACAATCAGGCTAGATGCAAGAAATGGCTAACTAACACAATCAGTCAGCATTGGTTCATTAAGGTTGGCTTAGCCTACACCAATCACCGTGGCCCATTTGGCTTTAAAAGAGGGCTAAGCACCTCTTTTTAGGAGATCATCTGAAGACTTTGCAAGGAGTAGTAGTGAGAATTCCGTATTGGACCCTGGCTGAAGATACAGTCTGCCTTACATCTTCTGCCAGTGAAGGAAAGCCAGGACCTCCAAGAGGGAAGCAAGATCCCGCCCCTAAACATCTCCCAAAGAACAGAGGAAAATACTGAATCCAGCGCACCCTCCAGCAGCTCTAGAACCGGTACCCAGCCAGCACACAGCATGCCCTGCTAGGCTCTGCATCAAGCTTCCTAGGTAGAAAGTTCCAGAGAGTCTCTGAACCAAACCAAGGACAAGGCAGCTGCCTGCAACTCTCTCCTCAGCTTTGGGCTGCCCGTCTTAAAGGACGACACAAGCCCAGTGAAGAAGCTAGGAGGGGTGCATCGCCAAGTAACTACCGATGTCTGCCTTAAAGGAAATTTTTGGGCCAGTTGAGCCCATCGAGCTGCAACCGACTGCTGTTATGTGACAATCACTAACGCCGTCCAAGACGCCTTGACCAGTGTTTCAGACCAGCTGACCCGCACTGAGATGACGATTCCTGGCCCTGAGCTGCCGTGTAGGCCAGCTTGCAGCTGTCCGTCCAGCCTTGCTTGCCAAACTGCCTATAGCCTGATACCAGCAGCTGTCTCACATCTTGAACTCTGGTGCAGAAGCTGCAAGGTGCCCTGAAACTGACTCTACCCTGCCCAGCACCAAGAACATCTACAGAACATTGTGGTTCTGTCCCCCTGGTTCTTCTCCGAAGGACCCCAGTGACATTTTACAACCCTTTGCTCCCTTTGTGTTGAAACCAAGTATCCTTGAACAATTGCAGTTAATTACTTTACTGACTAGACTACCCTCCTGTCAGTATCCAGAGTGCATCCCTTTTCCTTCTTTGAAACTGTCTGTCATCTGCATTCTTTTACAGGGTGGCTTGTATTTTGTAGTGTGCTAGAACTGTCTGTTGTGATAATAATAAAGTAAATGTTTGTATAAAACCTTGACTGGAGAGTCATCATTGGATAATAATTGTATTTTCACTGAGTTACAACTAACCAACAGTCCATGACCTTGCGGAGATAAGCCTGCCATTCCATCCACGTTACCAAAATTGGATGAGGAGCTTTATAATTTGCTTGTGATTCCAATCTGTTTGGATCCCTGCTGGCAGGGCCGGCCTTAAGGCCAGCAGCGCCCTGGGCGAACTGCCCCCCCCCTCGCCCACTGCGCCCCCCTGGTTAACAGGGGGCGGGGCGGAAGGGGGTGGGGCCAGGATGGGCAACTTTTTTTTGTTGTTGTTTTTTTAACCTCCTCGCTCCGGCGAGGAGGTTAAATAGGTGCCGTTAGCACCCCATTGTCATTGAATGAGCCCGCCATTGCGGGTTCATTCAATGACAATGTGGTGCCTGCCACACCTTCTGCCACCACGCCAGCTCGGGGGAGCGCTTGAAAGACTCCCCGGAGCTGGCGTGTTGGGGGGCTAATGGTGCCTTTCTTGTGCACTTTAAATGCACCCACCGCCGCGGGCACCTGTTACAGTAAAAGGCCGCCTGCTGCACCTTGTCCCACAACGCCAGCTCGGGGAGCCCATTGAAAGACTCCCCCGAGCTGGCGTGGCAGGGGCAAAAGGCGCCCTGGGGGGCGTGGCGCCCCAGGCGGTCACCCGGCTCGCCCGCCCCTAAGGCTGGCTCTGCCTGCTGGTGTACTAGAGGTGTGGGACTGATTGATGGTTTAGAAACCGATATTCATCCCTGGACCACTGGTGCCCCGGAAGTTGATTCATCACGCCTTCGACCATGTTGATAAGTGTTCAAAACTCGCCAGCAAATGAACAGAAACAAAACAGTGCTGCATTTTCATAACTTCCCAATCAACACCTAATTCAATGAAAACCGACACTTGTTTGTTTTTAAAAAGCTCATAGGGCTTCTTCCTTGGCTGTTGCTCAAACCATAATCTTCACCCAGGCCTATCCCAGTAAAATGTGCTCAAGTGCATTAAAACCGTCAATTACTGAGGGCATTTTCTTTTGTTCTAATTTCCATAGGAAATCATTGAAACCAAATCCACCCCGGCACATAAACTGGGAAAAGGTGACATTACTAAAGGGAAGCATTTTCTAAAGTTAATAAGGAAGTCAAATAATCCCTCCCCCCGCCCCACGTTGCCATTGGCAACTGATCAGAAATGGATTACCACCTCGCTCCAATGCAACTTTATTTCACTTTCCTCGCGGTAAATGAAATAATCAACATTATCACTGTAGAGAGAGAGCTGTTAAATCCTACAACAAGCTACACCTCAACAGCATCAAGGTGCCTCATAAAGCAAGCCTTTGAGATGGTGTAGTTATTGGAAATACGGCCACTTCAGCTGCAACAGAAGCGACACACTGTAAGAATCGGGTAAAAACACATGTCCATGACCAGTTACCAACAGAAGAGGGCTTGCAGTGGTCCGAAGCTGCCCGGGCTCCCTCAGTCACCCCAAACAAAGTAGCCAATAGCATGTGTACTGAGCACACAGAGGAGACAAGCTGTGAAAGGAATACATGAAGGGAAACCAGAAGCTTTATGCGTTCAAGCAAGACAGCCAACACCTCATGCCCCAACCGCTGAAGCTGTCAAAAGGATATGACTCATGGTTTGCAGCCAATTCACTGTTCGGTTATCACAAATTAAATGGGCATTGAGGCCGTTGTGTATTATGGATTCAGTAGAGAGGCAGGCCTGAATCACTATCACAGATATATTTGTCAAATATAAACATTCATGGCCATTCTTATGTTCCCAAAATGCTCTTTGATTTCATGCAAAGCAGCAACACGACCACATTTATACGATTTGTCCCCTTCCCCTTTCTCATATGCGACTTCAGGGCAGGCTGAAGATGCGTGGGAATTCATGAGTGCCCGTTTCAAAAGGCTGTTTGTAATGTCCACTTATTCAAATCCCCTACAGATCTTTTTTAGGCTGCTGTGTGGGGCTTGGTTTATAATGGAGGTTTCATAATGCATACTCGGATGGTGGTTTACCTAAGTTTATCATTGAGGGTGAACATGGGCCGCAGCTGCAACTTATTCCCCAAGCATATTCCCTGCCCCACACCAAACAGCTGAATGCAGAGTAAAACATGTCAGTGAAACATTTAAACCTTTTAAAAAGATATTTCCTTGGCCTGTAAAAGCATATTTAAAGTGACAAAGCCTTTAGTTTGAGAAGACTGGTGCCTCCCATGGGAATAATTGCATACCATCATCTCCATCTTTGGGCTTCATTGTGTTGCAAATCCTGGCTAAAGGAATGGAGATAGAGGTTTAATAGCTTATCACTGGACAGCTGTATTGGCCTCTGTACAGGAGAACAAAAAAAGTCAACCAGCAGGGGAGCAGGTAGCAATTTATTAAGAAACTGAGCCAGGGAAAGATTTATTTATGATATGTAGACTGGATGCAAATGAGATACCCCGAGACAACGTTGCATGACCTAAAATGCATGTTTGAAGGGTCTCATGATGTGTTGTTTGGGGCAGGCAGCCACCAGCCCCACTTTTAGCCCACGACCAGCAGGGTTGGCCACATCTCCTTTTTAAAAGCCCCTCACAATTTTACATCCCACTTATACATGATGGCATTAATACTATGAATGGAAAGAAAAGAGATGCAGAATGATACCATGCTACGTTATTTGCTTGAAAAGTACTTTTTTCTGCAATTAGGTCTTCCCAAAGTGCTGAAAAGAATGGAAAAAATAGAGGAGTAGAGAGTAGGAGACAATAACAATTGTTTATAGTGAATATTTCGAATTACATAATTTCGAATGCCAAAATGTCGAAAAAATGTTACCGAAAAAAAAAATTCGAATGTTTTTTTTTATTTTATGTTTGAAATGGGGGGGTTCCCCCAACCCCCTTTTTTAACCCTATTTTTTACTCACAAAACAACCAAAAAACATGTAAATTAAAAAAATATATATTCGAGAAAAAAAATTTCTGTCAAATGTTTGACATTTTTGTCATTCGAAATTTTTTTTTCGACATATTATCTAGATACCTATAACACTGGTTTCAATTATAGTGTTTAACATCGATGTCAGGCCATCTCATAGTGCATGAGGGTGAGCAAAGATGGAGTCAGGGCAAGTATGGGCTGAGCAGGGGACAGCGCGCAAGGGAGGAGGAACATATACAAAATCCAATTTTTGGATCCAAAAAGGCCACATGTTTTCACAGCAAAACACAATCCCACAAATGTGACCCAAAAAACGAATGTATAAGCATATCAACACTTCAAAAACACTCTACAAAATCCAAATTAGCATGAATTCTCTGTCACGCTGCTGAAAGTGGCCCAATCCTCCCCAAGTGGGGGCTGCATGACGGTGAGGCGCCACACGGACTCCCCGCCATGTCCATTTGGGGGCAGTACCAGGAGGCCCAAGACCCGTACTATAGTGACTGCCACTGATCCTGCCCCCCCTGGCCCCTAAAACCCCTACTGACGAAGCATGGGGGTGAGGCCCTGCCCACCTTACTCTTCCACCCCTGCCGCCCCCGACAGCCCAACTCACACGCCCTTCTTACCGCCGGGGAGGCTGTTTCTTTAATGTTAATGTTAATGTTAAAGGATATTTGTACCGTGCACTATCACCACCGGAGTGGTCCCCTGGCGCTCTGGCGGCTCTGAAACAGTGAGGTGGGGGGGTGAGTTAGTGGGAATGAGCTGGACAAGTGCAAGAAAGCAGTGATGTGCTGTTGGCAGCCTCAGCCCGGTGGGTCCGTTGGCTAAGCTTGGGGTATTTCACGGTCGGCAGTCATTGTGTGCTCTTGTGCAAGTCTATGTCTGGTTTGTTTTGTTGTTGCAGTGCAGTGAAGTTTGTGCGGTTTGCTGCGTTTAAGGCTTGTGGTTGTGTTTGGTTAGAGTTTGTGAGATGTATGCGGAGGGATGAAATTGTTAGTGGATTGGCTAGTTGGCATCATTCACTATTCCATCCAAGTGTGGCGCATGCCAACATTCACAATTCCATCCAGGTGTGACGCAAGCAAACATGCACAGTTTTATCTAAATGTGACGAAAGGGCACTGCAGCCTGGACGCCCCAATGAACTCCAGCGAGTGGCCAGTTCCATATTAAAAATAACAGGGTGACACTAAACACACACTTAGCTGAAGGTTGGTTTCAGTAATTAGGCCCCACTGTGAATAAAGCCTAAGTCTGCTACCCCGGCAAGCATTGGCGACTTCATGCAACCTTTAGGTCTGTGGCCCTCCCAAGACGTTAATGAGCTCCTCCCTTAATAGTTTTAATACCACTCTTCTGGGAATAGTTTTAATGGTATACACGCATTTCACCACAGTATTTTTCATCGCGTGTTTTTTCATCGCCGTTATTATTTCGAAAAAAAACGTGTTTTTTTTTGGGGGTGGGTTAAAAAATGTAATATATGGTTGTGGGTGTTAGGGAATAAAACATTTTTTTAAAAAGGGGGACTTGGGGGGGTAACCCCCCCAAAAACCCCCCCCAAAAAAACCATGAGTTTTTTGAGAAAAAAAACGGCGATGAAAAAACCTGCAATGAAAAATACCGCGGCGAAATAACATAGAACCGTTTTGATACCACTTCTTTCTAGCCTCCTTCGCTCGGCTGTAGGCCAATATTAACAGTATGGTGAACCCAGATAACGGGAGAATAGCTCAGTTTGATGGGAAACATGCTGTTTGCAAGGCATTGCTCTTGGTCAACACTATCCCTGGGCCACCATAGGGAGTAAACAATTTAGAATTAGTGAGGTGTGCATCTCTGGTTGAAAGAATGTCTGTGTGAAGAGGGAGTGGGGGAGTCATTTATTATTTTCCGCGTTTTGTTTAGCGCTGCAAGCACAACTAAACCTCCTCTGAGAGCTAGGAAGTGTGGTGGGAAGGGAGCGACCAGAGTGCACATCTTTGAAAACAAGACTTGACCACGGCATTCCTGAAGGTCCCGGGCCATGTGGTTGAGATAAGTGCTGGGACAGTGGGGGTGCAGTGTAGGCTGCAGAGTCTGGACCAGAAGTGAGCTTTTATTTTAGAGTTTCAGTTGGTTTATGCATGACGCGTTGGGACCTGGCCAGTCAATCGGGCATCATGAGCTGAACTGCTGCTGAGAGAGAGTTGAGTGTCTATTAACAATGTGAGATGAACGCCACAGCAATCAGGAAAACGACGAACAAAAAAATAGGAAGCGTCTGTTCCCAATGTAAAAAAAAGGAACCCATACCACACAAGGGGGAGGGGCTCGTTTTTCGGTACCTAGACTGCCTTCATTTTTTGTTTCGTTGTAAAGTTGTGAACATTCCCTCACGCCTCTTTAGTTTGGTCAAAGATCACATTCACAAATGTGGCGCAGCACCCTGGTTGCCATAGCGACAGGCAGTCCTCTGAAAGGCCTAGTCCCTTTCTGCCAGCCCCACTGTTTATGAGTAACTAGGGGGACAATAGATCCCACTGAACACGTGTTCAAATTACCACAGGCCAGACACATTCGGTAATCCGAGACACACACTGGCAACAGCATAAAATATGGGCTCACAATGCGACACAGAGGGAAAGCGGCCTAAAAAAAGATTGTACTATCTATCTACACAATATGAAAGGTAGGTCAAAGTAAAAATGCACTGCCCATGCTTGTGGTCTGCCCCATGCGAGGGACGCTTTTTTTTTGTGGAAATTAAATAGCCATTCCTCATGACAATCTGCACAGAATGCAGCCCTCAGAAGAATTGTTCTTCGAGCATATTCACCCAGAGTAAAGGCCCAAGCAGAATCCCTAGATACAAGCTCTAGCGAAAAATAAATAAATACATGCGCCCTGATACCCGTGGGTCTGGAGCGCATTATAAATGATTAAACAAACAAACATGCAGATTCTCGTAAGAGAAGAGACACATGCGAAACATGCAAATAAAAAAGGATGCGAATTGGAATGCCATATGCAGACGACCAACATGGTGTACTCACATAACACTTACTAATAGCACTGCAGAGCAGTCATATACACGGATTTCGCTGGTCGTGTTTAAACAGTTCACAGAAACCTTATTGCAGTGCTGCAGAGCTGCTTCTGAAATATTTGACATGTTCTTTAATGTCAGGCTTTCTGAAAAGAGTTCTATGAAACAGCATGTGTACACGTAGGTTTACCACCTAGTGCTAATCTATTGCTGGGAGTGCTTTCTGCCCAGGGGCTAGGAGCTTCTAAGTGCTGGCCTAGACTCTAGGGATGAGGTGAGATCTAGAGTTGACACTGTGTCAGTGGTCGGGACCAGCTAGGGTATGGGTGTGTGAGGAATTCGACCATCTGCATGGTGGGTGTGTGCTCGCCTGGGTTTTTTTAAATAAAAAAAAGAATGGAATGATGGTAGTTGAACCTCAAGGAAAATGCGTGGGGCTAATCTGCACACATTTTCTTATGCTCACCGTATGACATACACATAAACCTGTGTACTCTGGTTGGAAACATCCTAGAGGCACCGTTCCCCTGTCACATTTAGTTGGAATATGACAGCCAAGAGTACATCAAGGCATCTCAGAAGGGGAAGGCAAAACCTTCCTCCTGCCATGGTCAGCCTAATTAACTATCAAAGTCTCCGTGGATACAACCTGTCCTTTTGTGTAAGCACTGCACATGGTGGTAGCAATACACATAATGTACATACTAATAGAGTATACTTCAAACGGGCCACCATGGGGCCTGGCTGCAGAGTTCAACAAAAGACAGGAAACACCAACAACCTTTGATATGCAGTGTGTCAACCTGAAGCCAGCTCCCACCTATCAGTATCAAGGCCATTCATGTCTGGGACTATGTGTTTACAGTAGGCAACACCCGGAGGGGGACTACATTCAGAAGGTACAAGTATGTGGATTGATGGAGACAGAAAGTCTGTTCTCGCCGCAGCTTCAAGGGGGACCTGCAGCTTCAATCAGGAACCACAGAGAGCTCAATTAACGAGAGAGACCCTTTGATCCACAACAGACAGGAAGATGGGTGGGACTTAGTATTACATGTTTTCACCCCTTTATCTTTTCTGTTGCAAAGCACTCTGGTTATGACCTCATGCATACAGGAGATTGTTGGTGGGGACCCAGGAAATGTTAATTACCATTCACTGCAGCCCATTTGGCTTTAAAAGAGATTTGAGCGCCTCTTTTGGGCAATTCATCTGAAGACTTTGCAAAAGGGTAACAAGAAGAACTCATTTGGACCTTGGCTGAAGGTACAGTCTGCCTTACAGCTTCTGCCAGTGAAGGAGGCCCAGGATTTTCCAAGAGGTAAGCAAGATCCCACCCCTAAACATCTCACAGGGAACAGGGGGAGATACTGAATCCAGAGAACCCTCCATCTGCTCCAGAACCGGTACCCAGCCAGCACACAGCATGCCCTGATGGGCTCTGCAAGCAAGCTTGCTAGGTGGTAAGTGCGAGAGAGTCTCTGAACCAAACCAAGGACAAGGTCGTTGCCTGCAACACTTGCCTCAGCTTTGAGCCGTCTGTCTTAAAGGACGACACAAACCAAGGGAAAAAGCTAGGAGGAGTGCATAGACAAGCATCAACCATCATCCGCCTAAAAGGACATTTTCAAGCCAGTCAAGACCCTTGAGCTGCAACCGACTGCACCGCTGATTGTTGTCATGCCGCAGTTGCTAACGTCATGCAAGATGCCTCAATCAGTGCTTCAGGCCCGCCAACCAGCACTGAGACAATAATTCCTGATCCTGTGTCGCTGTGTAGGCCAGCCTGCAGCTGTGCGTCCAACCTCACTCGCCGAGCTGCCTGCTGCCTGATACTCGGAGCTGTCTCTAGTCTTGAACTCTATAAGAACAAGGTACATTGTGGTTCTGTCCCCCTGGTCCTTATCCAAAGGCCTCTAGTGACATTGAATGACCCACTGCTCCCTTTGTGTTGAAACCAAGTATTCTTGAACTATTGCGATTAATTACTTTACCAATTCCCCGCCTGTCAGTATTGAGAGTGCATCCCTATTCCTTCTTGAAACTGTCTATCTTCTGAATTCCTTTACAGGGTGGGTTTGTATTTTGTAGTGTACTAGAACTGTCCTTTGTGATAATAATAAAGTAGATATTTTTATCATTGGGTAATAATTGTCTTTTCGCTGTGTTGTAACTAACCAACTATCCACGACCTTGTGCAGATAAGCCTGCCATTCGGTCCACGTTACCAAAATTAGACAAGGAGGTTTATTATTTGCATGTGCGTCCAATCTGTTTGGATCCCTTCTGGTGTACTAGAGGTGTGGTACTGATTGATGGTTTAGAAACTGATATTCATCCCTTGCAAAGAGCTTTTCATTTTAATAGGGCGCCTTCACCACGCCAGCTCGGAAGAGCCCTTGAAAGACTGCCCCAAGCTGGCATGGCAGGGTCTTAATGTGGCTCCCAGGATGACCGCCCGGGTCACCCTTGCCTCAAGCTAGGTCTGCATGAGGTTTCATTAATAGCCTTGATCTTCCTGCTCCCTCCCCCAATATCCTGATTGCGTCCTCATCCTTGCGTTACTTCCCTGCCATCTTCCCATCAAACCTAATCCATAGGCTGTCAATATGTTAATATGAACAACCATGATAGTTAAGTGCAAGCCTCCCCATCCATATTCCACTTCGCAGGCAAGGATCCTCTCCTTTCCCGTATGACACTGGTAACACCCAAGCTTAACTCAATGGCTACAGGCCCAATGAACTCTTGCCATGCTAGCCTACTTACCTTTCCGATCACCAGTACTTTCCAATCCTATCCCACCTTACGAGCGAGGTCCCAATCCTTTCCCACTTGACACTACCTGTTGCTCATTGGCCCTAAAGCCCAAGAAAGGGCCATCAAGGGTAGAGTTGGTCATAGAGATAAATAGTCCACATAACCGAGTTTGCACCAATGCTTCACATCGAGAAAATGCAGTCAGGGTCATTTTTGCTGCTTGCATTATAAGGAATGGAACAAAGAGTTTTTGGTCAAAAACATACCATAGAGTGGTTTCCAGTAGATCCAAAATGGAGCAAAGCTTTTTGTGTGTATTTTCTCTTGCATCATATGGAAGCAAATTTGGTTTGCTAAAAATGTTGATAAGAGTTATATTATATACAACTTTGGATCAGGTAAAGAAAAGTGAGAAAAGTGATTTTCTTTTACATTTACCTTATAAGAAAAAAGTAAACATTGCTTAATGTTCAAAAGGAAAAGATGAACTTTGTTTGAGTTAAAATATTTATTTTATTTATTTGCATTTTTAAAGTGCCTACACAGCCCGGGGGCATCGAGGCGCTGTTAAAGGAATATGCCTCTTAGTTGCTTATTTATAATGCGATTAATACCCAGAGGTTTCTTTTTTATGTTTTATTTATTTATTTATAATATATACAATATATACAACACCTCATCAACAAGCAATATTACAGAAACAGAATGGACAACAACAAAAATTAAAAGAAGTCATTAAACACGTTCCAGATCTTCTCATATGAAGACAATTTACATTTCAATTTGTAAATCAATTTTTCTGTCCTTGACAGGCTATGCATTTCCTGGATCCACTCCTCGAAGGAAGGAGGAACCCGCCCTTTCCATCCACAGAGAATCTGCCTCTTGGCCACAATGAATGCGCGAAAAATCCATTTCTTGTGGGCGGAGCTGACATCAACCAACCCAGAATCATCGCCCAGGACTACCGTCCCAAAATCAAGGACAGGCCCTCCTCCAGCAATCCTGACACACACATCACAGACCTCACTCCAAAAATCTTTGACCCGGGGATTGAACCTGTGTTGCTTCGTGTTGTTGTGTTTCCAAGGTGAGCATGTTGCCGCTGAGCTATCCTCCCGGGACAAACATATGTTCTCCCTATTTCTTATTATGTTAGCAGTAAACTGCAAAAAGATTAATTTTATATGAACTGGAGCCAAACAGGTTTGGTCCATTACATACTGCAAAATTAGTAAGAGTGGGGCAATAAAGGTGCCCATTTTTTCCACTACTGTGAAGTTTTATGAAATCTAGCCCTAAGCATCATCAGGGTCTCATGCGCTGTGTGGGTTCAAGGTGACCCGTGCGTGTGTGCGTATGGGTGGGTCCTCTTGGCTTGAATTGCCACCTAGAACAGAAGCTCTGTCTCGGCTCAAGCACCATCTAGGCCCGGTGTCCACTTATTCAGTTCTGAAGTACTACATTAGAAAACAGAAGCTACCTACATTCAAGCCTACTGAAATATGTTGGCTCAAGATTTGCAGGCTTTGTGGAAGTTGATGGGTTAAACAGCAAGTAGGTGGCGCTCAAGGAATGCTTCCAAAAAGGGAAGAGTGGGGTAGGACACAGGCAGCATAGTGAACACAAAGGCTTGATGTGAATGCGGAGTGGGTGGATCATAGAGGCAAGTAAGGGCTCACCTCTGACATGGGGCCAGCCTGCAATTCACAAGTTCGAGCCCTGGGAGGGCAGACTCAACGATTCCCCCTTCCGAGGTCGATAAATGAAGTGCCAGTACATTGCAGAATAATCACACTTATCACTACAGCTCTGAGACGTGGGGGGAATCGGGCACGAAGCACTACAAAAACATACCAATGTTATATGTTAAAAGAGTTGTGTTCATACGGTGTCCTGTGTTTGGAATGCACGGAGAGTTGGTGAGATGTGTGCTCGAGTATCGCGAGAGTGACACTGGAGAAGGCCCACTGTACAGTGCGTGTCCATTATTGCCTCGCTTGCTCGTTCCCATGTCCTGTGTCTCCGTCTTTATTAGAGACAAACTTTTAGACAGCACTAAAGTCTTGCATGCTCCCTGCCTCTCCTACCGCCACTCACCCGACAGGTAGGGTGTTCCAGACGTCCCGGTTTTGCCGGGACTGTCCCGGTATTTGGTGCTCTGTCCCCCTTTCTCATGATTATGTTCCCATTGGAAACTGCAGTGGTCCCGGTTTTTTGTAGTAGGTCCTAATAGCTGGCAGGCAGGAATGCACAGTCTCCCACAGAAGAAATGCTGCATTTTACAAGTTAAGATAGTGTTAGCTTGTGATAAATTAATTATAATGTGTGTGTCTTTGAACAGTAACACTTCGACCCGCCTCTCCTCCAAACGCAACTGAAGTGAAGTGCCTTGACAGCTACTTTCAAGAGTAAGTCCTACTTTTATGTTGGTTGCCCTGTCCCGGTATTTTACTTTTTAAATCTGGTCACCCTACCGACAGGCAGTCCCTTCAGTTTAGATATGTTCATTACATTGGGAGGCGGACGAGTATTTGAAGTCATCACATACACTTGCCAGTCTGAAGAGCCGCGCAGCCTGCTGTGAAGGCGGCCACCCGCAGCATTATCTAACCTTTGGCGGGTCGCTGCGGCCACAGGATGCCCGCATAGGGCAGGGAAGAGGCTCACAAGCTGTGCTTTTCAAGTCTGCCCTGAGCCGCACATTCAAGGCTAGCATCACATGGTAGCACTCTCACTAAAGCCCTTTCCATGGATTCGGACGGGGGGCGGGGATTAGTCCCAAGCTGTGATCCAGACCCTTTTAACACCATGGAAATGGCAACCTAATTCCCATTGAGTCACTTCTTGTCAAAAGTAATTAAAATGCGCATTGATACACAAACAGTCCTCCAGAGCGCGATTGTTTTTCCGAGAGAGCGCATCTGCATGAGGACAATGAATTGGGATCCCGCGAGTAAAGGGTGCCCTGCTCCCACAAAGGTGCGCCTTGCAGCTAGCCATTCAGGAAGAGGGCCTGTGTGAAGATCTCAGATCACCATGGCAACCGCGTCCTACGGCCAGCGCTCTCGCGGGCCCCGGCAACCCAGGCTTGAGAAAGGGCACGTTTCAGGCTTCTGCCAAACGGAGGTTGAAAGCCTTATTGACAAGGGTAAAATCTATGAGGATGCCGTTTTGTCAATGCACAGGGTGCTGTGTGTAAAATAGAAAGTGGGGAGCCAGTTTCAGACTAAATTCCGAGGAAATAGAATCCATTTACCCCAAGCGCGGGAGGGTGAAAGTTAAAGAAAAAATGGTTTGGGCAGTTAAGAAAATGACGACAGTCTCTATTCCGAAATTATTCAAAGTTATAATATGAGCTTTGGTTTCTAATGAATGAAAATTCTAAGAAATGAGACAGGCGAAAACATTTGACCAGGGAAAGAAAAGCACCAACATTTTCTTCAAACAAAACTTTCTTTGATGCCTGCCAATTTAATGGCAATGCGAATATGTTTACCCGTGAGTGTGTGTTGGCAAGTGTTGAAAAATGGCTAGAAAATTCACAGAAACAATAGTGGGGCATTACCCCTTCGTCCGTCTTAGAGCTGGGTGAGCCGGGGACCTCTTGGCAGGGGCCGAGTCAGGGGCGCTGGCCTGGCTCTTAGAGCCAAAGTCGAGCTGAGCCAGTGAAATGGGTGTGCGAAACAGGGGGGGAGACGGGTCTTTGTCACGGGCTGGGGGGCAAAGAAAAGAGGCTGGCATGTAAAAAAGGGAATGATAAGGTGCTGTGGGTAAGAAAAGTGGTAATAGGGGGCTGAGTAAACGGGTTGAGGGAGGCTATGGGCTGTAAAAAGGATTTGAGGTAGGGTGTGGGCGAGAAAAGGGGTTTATAGTGATAATACCAAATTGTAAAATCTCGAAAAAAAAAATCTCGAAAAAAAAGGCCAAAAAAAAAAAATATCGAATTTTTTTTTATGACGTTTTTTTTTCGAAATGGGGGGTTCCCCCCCAAACCCCCTTTTTTTCTATTTTTTTATTTTATTTTAACCCTTTTTTTTACTTACCTGACCCCAAAAACACATATAAATAAATAAATAAATAAATAAATAAATAAATAAATAATTCGATATTTTTTTTTCCAAGATTTTTTTTCGAGATTTTTGTCATTCGGTATTATTTTTTCTGCCTTTTGACTGACCACCGAGAAAAGGGGCGTGAGGGGCATAGGGGCTCAGTAACGGGGCTGAGGCAGTGAAAAGGGGTGCTAAGAGGCTATGGATGAGAAGATAAGAAGGGGGTGAGAAAATGGGTGTGAGGGGGTTAGGAGCTGAGTAGAGGGGCTAAGGGGGGCTGGGAAAGGAGTCTGAGGGGCTAGGAGGTGAGAAAAGGGAGAGAGAAGAGAGGTGTGAGGGGGCTGAGTAAAGGTGTTCAGCAGGCCTGGGAAACAGGAAAGGAATACGAGGGGTTGGGGCAAGAAAAGGGGTGTGAGAGTGATAGGGGCTGAGTAGACGGGTTAAGGGGGGCTGGGAAATGGGTGTGAGGTCTAGGCAGTGAGAAAAGGGGGAGAGAAAAGGTGTTAGGGGTATGGGGAGAAAATAGGTCTGGGGGCTGAGTAAAGGGGTTGAGATGGTCTGGGGGCCAAGAAAAGAGATATGAGGGGTTTGGGGGCAAGAAAAGGGGTGCGAGAGGGGTTAGTGGGTGAGAAAAGAGGTGTGAGGTACTGGGGGCAGAGTAAAGGAGTTGAGGGGTCTGGGGCCAGGAAAGGTGATATGAGGAGGTTGGGTGTGAGGGGGCTGGAGGGTGAGAAAAGGGCCGTGAGAGGACTGGGGGCTGAGTAAAAGGGTTCAGCAAGTCTGGGGGGCAGAAAAAGGAATACAAGAGGTTGGGGGTGAGAAAAGAGGTTTGAGGGGGTTAGGGAGTGAGAGAAGGGAGAGTGCGAGGGAGCTAGGGAAAGAGTAAAGTGGTTGAGGGGGTCTGGGGCCAGGAAAGGGGATATGAATGGGGCTGGGGTGGGAAAAGGGGCATGTGAGGGGGCTAATGGGTGAATATAGGTGTGTGAGGGGGCTAGGGGGTGAGTAAAAAAATATAGGGGGCCAGGGCCAAGAAAAGCGGTGTGAGAGGGCTACAGTAGAGAAAAGGGAAGTAAGCAGGCGGGCAGAGAAAAGGCATGATTTGGAGTTTGGGGGGGTCTGGGTGGTGGCGTAAGGAAAGGAGCTGGGGAAAGGGAAAGGAGCATGATGGAGCGGGGGAGTGGAACTTACCTTTAAATTTGCTGCTGCACGAAGGGAGCATGCTCGCCTGACTTCCTGTCCTGTCCCAGCCAATCATTGAGTGACTGAGGTAGGATAGGAGGTCGGCCGGCCTGGGATAGGTAGTCAGGTAAGCATGCTCCTGTTGTGCTATCAGCAGTTCAGGAGCGTGTTTTTTTATTTTTTTGACTGGGCAGCCAGCTTGAATGACTTGTGTCTGGCCCTTGCTATTGGCAGGCCTGACCCGAGATAAGCGCCAGACCAAAGTCCAAGTTTTGACCTGAGCCCCTCCGGGCTCGCCCAGCTCTAGGCAATCTTCCTTGTCCCAGTCCATACTCCATGAGGTGAGTCCTCAACCCAGAGATAGGCTTTCCACAAGCACCCCCCAAAGTTTGCTTTTCCCATATGTTTGTTAACTCCTCCCCTAAAACGGCTATAAAAGCACCTGAGAGTCACCAAGACCTCCTGTACGATTACCAGGTGGTTTAAAATCACAATGGTGATCGGGATGGAATTTGAGGAGTGTGACGAGGAAGACTTGGACTCAGAGTAATGAAGATTATGGGTAAGCAAGCGGGTCGTTAACGTAACTTCCTCTTCAACACTTACTACGTCATATATACAAACATGATCAACAATGGACTGAAACCTGGAAATACAGAATTGTATGGTGAATAAACACTAGCAGGGCAGTCCAAACTGCAAATGTCTGTCCTCACTCCCGACACCAAAATGGCCTCTAGGCTTTTCACTTGCTTGCACAGTGCTCTTGCCCCTGTGCATCAGTTCCACGAGTTCCTGAATTCACACCTTTTTCGTTTTAACCCCCGATATGCTGGTGGACTCACTACCCTTTCGAGGAAAAGCAATGCTTCCAAGCTATTGTTCCTCCAAAGCCTACACTTTAATGATTAATGACGTGAGAACTATGGTGAAACGTACCAGCTACAATGCTGCACATAAAACACTACACCTTTCACAAAAAGTGCACGCAAAACAAAGCTATATTGTGCAGACTAGGATCTTTGGGTGCCTACACTTTCGTCACTCGTTTGTAGGCGCTAGATGGGAAAACTGGAGGCTGATGTGCTACGAGGGATGGGCTATGATTTCTTCCCAATAAACTCCTCCCTCAACAATTAAAACAGTGGCCTACTGAACACTTCCAGATGCACCGAATTCACGTCAGGCTGAGCGAGCCCCTCTGACGTAGGGCCGGGAATCATGGACCCCTGGTAGAAGGAAGAAGCGACGTGCCTAGGTGCATACAGGCCTGTCAGCGATGGAACAAAACAGGTGCTGGAAACCACAGAGCGAAGGAGGAAGCGGCGGGCGCGAGTGGCGGTCCTCGCACAGCTCAGGCCGGCGCGTGGGAACCTGTGGCACCCCGGAAACAGCAATTCATTGGCACAGCTCGAGTGCATGAATCGAGAGGCTGTGGGCAAACGGTCAAGGCGTTTGATGAATCAAATTCCCATTTATTTGTTTTAAACTTTGTTTAAAATGTTCCCTTTTATTCCAAAACGGTCCTCATTACTTTTTCCAGTTGTGTTTTATTCTTGAGCGCAGTTTTTAAATCAGGGGAGCTGTGATCTTCCAGATTAATAAAGGGGCATCCAACATTGAACCCCTTTGTTTTCTTTGTTGTTTTTTTTTTAATGTAAGCAACCAACCTATCTGCAAACGTGTTTATTAAAACAAGATACAAAATGCATAATTATGGTCTTATTTGTTCATGATAAGTTTATTCAATAGGACTATTTTAGAAGTAATGTATAAACTCACAGCTTTTGAAATAGCAGACTTGCAGTGAGAAACGAGCGGCCTGCATAGCGCTTAACGTGCCGGGAGCAGCGGTGTTGGGGAGCATGGTGGGGGGAGGCTGTGGGGAGCTAAAGCATGAAGAGTGAGGATTCCGCACCAAGCAGGGTGGCGATAACATGCCTATGCGCTGTCTCACCATGCCAAAATTCCCATGTTCTAGGGACGTCTGAGGTGTGACGGTCCAGGGGACAAAAAGAGTGTGGGGAAACTGATGCTCCCCCTTTTGCTCTCATGGTAACAGAGAAACAGCACCTGCAGAGGCGTAGCCAGGATTGTCTACCAACTGGGGCCTGAAGGTATTGAAGTTGGGCCCACTGCAGCGACATTAACACCTGTAACTGCACACACAGCGCTACAGAGTAGGCATTTATACATGTTGGGTGTGCCTTGCCTGCTCAGGCCCTACTCTGAATACGCCTCTTTTTCCAGGTCAGGGCAGCAGCTCTGCTGTTTTCTGTTTTTTTCAGCTCGCCCATCCCTTAGTTTTGGTTTTAGAGGTGCAGACCTAGCCCGGTGCGATCAGTGTGTTTAGCACATGGCAATTAATTGTCTACTGGACTCAAACGTTTGGGACATTGGCAGAGAGGTTTTGCTCCTAGTTGTGGACCTAGGCATGGTGCGGAACAGTGATACTGAGATCTGGCCGATCACCGACTGGTGCTATTCTGGTTGGTGCACAGGAACATGGGGAGCATTTTTGATGCTTTTAGGGGGGATTTTCATCGAACTTCATGATATGATATAAGTCATTTATAACCCGCCTGTACACAAGTGTTTCAGACATGACAAGGGAGGGAAGACAGAGAGAGGACAAGACAAACGATCTTACTAGGCTTGGTGCCATTCAGATCGTGCAAGTGCGAGAACGAGCAGTGCAAGGGGAAAGGGAGGGGGAAGTGAAAGGGAGAGGGGAGGGCAAAACAGGGCAGCAATGTTCTGAGTAAGTGCAGCCAAGGCAGCGCGGATCTGAGTAGCGCAAGGAGAACAAGGAACTGTAGGCTTACAGTTACAGCCCGTAAGTGCGTGGTAGGCCCGGGAAGCAGTGCAAGGATGACCGATCAAGAAAGAGCCTGGCACCCAGTGAGACTCTGAGGGTAGCTAACCAATCAGTCGGTACAGCAGGCAGGTAGGTCAGCATGGGAGGGAGAGAGAGAAAGCAGAGGAGAAGAGGAATGCTTTGAGCTGGAACTTCAGGTGGTCTGACTCAAGTTTGGGAGGGGCAGGAAGGCCATTCCAGAGGGAGGCACCGGCAGAGGAGTGAGATCTACCCCCAATTCTCCGCCTGGAGGGATGGTGCAGACACAACCCATTTCTCCCATCCCTTAGTAATGGCCCATGCCTGAAAACACATTCTTACAGGAAAGACCCTTTTCATAATTTCCTTCAATTTCATGTAATGGACGCTCATTTTTCAACCTCTGGGCATACACCCACAAAGAGGTCAGAAAGGCAAGCTGCTCCAATTCGATCCGCGTGGGGAGCCTGCATACAATTCGCCCCAAGCCCTTGCTACCGAGTACGTGGATACATCTAGCACAGCAATGCATTAATTCCAATGGCAATCCCAGACTGCTTGGGCTTGAGAGTAAATAAACACACCTGCTCGGTGTGTATGAATCATAGTGTGACCACAGAAAACAATCCAAAAGGCCTTTCTTAAAACAGGCTTCCGAAACAAAGATCTATCCTGTGGGGGAAGTGAAAAGGACGCCAGAGACAAGAAACATACATTCCATAAGATCTTGCAATGGACAATTTGATGGCGATTACAGAGCGTCAGGCCGCTCTGTGCTGGGCAGGTCACATCCTTCTTGGATGGATGTATATTCACAATTGCCTTAGTACTGCACTGCTTTGTGGAGTGTGCACACCTCCATTGGGGCTCCACATAAAAAGGGTATTTTGAAGTGTGCACTCCCTGTGGTTTCCCCTGGGTTCCTCAAGCTCACAAACCCAGTCTATCACCACCCAGTACCGCCAAAATATCATGGCTAATACTGGTCAATGCAAGTGGCACATTGCGTGTGACTTCTTTCTCCAGTCAGGGCTTTCAGCAACCCATATTTGCCCGATGGGTGTTGTAGGCACATGCTTATAAATGGGAAAACGTGGACAGGGCCATTGATTGAAAAGCCTGTCATTGGTGACGCCTCGGCACTTGGCACAGGTTTACCTAGTAAAAGCAGTCCTTAATGCGTCAAATGGTGCAGAGATTGAAGTCTGCACAGGCTTTGCTCATGGCCGATCACTTACCAACATGAATTGTGACTCCAATAGCAAGAGAAGAGAGGCTATGCCTAAACCCTTTAGCCACCCCACACACTCTTGCATCAGGCATAGGAAAGAGAATGGAAGTCTCCAGGAAGAGCTGCTTAAACATCAATGGGTCCCACAAGAATCCTTAATGACTGCTCGAGACCCAAGCAACAGACCAGGCAAATGCCCGGTATCCGGAACGCCTGCAACCATTCTCTTGTATCGTTGACCCCAGCCTTATCCTAAAAGCATAGCTTGTCGGCAACGATTGGGTGCAACTGTGAGTGCCGCAACTCATGGGGAAGAAGCCCTGTTCCATCAAAGGACACGGCCAGCTGTCAAGTCTGTCCAGGTCATCCCCTGTTCGTCCACAGGAGGTGCTGCTCTGGGTAGATACGTTTGCCGGCAGTATTCCTCCTGAGGATTGGCTCCTTAGAAGCCATACAGCACTTCCAATAAGTAAAGTTCTGACAAGAACACACAATCAGAAAAAGAAAAAGCGCGAGTCTCAGCAGATTAATGCCCGTCCTGCCGCTCTGCCATAATCCAGAGGCTTGCTCAAATACAGGGATCATGCCCCAAATATCATTTGGTAGATGCAGTGCCCCAGTTCCAGATCAGGCAGTAACCTGACCGTACGGTTATGACGGAAGGCTGGCTCCAGAGCTGTGTTTTATCAGCCCTGAAAGAGCCAGTAGGAGGATCTCCCCCCTGACCACATACTCTGGTCTGGGACAGCAGTAAAGACCCTTCATACCAAAGTGTCCAATTCGCCTGCCAAAGTCTCCAGGGGAGCAGTCTGATTTTACAGGTGTTGGTCGGAGCCCCAACTACTCCCGTGATTCCAACACCCTGTAGCTAGGGAGGGGGGCATGTGAACTCTGCATGCCATAACGCGCCATCAACCGGAAGCTTCTCATCTTATACTTTGACCCAATGTTCCGGAACTTTCTATTCTACCAACGTGTCCCTGAACTCACTGCTTCTACGCATTGTCCTTTAAGAACGGTTCTGTTCACACATCTGCTGTCGTGTCACTTGAAAGCTGTACGGTTCGTAAGTGGAAAGGAATTTGCAGTTTAATCTGTTCAAAGTGCTTGCTTTTGCGAGGAGAGCCCAGAGAAAACGATCCCTCAAGGGCGTTATATCTCTCGCGTGAGTTCACTTTTAGGCCTAAACGCACGGATTAATTAATTTCAATGAAAGCAGACATTCTTGCCAACCTATATTTAAGCTCTCCGGTTCTACCACAAAAGAGAATTGTAAACGCCCCGGGCAGCAGCGCTGCGTGGCCCACTGCAGCCCCAACCAAGAGTCCTGACATGGGAGCACTCTGTCAATCAACTTTAATGAGGGGCTATGGCTAGCGGTGGACGCCCAGATCGCCCGCCTGGGCCCGAGGGAGGGAAAGTGAGGGGGGCTTTTCGCTCTCGATAAGAGGCGGCTCGCAAATCCAACAGTCAGAATTAATATTAAACACTTGAAGTCCTTTTACCTTCTCCCACAGCTGCTGTTTGGGTTCCTGAATTTCGGGAACACGAGATCTATCCCGCAATAACAGAGCAGAGAAAATATTTCCCAAGCAATTTTTTGAAGGCTATTTTTCAGCCAGTATGTTTCAAACGATACCACGTAAGTTAAAAAAGAAAAACCGCCGGGTTCGTTTTAATGTTTTTTCTTGGTTTCCTTTAACGTTCATTGGACGATACGTATAGTCTTCATTTCTCACTTGACTGAACGAGGGATGCCCTCACTCCTGCCCACTTTGGCATTTGAACCAAGGACCATATCAAAACGAGCGTATGGCGAACATGTTCTGATCTGTGCACTACTAGCATCGACACACTGGGACAGACTGGGCAAAGCCAGAGCAGGGCAGGGGCCCCCTGGGAAAGCTCCCAACCAGGCCCATGTGAGCAAGCAACACGGAAGTGCCAAAACCAAGGACCTGGGCCGACTCCAGAGCACAGCCTCGCGCACAACATGCCCGATGTGGAGGACTTGTCTTTACTGCTCGCTATGTCTGCGCGAGTGTGGGGGAGGGGCTCATCTTAGCAGAAGTAAAATAGCAGAAAAAATAGAACCACAAACCATGGAAGTGGTAAAAATGATGGTAAGATTAAAGTCATCGAAAATAGGCAAAGCAAGTTTGGAACATTGAAAAAGGATGACACCAATGCAAAAAACTTGAAGCAATGAAAAAAAATCCAAAAAATAGTCAAAACAATGCGTCGATAAACACCTCGTCCATACACTGCCTTCACCCATATTTGTTTGATCATTTGAAGAAGAAAAACATACTCAAAACATGAAAGCTATTAGGGTTGGAAATGAAGACTGGATAAGCAGGAGCCAAAAGTAGCTCCTGGGTATCCTGCATTAACCAATGACCAGATGCTACTAAAAGGAGCTAGGGAATAGCGTCTGCAAATCGAGTGTCAACATAAGATGCAAACATTTAATTGTGTCCATTATTTATCACCCTTTAAGCTTTAAATGCCACGTCGATGTGTATGAATGTTTATTTAAAGATTGTTCCAAACGCAAAGAGTTAAATTCACATAGATAGATGTGTTTGTTTGGCATCAGTAGCCAAAAGGAGCTCCTGGTCACCGTTGGCGTCAAGCTAACTAGGCTCTTCTAGCCTACAAACAGGAGCCAGATAGCTCCCGCTTCCCCTCAATTTCGCACCCTGCCAAACCAAATTATGAAACAGGACGATCAGAAAATAGCACCGTACCAATAACTTTCCAAAGTTATTATGCTGAGGGTTTGTAGCGCTATATAAATGCTAAATTATTATTATTATTATTATTATTAATCTGGACATCAGGCCAGCGAAACAGCTGACTCCAGGAAAAAGAGTCCACATCGCCCTATTAAAGCACAAATCCGCAATGTGCTTCAGATGGTAGATGTTAGATTTACTTGTTGTCACAAGACCTTAAGGTGCAATTGAACCAAGTTAAAGCAAGTTTCAGACTGCATTGACCATGTGAATGTTCATTGAGAGACCGTGACCATAATGTATCAACTCTCAGAATGCAGAGCATCTTCTATTCGAGGTGGTCAAAAGTGGCAATTACCAATTAAAACCTTAGCACAGTGTCTTTTTCTGCGTCCCATGTAATCTCTGCAAGCCACGAGACCACGGGATGCCACTTCACAAGAGGTTCCCGAAGGGCAGGTTTGAGCTACACAACTAGCAGGGGAAACACAGCCTTGCGAGTAGGTCTCATTTAGAGGTAACACATGTGGCTGGTGTGCCTTGGGACATCTACAGAGGTGTTTCAGTTCACAGATTCAGAGTTATTTCAAACAGATGCCTGAAAAAGTCCTTCCGTTTCACAGCACAACTGCACCATTAATGCGCAATCAGGCGCTAAGAGACCGTAAAATGGCCTATCATTTCACTGATAATTCAATCATTTCACTTCCAATTAAGATTTGCCAAAATGCCAAACACTTTCAGTGTTATGCTTCCGTCCTTCTGAAAGTAGCACACATAAACCACGCCTCCCTGCCTGGGTATCTGCCCCCCTGGATATAGGGCAGCACACAAGTCGAGGGGACACATAAGTGGATGGTGTCCAGCCACTTTTCTCAGAGGGCGGATGCCGCCGCCCCGAGTGTTTGAGAAATAAAAAAAATAGTTTGCTCCTTTCACTTGACCTAGTGCTCTGGCCTGTCAAATCTAGAATTCAAACCAAGAGCGCCAGGATTAGGTGCAAGACCCACACGACCACATGAAGGTCTGTTTATGGCATTTACGAATGATCTCAATATGATTTTACTTTGAAGCGAATATTTAAATACTGCGATTTAGGTCTCAAAGGTGCCCACATTTTATAGTTTGCTATCGACATTTTTAGGAAAGTCTCTACTCTTGGGTTATTTTTCAGGTGTTCATGATTAATCTTCTGAGTGACACATGCTTATTTGTCCTGTGCACTTTCTTCGATTGCGAAAGACCAATGGAATGACATGTGCACAATTCGTTTTAACACATGTTGCCTTCCTGTGACGTCACTTGCCGTTGCGCACGTTAATGAGTACCGAGGCTGTGAAGGCCTCCACAGATGGTGATAACTTGAACCAGGTCGAATGGAACCGTGTTGGTCTTTGCCTTGCATGCTATGGGGGCAATGCTGAAAGGGCAGCATGCTTGGAGAGCTAACCAATGTAGATGTCTATGTGCTGGGAGATGAGGTCGTGTTTCTGCTGTCCTGTAATGAGACGGGCTGAGATACACCGGACAGCATTGTGTGGAGCAGGGGGAACGGGGCCTTGCCACATGGAAAAAGGACCCAGGCCCGGACTAAAGTTATGTGGTGGAAGGGCATGATTTTCTGAAGGGGAAGCCGCTACATGTTGTTTGCGTGTTCTACATTAAGTGCACTTTGGAAGAAAGGTTGCTGGACGGAAGTTGAGAAGCCATCAAGTTTAATTACTGCCAACCAGTTTGTGAGGTGACTGGGTTTGCTGGAGCCCCAGAGGAGGAGGAATGCTGTCTAAGTTGCGTTCAGTTTTAGGGAGGTTCTTGATAAACATGCTTGAATGAGTGAAGCCAAGTTTTAATTGGTGGATTTCACTGACAGAATTGACCTTAAACACAAAGCAATTAAAAAAAACAAAACATTAGAGTTAGTTTTAAGTTTATATCATGTGCACTATCTTGTCCTTGATCCCTCTGTCCCAATTGCTTGTCTTCCCCCTTCACAGAACATCCTACAGAAGAGGTTTGGTTTCCAGATTATACAAAGGAATGGCACAGCAGCCCTCAATACCACAGCTGCTACGTTTGCATTGACAATCCGTCATCCAGCCTCCTAAAATTACCACTGAAACGCTCCCAAGCCTGCGAGGTACCAGCTTGGGACTGGTTAGTAGCAGCCCACATCACTTCATTGTAATCCCATCCCTTCAGGGTCCCCCATAGAGACCAGATGGATGACACTTTGGCAAAGGATCACAGCTTTCACCAGGAGATTAGTGTGGAAATTCATCCCAGTTGGATCTGATCCAAATGAACTACTACTGGGTGACACATTGAGTAGGCTGCGTGAGCTAAGTTGGCAATGCACAACATGCTTTCAGGATGAAGGTTTACATATCACAACATGCAGCACCATAACTAGCATGATTTTGCACTTTAGGTCGCAAGGTCTGAATGGCTACGAGAGCTAGAGCAACCTATGACTTTCACAAGAAGGACCGCTGACAGCGGGCAGACTGAGAAATCCAGACCACGCATGATCGTGGTGATGAATGGGAACCACTGCATCATATGTCGCTGTAGCGCCATTGGCATACTTTCAAAAGTATTTCCGGGCTGTGGCTGGCGACACTCGACATTGCCCACCTCCCTCAGCACAAGTGAGAGCAGTTTGGGATTAAAGACCACCAGTGAGGCGCCCTCTGTCCATTGTTCTTCCCCACCAAACACACCACCTGAACGTCTTCCCCATTCACCTGGCATTACTTTGTTGTTTAATGTTGTATTTTAGCCAACGGATGGGATGTGCTAAGATTTGAATACATTTTGACTTTGCGTGATTTTACAAGTTTTTCATGTGATCATTGCTGAATAGACTCCCAAGCAGGAAAGACTCCCACTCCGTTGCTCTCTAGCTGCCATCGTCCAGAACTGAATGGGCACCTTGAAACTCACATGAGCACACATTTACAGGTGTTTTCAACTTGTTGCTCTCCTGGTGTTTGGGACGATGATCCCTCACCATTCACCATGCTGTGTAGGGCTGGTGGTATTTGTAGCCCAAAGCATCTGGAGAGCCAAAGGTTACAGACCCACGAAATATTTAATGTAATTTTTATTGTTTTTTTTGATAACATGCCTAATACCGTACCCGAGTTTGGTTTCTAAGCGCGGATCCAGCATTCGAACTTCTGTTGCTCTGCGTGGTCTTGCTTCCAAGACCAGCGTATTGTCCCAGTGCGAGTTACACAGCTAACAATGTGAGCCAATACTCAAAGAAGACCAGCTCTGTCCTGCAGCTAGTGCGGTTATGCCTGGTTATGCCAGGTTGCCTTGAATTTTAGCAACGTTAGGGTGATCATAAGCAATCTTGTCTTTGGGTCTGCAAGAGTGTAACTGCTCAAGAACGGTGGTCTTTCAAGGGCCCTTGATAAGGATTCTCATCCACATCCATGTTGGGAAAGCCTGCTCGCGAGAATGATGTGGGGATCCGGCCACAGGGACCTTGGCTCTTCCAGCTGAAAAGCATTTTGAGAGGCAGCCAGAATAATTGCGGCAGAGGCCTTCACATGCTCAGGCGTGAGGACACAAGCCAGCCTAATCACTATGTGGCAGTAGACAAAGACAGCAGTGTCACTAGACAGATTAAAGGGTGGCACAAAGTCTAGGAAAATAGTACAGCCCATTTTAATTTACCATTACAAAAACATCTGCAGTGTTAATCACTTGTTTATGTATTTGTGGCCTCTTTAGTTTACAGAACTCGCTGTGCCTGTACTTGAACAAGGGAAATGTCTGGGTTTGCAGCAGATTGTGGGATGGAGCACAGGTGACAAAACAAACACTTACCGTGCATTTCATAAACCACATCTTATAACCAAACGGTGTCCAGTCATTTGGTCGAGGAAAAACTGGTCGAATGACATTTGGTCGACGCAATTTGGTCGAAAACCAAATGGTCGAATTTTTTTTTTTTATTATATATTTATTTTTCGGGTTTTCGTTTTTTAAAAAAAGGGTTTTTTTAGAAAAAAAGGGGGTGGGGGGGACCCCCCCCCAAAAAAAAAAAAAAGTGAAAAAAAAAAAAAAATTCGACCATTTGGTTTTCGACCAAATTGGTTCGACCATTTGTCTGGTCGACCAATTTTTTTTGACCAAATTTCTGGCAACCAACCAAACCACGGTGGCTCAATACTCTCCTTCATACCTGACCCCGCACAATAAGTAGTTTTTAAAATTGATGGTAGAGTTTTTGTTAATTACACTGGTGAACTGGTTTGGGTTATTCAGAAGATCCTTAATCTTTACCACTATAGGACATAAGTGGTTGCCATTTGCAGATGCTTTTTGTAGGTTTTGGCTAAAAAATATATTACAAACACCTTTGAGTTGATCAGTCTGACAACTGATCTATAATATAAATAACATTATTATTGTTATTATTATTATTATTATTATTACTATTATTATTATTATTATTATTATTATAATGCTTTCGACAAAAGGCTGTACATATAACATTGTCATATACAATTACTATTACCCAACCATAGTTGGTACTCATTTAACGACTGTTGAAGGATGAACGGAGGAGTTCGCCTTGGAGGATTCGAATCTCCAATCTCAGCAGTGAGCACTTAGCCTGTTGAGCTAACTTGTGCCTTCACTTTTTGCTATATTAGTTGTGCCTTTTCACCATGAATGTTTCATAAAACGCTGCAACCTAAAATTCTAATATGACTGTTTTAAACAAAATTCAGTTACCAGTTATAGGGGTCAAATATCCCCGCTCTGACGTTGCCGGAGCGAGGCCAAGGAGTGTGTCGTGTCAGTCCACCTAGCCCTATGATTACGGTGAAATGACATCACTGTTGATACAGTTAAAGACCATCACTGAACTACTGGACTCCCCCCTACTTTGGAGATTAGATTATCTTTTGCGTGATTTCTAAATACGCTTCTGCTGAGGCCTGCACACAGTAATGGAAATTGAGAGGAGCACACTGGGAAACATCCCAAAGTGACATGTTCTCCATGCATCATTTGGGGTTTAGAAAAAGTGGAAATAAACGAATTGCAGGATTACTCTACAGTCTGCTCTGCTAGTGTGACCAATTAAAATGTCCATGCTACACACACTATTTGATTCTCATTGGGAAGCAGAGCCAACGAGAAACAGAAAAAAGATTGATCTGTCCCAAAAACGCTGAATGAAATACATTTCCCTATTTGTGCTGAGGAACAATTTGCTTTCCAGAATGCCAACAACACTTTCTCGTCTATTACATTACTTTCTCTTTGGGCAAAAGGCAAAGGTCTTAGCTTCCAATCACACCGCTGGCATGCAAGTACTAAACCCACATCACGATTTCAATTCCCTGAAAAATTATGCATTTGAATGCAGGTACTAATAGTGAAATGCTTTATGTTAGTAATTGCTGGGCCTTTGTTAATGGCAAAACCCAGGCGCTGTTTAACATCTGTGTCCTGTTCTGTCCAGCAACAGCTCTGCAGGCAAGTCAGGCCGAGTCAACATAGACCAACATTTCAGGGGGCGGGGGGAGAGGGCTGAAGCACAATCAGATCAATGGTGTTGCACCACTGCTTTTGTTAAATGCCAGGATTACTTATTGGTAATTTTCATTACTCCTGGCCATATTCTTCCTCGTCCCAGTACTTACGAGGTAATGTGCCTCATATACAAGAACTGAGATGAGGTAGCAGGACATGGAGGTAATGCCTGATTTAGTTACCCGTAATCTTCATTACTCCTAGTCCCACTCTTCCTCATCCCATTACTTACCTATAAGGCAAGGTGCCTCATACGTAAGCACTGGGACAAAGTAGAGGGACGTGGAGGTAATTCTGGGCAGATGGGCTGATTTGAGGGGTTTGGGGCAGGGGTGGGATCAAGAGGGGATGTGTGGGGGATGGCGTGGGAACTGTGCAACAAGACTTATTGGTCATGAATGTCCAGGCTAAGCAGGCATGATATGTGGTATTAGTGGCTAGAGAGGCATTTTGGTGCAGCCAGTCTAGTCATTTCTTAATTTGGCTTGACTTTTCTTTGGGGTGGCATCTCTGATAAAGCAGTCCTACTAAGTGTAATTGCTTGGCCAGACTGGCATTTTGGGTGCTGCCAGTCAAGCCGTTTCTTACTATGGCATTATATATTTCTCTAGGCATCTGTGATAAAACAACCCATGATAAGTGTTACTGCTTCGACTGGCATTTTGCGACCAGTCTGTCTAAATGTTGCATGGCATGCTTTAATGTAATATGTTATTACGTGTCTTGACTGGTCTATATTTTGCAGGCAGTTGGACATGTCTTCTTTGTGGCATGGCATTTTGATAGCAAAGCATTACATTAATGAAAGCATTAATGTTCCTGTGCACTGTTGGTGACTTGCATGCATTGGATTTTTGGATTGGTGTTACCCTACAAAACAATTGCAAATGCTCTGGCTTTTTAGCCAATTTTTCTCAGCAAGTGTGATTTTTAATGCATTAAAACACCTATATATATCGTTCTCCTAGTGCATTGTGCGGCGTACCCCTGCAGCAGCACGTTCGTGCATATTCTGCAAGCATGGTATTGTAGGCCGGCCCAGTTTGGCACGACCCGGGTTGATGTGTTGCCGAACTGGAGGGAGGGGGCCCTCAGCATGACTCACAGTGGGCCTACAAATTTTGTGCAACGCCACTGCTTGAACTTCTCTTCAGATCAGACAATAATAATATAAGAGTTCTTTCTTGTGACAGTTTCCAAGTGGTCCCACATTTTCAAATATATCCATGGAGCTGGGTGGGCAAAGCAGGGTGCTGGTTTGTATATGTACATCATTGTCTATTTTTTTCTGGAGTGTATTTACTCCCTATTTGTTTGGGACTATTTGCCTGTTTTATGGGGTAAACGTGGGTGGTATACCACGGTTTATAGTCATAATGTCGACAACAAAAATGTCGACAGTCAAAAAGTCGAAAAAAAATGTCGAAAAAAAAAATGTTGACTTTTTTTTTCAATGCATTTTTTTTTCGAAATGGGGGGGTTCCCCCCCAACCCCCCTTTTTTATTTTTTTTTTATTTTTCCCTTTTTTTTTACTCCCGAACCCCTAAAATAAATATATAATTAAAAAAAACGAAAGTTGACATTTTTTTTTCGACATTATTTTGTCGACATTTTTGTCTGTCGACATTTATTTTTCGACATTATGGGCCTCATTACGACCCTGGCGGTAAGGGGTTAGCGCCATCGTTAGCTGCGCCGACCCCTTACCGCCAATCACGAGTTCCCTTTCCGCCATGGCGGATTTTACACCTGCTTCTAGCGGGTGTAAAAATCCATGGCGGTAAGGGAACTTGGTGTTAATTACGCCACCGTAATTTACGGTGGCGTAATTAACGCCTTCCCCACTCCCATTATGCCCTATGGGGCAAAAATGGGAATGGGGAAGGGTAAATGGGGATTGGGGATTTACCGCCCCGCCAAGGTCGGAATGGGGCGGTAAATCCCCTTACCGCCATGGTGTTAACGTAGTTAGCACCATGGCGGTAAAGTCACGGCCCTGGCGGTAACTTTCCGCCAGGGTCGTAATGAGGCCCTATGACTCCCCACCGTATACCACTTATCTGTACGGCTGTCAAGAGTAAAAGCTTTCTTTTTCGGTGTCTTAGTCAACCGCGTTCATGAGGTTTAAATGCCAGCTTCATGTTTTAAACCAAACCAATAATAATTTTCAGTGATGGACTGAAAAATGTGTTAAGGCTTTTGGAAGAATCAACGTTCTTTAAATAACCACGTCTTTGGTAAACAAAATCAAGTTTTGAGCTTTATGCCGCTGGAAGAAATGTACTTGAGAGTTTCATTTCAATTAGTTCAGCTTGTGGAAAGTTAGTTCCAGGTGGTCGCTTGGCAAAGTAACATTTCAGTTTCATTTTTCCTAAGAGTGCAAAGAAGTGAACTTTGTTTTAAAGTAGGCCTGACGGACAGTCCCAATTTCAATATCAATCATTCAAAGTGGCGAGCCTTTAACCGGATATATTGACAACTATATATTTGTCTGCTGGGTCATTATCAACATTTGGGATCTATGCCCCATTATATATGTACTTCTGTTTCACTACACACGTCTCATCTTTCTTTTGTACTCCCTATATGCACGTCATGGTTGAACTTCGTGTGCTCGACATAGATCGCAGGTATGAAGATATGTGTTTCACTTTGAGCTGCCCTCATGTACACGTGTTCATGCAGTAGCTACTACAGCGAAATCTGATTTCTCATGTCCTTATCTTGCACACAGCGATACTGGATTTGCCAGTCTCTGCACGTGTGCAGTCCTTCCGTAATGCAGCTCAACTTCTTTACTTAAAACATCGAAAACATAACGATTGCCCTAAGGAGCCCCTGGCGTTCTCGGCATTGAGCTCTTTGCACACAGTATTGGGGAACGAATAACCCAAAATTAGGTTGACAACGGGCAAACGACCTTTTCACCTGAACTGCACCCGATGCTCCAGGGTAACTTTCAATCTCCCGACAAACTTTGAAAAGTGCCAAATTCTTTGCCCTTTGGTGACCTTTGCAAACTCAAAGGTTTGGTCATTTCTCCTTTAAGACATTTTCCTGGTCGGTTCTGAACACTCCTTTTTTGGCCTCGCCCTGTTTTGTAGACTTCTGAATGGCTGTTCTCAAATTCTTGCTGCTCACGATTCTGGCACTTTAGAACAAAACGAGACGGGGCAAACCATTAAGGGCCTAATTCACACAAGTGTTTTACAATGGCACAATCCCATTGGACATAAAAAAGTCTGTGAATCATGTGCTAGGTCTGTGAAACAAAATGGCTCAACCTGCACACTGCAAAAACAAGGGGGGTTCTGGGAGTTTCTCCACTACCAGCCTATATGCCAGGTTAGAGTCTCAGCCAGAGTCTTTAGCTCACCATCCTTTCACAGAAGAGAAATTTCCACCACATATCAGCCCGTGTCCTGCCCAAGGGCAGTCCCGCACCGAAATGCCTGGCAATTCTCTTCTGAACAAGAGAACCAACAACTTGCACACTAACAAGAAAAATCAAGTGTTGATATAGCACTCCATAAAGGATTCCCCCGTTTCTAATCGCTAAAATAGTAGATGCTTTAATGACCAGTGTAACAGCAATCAAATGATCGACCGCTGAAATATGAAGGGGCAGATTGAATCGGCCTGGAGTCAAACCAGTAAATGCAGGTTGAACACAGATCTCTGAATCGAGTGAGTTCCTCACTGAGTTTTGAAACAAATGACTGCCCTTTTTGTAAGGCCTCAACCGAATGAAATGCAGAGGAAAAGGGAAACATGTTAAGTACAGCACTGTATGAATGAGGAAAGCTAGTTAGAGAAAGGACTTTCCTTCCAGACTATTCTGCCTGACCTACTGCAGACAGTTCAGCTCGTACGGTAGTTCAGCGTATTAAGCGTACACCTGCCTATCTGTGCGACCAGTCACAGCACCGAATCATACCAAGGCTTAGTCAGCGCTTCGTGTATCTGATGTCGATACAATGGGTACGGTTACATTTGGTACTAACAGCCATTATTACAGCATGTGGAAGCAAAAGGAATGAGGCATGGAAGACTCTATAAAACCTCGTATTATTATAATGTGTTTTCCCTGCATAGGCATGACCTGTACACACCCAGGGCGCAATTTCTAAGAGGTCTTCTTCCTTCTCACCGCGCGCGTCGGGCTGGCAACTGCAGATCTGTCAATGTGTTAGGAATGTCCGGAATGCTTCTAATCAGTCACAGAGAGCTCAGTGCACATTGAAGGACAAAGAAACACAAGATAACCACGCCAACACTTGCATTTTCGGAAAACAGATGCACATTGCCCTCAATTTAATACATTGAACATAAATATTGATAACCTACGTGTTATGGGGATGCTGTGTAGCTGCAACACCCCGTAACAGTGTAATGCCATCTTAAAGGCAATCACGCAGTAAGTAAATGGTACATTTAGCAGTGTGCAAGTGAATGGGTCACAATGCCAGGTTCTGGTTATTGAAAGTAGACATGAGCGAGCATACCCAATCAACGCATGCGCCCGCCCCGCAAGCAGTCCAGAAGACAATGAAGGCCAGGTTTCCCATGAAAATTCATTGAGGTATGGGCTCAATTCTGCCAATTCTTATTAAGTCAGGTGTTTTTGGACACACTACCCAAAAAGGTAAATAATTCAATTGTTTTCATTCCCCTATTTTGTGTGGGCATTGCCTAGGGGTTGTTTAGTACACTGCTCAACGCAGCATACTGGATCTGGAAAGCTCCACATTCGTCTGGCCTACGCGATTCACAACTGATTCTACAAGACACTGCAGGAGGGATCCACCAACATATAAACTCCACTTACTTTAAGAAAATGTCATATTGTCACACACACACATTTTCCATCTCGAAACAAGGGCATGTGTGAACTAAGCAAGGTAGCACAATGGCAAAGTAGCATACAAGCATTGCCTAAAATCATTGTGGTTTTTCTCATAGCAGCCCCACCCTGCTCTAGACTTTGCTAAACATCATGAGAACAGAGGCCAGATCCTAACCTGCAGTTATGAATTTTCAACACTTTAGAAGAACAGGGGGGAAAGCAGGTTATTGTTCTTGTTGTACATGGGCAGGCTTGCGTTTCCGCGAACTCCCGCCCGACGCCTGATCTCATTTCAGCAGGCGCATTAGAAAGGCCAGCAAAAGCCCAATTCCAGTGGCCTGGGCGCCCTTGCTGCACCCGCACAAAGACTCCAATGTGGAGCGAGACGTAGCCAAGGGGAGGGTTCATTCGGAGGCATTGTTCCGCCGCACTGTTCTCTGGGAGCGTTTTTAATCGGTTCAGATCGAGCTGGCTGCAGGATCTTCACACGCTCGAGCCTGGCAACACTGCAGCCTCCCCTCCTGGGTTTGGTTTCAGACCCTGGGCAAAATAACACGCTTGAAGTGCACGCAAGTGTGTCTTACTTTTCCAGGACAGCCAGCAGCTGCAGGTTTTGGGGCCTGTTGTTATGAAGTAATAGATCCGAGTCTTCGATCAATAAAAATGTGTATTCCTTCGGCAAGGAAGGCAGGCAACAAACGGGCGTCGTCACTGTAGTCTACCCAAGAAGAAAACCATGAACACGAGCAGTGCTGTCAACATTAAACCCTAGGAGAGAGAACTGGCTACCCACTGAAGGCTGTAACCCAAGGAGCTGACTTGCATGCCAAACTGTGAGCCACCATTTAGCTTTCAACACCTAGAGCTGACAAAACCAATAATTCTGGTTTGTGGATAGCGCTGTCATCGCTGTGACATATTCAACATACATAGAAACATGTGTTGTTCCCAAGTCTGCTTGGTTACATTTTCAGTTGCTGCTGCTGATGGACGGAGGCATTTCAGTAAAAAAAAAACGATAAGAACACATTTAAGGTTTTCAATGGCTGTGGAAAGGGTATTGGCTCTCGTTATACTTTCAATTGAGAACAGAATCATTTAAAAAAAAAAGGTCATACGGCAGCAAGAATCGGTTTTGTGTCACCAAACTCTAGGAGCCCACTTTATTTGGACCAGGAGTCTGCAACCTGTGGCTCTCCAGATGTTCTGAACTATGGCTCCCATGATGCCTCACTGCTGACTGTGCTTGGGGGCCGATGGAACTGTAGTCCAAAATATCTGGAGAGCCCAAGGTTGCAAACTCCTGATTTGGACGATGCTCACATGCATGGGGTAATAAAACAGAATTCTGCTTTCGAATATTTTGTTTACTTTGCTGTGTCTACAGATCACTTTTAAGTACTTTAATAAGAAGGTTATAACCCAGCTTTTATTTTATAATGTTGGGGTGGAGTTGCAATGTCTAGCTTCGGTATTGCCGTGGTTGGTGTAAACTACAAATGGCTCCTGGCACAAAACCATCAAAGTCATCTGGCCAGTGGGGTTAATCCCGGTCTATTCAGTGAACTATGTGCGTCGAGGCCCCATTCTGCTAGCTACATTCCTTAACTCGATGGGAAACACGGACTGAATCAGTTATAGGTTTAATCAGTTTGTGATTGAGTGATTGGCAAAGTGGATTGGCCAAAAAGCCTTAGGTTTTGTGCTTGTTCCAAGCCTATCACTTGCCTGCTATAAATCCAGCCCTAGAACCACTCCATCACTATGGCCACGCCCACCCCACAGAAGGCGGGTGGCGGAGTATATGTTTTCAATTTCTAGCACTGTTAACCGCCCACCACTCTAGGGCACCAGCACAGTTCCCCTCTAACACTAGAGCAGATACAGGCATGTATGTTTCTTCTGCAATCATAGCACCGCCACAGAGGACCGTATTTTTCACACAGATGTATCCACTAACATTACGCCCATAACAAATTTAAGATGCAAAGTGTATCTACATTCTCCTGTTGCGAAATAGTTTTGTGCCAAAATGTCCATTTTTTGTTTGGTCAGAGAAAATGAGGTGTGTATAGGTAATACATATACCGCCTCACCAGTCTATAACCTGTGAGGACATATCTACATTCTCCTGACAACACACTCCAAAACGTGGTTGCAGGGTTTCATTTAAAAGTAGTTCATGAAAAACGTTCAGAAACATTCCAATGAAAAAACATTTCACATATAACGTTATAAACTACCAAGCAAGAGGGAAAAATAAACATTTGTCCCAAATAGGGGGAGGAGAAACACAGAGTTAGGCAGCCAAGAAGGCAGGAGGCTGGGGGATGGAGCTATGGACTCCCAGGTAAACATGCGAGATGTGGCTACTTCGGATAACTGGAATCAATTACAAGAAGAGCGATTACTCTATCAATATTTTAAGACGACATGACTGGCAAGTCTGACTGCCACTCCCCAGTAACATAACTATTATGGAAGCAAAACGAAGGCAACAGGAAGCTGTAAAATGCACATGGCCTTTTTATAGAGATAACACGATGTGGCGGAGTTCGGACAAGGAATTTTCTATTTGGACGTTGCCAAATTGAGCCGATGGGGTTGAGGGGATTGCTGACTGTTCAATAATTTAATATTCTGCTTTCCAATGCAGCCTGCTCTCACATTACTCTGCAGCATTAATGACCTAGGGCTGCAATGGAAGATAATGGTCTGCAGCCCTGGTTATTTATTTATTTATTTCTAACGTGCCAAAGCCCACAGGCATCAGGGCGCACAAAGACACACTTCGCTTGGGCCGATAACTTGGGCTGCTGGGCTGTTATCCCTCATTCTGGTCCCTGGAATGGGGGATGAAAGTCACATTATTCCCATTAGCATAACACAAAATGCTAATGGAAATGTTGAAAAAACATATTGAGTCTATGTACTTTACTGAGAAATGTAAAGTAGATGGGGGTCTATAAGATTTCTTTTTTTAGTTCTATTTTTTAACTGTGAAAGGTGGTTCCTAAAGGAACTGTTAAAGGGACGTTATGGTTGTTGCACTAATAAAAACCTATTAAATTCAATGAAAAAACATTATGGTTAAGTTGCACCAATAAAAACCCATAAAGTTCACTGGAAAAACTTTGTTGAAGGGATGTTATAGTTAAGTTGCACTAATGAAAACCCATGAAATTCAGTGAAAAAACATTGTTATAGGGACGTTATGGTTACAGGTAAAACCAAAAAACCTCAGTAATTCACCAGTTATGGTAAGATAAGCAACCATAACTCGCGCCACCACCGTGCACTGCTAAAACTAACACATCGGACATCAAAGATGACATCACAAATGTCATTTATGACATCACTGATGACATCACATATCTGGCTCACATGTTTTTGTTCACTGAAATATCTAGGCCAAGTGGTTTTGTTCACTGACAGTCAGAATATTAAAATTCAAAAGGTGATGTATATCTCGACGTTAACCTTGTCATGTGTTCTTAAAGTACTTTCCTTAGGGTTTGGTCTCAGCTCATGGTGCACGTACATGGGGCAATAGGCAGGCCTCAAACACACAATTCATTTGTATACATGAAGATAAACTTTAATGCTATTAACATTTTCTGATGATGCTGTTTCTTTCTTCCTTACTTTAGTTTCCCTGTGTGTGCCTCTGATTTGTATGCATTGTGGGTCTTCATATGTATTTTTTGTACTAGCACAAGTGTGTAGTAAGTCTTGAATTTTTATCTAGTTATTACATGTTTAACATTACACAATCACACCTGACATCTTGTTACCAACATTATAAACACAACCCCCTGTAGGAACTTTTAATCAAAATTAATTTCACATGTGATGCCATCAATTACATTTGTGATGTCATCTTTGATGTCCTGTGTGTTAGTATTAGCAGTGCACGGTGGTGGCACGAGTTATGGTTGCTTAGCTTACGATAACTGGCGAATTTCTGAGGTATTTCGATTTTACCTGTAATCATAACGTCCATTTAACAACCTTTTTCATTGAATTTCATAGGTTTTTATTAGTGCAACTTAACATAACGCCCCTTTAACAAAGTTTTTTAATTGAATATATATATATATATATATATATATATATATATATATATATATATATATATATATATATATATATATATATTATTAGCTTTTGAAGCAAATATTAACAAGGATGTATCTTTAAAACATCTGCTCTTTCTCAGCGAAACGATATTCACTTGCCTTCCAGTGCGGCTCGGCTCCCAGCATAGTCCTTGTCGAACATCCATGTATAAAAACCTACCATCAACACCTCTGCTATAGGGGCCATTCTTTTGGCTATTCAAGAATGCCTCCTTTGTGTTCTAAACTCCATGAAGACATTTTTTCGAAAGGGAGATGGCACTGCCATGAATGGATTGCCTTACTATGGGGTCCGATGGTCCTGAGGTAAAGCGAAGGCCCATGTCCTCATTGCTGTGTCCCTCTTTGCAGAACACTATGGCTCCTGAGAACTGGTGTGTCTGCACCTCTCTACCACCTATCAGCCCTCCATTTCATAAAGAGCAATCTCCAGAGTCACTGCAGACAGAGAAGAAGGACTAATACAGTAGGTAGGCCATGCTAAACCTGTTATCAGCCATATGAAAATCAAGCAACTACCCTGGAATGCCACTTCTTCCAATTGAACACATTGGCAGAAGAGGGGGTGGTGAGGTTGGTACTTGGGGTCCCAGGAATCCGCACATTTCAACATGTTTCTCATGTTCGATGGTTTCAGAAAGATTTAAATACTATCAAGAGCAAAAAAGTACATTGTTTTTTCATTCTTAGGAATTTTTCATTTTCTTGCTAGTTGTGTTACGAGTGTATTTTATTCAGTAGTTTGTACTCCACGGACTAGGAATCAATACCATTTGTATGATGTTCATATGAAAATCTGCTAGTGGCGGCATTCCTTCATAATGCAATGAGAAAGTAAGGCTCTATATGTCAGGAAACGGCAACCCGGAGTGGCAGTGGCCTATACCACCAGCGTCAATTACAATGCAGCATTCTGATAGAACTTACTGGGTCCATTTACAGTTTATAATGTTGCTTGTGTGACAAAGGACCAACAGAACGCACAAGACAAAAGTGAAGTTCAACACCTTTATTTATAAACTCCCATAAACTTAGGGTGAACTCCAGAAGGATAATTTCCTAAAAGTGTAATTTTAGGTTCATTCAAAATTGTGAAAATGCCCATCTGGCAGTCTACTCTTCCTTAGCAAAATTCCCTACTCTAACACACAGCCTCAAGGATAGAGCACCCAACTTGCTTCTTAGCTTCTCAGTCCCAGAGTTATAATGGCCAGAAGGGTAATTGAGAAAACTCATAAAAGCAAGAGCTTCTTGCCCATTTGTTTAGGGTACTACCTAAGACGCACTCCTACCATCAAATATGTCTTCCCCTCCGTTCTTTGGGTTTATGTCAGCTACAAAGCTTATATCCGTTTTCTTCTGGAGGTTCTTAAGATCCTTAATCAGAGATTAGGTTTTATATTTTAGAGGTGTTGAATTGCATAGAATGGGATGCTATTAATTATAGTTTGTTTCTCTACTTTTTCTATTATGTGCATTTTTGTAGTATTTTCTGTATGTATTGTGATGTTTTTGATTAAACCAAATACAATACATTACAAAAATATTATCCCCAGTACACATTTGTTTTGTTTTCCTCTTCCTCTTCCTACTGCCTTGTTATTGGTTATGGACCGACTCCCAAAGAGTCTGTAATTGACTCTCTTTCAGTAGTGGCTAAATGTTTAAAAACTCTCTCCATCCACCATCTTAAAATCAGGCGGACATCTCACGGCTGCTCCGCAGAGGGAGCCAAAGTCCTCTCTGCACAGGTCACAATGGAGACTGTCGACCACTGGTGAGTATCAATATAAAAGGGAAGATCAATCACGTCACTATTTCACAAAGGGTTCAGCAGTTTTGCTACCTTGATCCCTTTCTGAACTATGCATTGCTTCCCCCCCGCCCCCCCGACTAGGTGTATTAGAAAAAGCTCTTGGAACTCTGTTATCACTAAGTCAGTTTTCTAACAGAGCTTTTCAGAACCCTTAGCTACTAGTGAGCACTCCGATGATCTGGCACCATGAGCTCTGATCTAGGACTGAGGGACAGGGTGCATATGACATTTGCTCCTGACTTGACAATGGTTGATGCTGTGTGGAGTAAATTTGGAGCTGTTCCATCGTTTACCATCCCAAGGTGGCCGTTCACTAAGGTTTTAGGGGTCCCCTACCTGCCATATTAACAATTTGGCAGGGTGCCTCTTAGATCGCATCCTGCAGAACATATGTTCAAACAAATTTCTCTGTCACACAGAATTTCTCTTTTTGTGCCATTGTTGATAGCAAAATGCCTGCACAATAACACTGTAATTAATAGGAAAGAGTTGAAAGTGTACTGTGCAGAATTCAGGCAAAGCAGCAATGCAATACACTGGCAGAATTTACATATCGACCCTGATCCGATGACAAACCCATTACATCAGTAAGATGGTTTCTGGCTATATCGCTGACAGAATTGAACAATCATTTGATCCCCCATATCATTGATGTACTCTTGTTATCTGGACTTATAAAGTCTTTGATTATCTAAATATGCTCCTTTCTTTTGAACGTTTTCTGATCAAGTTCCTTTAAAAAGAAAGCCAGGGTTTATGCTGCAGTTTTAAAGGGGAAGTTTCCCTTTGAAGCCACTAAAGTCAGTATTGGGCCTTTCACAAATAAGCATATTAAGTGATCTGCTGAGTATCATTGAGGGCCGGCATCTTTAACTCAATGAAGGCTGGAAACTCCACGAGAAACCTCTGCAAAAGTGGAATAGGTTCATCTTCTAATGCCAATCCAACTTCGTTTCTTAATGCAGCACATTCGGTAATTCAACCAATTAACTGATTTCTCTGTAATCCGATGACAATCAGTGTGAATTTCAGCATAACTGCACCAATCAGAATTATTTAAAGAAATCAGTGGCAACACTGCCGGTTCTGAGTGGTGAGCAGGAATAAAATGCAAAAGGGGATTCAGGACTAAAACGGTGATTCAAAACCATGCCTGGCACATGCGAATTTCCAGGCTCCAGCGTGCAAGAGCCGGCACCCATGCATTGCTAAGGGGAGAAAGCAGCATTCTACAATCTAACTCCTGATTGGCCGATTTTGAAGAAATCAACCCTCATTGGGTGTGATGGCAGAAAAGACACAGATGAAATGTGTCTGTGTGTCAGGTCAATCAGCATTGCCAATGGCCACGGCAACCAGATATTCATCTGACCCACACCCCTTGCATTGTCTCTTCTCTATAGCAATGGTTTTGGCCATAGCCTAATGCTTTGTACAAACGTAAGCATGAAAAACCCCACAAAACTTACCATAAGAATCAAGAGAGACTTCTGTTTTCACATACATGCTGCTTAATAGATTCATATTATAATGTGCTTCTCTGGTTGTCCCCTTCATCGCCGAATCTTCTCGCTTTGACTTCCCATTTCAGATGTGATTATCTCTACAAAGGGTGTGCATCAATGTGCGGGATCACAGAGCAGCAGAGTGCCGGGGCGGCTGGCTGGTGACCTCCAAGAGGGGCTTAGCCTACCCGAACCTGCTTCAGCCTGGGGCTAAACAGATTAGCTGATAAGAAAACATGGCTCTTCGCAGGGGGGACTGCTAGAATGGAAACATGAAGGTGTATATTTGACTTGGGTAATTCTTGTTGGTCTTAGGGGATTTGGGTTAAGCTTTAGGGTGGTAGGACACCATCGGACGTCTTGTACTTTGCCTGGTTTCTACTGCCACCGATTTGGCGGCAGACTGCACACTAACTAGAGTGGGACAAGTTCTTGGCCTGTCATTGCGGGGTAGCTACGGGTAACGCTGATGCTGCTGCCCCGTGGACTGCTTTCTAAACCCCGAGATTCACTCGATCCAGTAGATCGTTTGCCAGTCGGGTATATTTTTATTTATGAAAATGTTAATAGTTTGTGTTTTTCAATAAGGAATGATAAGTAGCAAAATAATATAAAGCCCCCCCCCCCCCCTGTGATGCCTATTCCGGATGCCTCTCTATCTGGTTACTGAACAGCCAAGACCTCCATTTCCAGAAGCTCGGATAGTGCTACTTTGTGAGCAATCGCAATGGGATTTTGCGATTTAATGCAACTGTCAAACGTGCTGTCCTGGCATAATTGCACTAAACAAAAAAACAAAAACTACAAAGGGAGCACACAAAACGGGAGGCTACCTCCATGCATTTTTAAACAATCTGAATAATTGATACATTGTGTCTTTGAAGGGAATGACTATTTAAAACGTGTGTTTTGAAATAGCACTGAGTGCGAAGGAAGGCGGGTCTCCTTACACTAAGTAGCCAGGGACAAGAACACCTACAAGCCTGGTTCAAAGAAACAATGCCCTGTGTGAGGCACGTGTGGAGTCCACACAATCTGCAGCACCCTTATGTGTCACCTAATTATAGGGGGATATTAAAACAAAAATAGACATAGAGGCAGAACGCCAACAAATCACTCTCTGCGAGGGTTGTGAGAGGCGTGCTTTAAACGCACAGCACAGAGCATAGTATACACATACGGCACAGCATAGTAGGACCTAGCAGCGTAGGTAGATACCCACATGGCATAACCGCAGAGCAGGCACACAATGAACCTCTTTAACAGTGAGGAAATGCATACGAGGTGGGTGCTTGTCCACAGGAGGATAGCTCAGGGTGTCTTGGCAGCAAGAGGACGTGGAGCAACACAGGTTCCATCCCCGGGTCCGCGCTTAGAAACCTCTGGGGATTAAGCGCATTATAAATAACCTGTTACAATTACTTCAGGACCACCCTTCACAGGTTTATATGTTCTTCATAAGGCGCAGTGTGGGCTACACGAGTCTCACTGCATAAGTACGAGTGTAAATAAAAAGAGTGCTGTAGAAGTGTTGCAGGCACAGGACTATGTGGGTGGTATAGGAGCGAAACTATACAGTGGCTAAATCGTGTTGAAGGAGTGTAACTGCACAACTCTATTTCATACGGCTGTTACGCCATGTTTCTTTGTGTGCATGTGTGTTATGACAATGTTACTGCATATGGTAGACTAAGTCTTAGAAAAAAACCTTGGCACAGCTGGGTGTAGATGTATTTCCTTATTTAGGAGTTGCAGCCATTCAAAATACTTTTCTCTTTTTCGGACCATGTCCTAGTGGAAGTCTGGTCTCGTCTTGACTGGGCACAATGATGTTCTGATCAGCCAATGGGTTATTTCCTCTGAAAGCGAGTGACCACTGAGTGTAAGCGGATTGGTGGGGCGAAGAGTGAGGTGCTCCCGGTCTGCTCTGCTGGGGGGTGAAACCTATCTTTTGGTTGCCTTGCCGGAAAAAACTAGGAGCCCTTGGGCATGGGACAGTTGACAGTCCAAGGAGTAGGAGGATATAGGGGACCTTTGCTAACCTCAGCATCAATTGCCACACAAGCCTCATACCAGCTCACTTGGTAGAAAGGGGGCTGTACTAGTTCTAGAAATACCCAGGAGACAGGAGAGTAAAAATATTCCTACCCACATTTTATGGTATAACATTTAGCCCCTTTATAGTTGCACGACAGAGAGTGGTGGTGGATGAATTAAGTCTGGCAAGATATTTTGGGAACTCTGGGCAAAATGTTCCCAATTTGCCAATTTCACCTGTGGAACAAAACCAAATCATTTTGGGCGACACGTCATTTTCCTTTTCACCCAATATGTCTGCCTATTGGGGAGCTGCTAAACATTTTAACCCCCTGAAATTTCGGGCATAAATTGAGATTTGCCTAAAAAGTGACATTGTTAGGAATACAAATCTGCTGGCAAAGGGAAATTGAAGGTGAACTTCACCCATTCCCTTCACCGGCGATAATCAGGCCCACCCGTTGTGGGGGGTCAGGTCATGAGCAGTGCTAGGGTTTGCCTGCGCTCCTGCAAGAAGTCTACCTCGTTCCTTGCTTCTACAGGACATTCTGCCATCAAGGAAAGGGCCTGCTCCTGCCTCTTCAACCAGGCCTCTCACAGACCTCCTGAAGCTCATACCCCAAAGAGCCCCAAACCCAAACAATCGAGCATGGCAAGCACGTTACTAAGGGGCAACGGAACTGCAGTCTTGAAAAGGACGCATTGGATAATGAAGCGACTGCATGACTGCCAGCCTCCACAAATCTACACAACACTATAAACTCACAAACCAATGCGAAATGCAGCGTGGGTGTCAGATAAACTAAGATTTACACTTCACTCAATAGGCAGGAATGTGATGAATAAGGTTGCCAGGAAGTAAACAATGAGCTTCGGTGACCCCTTAAGTGCCAAGGGCGAGGTATCCTTGGGATTACCTCCCTGTTGCCAAGGACGAGATACCTCGTCCATGGCACTTAATTGAGACAGAAAACGTTAGAAGGCATTGAATGGCGAAATACCAAAATCACCAAAAAAGGCCTTGGCAGTGGGGGGAAAACCCATTGGCAGTTAAAAAACGTGTAAAGAAACCAACTCTTCAACGGAGAAAAATACAAATGGGCGCCATCGGCCACTACAGAGGAGAGTTTATTCATAAGTGAACACTGTACGGCCAAAAAAAGCTAAAAACAGAGATATGCCTCAGCGTCCTTTTCAGGTGCAAATACTAACAAAGCAACAGATGCACAGAAAATGGTGGCATGTCTTCAAATGATTCAACGGTCAACTAATTGGGCAAAGCAAATACTCTTTTCAATGTTACATTGGCCTTGCCTACGGGTTGGCTTAAGTGTATAATGAACAGATGATAGAAGATTCAGCGACCGCGCGCCCGAGATGCCGGCCGGCCGCGGCCACCACCAGGAAAATGAATGTGCATTCATGATAATGAGCTTGTGTAGCGGATAGGATGCACAGCCACTGGAGACCGTGCACACCTGTCCATGCACAGGGCTCCCATCTCTCAAAAAAGTCCGCTCCATCGCAGATTTCTGCTGAGGGTCCTTAAGTGAAACGCTGCATAACCCACCCAGAAGCAGAACACACTGATGCCTCTTGGGCGGACAGGATGCCACGGGACTGCTGTGATGACCAATCATAAGGCAGCACAGGTGCCAAAGAGGCCGGAGGAAGACACATTTGCCAGCATTTATGAATAATGTAAAATCAATAATAATGCAATGATCAAACATCAATTAAAGAAAAAAGTGATCAAATATCAGTTAGCACTAATTATTGCATAAAGCTAAAACATAAACCTGGAGCCCAGCAAACTCTTGAAAATGTGTGCAGCACTGGCAGCACTCCAGGAAGTGGTCCGTGACAAGGCTGTAGATTGTGATCACCTAGACTCGCCTCTCCCCCAGCCCTGCATACCTACCAAGGTAGGACCTGCTGGTAAGTGCCCCATGGCAGCTTCACATGCCAGCACTTACTCATGGCCTCCACAAAAGAGCACAGTTTAAGGTACACTGGTGAATGGATTTCAAAATAGCCATCTCATGCGTGTCCAGGATCATCTTTATCCAAACCATCTGCCCCCATCTCTGGTGCACCAGGGATCCAACTTGCCCAAGCCCAGGCCTGAGAGAAGAGGCTTCCCTGCCCCCGGGGCACAATCTGCTAATCAGCACCACCCCCACACGCTGGGCCTGTTTGCTCAGCTCATAATAAGTTTGATTGCACAGTAATAGATATAAAAAATGAATGTACGTCCCATTCAGAATGGTATACATCACTTTTGCCAAATGACAACTTTGCTGAATACGTTCTTGCTGCAGTTTTTTGCAGTGCTTTTTTTTTACCACAAACCGGTAGATGTTAAGTTGAGGTTGGTATATATTGGGGTGGGGGGTCTCCCCCTAGTGTTTGTGGCAAAAGAAAAGACAAATACGGTACACAAAAAAATTAGTCAAAGTTGCCATTCGAATGCAGCAACCTTCATAGAACTTTGAGAACAGAACCGGCTCAGGATGTGAACTCTGGTTAATGAAGATTAATCAATAAAAGATCAGTAGCACATTGTTTTATACTTGTGGCTTTTTGAGTCTGTCATTGCACAAAAGAGTCAGTCACACTGATGCTCTGACTGCTGAGAGAGTGCGCGGTGGGTGGATGTCAAGAGAGCCACCGGGTCTCCGATGCAGGCTGTTATGTGCTTGGTGCGGTTGCAAGAGGTGAACGTATCTGTGTCATTGGAGGAAAGTTATTCTGCCAGGTTACCGAAAGCGGGCACAGGGGCCAGATAATACTAGGATGGCTTATCCAACGGTGCCCCTCCTTGATTTTTTATTTTTTTATTTTTTGGATTTGTGAAGCGCCTTCAACCCAGGGGCATCGAGGTGCTGTTTCAAGGCGATGTCTTAGTTACATGGACAGGAGGCAAAGGTTACAGGGATCAAGTGCCTCACGGAATACAGTGATGGCCCCCTATGGCTTGCAGGGCAATATTTGTTGTCTTGATCTGAAATGTAAGCCTGGGTTGTCACAGTATTCTAAAATGCATGGCTGGATAGCAGAACTCCCACACATTTAACATTAAAAAGACTGCACGCGTATGCACTGGTGGCATGGCACAGTTGCCGACATGGCACAGTAGCTGACTTGCTTGATGCCATTCTTTGACGGAAAAATCCAACTATTGCCTTAGAAATGATGCCAGGTGCTCATCCCCAGCACGCAATCCCATTCTTGGGCATTCAGGCTTGGGATGGGGATAGCGTGAATGGCCATCAAATCAAGAAATGAGCATGCAGTGTCATATACGGCATTGCAGATTAAATAAACCCTGTGAACTGCTCATATTGACCTCTAGAAGCTGTAGCAATGATCTGCAACTGTGACGTGGGGAGTGCGTAAATGGTACCAGGGTGTTTCAATCCACCACATACTCAGAGGCGTAGACAGGGTAGGGCCTGAGAGGGCCACGCCCACCCACAATCTGCAAATGCCCACTCAGCAGCACTGTGTGGGCATTTACAGGTGTTCATATCACCGTGGTGGGACCAACTACATTAGCTTCAGGCCTAACTTGTTAGACAGTCCTGGCTACGCCTCTGCACATACTTGGTTCTTTTCTGAAGAGCTTCATACTGCAGACAGCTGCCCAGTAGAGCGTGTGTGGGGCAGGGGGGCAGAGGAGCAGGGGGACTGGGCAGGTGGGGCGTTTTTATAGAAACACCAGGCTGCTCAAGTGAGTCTGGGGAGGGTCAGTCGATGCTCGAATTCCTCCATAGCAGGATAGCTCAGCGGCAACATGCTCGCCTTGGAAGCAAGACGACACGAAGCAACACAGGTTCGATTCCCCGGGTCTGTGCTTATAAACCTCTGGGTATTTAAGCGAATTATAAATACGCAAGTAAGACAAACAACCACGCAACTAAAAACAAAGAATTCCTGTAGCAGCGCCTCGATGCCCGAGGGCTGTGTGAGCGCTTTAAAAATGCAAAATAAATAAAAAAATAAATAAACTGCATTGCAGAAAAAGACTGTAGGGCCTTCAATAATGGACGCCGTCAGACGCCACAGTGGAGCTAATAAAGGCGAGTAAAGTGGAACATGGGTCCGAAACGCATTGAATGATCAGCAAGAAGTGGACGTGCTCATAAGAAATGGGGACATTTTCTAGCTAATATTCCCAGCACTGCTGTCTGAGTGCAGCCAGTGCTGGGGACTAGTGCCTTTGGGGCGCTGGCCCGTCGAGGCTAGGAGATGAAAGGGGACTATGTGTTGGAAGCACATCTAGGCCAGTAGGTCTCCAGGTCATAGGCCTCAGGGGTGAGGGGCGGCCTCGGGGTTTGCGCTGCATTTTAGGGGATATCCCTTGCTTGATCCGGAAGGGACTGGCTATGCACAGCATTTAACAAATAACACGAGTAGGATTACATTTTACACTTCCAAAAGATGACATTTTGTGCAGGTTCCCTGCTATTAAGGAGACCGGTTATTATTATTTTTCAACTTAACCTGAAGGCACCATGCACACTTCTGGAATTCATATTTAGAGCCATTCCAAATGAGAGGAGCAACACACCTGGCCATTATACTACCGAGAATAAGGCTGTACCCCAACGAAAAGAGGTAGGGGGTAACAGCCGCCAGGTGTGGGCTCCTGATGCTCCAGCAGCACCCCTGGAACGGGCCAGAAAGAGGACCTCTGCAAATGCATTTTCTGATGCTAAGGAGACTTAAAAGATCAACAAATATATGAATTCAAAGAAAGTGTTCAATTAAAAGAAATCATGGTACACAACAAAACTATATTGCAGATAACGAGAATTACTCATGCTCCCTAAAATTCCCTTTAACTTTAAAAAAGGATAGAGTAGAATACTCCTTCCTCGAAAGCTGATCTGGGGCACTGTTCACTACACTACATTTTAAAAGAGAGAGATCCCGGTTTATACCCCCACCAACACAAAGCCCCCATGCATTAGGTTTGCCTAACTAACATGTTAGCTTTTATGTATTTAGAGAACACCACAAGCTACTGCATACTGTAAACAGATTTACAGCAGGGTATTTTAACACAACACAGAGAAAACATAGTTACGCTAAAAAACAAAACAAAGCCCTGAGGAGAACAGAATAGAATCCACACCTCCATCAACATCTCTCACTAGGTGATGTGGGGGAGGGGAGAGGCGGGGGAAGCAGGGAAACGGCCTGCAACTATACCAGTTGGTGACAATGATTGGAGGGGTGTGGGGGGTCTGGTGGATCGGGACAGGTTATGAAGTATACCAATCAGGGACAGGGGGTTAGGGAGAGGCAAGCAAGCACGTGGGTCAGCATCCATGGGCCTAAACAGGTGAATGGGGACAGGGGGTCAGGGAGAGGCAAGCAAGTACATGGGTCAGCATCCATGGGCCTAAACAGGTGAATGGGGAATGGGGACAGGTGGTCAGGGAGGGGACTGGACGTATACCGGTAAGAAGCAATGAGTAACCAGGTGCATGGAGCCAGGATCAGAGAGGGCACTGGAAGTATACCAGTCAGCAGCAATGGTAACCAGGTGCATGTAGGCAGGATCAGGGAGGGGACTGGAAGTATACCAGTCAGCAGGAATGGGTAACCAGGTGCATGTAGCCAGGGACTGGAAGTATACCAGTCAGCAGCAATGGGTAAGCAGGTGCATGTAGCCGGATCAGGGAGGGGACTGGAAGTATACCAGTCAGCAGCAATGGGTAACCAGGTGGATGTAGCCAGGATCAGGGAGGGGACTGGAAGTATACCAGTCAGCGGCAATGGGTAACCAGGTGCATGTAGCCAGGATGAGGGAGGGGACTGGAAGTATACCAGTCAGCGGCAATGGGTAATCAGGTGCATGTAGCCGGATCAAGGAGGGGACTGGAAGTATACCAGTCAGCGGCAATGGGTAACCACGTGCATGTAGCCGGGATCAGGGAGGGGACTGGAAGTATACCAGTCAGCGGCAATGGGTAACCGGGTGCATGCTCCCGGGATCAGGGAGGGGACTGGAAGAATACCGGTCAGCAGAAATGGGTAACCAGGTGGATGTAGCCCGGATTAGGGAGGGGACTAGACGTATGCCAGTAAGCAGCAATGGGTAACCAGGTGCATGGAGCCAGGATCAGGGAGGGGACTGGAAGTATACCAGTCAGCGGCAATGGGTAACCAGGTGCATGTAGCCGGGATCAGGGAGGGAACTGGAAGAATACCGGTCAGTGGCAATGGGTAACCAGGTGCATGTAGCCATCAGGGAGGGGCTGGAAGAATACCGGTCAGCGGAAATTGATAACCAGGTGCATGTAGCCGGGATCAGGGAGGGGACTGGAAGTATACCGGTCAGTGGCAATGGGTAACCAGGTGCATGTAGCCGGGATCGGGAAGGGGACTGGAAGTATACCGGTAAGCGGCAATGGGTAACGAGGTGCATGTAGCCGGGATCAGGGAGGGGACTTGAAGTATACCGGTCAGTGGCAATGGGTAACCAGGTGCATGTAGCCGTGATCAGGGAGGGGACTGGAAGAATACCGGTCAGCAGCAATGTGTAACCAGGTGCATGTAGCCGGATCAGGGAGGGGACTGGAAGAATACCGGTTCGAGGCAATGGGTAACCAGGTGCATGTAGCCGGGAACAGGGAGGGGACTGGAAGTATACCAGTCAGTGGCAATGGGTAACCAGGTGGATGTAGCCCAGATCGGGGAGGGTACTGGACGTATACCGGTAAACAGCAATGAGTAACCAGGTGCATGGAGCCAGGATCAGGGAGGGCACTGGAAGTATACCAGTCAGCGGCAATGGGTAACCAGGTACATTCAGCCGGATCAGGGAGGGGACTGGAAGTATACCAGTCAGTAGCAATGGGTAACCAGGTGCATGTAGCCAGGATCAGGGAGGGGACTGGAAGTATACCAGTCAGTAGCAATGGGTAACCAGGTGCATGTAGCCGTGATCAGGGAGGGGACTGGAAGAATACCGGTCAGCGTAAATGTGTAACCAGGTGCATGTAGCCGGATCAGGGAGGGGACTGGAAGAATACCGGTCAGCGGCACTGGGTAAACAGGTGCATGTAGCCGGATCAGGGAGGGGACTGGAAGTATACCAGTCAGCAGCAATGGGTAACCAGGTGCATGTAGCCAGGATCAGGGAGGGGACTGGAAGTATACCGGTCAGCGGCAATGGGTAACCAGGTGCATGTAACCAGGATCAGGGAGGGGACTGGAAGAATACCGGTCAGTGGCAATGGGTAAACAGGTGCATGTAGCCGGGATCAGGGAGGGGACTGGAAGAATACCGGTCAGCGGCAATGGGTAACCAGGTGCATGTAGCCGGGATCAGGGAGGGGACTGGAAGAATACCGGGCAGCGGCAATGGGTAACCAGGTGCATGTAGCCGGGATCAGGGAGGGGACTGGCAGTATACCGAGCAGCGGCAATGGGGAACCAGGTGCATGTAGCCGGGATCAGGGAGGGGACTGGTAGTATACCGGGCAGCGGCAATGGGGAACCAGGTGCATGTAGCCGGGATCAGGGAGGGGACTGGAAGAATACTGGTCAGCGGCAATGGGTGACCAGGTGCATGTAACCTCCCATGTCCTAGATTTACTCATGATCTCAGAAACATGGGTACATGAGGCCTCCGGCCCGGCACTCTCCCTCGCCCTAGCCCCTGGATATTCCATCACTAGACAAGATCGCCTCTCCAAAGGTGGAGGGGTAGCAATTATTGCTAGAGACTGCCTCTCAATCAGGAAGGTAGAAAAATCCCTGAACAACAACAGCGACTACCTCCAAGTCAAAATAACCCTTTCTCAACACTGCACCATTACTGTGCACACTGTCCACCGACCTCCAAGCCCAACAGGAGACTTTCAAGCCTCTCTCATCCACCTCCTCTCTGACAACCTCAAAAAACAGTCTAAAGCCATTCTCCTTGGGGATGTCAACCTAGGGCTCCTTGATAGTAAGGATGTAGCAGCCAAAGCCCTTGACTCAGCCCTCAAGGCTCTAAGCTACAAGAACACTATCCTTAGCCCAACCCACGGCAGAACACTCAACTGGATCGCACAGCACAACTGCCCACTCGTCATCACAGGAAACACCCCCACCCCATGGTCTGACCACCACATCATCACCTTTAGCATCCTCACCACTAGCTCCCCTACTGCTCCCTCACCTCAACCGCTCCCACCCTGCCTCACCAGAAGCTCCCGCCAGCTCACTAAGGAGAGGCTACTGCCCTTCCTCAAAGGTCCAGCCTTCAGACCACCTTTTTCCTCAGACCCAGAAACACTCGCAACAACCTATGATGCTGCCATCAAAGCAGCTATCAACTCCATTGCCCCCCTCAAACCTCGCAAATCCAAACCCACTACCCACTCCTGGTTTGCCCCTGACCTCCTCACAGTCCGCAATGAGAAAAAAGCGGCACTCACAAAGTGGCAAACGTCCCACTCTGACAAAGATAAGATGATCTTTAAAGCCCTATCCACCAAATGCAAAAAGGCAATCACCCAAGCAAAAGCCAAATCTTTTGAATCCAGAACCTCAGAAGCCCAATCTAGCACAAAAGAAATCTTCTCAATCTTTAGGGAGCTCGAGACACCCACCCCCGCCCCCCAGAACCTCACCAAAGACAAAGACTGGTGTGATGAAATACAAACGGCCATGCAAACCAAATTAAGCCTCCTCAAAAACAAAATACTAGCCACTAAACAAGCCCTACCCAATAAGCATATCCCTGTCCCACCATCTGCCCCAGACCGCCCCCTACCCTTCTCCTTCAAACCCATTCAGGAAAAAGACATCATCAACATAATGAGGAACATCAAACCCTCTAACTGCAAAGGTGATGCATGCCCAGCCTCCATTATCAAAGACTGCACGGAAGCGCTAGCTCCCTTCCAAACAGCCTTTGTTAATGCCTCCTTTACCACAGGAAAAGTCCCTGCCTCCCTCAAGGAAGCTTGGGTACGTCCTCTTCTAAAAAAGTCAACTCTCGATCCCACCTCCCCTAACAACTACAGACCCATCACCACTGTCCCCTTCCTCCTCAAAATATTGGACAAAGCAGCATACCTGCGGGTTCAGCACTTCATTGAAGAGAACAAACTCCATGGACTCCACCAATCCGGTTTCCACCCCAGACACGGGACTGAAACTGCCCTACTTGACCTGAAATCCAGATAGACGATGCTAGAGACATGGGTAAACCAGCACTTCTCCTACTCCTTGACCTATCCATGGCCTTCGACCTTGTTGATCATGGCGTCCTATGCCACCACCTTTCCTCCACTGCCAAATTCTCCCCAAAGGCCACAGCATGGATCACCTCCTTCCTACAAGACAGAACCATGCAAGTAGTCTCTGACCTAGCCGCCGCATCACCAACCATCATACTCTGTGGTGTGCCCCAAGGTTCCTGCCTCTCCCCCACCCTATACAACATCTTTACACGACCCCTCTTCCTCATCCTCGACGCTATGGGCATCTACTACACCAACTACACCGACGACACTCAGATCCTCCTTACCCTCACAGGTAACTATGACACTGACTCCCTGACCCTGAACAACCTCTACAACACCATCCAAGCCTGGATGGCAGACAACGGACTACGCCTCAACTCGGACAAGACGGAACTCCTCCTGGTAGGTTCCCCCGACACACTAAAAAATCTAGATGCCCAATTCAGTCACTTCACCATTGACTCCATCAAAATTCCTGTCTCAGATTCTGTCAAAACTCTGGGAGTCTACCTGGATTCCAGCCTATCCATGGATAGACAAGTCAACACAATAGCCTCCGCAGCTGCATATCATGCCAAATTTATCAACGCTGTCAGACCCTTTCTCTCCAAAGAGAACTGCACCAATATAGCCAGAGCCATCACCGGCTCTAGGCTAGACTACTGCAACGTACTCTTTCTAGGAACATCCAATAAAAACTTAGAGAGACTACAAGTAATAAAGAACAACGCTCTCCGGGCAGCCCAAGGCATTGCTAAAAGAGAACACATTTCTGAAGCCAGAAAACTAGCCCACTGGCTCCCAATAAAGGAAAGGATCGTATTCAGAGCCCTGACACTGACCCACAAGTGCATTCACCTCACTGCTCCTGCCTACCTCTCACAAAGGATACACCCCATCTCCACTACCAGGCCAACCAGATCACCATACACCAACATGCTCTCTGTGCCACTAGTAAAAAGGGTCAGAGCGGGCGGATCCAGCTTCCTTTATCTCACACCCACTCACTGGAACGCCCTACCTCCCACTATCAGAGGTGAGGCCTCCCTCACCACCTTCCGCAAAACTCTGAAAACTATCCTCTTCACATAAGGCCCGACACACCAGCACAAATACCTATCATATTTGTTGTAATACATGACCAAATGCTATATCTGTAACAACAGTATGAAGTTTTGCAGTATTCATAATGTGTTTATCATGCCTGTACCATGTAACCAAGTTATTGCAAGTAACAGTGCCTCAATGCCCCTGGGCTGCTTGCGCGCTATATAAATATAAAGAAATAAAATAAATATATAAATGTAGCCGGGATCAGGGAGGGGACCGTAAGAATACCAGTCAGCGTCAATGGGTAACCAGGCGGATGTAGCCCCGGATTAGGGAGGGGACTGGGCGTATACCGGTCAGCAGCAATGAGTAACCAGGTGCATGGAGCCAGGATCAGGGAGGACACTGGAAGTATACCAGTCAGCGGCAATGGGTAACCAGGTGCATGTAGCCGGATCAGGGAGGGGAATGGAAGTATACCAGTCAGCAGCAATGGGTAACCAGGTGCATGTAGCCGGATCAGGGAGGGGAATGGAAGTATACCAATCAGCGGCAATGGGTAACCAGGTGCATGTAGCCGGATCAGAGAGGGGACTGGAAGTATACCAGTCAGCAGCAATGGGTAACCAGGTGCATGTAGCCAGGATGAGGGAGGGGACTGGAAGTATACCAGTCAGCAGCAATGGGTAACCAGGTGGATGTAGCCAGGATCAGGGAGGGGACTGGAAGTATACCAGTCAGCGGCAATGGGTAACCAGGTGCATGTAGCTGGATCAGGGAGGGGACTGGAAGAATACCGGTCAGCGGCAATGGGTAACCCGGTGCATGTAGCCAGGATCAGGGAGGGGACTGGAAGAATACCGGTCAGCGGAAATGGATAACCAGGTGCATGTAGCCGGGATCAGGGAGGGGACTGGAAGTATACCGGTCAGCGGCAATGGGTAACCAGGTGCATGTAGCCGGGATCGGGGAGGGGACTGGAAGTATACCGGTAAACGGCAATGGGTAACCAGGTGCATGTAGCCGGGATCAGTGAGGGGACTGGAAGTATACCGGTCAGTGGCAATGGGTAACCAGGTGCATGTAGCCGGGATCAGGGAGGAGACTGGAAGAATACCGGTCAGCGGCAATGTGTAACCAGGTGCATGTAGCCGGATCAGGGAGGGGACTGGAAGAATACCGGTCAGAGGCAATGGGTAACCAGGTGCATGTAGCCGGGATCAGGGAGGGGACTGGAAGTATACCAGTCAGCGGCAATGGGTAACCAGGTGCATGTAGCCAGGATCAGGGAGGGGACTGGATGTATACCAGTCAGCAGCAATGGGTAACAAGGTGCATGCTCCCGGGATCAGGGAGGGGACTGGAAGAATAACGGTCAGCAGAAATGGGTAACCAGGTGGATGTAGCCCGGATTAGGGAGGGGACTGGAAGTATACCGGTCAGCTGCAATGGGTAACCAGGTGCATGTAGCCGGGATCAGGGAGGGGACTGGAAGTATACCGTTCAGCAGCAATGGGTAACCAGGTGCATGTAGCCGGGATCAGGGAGGGGACTGGAAGAATACCGGTCAGCGGCAATGGGTAACCAGGTGCATGTAGCCAGGATCAGGGAGGGGACTGGAAGAATACCGGTCAGCGGAAATGGATAACCAGGTGCATGTAGCCGGGATCAGGGAGGGGACTGGAAGTATACCGGTCAGTGGCAATGGGTAACCAGGTGCATGTAGCCGGGATCGGGGAGGGGACTGGAAGTATACCGGTAAGCGGCAATGGGTAACCAGGTGCATGTAGCCGGGATCAGTGAGGGGACTGGAAGTATACCGGTCAGTGGCAATGGGTAACCAGGTGCATGTAGCCGGGATCAGGGAGGGGACTGGAAGTATACCGGTCAGCTGCAATGGGTAACCAGGTGCATGTAGCCGGGATCAGGGAGGGGACTGGAAGTATACCGGTCAGCAGCAATGGGTAACCAGGTGCATGTAGCCAGGATCAGGGAGGGGACTGGAAGTATACCGGTCAGCGGCAATGGGTAACCAGGTGCATGTAGCCGGGATCAGGGAGGGGACTGGAAGTATACCAGTCAGTGGCAATGGGTAACCAGGTGCATGTAGCCGGGATCAGTGAGGGGACTGGAAGTATACCGGTCAGTGGCAATGGGTAACCAGGTGCATGTAGCCGGGATCAGGGAGGGGACTGGAAGAATACCGGTCAGAGGCAATGGGTAACCAGGTGCATGTAGCCAGGATCAGGGAGGGGACTGGAAGTATACCAGTCAGCGGCAATGGGTAACCAGGTGCATGCTCCCGGGATCAGGGAGGGGACTGGAAGAATACCGGTCAGCGGAAATGGATAACCAGGTGCATGTAGCCGGGATCAGGGAGGGGACTGGAAGTATACCGGTCAGCGGCAATGGGTAACCAGGTCCATGTAGCCGGGATCAGTGAGGGGACTGGAAGTATACCGGTCAGTGGCAATGGGTAACCAGGTGCATGTAGCCGGGATCAGGGAGGGGACTGGAAGAATACCGGTCAGAGGCAATGGGTAACCAGGTGCATGTAGCCAGGATCAGGGAGGGGACTGGAAGTATACCAGTCAGCGGCAATGGGTAACCAGGTGCATGCTCCCGGTATCAGGGAGGGGACTGGAAGAATAACGGTCAGCAGAAATGGGTAACCAGGTGGATGTAGCCCGGATTAGGGAGGGGACTGGAAGTATACCCGTCAGCGGCAATGGGTAACCAGGTGCATGTAGCCGGGATCAGGGAGGGGACTGGAAGTATACCGGTCAGCTGCAATGGGTAACCAGGTGCATGTACCCGGGATCAGGGAGGGGACTGGAAGTATACTGGTCAGCGGCAATGGGTAACCAGGTGCATGTGGCCGGGATCAGGGAGGGGACCGGAAGAATACCGGTCAGCGCCAATGGGTAACCAGGTGCATGTAGCCGGGATCAGGGAGGGGACTGGAAGAATACCGGTCAGCGGCAATGGGTAACCAGGTGCATGTAGCCGGGATCAGGGAGGGGACTGGAAGTATACCGGTCAGCTGCAATGGGTAACCAGGTGCATGTAGCGGGGATCAGGGAGGGGACTGGAAGTATACCGGTCAGCAGCAATGGGTAACCAGGTGCATGTAGCCGGGATCAGGGAGGGGACTGGGAGAATACCGGTCAGCGGCAATGGGTAACCAGGTGCATGTAGCCAGGATCAGGGAGGGGACTGGAAGAATACCGGTCAGCGGAAATGGATAACCCGGTGCATGCAGCTGGGATCAGGGAGGGGACTGGAAGTATACCGGTCAGTGGCAATGGGTAACCAGGTGCATGTAGCCGGGATCGGGGAGGGGACTGGAAGTATACCGGTAAGCGGCAATGGGTAACCAGGTGCATGTAGCTGGGATCAGTGAGGGGACTGGAAGTATACCGGTCAGCAGCAATGGGTAACCAGGTGCATGTAGCCGGGATCAGCGAGGGGACTGGGAGAATACCGGTCAGCGGCAATGGGTAACCAGGTGCATGTAGCTGGGATCAGGGAGGGGACTGGAAGAATACCGGTCAGAGGCAATGTGTAACCAGGTGCATGTAGCCGGGATCAGGGAGGGGACTGGAAGAATACCGGTCAGAGGCAATGTGTAACCAGGTGCATGTAGCCGGATCAGGGAGGGGACTGGAAGAATACCGGTCAGAGGCAATGTGTAACCAGGTGCATGTAGCCGGATCAGGGAGGGGACTGGAAGAATACCGGTCAGAGGCAATGGGTAACCAGGTGCATGTAGCCAGGATCAGGGAGGGGACTGGAAGTATACCAGTCAGCGGCAATGGGTAACCAGGTGCATGCTCCCGGGATCAGGGAGGGGACTGGAAGAATAACGGTCAGCAGAAATGGGTAACCAGGTGGATGTAGCCCGGATTAGGGAGGGGACTGGAAGTATACCGGTCAGCGGCAATGGGTAACCAGGTGCATGTAGCCGGGATCAGGGAGGGGACTGGAAGTATACCGGTCAGCTGCAATGGGTAACCAGGTGCATGTAGCCGGGACCAGGGAGGGGACTGGAAGTATACCGGTCAACGGCAATGGGTAACCAGGTGCATGTGGCCGGGATCAGGGAGGGGACCGGAAGAATACCGGTCAGTGGCAATGGGTAACCAGGTGCATGATCTTTTATGTTGATCGTACGTGAGGGGTGTGAACTTTTTTGTGCTATTTACTTATTCCCCATGAGTGAACAGCTGGGACGTGGTGGTTTGTTTGTTCTTATGAATAAAGGTGCCTCACTGGAATGAGTTCACACTTGGAGCCGGATCCGCAGTCCTCCAGCTCGGCAGGAGTCTATTACCTTGCAGGCGGCATGCATTTCGGACTGGGAGTCCGGTGCAATAGCGCCAGTGCTGGAACCGCAGTGCACTGAGACTCAGTACCACGGCGTTACTGTCCGAGAATTACATTATTTGGTCAAAGAGGCGGCCGGGGTTGGAAGCCAGGGCTCCAGGCAATGTGTAGACTAGTCCCAGTTTCTCCCCTTGTATACTGCTCGCTACTCCTCGCGTTTAAAGGAAAGTCGCCAGGGATAAAGGTACACTGGAAACAATAGCAGTTTAACAAAGAACCCCCAAACTTCCCTTCTCACCCCGGGGCTCTGTTCTTATTCACAGAGAGGAGAAGTCGGGTCCAAGGCCTTGCCCGGTGTGGCCAGCCTCACGTGTGCAAATGCACATTCCTGCATGGCAAAGGCTTAATTTACATGACACGGCGTCATTGTGGCGGAAAGAGCAGATGTGGAGGGTGACAAGCGAGCATGGAAAGGGGGTTGGGCCCAGACCGCCACCACCCCTTCGAGTGCAGCATCCCATCACAGGGTGTGTGCGGGGGCCCACGCGCCCCCCTGGGAGCAGGGAAAGGGCGGCGAGCCCCGTGGCTCAAGGTCTGGACGCACCCCACAGCCAAGACACACTCTGAACATGCAACAAAAAAAATGCAAGCGATTCACTTTCAAACACCACACAAAATGTACAGACACATCGACAGGCGGCCACTTCGGGGGTTTAAACCCCCCGCATTCTAAGCACTCCAAAGGAGGAGCCAATAGTACGTTTGGACCGTTGGTGATTACCACAGCACACCACGTGAGTGGTTTGGGGCAAGTCACTTGCGTTCTCTAAATACATGCCAATATGCCCCCATTTTATTTGGGAGACGGCTGCCCGGTGCTGTGCTGTGTTGTGTTCTTTGCTTTCTGGGTCGCGTGGTCCTAAATGTACAATGTGGAAACAAAGGACTACAAGTCTCGTAATGCAACGATATAACTAACACTCCTCGACTACCGCCTCCAGAGTGCAATGGCCCCCCACCCCAGGTAGGCATACTTCTATTGGGAGAGCACGCACAGCACGACGGCTGACTCGGCCACCTGTTTGTGTACAGCCTTCCATCGCCATGCATGTTTTGGACGGCTCGGTTACTCGTATTAAGGAAAATACGCTTTCTTCTTTGTCGTGCAACCAACCAGAAAGAGATAATGACGTCCGCTCCGCACACAAGTTCCCAGAAATGCTCACTGCACTTTAATGCCATATTATGTAGCACGGTCGAGCTGGACCGGCCTTTAACGAGCCGCCGAACATGCGAAGAAGGGGCTGAAGGCGGGCAGGGACAGACTCTCACTGCCCCCAACGTGGCTTTGGGCATATTTAAATAATCCCTCTGCCTGCCTAATCACGTGACCCATCGGAGAGAGGTGCCGACTTTCTAAACAATCCCCAATCCGACGCCTGAAATACCGGCCCTGCCTGCCAGGCAACCCGGCCTCTTATCTGGCGTCCAGGAGCAAAGGTCACTAAGGTTTGTGTCGCAGAATGGGGGGTGGGGTGAGACGGCCCAGGTAAAGTGCCTCGAACTTCTGCTCTGCCCTGCTTGGCGCCAACTTCGGAAGTGGTTAAAGGGGACACGGAAGATATCCACGAGGCAGTGAAAAACAAACAAAGGCGCGGCATTAAGGGCGAGCACGTTTACTGCTTCTGCGCCACGCAGGTCTCGTATCTTACAGTTTTATTACGTTCATATCTTAATTGCCATTTAAAAAACACAGTGGGTTTAAGCGCGCATAATTTAGATATGAAAATCTGGAAGAGAGGCAAGCCGGAAGACGTGCCTTGTATATACAGCACGTGGCCAAACTAACACTGACATGTCTGTCCAAAATCACAGCGCGGCAAGCAGCTGCGCCGAGACTGGGGCCTATTTCTGAGCTCCATCTAAAATAAGAAAAGTGTCATTCCCCGATGGAGCGACACTGTGTTCCATAGTATGTGCCTATATTGATATAGATAACCAATAGGGGGATGAGAAAACTGTCGTTCCGTCGCGGAGTGGCACTTTTCTTATTTTACATGGAGCTCAGAATCAAGCCCCTTAGCGCAGCCGTGCACTTCAAACTCCACAGAGACATGTACAAACAATTGCTGACATTAACAATAGAGGGTTAGTGCCAAGAAGCCGGCTAAACGGCAAACATTGAGCTACTCAAGAGCCCATTACAACGGCCATGCATTTCAAGGCCCACAATTTCAGGGATGGGTTATGCTTCTCTGCCAGGGGACTAGACAGGGACACGGTGGCCTGCGTTTCCCAGTTCTTCTCATGCGGCGAGGGGGGGGGGGGGGGGGCACACGCCCCGATGTTTCCGCTAAACTCGCGTGCAAGAGGCCTTTAAAAACAAAATGCCCACCTCAGCAACCTCACGCGGCCAAGTGCAGCACTTTCACACGGTGGGGTGTGACGGCCCGGGTGTTACGCGTCCGGGAAAGCAAACTTAATGAATAACCAAACCAGGCAACACAATGGACGAGCGAAGCAGCGAGCAAACACCGTCCCAGCAGCTCCTGCAGCGGCTGAAGATTAACTGTGGAGTGCGGAGTCCCACTCCGCCACTTTCTGACATAAGCATTTCAAACGCAGCCGCCCGGGGGCGCGGGGGACGCAGGAGGTGTCCCCTCTCAGAAGGTCGGCCCTCCCCCACGTGGATAATCCCCAGCGCGGGGCATACTAGACAGATCGGGAGAGCGCCTCACGAGAGGCCATGTAAAGGAGAACATGCGTGTGTGCGTCATAAGGTTACACGATCACACCTGTGCCGTCTATCTAGGCCGACACTGGCAGCTGCGAAGTGCCTGCACTTTAATTATTTATAACATAGAATAAATAGCGCACCTTCTCAGCAGGATACCGTCCTTCCACAAGGGACGGTATTGATGCTTCTCGGTGGGAGGGTGATAATTCCATTAGGGGGCAAGCAGCAGAGGCACTGCACTCTAGTGGGAGAGTATCAGCACGGCACACCACTTTCAGTGGAGAGTACCAGCACCTCTCAGTGGCGAGTCGCTTACCGCCGAGAAGTGCGGCTATTCTTCCATTAAAAGTATTGGCTTCTGACTGAGAGGTGCAAGTACTCTAGAAGTGCAGGTCCTCGGGAAACCCCAGCCCCTGTAAAGCACTGCTCAGGATTCTAACTACTGCGCAAGTGCAAAAGATGACGACCTCTTTGGGAAGAGATGACCCTACGCCTGGCCAGACTTCTCTCCGCTGCCTGGCCTGACCCCGGGCGATGGCCTTCCCTAGGTTCTGTACACGATTCCGCTCTTGCTCTGTCTAATATACCCTCTCTAGCGCTCCGAGGCCCATGGGGGCGTGTGAAAGCATTTTTTTTTTACAAATAATACACGATAATAATGATTAACGGATGGAACGGTGCAGGAGAGGTAGAAATGACAAGAATGAGATGGGGTAGAGAGAGAGAAAGAAAAGGAGGAGAGAGAAAATAAAATAAGACAAGAGGTAAAAATACAAGAAGAGAAATATGGAAAAGAAAAGGAGGAGCGGTAAAAGACAAGGAGAGAGAGGAAAGGGGAGTCTGGAAAAAGCCTGCTTCTGCAATTCCGCGCGAAATTGGGGAAGACTTGGTCGCAGAGAGTGTAGCAGTACCATGTCAGCCACTCGCCCACTCTGGGTTTTGCCCTATATTTTTAAGTTAGGCAATCAAAGGGTTACCCGCCCTCATCATAAATCGGGAGTATAAAGATCAGAATGCAATGGGGCGGTGGTAGATGTAAACTTAGGGTCGCCGTCAATACCACCTAACAACTTAGGAAGCGGCAGCGCACCTGCTGGCAGAACGCAGGAATGACAAAGACGCTCAATGCTTGGCCAGGAACATCACCCGAGGAAGTACCCTGGCAGGTCATGGCACGCGAACATTCTGCAGAACTCTTCGCCGCTCCGACAATGCAGGCCCCCAACCCCAATATATGCACCGAGCTGCCCGTTTTCAGAAGCCTATACACACAGGCACGAAGTCACAATGTCCTCTCTCTGCCTGGGCCACCACCGCCCCCCCCCCCCTGCGTCCCATGGGAAGGCTGCCGAGTGGGGGTGGGCCAGGCAGCTAGGACACAGCAGCGCCACGAGGTGTGTGCAACCACCCCCGTGTGAGAACCCGCCTGCTCTGGGGTACAACGTGTGTGCGCCATCGCATTCAAACACAGGTGCGTCAGAACAAAACAACACCCCAATGAAAGGACCGGCCAATGTGAAGTGCAGCAGAAAGTCGCAACTGTACAAAGTATCCAAACACAATGGCAGGGGGCAACAGATACAACGTGTGGCAAGGATCTGCTGTACAAAAAAAGTGCCCACAATCGCACCACAAGCAAGTGAGTGGATTTGCAGCACTTCGAACCTCATTCCTTCCATCAATAGATGTGAAATAAAAAATACCCAACTAGGCCTAACAAAAACAGTAAGCACCTGTTCAATGCAGGCCCTTAACATGGAGCAACTTGCCACCCAAGCTTAGTGAGCGTGCTGCACGCCTCACCTCTCAGCAGACACTAGCCCTCAATGCTTTAAGACAGCAGAGGGAGGAAACGGTGTGATTATGCCATGTACAGCACCCACAAGCTGCCCTTCAGCTCCAGCATGCCACCGGTTAATGACCAGCAAAACAGCAGGGCCTTAATAGAAGGTCTGTGCAAGTATAGAAAACAATAATTCCGGCCACTGCAGGAATGGGCGGTTAATATCAGCTAACGACACATAGAAGCTCCTCACACAAACAATGATCTACTGGCAGGACAGTTCCTCTGAGACTGTCTAAACATTATTCTCCGCAGACCCCACCGTTTAACATACACCTTAAATATAAGCAAGGTTGCAGCTTTGACAAGGCGGGGGCGACTGGCCAATACTAAAGTTGGAAAGTATGACATGTTATTCTTCTGGACAGTTCTGATATTTTGTACTTAAGTTGTACAGCACACAGGCACATAACACTGTTGACATTTAAGCAAGAAAACACATTTTGGTACCTTTTTTCGTCATTTCCTAAGTGTGGAGTAAAATAACAAAAATGGCCGTTATAAAAAAAGAGCCCATTCAAATGACGTCCACAGTGCACATTAAGACCCATTTGTCGCGTGGCATCTTGTGCCAATGTCTATGCCACCTTCAAAATCGAAACAGAACAAGGACATGCAGATTCATCGCCCCATTGCCAATTCTGACGAGAAGCTCGGAATTGCACCACAGCACACCGGCCTGGTGATCTGGAGGGCTGACCTGCACAGAACACTTACACAAGCACTGCACCCGACTGTTCGGAAGGGTGCCCAATCCTTTTGGACATCAGTTGTGTACATTTGTTGTTTCTGCTCTCAACAAATAGGCGCTTTCTTGACCTCTCAAACCTAAAAAAAAAAACATCTTCATGTATTCAAATCTGTCCCTGGTCCGATTGCTGCAAGGTATAGCCAGCCAGGTGCGACCCTAAGCCAAAACTAGCCTTTTAGCCAACAGCCCCTTACATTGACAGTAAGCGTCACCTACCACATTCCACGTGTGGTCCATCAAGCTCCAGCATGCTAAATACTGCAGGGCGGGCGGGGGTGGGGTGTTGACACATTGCTTTTGGTCACATGGCAATTATAGCTCTTAAGAAATCCAGCTCTAGCAGGACCCTTGGCAACATGCTGAGCGGCACATGTGTGTACTGGGGCTTTATCTCACTACACAGATTCAACCCATTTTGCTCAGGTCCTACCAGTGACAACTCAACATTGTGAGAACCATTAAAACAATTAGCTATTGGGTGCCAGAGATTTCATGAGAGTACCAGAGCCCGCCCACCAGATATGAACATTGACCCACCGGGAAAGGAAACCCCACCCTGTGTAGACAATCAAAGCGCACCATCACCAGAAAAAGTTAAGCGCTTACCTGAGACGGAGACCCTCATAAACGCCTCCAAGGGCCGGTTATTGTCCAGATCTCTGCTGAGCTTCAGCTCTCCGGTCACCGGGTCCAAGATAAGCAGGTTCAGCTCATTCCCTTGCACAAAGGAGTAGTGCAGCTTGTCCGACACATCGGGGTCAAAGGCTGGGATCTTCCCAATCACTCCAATAGGGAAGCTATTAGACTTGTTGGTCACATAGTTGTTGAAAAGTATCTCAAAGTCCTCCAGCACAGGGTCATTGTCATTTTTGTCCAGCAGACGGATGTGGACGGTGGCCCGACTCACCAAGGGAGCAGATGTAGCCTGGACAACAATGACATAATCTGTTTTCAACTCATAATCCAAATCTACTAGTGCAGTGAGGTCTCCATTGAACAGGTCCAGCTGGAACACTTCGGGCACATTGCCCTCCACAATCTGGTACATGATCTGGGCATTTGTCCCTTCATCGGGATCAGAGGCTGCAATTCTTGCCACAACAGAACCCACAGGGCTGTTTTCCTCCACGTAGATATCAAACTCATCCCTCTCAAAGACGGGAGGGTTGTCGTTGATGTCCAGCACAGTGATGTGGATGTCCACCGGGGCTTTTAATGGTGGGTTCCCTCTGTCCACAGCATAGGCTCTCAGGCTGTAGATGGGCACATTCTCCCGGTCCAGCTTTCGGGCAGTTCGGATAATCCCAGAAGTAGGCTCGATGTAGAAATCGCCTTCTCCATCATCCCCTCCTTGGAAGCTGTACATCACCCTCCCATTCAGCCCTGAGTCCCTGTCCGTTGCCGAGACCTGCAGCACGCTTGTGGACATGGGCACATCCTCAAATACAGATCCCTGGTATCTATCCCTTAAAAATTGTGGGGCATTATCATTGGAATCCAAGACAAGGATCTCAACATACGTGGTGTCTGATTTTTGCGGGATGCCATTATCTTTTGCTGTTATTGCCAAGGTATACGAGGCCTGGTCTTCATAGTCCAGCTCCATCTGTGTTGTAATGGTTCCTGTGTCTGGGTCAATTCGGAATTGGGGAATGTTGTCTTCCATGATATATGTGATCCTGGAGTTCTCGCCTGTGTCCTCGTCTGTGGCACTGATGGTTACGATAGAAGTCCCCACTGGCCTGTCTTCACTTATACTGACTGTGTAGTGAGAGCTCTGGAAGACAGGCCTGTGGGTGTTGGCATCAGTTACATTGATGTAGACTTGGACCATGTCAGAACGTGTTCCATCCGAGGCAGTGACTGTGAGCACGTACTGGCGCTCCTGTTTGTAATCCAGCGGCAGTGCCAGTGTGATGAGGCCACCGCCACTCTGGCTAGTGATAGCAAAGCGGTTTCTGGTATTGCCGCTGGTAATCTGGAATGTCACCACACTGTTCACATCCTTGTCCACGGCTGTGAGAGTCAGTACACTGCTGCCAACTGCTGCATCTTCGTTCAGCCTCAAGTGGTAGACCTTCTCCGTGAAGGTAGGGTTGTTGTCGTTCACATCCAACACAGTGATGGTCACGCTGGCCGAGGAGGTCATGACGGGCACACCTTGGTCTCTTGCCTCCACCCCGAAATTGTAATACTCCACAGTCTCCCTGTCCAGCTCAGAAAACACAGTTATCCAACCAGTGTTGTTGTTAATAAGAAATGGGAAGTTTGGCGGGGTGTCCACCAACCGGTACTGCAGACGGGCATTGTCCCCTGCATCCGCATCATTGGCCTGGATGTGGACCACTGAGTAGCCTATGGGTACATTCTCCAGCACTGTGGCCTGGAAGGGGGTGCTGACAAAAATGGGCGCATTATCGTTGACATCCACTACCTGCACCAGGACCATACCGGTGGTGTTGATCAAGGGAGGTCTCCCACCATCTTGAGCCTTTATTCGCAGACTGTACTCACGGCTTGTCTCGTAGTCCAACGGGTTGATCACGTCAATATTGCCGGTGAAGGAGTGTATGAAGAATTGGCCCTTGATGTTGCCGCTTACAATGCTGTAGTGGACCTGTGCATTGTTGCCCTGGTCCCTGTCAGTGGCCTTCACCTGCAAGATCTGAGTATTGATAGGAACGTTCTCGGCCACCTGCACCACATACCGCTTCTCTGTGAACTGTGGGTAGTTGTCATTCTCATCTTCGACGGTAATGTAAACTGTGGCAGTGGCACTTCTTGGGCCGGGGTCCTTGCCCTGGTCGTTGGCTTCGACAATCAGTTGGTAGTTTGTCTCAGACTCGCGGTCAACTGCTGCCCGGGTCTTGACCACACCAGACCGAGGGTCAATGTCAAAGATGGCCGGCCCATCACCCACGCCAAGCAGCCTGTAGAGCATGTTGGCATTGGAGGGCGCGTCGCCATCGGTGGCGCGGATGGTCAACACTTCGTAGCCAAGTTCCAGGTTCTCGCGGATCCGCTCCCGGTACTCAGACTGCTCGAAGACTGGCCCGTGATCATTGGTGTCACTGACTGTTACTGTCAGGTAGGTGGTGGCCGAGCGGCGGGGCGAGCCGAAATCGGTGGCACTGACTTTCAGCACATGGGTATCCTTGGTCTCGCGATCCAGTGCCTGGCTGGTGCTGATGGCACCTGTCTCGGCATCAATTTCGAAGTAGTCATTAGATCGACTGTCGAAGAGTGCTTCCATGATGTACTCAAGGCGCCCCGCCTCTCCCGTATCCGGGTCAGAGGCACGCAAGGTGATGACCCTGGTGCCGGCCGGTTCATTTTCGGGAACAGACACCTGGTAGCTGGGCAACTGGAACTGGGGGCTGCTGTTGACGCTCCTTTTGCGGAGCCGGGCGCGCGGGACAGCAGCCTGGAACGGCCCCGCTCCTGAGGCTCCACCAAGGTCCCGCGAGCCTTTTAACTTCACCCGCACACGTACCACCCCCCCAGCGGCATGAAGCAGAGGGCATTGCAGTTCCACCTGTGCCTTTTGCCCAGGCAGCAGGCAGGTTTCCTGGTTCAATAGTCCGCCGCACCCCCACGGGCAGCGGCAGCCCCCTAGGTCCTGCAATGCCGACAGAGCCTGCAGCAGCAGGTGATCAGCGCGCAGGCAACGCGGGGGCAGGAGGCAGCGGACGCTGATGTCGGGCTGCCCCCTGTCCCGCTTCCGCCGGTACTTGATGAAGCAGTCCTGTCCGTGCACGTAGACGCCCAAGCGCAGGCAGATGAAGGTGTCCGTTCTCCGGGAAGCGATGCGCAGCTGCAGCGGAGCGGGGTGGCGGCGTAGCAGATCGCAGTCCGGGCGCCTGGAGACCCGCAGCGCCCCGTCGCGGGTCTCAGTCACCGGCCGGCCGCCGGGGTCTAAGCTGTACACCCAGTCCGAGGCGGGGCCCCTGTCCGGGGCGCGTAGATCCATGCCCGGGATGGCGGGCGGCAGCAGCAGAGCCAGCAGCAGCAGCGCCCAGAGGCAGGAGCGGGCTCGCAGCGCCGGCCACATCTCCCGAGCCCGCCGCGGGAGCCCAGCCCCGCGGCCGCACAATCCATGAACGTCCCGGGGCGTCAGCGCCCCAGTGCCACTCTCCACAGCCCGAGCAGGGGACACCGGCAACTCCTCACCTCAGTCACTCTTCGCAGGAAAGTTTAAACTGATTCAAAATGGCTCCGGCGCGCAGCTCACACGCCCCCTCCTCCTCCTCCTCCCCCCCCCCCACGCCCGCGGTATTAACATAAACTCCTCGCTGCTGACATTCCCGACACTGCGGTGCCCACTCAGGAGAGTGCGAGCTGCCCGTCACCCCACGAGGCTCTCTTCACTAGAGGGGGGCTAACAGATGCAGCGTGGAGAGAGCGCCGCTGGTGGGCGCACGGCCTGGAACACCTGTGCCACTCGGAGACCATCTCAAAGTCTCAAGCCGTGCGTCTGAGGGACAGGTCAGGACTTGTGATGCAAGCGAGCATGCGGATGAACAGTAGCGCCCAGGAAAATCCCTCGGCTCTGTTGCCGACAGCGATTGACAGTGACTCTTCTGTCAAAGAGCTTTCTATGGACAGTTCAATTCGGGCCAGCATTTTTATATCCCTAAAACCTAGGGACATTCAGGGGCTGAGGGTAATGCATCGTGTATAGTCCACTTTACAGCATCATTTAGTTTTGTAATATTTTTATGCTGTGGTGTAAAGGGGGACTGAAGACTATGTCATTAAACATAAACGCTTGCAATAAGGCGAAATAGATTAATTATGTAGTAGTCTGTATTGAGATGACCACAATTGGCTGTGAACAGCGCCAGCCTTAGGGCGGGGACGCCCGGGCAACCACCCGGGGTGCCTTTAGCGCCCCGATACACCAGCTTGGGGGAGTCTTTCAATGTCCCCACTGAGCTGGCTTGGTGGGAGAAGGCGTGGCAAGCGTCCTATTGAAGCTAAATGCGCCCCGCTCTTGTGCTGGCGCCAGGCATTCCCACGCAGGAGCAAGGTGCATTTCATATTTAATATCAATAGGTCGCCAATGCTTTTGCATCAGCGCCCTATTGAAGTGATTACCTACCTGCTCGGCGCAGGCGGTTTTCATTAGAATAGGGTGCTGATGCATTAGCATCATTGCCCTATTCCAGTGATTAACTCCCTGCGGGGTGAGGTGCCACATTTTTGTTTCACTTCCCAGCGGAGCTGCCGCTGCTAAGACACGCCCTGGCTGTGAAGCGTACACGTGCATTCAGGGTCGACTGGTCTGCAGGGAACTCTGAAGATTTTCTGGCGGGCCTCTGCGTCATGGGCTCTTTTGTGTGGGTACCCTGGTTTTCTACTCCTCTCACCCATGCAGCCAGCCTCCCTTCCACATCTCTCTCTCTTTAGCCCCCCACATTCCCTTGAAGGAAAGTATTTGTTATAAAGCTTCTGGTATGTTATGCCTAACTCTTAGCAAATGTTTTGTCATCCATCCCTCAATAGGGGCACATGTGCTTTAAAATAAACGTTATGTAGCAAATGTATCAAATATTATTGTGGGACCCCGCCTCCACCCCAGTGCAATTGGTTTATGCATTGGATGGTAGCACTGAATCCACCCTACCTGAGACTGGGCACCTCTGTGTCCTGCCCTGGTTGCTTGTAGATCTCTTGCTGCCAAAGTGCCCCCCTCCCCTGCCCCTGTGCTAGCTCCTTTGTATATCCACTTCCCTCACTGTGTATCTTCTCCTACGACTTGTAAAGTGCTCTGTTGCTTCCTGAAACTAGGTCCACGCTCTATAAATACCCAAGTAATTATAAAAGTGGAGAAAGCACATTCTTAAATCTGAGCATGTACCAGTCCTCCATGGAATCTCCGCCTTTTCATTCAGTAAGCACGGTCCTTCAGTAAGCACGGTCCTTTGCACTTTGTAATGGAATTAGCTCTCAAATTGGTCCTCATTGGCAGGACCTTCTAGCTTCTAAAACTAGTCCATGGTCAAAGAATATATCTCCCTTCCTTGGGGTGACCAGACGTCCCAATTTTGCCTGTACGGTCCCGGTTATTGGTGCTCTGTCTCCCCCTTTCTCAAGATTATGTTTCCATTGGAAACTGCAGTGGTCCCGGTTCTTTGTAGTAGGTCTTTATTGCTGGCAGGCAGGAATGCACAATCTGACACATAAGAAATGCTGCATTTTACAACTTAAGATAGTGTTAGTTTGTGATAAATTAATGATATGTGTTTATTTGAACATTAACACTTAATCCCCCTTCTCCTTTAAAACCTCTACTGAAGTGTAGTGCCTTGACAGCCACTTTCAAGAGTTAGTCCTACTTTTATGTTAGTTGCCTGTCTCGGTTGTTTACTTTTAAAATCTGGTCACCCTACCCTTCCTACAATTTATTTCAGTCTAATGGCGTTCAAATGAAAGTTGCTTTTTAAGATCCCACAGAGCTCGTGGCAAACCTGAACGCTGAGAGTGCTACGAGTGAGCGCCATTAAAATGTTCGAGTTGGGGGGCCCTGCAGGCAGAGGCGGACTGGCCTTTAGCGATGGAACCCTGGAGATTTCCCACTAGGCCTCTGCGCCCTGGGCCTCTTTTGGGTTTTAACCTATTTCATTTCCACATTTTCCACATAGGAAAAGAGTTAGGATTGCTGAAAACGTGTAATATGAGTCCACTTTGAAAGTTATTTCCAGGGCCTCTTTTGGTTCGCAGTCCACCCCTGCATGCAGGACCCATTTCCACTGCCAAACTCATTCAATCAATATTTGCAACATTCAGTCATTATAAGACAAATGCTGATATAATATTCAGCTTTGCCTCATGTTTGTATCTCCTCCTAGTACCCTTCCACTAATGCGCATGCCCTGTAAACAAGTGGCTTCCACTGAACAGACTCGGTGTGAGTACGAATGCTTAGTAACCTTAGTAACCCTGGACCTTATGCCTTGGTTGGCCCCCTGCTATCTTCTCCATAGGTCGACCCACTGCGGGTTTGGGATTTGCCCATACCCCTGCCTGCCCTGTCGGGAATTCCCGTTTAGCATCTTACCGCGGCTGCTCCTGGGCCGGTTGCTGACACACACGACGTTTTAGAACTCTCATATACATACTGCTAGGCATACAAGTTCAGCTGCATCCCAGAACTGGTCCTTTGAGCCCAATTCTGTGGACATGATTGGGATTGTAGACAACTGGACGTTCACTTGTTATAATGTCGCTGGACAGGCTAGTCTTCAAGAGCCAAAAGCCACAGTTGCAAACGGGTGCATGGGGGAGGTGGGTGGTATTTTTTGTAATTTTTCGTGCATTTCTTTGTGTCCCCAAACGAGTGCCATGGCTTCACTCTGCTATCAGCCTGACAGATGTGTTTTCCACATGGGCTGTGGGCTGTAGCAGCAGGAGCAGGCCCTGGCTGGTGTAAGGAGAGGGAGCCCTGCCCAGCCGCTTCTCAGGCCCCGGTCAGTGTTTAGCAAGCGGCTTAGCAGGGGAAAGTGCAGGTGGCTTGTGTCGTCTCTATGGAGACGGGAACCCTCAACAAGCTTCGAGCAGGAGAGCCGGCTGGGCGGGGCAGGGCAGAGCGCCGCCTCCTGTTCTTCCTCCACCCACACAGAAGTGCGACAGGCCTCTATCGCCCTCTACCGGCTCCACAAAGCTGTCATCTCAATGGTATTGCACTGAGCTTCTTCAAACAATGTGTCGATCAATTTCGAGCGGTTGTGGCATAAAACCCATCAGGTGCTCGACCGAGAAATGTATGAGACAACCGGCCATGAAACTCTCCAATTTAAAAAAGAAAAGCGGACTGAAGGAGACATGAAGGGGTAACATTTATACCGCATGGCGAATAATTCACTCAAGTGTCGGAGTTCAAACGAATAATCCGTTCCATCGAAGTAAATAATGCAGCCTTTTCAAGGCACAGGGCACGTGGATTTTAAATTATTTGGGGTACTACAATACTGCAGTTGGAAAACCTGCAATCAGAAATGAAATGTTCTAACCCTTGAATAACTACGCGTTTCTTGCATTCTTGCCCTCCCCGAGAAACATGTACCTCCTATGGCATGCGATATTGTTTGAAGCTAAAAACAAGAGGGCGCCCAGGTGCCATGGGCCTCTCGGTGGAGCTTGGCCGGTGCGATCTCCCAGGAAGTCGCGGAATGAGCCGACGGTGATGGGAAAGCGAAGCACGGGGCTCAACAGCACACGGGGCACGCCTGTGTCGAGCTTTTTCTATCACTCCCTTTAACCACCAACGAATTCTGTAGTGGTGCTTTTTTTTGCAGCAGTGCCGAATCTTATTCATAAAGGGTGGTCGAGGGAGGGGGCAGCATTAAATGGTAAACATGTATCATACAGCCCTTAGTACCGCGTTTTCCGTGCTAGCTGCCTGCTGGTACTATTCATTGCTATGGTTCACAGTTCCGGGGCTCCCTGAAGTATGAAGTGGAGATTGGCGACCCTGCATTGCCCGAACTCATTGCATTGGTTGCCTCCAGTTGGGACAGAGGCCACAGCAGCGCGGTTAACTCGCCGAGCTACCTTAAGCCGCGATACCAAACTTACAGTGGGAAGTTAGTCACCTTGTTTCTGCAACTTATTGTTCGAGCCTGATGCACTCTCGAATGACCCCCCCGCCACCCTTTACGCGAGGCCGACACAGTTCGGAGAGTCCAGTCCGCATTTTTTTTTGCCAAATGGGTCTACAAAATGCCGACTCTGCCAGAAATCCGACATCTATCAAACGAGGCCCTCAACTTCCAAACACTGCTGCACCTCAGAGGTGTGTATTATGCAATGTGAAATCATCTATTTTCTCGCAGGTGACTTCTTATTTGACAATCATGTTGTGAATTACACAAGTTGTGCTTCTGAAAATAGGATGGCAATACAAACGTGCATTTCCGAGATAGCTTTTAGAAAGCGAATTGATCAGATTTGGAAAATTGTGTTAGAAACTAAAATAAGTAGTCTACGCTTTGTAGAGCATTTGCCTCCCTACTCGTCACGCATCCGACTAGTGCAAACGCTGTTCGGGACACACATCTTTGTTTAATCTTCACCACGCGGGGCGGATGTGTGCAGAGTGGGAGCTGTGAACCAGTGGCCACGGTGTCACAGATCACACGTCAGTCGAAAGAGAGCAATAGAGTATTTCAATAAAAAGACCACTACAGCATGACAAGCATCGACAAAGCCAATAGTTTGATCTTTTGATAGTCAATGTCAGGCGTTCACTATTGCCAAGCATTGCAATGATGCGCCCGGTTACAGTCACGGATTGCTTTGCTACTGGCAGCACGTGACTAATACATTAGCACAGTCTTTAGGAGCTTACAAGAGTGGCCTTTTTTTGCATACAAGATCCTAAGTAGTGGCATCATTGACAGGGATTACTGAACACTGACAACCAGCGAAACTGTGAAGACACACACGTTCACATGCATGAGGGCCACTCCTGTCCTTCCTCGCACAAGCATTCAAATAAACCATGCCCTGCTTCCTCTGTTCCCAAAACTAAACCCTTCTTCTTGCAGAACCCAAAGTGCCAAGAAGCCATATCAATGGCAGTAAGCACTATACAGTTAGATCGAGTAACATAACATCTCAGTTACTCCTCGCATTCCCTTGTTTTGACATGGAAAGTTCAGCAGTTCACACCTGTTTTGCAGTCCAAAACCCAGGTAGTCACCCTATTGGCCTCTTTTTCCATGAAACGTCCAGGTGCTCACTCCATTACCAGTTATTGTTATAAAATGGCCAGCCTCCCATATCATTGCCCTGATACTTTAAAGTGAAACAATGCATTCATGGCTAGAGCACACCTACGCAGGCAACACCTAACAGCCCAAACTAAAAACAATCACTGCAGTCAGTGGCATCTGAACCCAGATCGCTGACCCCGAAGGGCCATTACTTAGCCAGAAACCGAACAGGAGTTACAGTTACCCTGCAACCATACATATATGATGGCAGGATAAGCATTACATTCATGCAGCTTTAAACTAGGAGCTCTGTTTGGTCTTGTGGCTAAGTGCTAGGTCTTTAAGATGGGAGACCTCGGGTCGTGTACCAACAAACTATATTACAGCTTTATACACTGAAAACATGTCAGCGTCGATAGATTCCTGCGCCCCGATGGCAGCGGCGAACAGGGCGCATGCCGACAGGAGATCCACAGCAACCTGCCGCGCCAAAATGTGCAGCGTCAAAGGCGCTCAGCCAAAACCTCCTGCTTCATAGTATAGCCGGAGCTGGACATATTGGCGTGGCCAGTTCGGCGTGGGCCGCTTCAGCGCAGATGTTTTGCCACAGGAGCCAGTTTGGCGAGGCCAGTTCGGCATGGGGACGCTACGATGCCAGTATGTTTTGGCGCAAAGAATGCAATTATTTTTTCTAATGATAGAGTCGCGCCAAAACATACAGCAATATGTAACTTTTTTTTTTTGCGTTTCCAGATAGCAGCGTCCCTTTCATATTTTCCGTCTTCTGTGTCTACAATGTGTACTCGGCCTCCGCGGGCAGTCAGGAAGTGTTGGGTTCTGTTGCCAAGTTGAAATCAGGTGGCCACTATGACAGTGCCATCCAATTAAAACTTGACAACCTCCTCTTTTTCAATATTCTTCCGAGGAGCTGTAGACATACAATCAGGAAGAGCCAAAAACCAAAATGATTAATTGTCACAAATGAAACACGTTAACAGGTATAGTGCTTGTCAATGAGCGTCATTTGTGCCAAGTAATCCATTTGTAGGCGTGAGGACATTTAGACATGGCTGCAATTTCAGCCACATTCAAACGTCCCTCGTGCCAAATTGACGGCGCCAGGCAGTCTTCTCTGCCGAAATGGGCGCACCAAAATGGCTGCTGCGCTGAAATGGTTGCACCAAATGGCGGCACCAAAACAGGGTGTACCGTAGTATAGCATGGGAGCACATGGAAATTAGTGCAGCAGTGACACCCAGTGGCCAGTCAAAGAACAGCATTTTATTACATATAGGAAAGGTAGCATGTGGAAAGCAGTGCAGCAGGGACACCTGGAGGCCAGTCATAGGACAGCATAGGATCATGCATGGGGAGGAAGTACGCGGGACAGGAGTGACACCTGGAGGCCAGGTAGAGAACATCTTTGGATGACACATGAGGTGCCACACTCTGCATCAGTGACTACTGATGCCAGGCACAGGAGGGCATGTTATAACAAATGGGGAAGGAGCACACCGAAAGATGTGCAGCTGTAGATGAGGTCCCAAATATAGCCTGGGCTCCAGCCACCCATGTCGAAATGCCAGAAGCATACACGCCAAGATATGTGACATATAAGGAGCAAATACACCAACAGAGAGCCACGGTGGGGCTCTGTCCAGTACCCATCAGAGGGACATGTATACCTATTGAAGCGTCAATAACCAGACAACCGTGGGCTGCAAGGTATCCACTGAGACAACCATACCAGCAGCTGATACGAAATGAGGATTACTTACAAACAGTCCCTGAAGAGATCCAGAGAGCCTTAATGGAGGGCAGATGGTGACAACAAACGAACACAAACAACGAATGAAAAGCTGACACACAAGGACTAAAAACAAAGAGTAACGATGTAATGGACATATAAGAAGAAATGATGTTAGCAAACAGAAATGTAACCTTGAAGTAAGATGAAAATATGCAACTAACTGAATACATGCGAACAGGCTTGGAACGCAAGAAGCAAAGAAAAAAGGTACTGCTTGCAATGCTTAGAAGAATAGAGCGGCATTGATCCAAGTATATATCTACCTCAATGAAGCACGCTATACAAGTGCGACTCCATTTTGTAAAAGCAGAATTAAGCCCAGGCTGCAAGGGACTAACAAGGCCAAGATTCATATTCCAGCCAAAACCAAAGGAAAGAGAGGAATCGAAACTTAGTAAGAAGCAGCTCAATACCTGGGAATTCGAGGTCAACGCCAGGAAGGGGGGAGTACGGCAACTCTGAAGAATCGAAACTTCAGAAGCATAGCAGCCAGCCAGTGAAGGTCGAGATAAGGAGGCCCCATGCAGGTGGCGAGGCTATGGAAAAATCAAATACACGAATAAGAGGGAAAATTAAGCATATTCACGGTGAACAGACACGTGGCCAGCCAAGGGCAAAGAAGTACCAACGTCTGATGTCACCCAGAACCCGAGGATGCCATAACTTTTCCTGAGAAGAACTACAGTTTCGAGGCCATCCCTAGCCAACTAATTGACACCTAGCCCTAAATGTACTGATTGATGGAATGGAGGCAAGGTGAATCGTGGGGCACTCCGCATCTGGGTGTCCCTTCTGCATGCTGCTAATTAAAGTGGAGATTTATGACTACGGGTGTAACCCACCCAATCACAATGGACCAAATAATCTAGGGTCTTATAGCTGGTAGAACCAATAAGACGTTGTAGTTGTAGTGACGTCTATCACGAGTGATGTAGTGGGATGCGCATAGACGCCCACCCGATAAGAGCTATCCAATCGCATGCTCTGTTACCATATACAGATACACCTATACTTAAGTTACCTTTCCGACCAATAGAATTGCATGACAAACTTATGAGTTTTGCACGTCAACTGATGATGAATTTTGCCCATAAAAGTTGGTGTCTGAATGAAGAATTTGGGAGTTGAAGCGAGACAGGCGATCACATCATTGATGATTACCTTTTGTTTCCCTGTTTTTTGTACTTGTCATTAAACAGACTTCCCTTTGCCAAACTATTGAGTTGTCCTTATTGAAGTGTGTTGGAGTAAGTGAATCCAGCACCCCCATTCCTCACATGGTGCAGCTATCTTGTCTTACAGGTACTAGAGGGTGAGCTCGGACCTATGGGCCCGTCAGAGGATGCTCTACCCTCCTGTACATTTGGTAGCGTGAAGATGGTTCGACCATCAACTATTGATTAATGAATACAAAGACACCCATAGACCTATGGCACGAAGTAACTTTAGACCTTCGGCAATATCACAAGTCCTTCCCCATTCAGCTGAGTAGACTCAGAAGCTTCCCGTGAACAATGATAGAAGTAAGTTCATCAAATCTGCAGTAGGTCTGAAGGAAACTGCCTTTCCAAGCATAACCCTTCTCATTCCCATGGGCAGCGGATCAGACGAAAAGACCGCAAGAGGTGGGAAAAGGAGGGGCAGTGATCCCGAAGTGCCAGAGAGGAAAAGATGCGAGCGGTGACTGAAACAATAAACTCATTACTTTGGCAAATGTCTTGTAGGCATTAGAACAAGTAAGGGAAAGGTAACGGAGGGTGGCAGAGAAAAATAAAAATAGTCAGAAGTAGAGAAGACTGTATATATATAAGGGGTTAATGACTCGAGTATAATAGATAAAAAGTTGGTTACCGGGAGAACACCCAAGATAAAAAGTTGGTTACCGGGAGGACACCCTAGATAAAAAGTTGGTTACCGGGAGGACACCCGAGATAAAAAGTAGGTTACCGGGATGACAGCCGAGATAAAAAGTAGGTTACCGGGAGGACACCCGAGAGGAAAAAGTAGAGGATACCGGGAGGGCACCCGAGAGAAAAAGTAAGAGGATTTTCCTTGTTCCTGCGCTTTAATGCAGCGGTCGAAGAAAGGTGAACTCAGAGCCCACATTATAGGGGACGATTAGGCTACAGTGACGATTAAAGGCGGCACTAATGGGGTTCGTTTAAACCCCATGTCGGGGTATTGATTAGAAGGAAGGTATATGTGTGTCTAGCTGGTGTTCATCTAGTCTGTCAAATGTCTGTCATACGTGTCCTGTTATATGTAAAACGTAAAGAACTGTATCATTGATTGTTTGAAATTAAGTTTGGGCTTTACGCGATTCCGTATCTAAGAGTGAATCGCCAATGAATTGATATTCTTGAATAAAGTGATGATATAGAACTTTTGTGGGAAATATTGGATTGGAGCTTGCATATTTGGTGCTCGCTCATACTGTTGAATGTGTGAAAATTGCATAAAATAGTGTTGGTAACGAAAGTTGAGAATGGAAGAGGTTACCCACCTTGCCCATTTGTGCAAGCAATTACCCAAGCACGCGCTCAAGCTCAAGAAGTATAGTGCGGAGTGAGTTAAGGGTACTGCCCATAAAATGTTTATGCCGTGGCCACAGAACACGTCTTTATCTAAAGCCGTCTTACAGCATATGATGACTGGATATGCATGCCACACACACAGGCAAGAAACTAAAGAAACGTCTTGCTGTTCTAGAACTGTGGAAAATGTTTGAACAGCCAAAGGAGGAAGAGCCTCCTGCAGATTGGATACTAAACGTATGCACGGAGGGGGGTGAGACACCTACCGCGCCACCAGCCCCGCCTGAGCCAGAGATCGAGGGGAGTAAGTCAGAGGGACTCTACCCATTAAGAGAGCTTAAGGCAGCTACAGGGTACAGCAACCCTGTGTATGAGTCACCTACGTACAGTAGTGACGAAATCAAGGAGAAGGAGCAGGAAATTAATCTTACCGCCGCAGTCCTGAGGGACAAGGAGAGATGCGATGAGGAGAGGAAAGATGAGGCACAGAGTTGTGCACATCTCGTTAATGAAAGAGAGAGAAAGAAATGGAAGGGAAGCGACGGCAGAACTGATGAGATAGCATTCGCAAAAGATGAATGGATGGAAGGACAGATTTTGCTGAAACTTGATGGTAAAGGAAGTGATGATATAAGGCCGAGAGAGAAGTCTGATGAGGCACAGAGAAGGGAAAAGGAGAAGGAAAAGGAAATGAGGCATGAGAGAATAAAAAAGAAAGGTAGGCTGAGGCGAGAACAGCTATATCGCGAAGAGCAAGGAAAACCACTCAGTCGCAAACAACGTGTAGCCTATGCACAGTACAGACAGAACATGCAAAGATTGGAAAAAGAGCAAAGAGTATGTGAAAAGAGAATAAGGAGATGGGAAGAGGAGGAAGTTAGAAGGGCAAATGAACATAGAAATGAGAGAAGAAGAGAAGAAGATAAGACTAAAGAAGAAGCGAGGAAGCGCAAGGAAGTCGATGGTGATATAGAACGCAAACACAGACAGAGGGAACGGGATCTTGAATATTTGGAGCGGGAAGTTCCCAATCCTGTTGTAGAATGGGAAGACATCAAAGAGTTCTTCCCTGCAAATGAGTCAATATCAGGCGTGAATGGGGCAAATATTGAAGATGACTTTGACACCAGAAGCATTGGGGAAACGATTGATAAAATATACGATGAAATGGGGCTGCAACAAATTTCCCAAGGGGGAAGGGAAGATGAGCACTTGGAAAGCACTCAGCTGTATGACACTGAGGATGTCACCCGAAGTAGTGGGAGCAGGGGACTGTCCCTGGTTAGGTTAGAAATTAGTAAGAATGAAGAAGATGTAAGGAGTTGCGTGAACTGGAAACAATTAGCGTCCGACTCCGGTGGGGAAACGGAGGACAAGACACACGAAGAAGGGAGACGACGCAAGAAGTGGCCCCCAAGAGACAAAGGGGTACGGTGGTCAGACACTAGCAAGTCCGTACCTAGGGCATCGGAGTTCACCGCGCAGCCTGGCCGACATGAGGGAATACCCCGCGGTCAGAGGGGGGAGCCAGCACCTGCCTATGTAGACAGATTGAGGACATTGCCAGGTAGACGGTGATGCGGGAATGCTATCCCAGCGATAGACAGGAGAGCTATGGGGAAAGAGAAGGAAGACTGCGCATTTCATTTCCTGCTGCTAGAAAAGGGGGGCGCAAGACCACAATATACACCATGGCCACACATGGATCGAGAGAACTTGAAAAACAAGCTTCCAATGCTGACTTCAGGAGCCGGGAAATGGATACACAAGTTAGAAAAAATGACAGGGGGTGTCACGTTGGCTATAGGGGACATTAAAGGTCTCCTGATCGCCATACTGAGTGAGAGAGCAGATGATGTATGGAAGCGGGCTGGGTACCCTGGGATAACCATAATTAACACTACCCATGACGGATCACCATTCAATAATTGTAGAGCAGCAGCATGGAAAGCGCTACGAGTGCTGTACCCAGACACTTCCAATATGGGAGCTATAATGAGTCAAAAAATGAAAGAGTCAGATGATCCTTTGATTTATATCCAGAATTTTCAAGAAGCATGGGTGCCCGAAACGCATGAATCTTGGACGAAATCTATCCCTGTATTCTACCATATAGTGTGCCAAGGGTTGCCAGAACCGGTGCAGAAACAGCTCAAGAAATTGGTAGGAGTAGAAGCTAAACCGTGGGCCGAAATACAGTTGACAATTGCACACTACTGTAGATTGTTGCAAGAAAAGAACAGAAAAAAGGAGGCAACTCGTAAAGGTGAGGAAGCGAAGCTGGTGCAAAAGACACTCTCAAAGTATGCTCCTGAGGGAGCCATGCTGACAAACCCAACTGAGCCAAGCCCGCAACAAGTGACCAACCCATTGCAGAATAACCAGGGTAGCGCAGGATTTTACCTGAGGGCTCGGGATTTTAGAGGAAGAGGATGGCAGAGTATTCAGGGAGGGTTTCAGAGTAATCAGGGAGGTTTTCAGTATAATCAAGGTGGCTTTCGGAGTGTGCAGTTGGCCAGTCCAGCTATGCCAGATGGATAGATGGCCCGACCACCGCCAGTGTGTTGGCTGTGTGGAATGACAGGACATGTGGTGTGCGTGTGCAGAAGCCAGGGCATGTGGCAAAATGGCCAAGGGATGGGAACAGCCATGGTGAGTCAGCCTGCAGTCCCACAGCAAGGCAATGCACAGAATCATGCAGTGCAGCAGCAGGCGCCAGGCTTGCAGCAAGGTACGCCGCAAGGGGTTCAACCCTCGAATATGGGGAATTTGCCACAGGGGCAATCCCAACAGGCATCGCCGCAAATGTTGCAGGGCACTAACTCCGGAGGGGGAGTCAACCCTGGGAATGGGGGAAATCCACAAGTATACAGTGGACCAAACCTATATATACAATAGGATAGCTCACGGGAAACTCTGATGTGCTCTATCCTATCAGTGACACCAGACCCTAACAAGGAACCTAGGGTAAATGTCATCATAGGGGGGAAAGAATATTCCTTCTTAGTTGACACGGGTGCAACACGCTCGTGCATACGAGAAGGTACGTTTTCCTTGTCCGGCAAGGCCTTAGACACTCAGAGTTTTACAGGAGCTCACAGCAGAGCTCCCTTTACGGACAATCTCCCAGTCTCTGTGGGAAAATGTGCGATGAATGTACCCCTGGTATATTCACGCCAGACCCCAGTAAACATTTTGGGTCGAGATTTAATGATAAAGTTGAATATGACTATATCGTTCACAGAGAGGAGGGCATAGTATGCTCCACTCCAGGAATGCATTATTCTAACTTGTGCAAAATGATCAGAGCATACTCCGGGCGCATAGCCATGAGAGCTATAGCATTAGAACCGGAAGTCTTCGCATATGGCGTGCGTGTGCCTATGGCGGGATTGCCAGGCCTCGCAGATAGAACTATGAGAACCCCTGATGAGTTTCTATTCAGACCAAGAATACCTATGCATGAAGCAGGGGACAAGTATTTTCCTTATCGATACATATTGCAGCAGCATGAGGGAAGGTAGTAATGGTCGAAGGGTACGATGATGAAGGCAGACAATGGTGTGCAATTATCGCCATTGAAGAAGGGTACCGAGTGACTGAAGTCACTGATGATCTGTTCGAAGAACACCCTGACTCAGCAGAGACTAGGGTGAAGGTGAGTCTCATATTTTCGGTCAAAATGATCAAAACGAGAAGTGCCACAGAGATTGATGTTGACACTGATCCACCCCACATACTTTGATGACGATATGGCCCAGGTGCCTGTCTCGGTATGGACTAAAGGACCCTATGACGTAGGTCTCCTGAAAGGAGCAGGAGAAGTGAAAATTAAATTGAAACCAGGGGCAATTTTACCAAGGGCACAACAATATCCCATGTCCAGAGAAGCGGATGAAAGGATTGCGAAGACAATTTCCGCCATGATGGAGCAGGGCATCCTTGTGACGTCAGAATCACCCTGCAATACAGTGATTTACCCCGTCAAGAAATCAAAGGGAGGGTTGTGGCGTTTAATCCAAGATTTAAGAGCATTAAACAATATTGTTGAAGCTGAGTTCCCTATAGTCCCTAATCGATCTATGATCTTGTGTAACATACCGATCAAGGCGAAATACTTCATGGTGATTGATTTGAAAAATGCTTTTTTCTCAATCCCGCTGGACCGTGACTCACAAGATCTGACGTCCTTCACGTTCAGACAAATAGAAGTACGAGGTTGCCGCAGGGGTACTGTGAGTCCCCATCCATTTTCAACAGAGTCTTGCAAATGGACCTAGTTAACATTACAGTAGACAGTTTTGTTTTGCAGTATGTGGATGACATTCTGATCTGCAGCACCACTGAAGAACAATGCAGGTGCGATCTATCCAGCTTCTCACTATATTAGCTGAGAAAGGATATAAGGTTGACAAAGAAAAGTTACAATATTGAAGCTATCATGAACGCGGCTAAGCCGCTCACTATAAAACAAATGCAGAGCTTCCTAGGCCTGTGCAACTATGTTAGGGCATGAGTCTTCGATTACAGCTCATATACCAAGCCCTTGCTCTAGGCCCTGAAGAAGCGATGGAAGAGGGGTTCACAGAACTAAAGAGAGCAATTTGCGCGGCTCCAGTTTTCGGGATTCCTAATTATGCAGAGGAATTCTATCTGTTCTCGCACACGAATGGCAATGTTATGACGGCAGTACTCGCTCAAAAAACCTCGTTGGGTTACAAGCCCCTGGCCCATTACAGTGGGAATCTGGACCCAGTAATGAGAGGCCAGTTCCCATGCGAACAAAGCTTAGCTGCCGCAGCGTTCGCCATAGAGAAGGTGACAACTATTGTAATAGGATGCTCCATGACGTTATATCTTTAACACTTATTATTTGCCATATTAGAGAAACCAAAAGGTACATTGACATCTCAAAGGGCCTCTGCCTATGAGGTGATCATATCAAATCCATCAATCAAAACAGTTTGATGTAAAACAGTGAATCCAGCCACGTTCCTAGCAGAGCCAGTCACTGAAGGAGAGCCGATACATGACTGCGCAAACTATGAGGAATTCTATGATGAAATCCTCATGATAAAGGAAAATGCCCTGGCATGTGGTGAAATTTTGTTCATTGACGGTTCTTCAAGAATCAACCAAGAAGACGGAAAAAGATATATGGGCGTTGCCGTAATAAAACATATAGCAAATGGAGAATTTCAAGTACTTGTTAGTGCACGAATACCATCGCATTATTCAGCACAGGCTGCAGAATTATTGGCGTTGACACCCCCATTGAGAATCATGCAGACCAGAAAGTAACGGTGTACAGTGACTCCGCCTATGTGACGTCCACAGTGCATGCAGGACTAGCGCGTTGGAAGAGGAGGGGCTACCTCCGCACGGACAGCACACCAGTGCAGCACGCAGCCTTATTGGACAGGCTGATCAAGGCACTTCAGCTCCTAGTGGGCATAGCGGTCGTGAAATGCGCCGCCCATACTCACAGACAGATTTCGTGTCACGTGGAAATCACGCAGCAGACACGGAAGCCAAGCGTATGGCATCAAAAAATTAGACAATCATGGAAGTAGAAGTGGCATGCACCCATGAGCGTATGATGATAGCTCGAGCCACACCAGAGGCTTATAGTAATATGGGGCAAACTCAATCAATGGAGCTACAAGGGGAGGCACCACAGGACGAAAAGAACCTGTGGAAACGACGAGGGTGTTCTTTGAACCCCTCGGATGGATTGTGGGGGCAAGACAGCACTGGTAAACCAGCAATACTTGTAGCCCTACTAAAGATATCAATAGAACAATTACATTACCCGTTCCATATGACAAAAGAAAATCTAGCCACAACGCTCGCAGAAGACTGGTTCATATCGAATTTAGCAGAGCAGGTTGCATTTTTTATAGTGAACTGCATAATTTGCCAACAGTTCACCGCTGGGCACACATTAAAAGTAGTGAGAGGAGTCATCCCCCCGACCAAATGGACCATTTAAGCACTTGCACGTCGATTATGTCGACATGATTCAAGTATGTAACGGGTACAGGTACTTAATTGTAGTGGTGTGTCCATTCTCTAGATGTTATGTTATGTTATGTTGGATAGAAGCAGGTCCCTGTACACACCCAGACTCGACCTGTGCTGCCAAATTCCTGGTGAGGGAAGTATTCCCTAGATGGGGGGTGTGTGAGGTGATGAGATCAGATAATGGGGCTCATTTTGTAAATACAATTTTTGAACATATTAGCTTGTTGCTTGGTATAAAGCACAAGTTCTCATTGGCGTATCATCCAGAGGGAAATGGTATATGCGAAAGGCTCAACGGCTTGTTAAAGGAAAGGCTAGCCATGTTGAAGCTTACTCTAAAAAAGGGATGGCTGCACTGTCTACCACTGGCATTGCATGCACTTCGGAACCAACCAGGCTCCGACCATCATCTCACGCCACACGAGATAGTCACGGGAAGGCGAATGAGGACTCCCCTTACCCCTCAAGATAGAGCTAGATGTGATGCCCAGTCTGCCCGAGAGGTCCTGGGAACCGAGTTGTCAGAATATCTGAACTGCTTGACATTGAGCCTCGCTGTCATTTCAGACCAACTGCAGCGACGACGAAAAGGGTGCAGCACAACACCAGACCCAGGGGGAGATGCTGAAACAGACACCGCTCAAGGGCTACGTGCACCAATCATCTTCCTGGTGACACAGTACTGGTGAGAAATCACACAAAGAAAAGGTGGGACGAGCCGAGATTCAATGGCCCGTTCATCGTAGAAGAGTGCACTCCCTCAGCCATGAAACTGCAAGGCAGTAGAGTAGAGCTTGGATTTTCCTAAATGACATTAAACCTTATATCAGTGAGATCCCTTTAGCTGCACCCCACCGTGAAGAACCTACAGACAATGGGGAAGAACCTCAGCACTGCAGACAAGAGCTATGATGAGGAAGAAGGACGCATGAGCAGGAAAACCAAGACAAAGAACCCGGATACAAGTTGTGGCTTAAAACTGGACAGTTCCTCCAAGCAAAGGGGATAAGGACATAACGAACACTCTGTGTATTCTACTTGCAGGGTGAAGAAGAGAATCACACATCTAAGCCACAACACACTGATGATACAAGCTTTTGAATCAAGCCATATCCAAGCATTATTAGTAAACGAGACTTTGATGAACTAAGAGCAAAAGATAAGAACATCACACAGTCACCTGAATCAACCAACACCCAGACTTTGTTTTGCAGAATGTATGACATCCCCCAACAGGAATATCACCAGAGATGTGCTGTCCTGTTTTCAGTTAATACTAGAGACATATCCATCGCTTGTAGGGAGAGTTACCAGCATCACAGACTTTGTTCAAAATCCTGCCAACAAGAAGGTGATCTGGCAACTACTGACTGTCATCACGGAAGCATTCATTGTACTGCCTGAGTACGATAATATAGGCACAAATGCTTCCTCCACAGGTGATAATAGATGAACTCACTTATACACTTTTCTTTTGCATCATAGAGGAGTACCCAGTACTCATCGGGAGAACCACGGATATCAGAGATCCAACATTCATCAGAGATCCAAGAAACAATGAATACCTGAACCAAGTGTGGATCAAGCTAAATTACATGATTGCAATCCACGCAGCAGGAAAGTGCAGAGACTGTTCTTGTCAAAAGAAAGGCCTGTGATCCAGAACCCAGCAAAGCAGGACAATGTCCCTGTCGCCCGAGGCAGCCACCTGGCGCATAATGTCCTGTTTCATCTAGTCACTGACTATCCAGAAATGGTGGGGAGGCCTGCAGATGTTGACATCATCACCTTCCTCAGAGACCCAGCTAATGTCGCACATATGGGTACACTCCTCCACGGTATCATGCTCCAAGTGGAGCTGTCCAACATCCAGCGAGAGTACCTGAGGAGATTCTAGTGAAACATTCCGGCTTGGGACAGATCGAGGGAACAGCGGTACAGTTCTTCATTTTACCGCCGTGGGACAGATCGAGAAGAGCAGGGAAGAGAACTACAGCACTTGTTTTTTTTCATTTTTTTTTCATTTTTTATGGTTATTTGACTCCCATTTTTGATTTGATTTTGAACGGTACCATTTTTTCCAGTTTTTCCATTTTTCCAGTTTTTCCACTTTTCCAGTTTTTCAATTTTTTACCATTTTTCCATTTTTTCTACTGATTCCAATTTTTCCCACCTTTCTCGCATTAAAACAAGATTCCAGCATGTCTTCCGGACTAAAGCAAATTCGGGGGGTGGACTGGGAATTGACTTATTTTGAATATGCCCAATGAATGGGACTCACCAAAGAGGCTAGTCTAATCTTTTTCCATGGACTAGCAAGGGAACTACATCCCGCAACCAGAGACAATCGTCACCCTCGAGAGGGAGGATTCTTACAAAGCACAAGACACTTTACGTCCAAGACCTCCTGAAAGATCATAATGGAGTAAATGAAAAGAAGAGATCTTTATAGAACTTTAACTATTGATATGATTGAGATGGGGCCCAGAACAGTAGGCTAATCCTCCCACAAGCGGAGGGGCACCCCCACTTCCCTGGAAGCAAATGCTGCAAATTGTCTTATCGAACGATAATGTGCATATGTATAGTTATTATTATTGTTTTTCTGTCATTAACAATCAGAACTGAATTCTTTATTGGTGCACGCAGCGTTCCAATTTCAGTGCACCCACCAGATAATGTACTTATGAATCCCACGAAAGCACCCAGACCCTATATAGTTATTCCAGTTCCAAGAAAAGCTGATGGTAAAGCAAACAAGCTAAAATCAAATATAATTAACAGTGATTCATACACGTTTGAGGTAACAAATGAAGAGAAAAGCTGGAGACAGGGCCGGCGCAGAATGAATGAAAATGTAGCACTGACCACTACACGCACACACACACTGAATGCACACGAACAGGGGCAAGTGTCAATGGCTACAGAACCTCGAACGATGGCAACAGAAAGTAAGAGACTGCCTACCGAAGACATAAATGCTGATAGACCATTTGTTCCCGTTTATAGTTAGAGCGAAGAAACTGCACGAGGAACTGAAAAATAGAACCACATTGACTATCGCAGCAAGCACATCAGTTCCTACAAGTACCTGGCCCACAATGTGGCCTCACGTTGGACAGACGGTACACAGGTGGTGGTTAAAGGAGCTCTACGAGAAAATACGAGGGGAGAGGAAGAGAAACACAAAACCTTCTCCCACCACAGCGATACAGGAAATGAAGCCTGTCCCTCCGACAAGCATGATTGAGAGACCCCTAGCATAGAAAAGCAGCACAGACGCATTTAAATATATAGTTATAGCAAACTACAGAAAGACACTAAGGATCAAGAGAAGCCCACACGAAGATAACAATGAACTGAATGACTACCTGGATAGCACAGCACATCTGGGAAACAACATTTGGTACCAACACATGAAGGAGGTCAGAAGAAAAAAAGATGAAGGTGAATGCTTCGTCTGTGCACTTCTACCATACAGCATGGGAAAATCCAAGATCTTTGTGGACGTAGAAATCGATGTCCCTACAGCGTACTGTATGTCACACATAGCAATGTGCAACACCAGAGGACAGTTTATGGGGAGAGATGCCTCATTGATATGGGCAACTGAAAAGGAATACCCCGATGAAGACGGTTACGTCCAGGACATCAAGACAAGAAACAGAGCGCACACTAAGAATCACATGATCAGGTACGAAAAGCCTGAAGTGAAAGAATCAGGAACAAGTTGGGAAATAAACCTGAGACTGAACGTCCAAGGAAAGAGTGCAGAAGAGGCAAACATTTGGAAAAACAGGGGCCAAATGCAGATCTGGGGAACAGTGGTTTCCCCAAACGGATGGGAAGAAGGAGTTGTAATCTGCAGAGCGTGGATGGTCCTTGGAGCCTGCAAGGAAGCAATAGAGAATTCACAGAGGTTATGCAAACCACTATGGCCAAATTTGGTAAAGCTGCTGACAAGGGTCGAAAACAGAGGAGGACCCTTGCAAAAAGTACCATAGGAAAACCCGTAACTGTGCTTCAGAAACAATGGCACAAGGAAAATGGGAGAGAATCAAAACTGCGGACGAATCCTCGAAGCCCCAGGAATGATGCAAGGGACCACAGTAATTATGGAGCATTACTGGGCGTGTGGATCCAAAAAATACATAAGACTGCCGAAAAACTGGGGAGGCATATGCACAATAGTGAACATCCACATTCCTGCACTAGTGATCCCGAAAAGTGACCTGAACATTGACAGTTTCCCGAAAGCAGATGCTCACCTAAGGAAGAGGAGGTCTGTGGAACTGGTATCCCGGATGAAAAGAGAGAAATACTTTTCTGCCAAATCAGAAGAAGCATTCCATGCAATCCCATACGAGCACAGACTGTTTAGCCTCACCACAACAGTATTTACAACAATTCTCTTGCCGCACATCCAAATAGGAGTGAATGCTAAATGGTTGCAGATAACCAGATGGGAGTTATTGCAGACCATCAACACTACCATAAAAGGATTCAACGCAATCAAAGAAGAATTGAGGGCAATCCGATTGATGACCCTCCAGCACAGATATGTACTTGACATGATCACAGCAATGGATGGAGGTGTTTGCACAAAAATCGGAGAATCATGTTGCACGTTTATACCGTAACAGAAGCCATAAGTATGCTGGCAGATGTGCAGAATCAGATGATCAAGGAAACTGACGAAGTCGATGATGACAGCTGGTTTGTTTCACTGTTTCTATGGGTCCCACAATGGATGGCAGACATGTTCAAAATTCTGGGTGCCCTGCTAGTAATGATATTACTAGGATTTTGTGTTATCAAGATAATCGTAACACAATGCCAGAAAACTGCGAAGAAAGCCATTGGGATGAAAATTATGGTCGATGTCGAACCAGGATGGAAGCCCAGAGACTTAACAGATGAAGAAATAATAAACTTCGTGAAGGCCAGTGAATTTGCGCCAGAAGGAACAAAGTTTGCATACCCCAGAAAACGAAGAAGGTATGAAGGGCAATGGATTTACTGCAGCCCAAATGGGCAATGCCAACTAATGACCTGGAACAAAGACGAACACGTAAAAACAACTGGAAGTTTGAAAGGAGTGATACAAATATGGACTTCAAAGATGCACATGTTCACACCATCGTGTACAAACCCAGATGACGAAGAATTGGATATGAAAGAACCAAGCAAGAATAATCTAAAGGAAGAAGAAAAAGTGGTCAATAAACCGACCTGAGGGGGGTGTCTAGAGGAGGTCCCAAATATGGCCTGCACTCCAGCCACCCATGTCGAAATGCCAGAAGCATACTCACCAAGATATATGACATATAAGGAGCAAATGAACCAACAGAGAGCCATGGTGGGGCTCTGTCCAGTTCCCATTAGAGGGACATGTATACCTATTGGAGCGCCAATAACCAGACAACTGTGGGCTGCAAGGTACCCACTGAGACAACCATACCAGCAGCTGATACGAAATGAGGATTACTTACAAACAGTCCCTGAAGAGAATGGAGGGCAGATGGTGACAACAAATGAACATAAACAACGAACAAAAACGGACACACAAGGACTAAAATAAAAGAGTAACGATGTAATGGACATATAAGAAGAAACAATGTTAGCAAACAGAAACATAACCATGAAGTAAGAAGAAAATATGCGACTGGGGGCGTGGCTAAATGGCCACGTAGGAGGACGCATCCGTGGGGAGCTCCCGTGATCCGACATTGATTTTTACAGGAATTGAAGATTCCAGCGGACATTGCACACAGGCAACACAGCCATATGTGCATGAATACCTGGGGCACGTTTTGTGCGCTGGTGGGGCCCGATCAGGTGCCGGTGTGGGAGGCTACGGCCGAAAAAGAAAAGCGGGGTGCCCACGGCTTGGATGGGGGCAAGAGGGCATATCAGAACAAAGGGCCATAAACTGACCACAACGCCGCACCAGGAGCGTTCGCTGGAGCGGCGTGCTACTGCCCGGCACTGCGGCATGAAACGAGTGATGCCTTGCCTGGAGGCTTGCCAGCGGACCCAGTCAAACTGAGATGCAGACTCCGTTATCCTCGGCGGATGCGAGAAGGAGAGGGGTCCCCATACAAAGCTGGTGCAAGCGCCTCTAGGCGTGGACGAGGTGGACGGACTGGCTGGCGTTGTGCACCAGGGGTCCTACTGCTGGATCAAGATCCCCAGAAGAGGGGGACCTCTGTGGGGCCCGGGCCTGAGGTGGCCAGAGAGTGGAGAGAGCGCTGGCCCACACTGAAACCCAGCAGCGGGTGAGAAGCACCGGAGCATCCCTGGTGCAGCTGCAGCGGGCTCTGCAGTGAGCGGAGTGCGCGGGGGCGAGGACTGGCCTTGCCTGGCCCAACACTCCTGGAAACGGGCCAGCAACGGCCAGTGGACCTGAAAAGGGTTCCCCCATGAGATCCCGCGGATGGCGGATGTGCCCAGCGGGGGGCGCCTGACCCTGTGCGGTGCCCGGCTCGGGTGGGTCGCGCACCCGAACTTGGACATCGGGGTGTGTTAAGATCCCCAGCGGTGCGCGGCCCATTGGCAGGGCGGCTGCCGTTGCGGGCATGGGCTGTAGTGAGGAAGCCTGTGAGCCTGGACCCAGCAGCGAACGTGGAGCGCCCCAAGGCCGGCGAAGCTGTAAGCAGGGAGCAGGGCAGCACCGCAGCGCCCTGCTTAGACGGGCATGCAGGACGTGGCCACTTGAGGCCAGAGCCCCCACATAAGTAGGCATGTGGCTGAAGTAGATCTACGGGCCACCACAATACGATCCCAGTGTGGAGGACTTTGGGGCACCGGAGGGACTCATGAGAAGGCAGTATAAGGGCCAGGAGGACCACACAGGCACTGGGGGGCAGGTCGAGGCAGGAGCCAGGGCCTTGTGAAAGGAGGTGGCAAGCAAAGAAGCGCGTAGGAGGACACAATCTGCTCTGGTGGGGAGATAAATTACCGGGATACCTAGGATACGGCCAGGCCTGGCCCTGACACTTTGGGGAACCTAGTACGCCTGGAAAGAGGACTGCACGCTGTGGGATTGGCCCACTCGCCCCCGACGCACCAAGATGTCTAATAAACCCCTCAGACAAAGGGTCAAGCAGCCAACACTGGATGACTTTGCCAGAACGCCATCAAGCACAGAAGGGGCCAGGAAGAAAGATAAATCCTCCAACGAGGGCCCCGGCCCTATGGGCAACAAGGAGGTACCAGAGGCAAAAGGTGGCCTTGGAGACCAAATTGGGTCTTGCAATGGACAAATTGAAAGCCACGCTTGAGCTCAAGGTAGGAGCAGTGCAGGAGGATGTGAACCTTCTCCGGCAAGATGTAAGGTCGATGGCTGAGCGCACGGGGGCCCTAGAAAAATACGGCACCGCATGACCTTCACACGAGGTTGGACTATGTGTTCACCTCTACGGGGCTGGCAGAAGAGATTGAAGGCACGGAATACAAAGCCAGGGTGCTCTCAGACCACTCCCCCCTGGTCCTGGAGTGGCGACACCAGCCCCCAAGGGCACGGATTCCCACCTGGAGACTCAGGGCCGAGGCCCTGCAGGACCCGGGATTCCGGGAGGACTTAAGGGAGGCGATCGCCGAATATTTCTAGATCAATATTGGCAGCGTTAGCTCCATGGGAACCATGTGGGAGGCGTTTAAGGTGGTCATGCGGGGGGTCACCATATCGAAATCCAAGGGATTAAAGCTTACAAACAGGAGCTGCTCTGCTTGCTGCTGGCCATGCTGAATGAGTCGTACGAGCAAGGCAGACTACCTGAATCCCTGTGGGAGGCGGTGATCATTCCGCTTCTGAAGCCCGGCAAGCCCAGCACGAACTGTGGGTCGTACAAACCCCTTTCAATGCTTAACCAGGACAGGAAAATCCTTACTGCCGTGCTAGCGAACAGGTTAAAGGTCGTTATTGGTAAACTGATACACACAGATCAAACAGGCTACGTCCCGGGCAGGAACATAACCGATAACCTCAGAAGGTTGCACCATATTATTGACCAGACAAAAGAAGACCCAGGAGAAATAGCTATACCCTCATTAGACGCGGTTAAGGCCTTCGACTCAGTTAGATGGCCCTGGCTGACCGCGGCCTTAGAGGGCTACGGAATGGGTCCGGGCTACCGCAGGTGGGTGAAAATGTTATATAGCTCCCCGATTGCCAGAGTCAAAACGGGGCTATCATTTCAGATAAATGGCAGCTAAGTAGGGGGACCAGATAGGGTTGTCCGTGGTCACCCATATTATACATACTGGAGCTGGAGCCACTGGCCATATGCCTGAGACAACAATACGAGGAGATAGGCATCCGTACGGTGGGGGGCAAGCATCTTGTCTCTTTATATGCTGATGATATATTGGTGTATCTGCACTACCCGGAGGAGAACATGCAGTACATACTGGATGTGATGGAGCAATTTGCCGCCCTCTCCGGCATAGCGGTGAGTCTAGTGTGTTCCCCCTGGGGAGGTGCAGGCATATCTGACATTAGAGCTTGCCAACGTTGCCAATACCCTGGTGCACTAAGTCGTTCCGATATCTCGGAATAGGCATAAATCACACAGCGGGAGAAGAACATGTACATAACACGGTAAAAGCAGTGGTAGGAATCAAAAATAGCATGGGATTTTGGTCCAGGCTACCCCTGGCTATGGTGGGGAGGGCCGCTTTGCTCAAAATGGTAGTCTTGCCTAGACTGTTGCATCTCTTCGTAAACATTCCGAACATAATCCCAAGGCGCTTTTTTGCTAGTCTCCACGGCTTGTGCCGGGGCTTTATTTGGAACAACTCCAGTAACAGGGTGGCCCTCTGGTAATTGCAAGACTCATGTGACGGGGGGGATAAACTTGCCAAACTCTGAACTGTATTACCTAGCAGGGCAGCTGCAGTATGTAGCAAGGTGGCTGTCTGATGACGAGACGGCGGAATCTAGACTGCTGTGCGGGGAAGATTCCTTGGAGAAGTGGTGTGGCTGTCCAAACCAAGGGTCTGGGAGATGGCGGGGCTTCTAGTACTGGGCTGGGAACTGTGGCATAGAGCGTAGCAGATGTCAGGACACTCGGTTCCATTCTCCACGCAGGTGTCGCTGGTGGCACTATGCATAGGAGACCCCCAGCTGATGCAGGGGGTCCGCAGGTACTGGGAACCGGTGGGCTTGGCCACTCTGGGAGACATATGGCAGGAGGGGGAGGCGTTGGAGTTCCTGAGACTGACAGAGGAAGTGAGGTTGCATGAGGGGCAGTATTTAACCTACATTAGAATGTTGAAAAGGGTGCGAGCAAGGTGGCCACTGGCGGTGCTCACAGCGCAACCGGATGCCACTATGGAGATGATATATGATGTCTTGGAGGGCGGATATGAGGTTTCTCGTATACATGAGCTGCTGGGGGCCAAGGTGGGGGAGGAATTGACTCATTTAAGACAAATGTGGGAAGAAGAGGTGGGGGAGCCCATGTCGGATGGGCTCTCGTAAAGGGCCCAGAGATATCATAAAAAAGTGTCCCGGAACGCTAGGCTCCAACAAATCCAACTGTATGTCACGCATAGAGCATACCTCACCCCCAGCAAGATCGCCAGGTTTGGTGGTCAGGTGGCTCAGAAATGCCCTAGGTGCGGGGAAGTGGAGGCCAGGCTGCTACACATGTTCTGGGCTTGCCCGAAGGTGGGAACTTTTTGTTAGAATTAAAGGCACGCCTGACAGGATGCAGCATCGCTATGGAGGTGGAGTCAGCCTGGGCATGCATGTTGGGGGGTTCTCTAGGCCACGTAACTCAAAGTACATAAGCAAAACGAAAGACCTAGCATATATCCTGGCCAAACGAAGGATAGCAATGGGCTGGAAAGCGGCCCAGAGACCAAGGATAGAGCTGTGGTGAGCTGACCGGCTGAAATGGGCCGAGGCAGAAATGACAGTCTGGTTTGAAATGACATGTAGAGGAGGGGAGGAGGAGGTAGGATCCTTACTTGAATGGAGACAGCTAGTGGCCACCATGAAAGGCCCATCTCAGTCCAATTGCAGTGATGCTGATACAGACAATGAGACGGCAAACCCTCCCGAAGAATCACAGGCTGGTGACAGGGACAAATTGGCTCAAGTTGGGGGGGTGGGAGTTTGCGGGACTTAAGAACTTAGCTTGTAACATTACGATGTTGAACTGTATGCGGATGTCCCAAGTTTTGTATGTTTGGTGTATTGTTATAAAATAATAAAAATGTTTTAAAATTTTTTTAAAAATATGCGACTAACTGAATGCATGCGAACAGGCTTGGAACGCAAGAAGCAAAGAAAAACGGTACTGCTTGCAATGCTTAGTAGAAGAATAGAGCGGCATGCACCAAGTAAATATCTACCTCAATGAAGCACGCTATACAAGTGCAACTCCATTTTGTAAAAGCAGAATTAAGCCCAGGCTGCAAGGGACTAACAAGACCAAGATTCATATTCCAGCCAAAACCAAAGGAAAGAGCGGAATCGAAACTCAGTAAGAAGCAGCTCAATGTCTGGGAATTCGAGGTCAACTCCAGGAAGGGAGGAGAGGGGCAACTCTGAAGAATCGAAACTTCAGAAGCATAGCAGCCAGCCAGTGAAGGTCGAGATAAGGAGGCCCCAGGCAGGTGGCAAGGGTATGGAAGCATCAAATACACGAATATGAGGGAAAATTAAGCAGATTCACGGTGAACAGACACGTGACCATCCAAGGGCAAAGAAGTACCAACGTCTGATGTCACCCAGAACCCGAGGATGCCATAACTTTTCCTGATAAGAACTACAGTTTCGAGGCCATCCCTAGCCAACTAATTGACACATAGCCCTAAAGGTACTGATTGATGGAAGGGAGGCAGGGTGAATCGTGGCGCGCTCCACATCTGGGTGTCCCTTCTGCATGCTGCTAATTAAAGTGGAGATTTATGCCTAGGGGTGTAACCCACCCAATCACAATGGACCAAATAATCTAGGGTCTTATAGCTGGTAGAACCAATAAGACGTTGTAGTTGTAGTGACGTCTATCACAAGTGATGTAGTGGGATGGGCTGTGGGATGTTTTTATCCACGCATCCAAGCCCTACCTCAAAACTGTGCAGTACTGACATGGAAAACATCATGATGGCCAGAGCTTCCCAGAAAATGCACAGGGAAATGCATGAAGAATAGGCTGCCACTCATTTTTGCCGATGTTATGGGCACAGAAGGACACTGCCTAAAACCACCATTGGACTACCCACACAGTAGTCTGAAACCATTGGGAATGGCAATGCTGATTGCCAAAAGCAAACCCATAACTGATGGGAATTCATTTTCTTAAATCCCAAAAAGGGGTGCAGTACCAGTACTCACCACTATCAGAAAGCCGGCGTTTTAAAACCACCAGATTTTGTGTAAAACTGAATAAATGAACCCAAGGCAAGCCAAAGAAAGACTTACTGAGAGGTGGATCCAATGTAAAGTTATATTCTGAAGTGACTTGAAGGTTTATAACAAGACTGGCTGTGGATTTCAGCAGTTTAAGTAAATTTGGACTGAAAGACACTAAAAATCTAAATGTTTAAATTGACTGAGTGACCTACTTTTGAGTGTCACATAGGTTTCAATTGTTTAAATATCATAGTTTTAAACTTAGAATCAGCATTCTAGCTGCATATGTAAAAATGTTTAGTTTTATTTGAATGCAGAAACTGGGGAACAGAAATGACATGTAGCTAAAAACTGGCTTAAAGAGATTCCAATTTTGCCTGGCAACTACCCCCCATCAGGAGTGAAACTTGAGTCACAGCTGTGTTCCCAGGCCTATCTGCCTTTTGCTGGCCACACTAAGGATATGCCATCTCTCTGATAATTGAATTAAGGGGAGCCCCCACAGAATACAGGAGCTCTGAACAAAGCCCTGCCCTGACTCAGGCAAATGTTTTATTGGCGGGAGTCGTAAATGGAGCTTCCTCCTGGAAGGACAGGGGAGGAGCACTGCCTGTGAGAGCAAGCTGGCTTGGCAGAACTGGAAAAACCAGAAATTCAACCTTGTGCTGGGGGAAACCACACCCCTTTGGGGCCAGAACATAACTCTAGAAAGATGAATAACTCATAGTACGGACTTGTGAAAATTATTTAAATGACACCATAATTCTTGTGATTTTTCTGCCCACATTTTAAGACGTGTTAGGACCCGGTGGTATGTTCAGGGGGGTTTTAGGGGAAAAGAGGATATTACTCAAAATGTGTGCATGTGAAAAATCTGACACTTCATCAACTAATGTCCATACTCCTTGCGCACATGTGTGTAAATTTGGGTTAATGTCCGAAATTGCAAAATCAGTTAAAAAGTGCAAATATTGCCATTTCTGAATGCAAGCTCCCAGGAAGAGCAGATTTGGACAAGGGTATACCTCCTGTGATATGTGAGGGGTGCGTGTAATTTTAAACGAATGTGTACCTGTGCAAATATGTTTTTTGAGCAAATATAGATTGTGTGTAAAGTTGACAGGGGTGGGTTCTCTGTATCATAAACAGACCTCATCATGATGACACTTCATTTCATTCCCCCAATCAAGTGGAAGCGGATGAAGTGGCCAATGACAAGTGGAGAGGGGCTGGCTAGTGATGCTGCACACACACCCATTTTCAAAACACATAAAAGCAGACAGACAGGACAGATAGGGACCTTCAATTCCATTTGCTGCAACGCGCTCTGCCGGTCCATACCACATCCAGAGATCCAGACTTCAAATCCATCAATCTCCAGAGAAAGCTGTGCAGAAAGATCCAGACTTCAAATCCAACAATCTCCAGAATCCAGAGAGAGAGAGAGAGCTGACCCAGATCACTGTGAAGTCCAGTCTAAAACCTGACCAGATCCGTGGCGAGGCCCATTTAATTCAAGAATATAGTGTGAGTAGCTAGCAAACTGTGCAGAACTAATCTCTTAGTTAAAATAATATAATTCAAGCTATTTTAATCTAAGTAGAACTGCCTCCTAACTGTCGCCTGTCATTTGTAAAGCTGTCACCTGTCATTTTCTAGTTGCAAGCTGCACTTGTCTTTTTGAACTTTAAAATTTCAAATCTGAAAAATGACCTTTATTTAATCGCTCATATCTCCGTAACCGATTGTGCTAGAGACTTGCAGTAACTTTCCTCTGAAAGCTGGGAATCGTGGCTTTTCTACGAACCCTACCCCCGATACTTTTGCTGTAATCGCGAAAAACGCACGCGCGAATTTGCCGCGATTTGCAAATTTCTCCACGTGTGAAAACAGAAGCTTCTTGCTTTCAGTTGCCAAAAATTCGTTTAACCTGCTAGTTACACCCTAGATCCTTGCGAAAGTGAGCCTGAACTCATCCCAAGTACATTTCACTCACCCTGAACCTCCTAGAGGGAATTAAAAGCATTTTAGTATATTTTTCACTTCATTGCCAGCACATATAAAAGCATTTTGGGCCTGTGTTTAAAACTCCGATCTGTAACCTAAGCTTGCTGGGGTGAACTGAATTACATTTGATTGCATTTCTGAGAACTGTGTGCTTTCCTTCCATTTCCTTGCATTGCATAAAAGGGGGGAGGGAATTGCCAGAGAAAAGTGATTACATTGTTATGTTGAAATCATATTGAGTATTTTCTGTATTGCATTTTTCATTCAACATTACATCCATCTGAACTTATATAAAGTATTCTCTACCACCTTATTCTTCCGTTCCTATTCACAAGTGTGCCAGTGCCAGACTATCCATTATTGATTACTGCTCATATTAAGTGTTATATTCAATTATTAAATTATTATAAAGTGTGATATATATATCTATTGTTTAAATTATCAAATAAACCTTTTAACTTGCAAAACAGAACTACTTCTTGGCTCAGTGGGGTCAGGGGGATTCAAAGAGAGGGGTGTTATATAGGGGTAGTCATCCAGAACGCATGAACTGGACATAAAGATATATCAATAAGGGTTTCCATTCAGTATCCCAGACTAGGCATTGACTTAGCTGTAGTGTTGAATTGAATCCTCTTACAAATTGGGGGCTCGTGCCGGACGTTTGGATTAGATCTATCACTTGTGCAGATTAATACAGCGTGCCAGCTGACCAGATACACATATCCGGTCGGTTCACACGCTGTGTTACGCTGTAAAGCACTCCTCAAAGGAACGCTCTAAGAAAAAGGTCTGTTTTGCAAAAATAAAATACAAACTTCTGTAAGTCAGGACAGAGACCAATCTCTAGAATGACGACCTTAGTAGACATGAAAATAGCCAGAGAGCACTTCTTACATAAGTTATTTGTGAGAGGTGAGTGGACTCACCAGGACCGCATGGTCTGGTTGCAGGCCATCACTCAACAGGTCACTGAAACAGGGTCAGATATATGGGGAGATCAGGGTCCCCTACATGTGGCCCTGAGTGAACTATACATGGCTCCTAAAGCTAAGGATGAACAAGACAAGATGGTTAGGATAGCGGCATACCTGTACCTATATATGGGAGACATACAGGATAAATGTACTGAAAGCCAAGATCTGGCGAATAAGCGACAGATGGCGTTAGAGAAGGTCCAATCTGACCTGGTCTCTTCTGAGCAGAGGCTGCAAGGGAGCCAGGAGTCAGAAAATGAGAGTAGACAGCACATCATTAAAATAAAGAGGGATATGGACATCCTGCAACAGGAAAAGGCTGACCAGGATACCAGATTTCTGGCCTTGCAGAAGGAGTACCAAGAAGGTTTGGACTCCCTACTGCAGAGCCAGAAAAAGCTGGAGCAACAGTTAGACTTCAATAGGGCATGTGCTGAGCAGGTAGTCACCCTGCAAAGCCACCTAGATAGGGAGAAGGCAGAGAGCAATAAACTGATTTTGAAAGACCTGGATACCCAGGCAGAGTTTGACCAGGAGCGCCAGAAAGCTGGTGCCTTCCAAAGGCAAAGGGACGACCTGGCGGCACAGATGCAGGCTCTTAGTCAGGAAAGGGATACCTTAGGCCAGGAAGTCTGCCACTTAAGAAGAAAAATGGAAGAAAATCACCTGGCCCACCAGGGACTGGGTGACCTCCAAAAAGAACACCAGAACTTGCTAGAGCACACCAGGAGGGTGGAGGATGCTCTGGCAAGACAGGAGCAGGCCAATAGGGACACAGCTCAGGAGGTAACCCTCCTGCAGCAAAGACTGGCCCAGTGCTCCAGGACCAATCAGGAAACGCAGAGAGAGAATGAGGCTCTCTGCCAGCACAATGATAGACTCCAACAACAGGTAGTGATGCAGGAGAGACTGATAGAGTCTAGTAAGGCCTTAACTGAGGAACTGAAGACGCAGGCTCTTGCATTGCAACAGGGAGCAGGGGCGGATAGAGATGAGGTTCGCTGGGAAAGAGAAACTCCGGAGCATAACCCCAGGAGCCCTAGTACCAGAGACCTTTATTTCTCTCAGTCCCTGGACTCTGCCACCCCCATGTCCCCTGGCGCACGTGAGCACAGGGCCACAGGGATGGCAGATTACTATCCAGCCAGAAGCATGGGGCTCATAGGCCAGTACCACCCAGGAATGGAGGGGCGGGCATCCGGGTATGGGCACCCAAGCACAGTGCAATTTAGTGGGGAACCCCAGGAGAGTAGGCCCATTAAGGGCATCCTGAAAACCTCTGCCCAGTTAGGTCAGTGGGGGGGGGTACCCATCAAATCCTGGCAGCAAGGAGGGATCTGAAGACTCCTCTGAGCGGTACAGGACACAAGAGACCAGGTCCCCACATTCTGCCAGCCATTCCCAGGCTCGCAGAATCCGGGAAAACCTGGAAGAACAGACGGGAACCTCTGGGAGCAGTGCCTCTGAGTCAGAAGATGAATGGACCAGGGTTACCCGAACCAAAAAGGCCAATAAGGCAAAAAGGGCCTTGCTTAAGGACCCATTGAAGCAAATACAGGCAATAAGGAGTGTTATCACGCCCTATCATAAGAACGCCAAGTATTCCGTATGGGAACACTTGGAGCTCTATGAGCAAATGATGGAGACTTTTCATTTGAAGGACAGCCAAAGCTGTATCCAATATGTAAAGTGGACATTCTCCCCAGAGTACTCCAGTTTCTTTGCAGGGCTGGAGGACCAAAATCATTCCAGGTGGTCCACCTATAGGGCGGCCATATTAAAACATTTTTCTGTTCATAGAAATCCCCAAGAGGCTCGCAAGGCAGCCTACAATTTGTAGTGTGGGGAGGATCAGGCCCTACAAGAGTTTGTGCAAGAACTGAAACGTGCCTTTGCGCAGACCACCAGAAGGGTGCGCACAGACAGCAGAGAATTTGTTAATACGTTTTTCCATGCCTTGCCCAAATACATAATGACCCAGCTCGTGAGAGATTTTCATGAGAAAAGATCTTTAGAATGGGTCATTGAACAAGCCACCCGCATCTACGAGGTGCAGAAACCGGTGGAAAACCAAAACCAGCCAAAAAACCCCAAAACTAACAGCACCCCTGCTGCTGCCAAGGTGGCAGAGGTAAAGGTCACCCCCGTTTTAGAGTTGGAGATGGGGGGCCTAAAAACCTACCTGCACCTAATAATGCTAGGCCCAGAAGGTCCTCGGGCCAGTCACAGACAGGGGGTCAGGCAGGCAGCCCCACAAATGGGGTCCCTCGCTCTCCTGATTATGTAAGCCCCCGGTACAAGGGAAACAGACCCATCCTGGGTTATGTGTGGACTCCTCCAGCCCAAGGGGGGGGGATCCAGCCAAGCACCTAACCCAGGGAACTTCCCTCCTAACTTCCCACAGGAGGGCAGAAATTCTCCAAATCCTGGGCAGAACTTTTTCCCCAGGTATCCACCCAACTTTCAGCCCCAAAACCATCCATCCTTCTTTCCCCAATTCCCTGAGCCCAGACCACTGAATCCGGGAGAGGGGAGGCCAAGGGTGGAGGGGTACCCAAATCTTCCCAACCAGGGGTACTACCAAAAAAGGGATAGCTACCCTTCCCGGGATCAGCCCAGGGGAGAAATCAGGGCCCCCGTATCAGCCTGAGCGGGTTTCCCAGTTAGAGCGCCAGGTTCAAAACATGGCGCGGGATCTGGGTCACATACTGAGGGCTCAGCAGAACCCTCAGATCGGCATGCCGGCGCAGCACGCACCCAACTCTGGACCTGGTGCCCCAGAACAATGACAGGGGCAGCACCCCGATAACACACCGGTTCCCAGGGAGGAGGCACAAAGGGAAGGGGGGTGTAAAGCCTTGGAGGAAGCTTCCTTCCTCACTTGTAAACAGCCCCTGGAAACCCAGGAACCGGAAACAAAATCTTTTGCCCCTGAAAGCCTGCCTCCTAAGGAGCAGAGGGGGGGGTAGGAGAAACAAAAGACCCAAACAGACTCAGTTTGAGGAGGAGGTACAGATCTTCCAATTTGAGGGAGAGGGATCCTCAGAGGATCCTGGGAAAAGGATCTTCTCCTTCAGAGAGGGGGGAACTCCTCCCAAAGAAAAATGGGTGCCTAGGGATGCAAATCCAGACTGGGGAGATGTGGAGACTGAGCTACCGCCGCCCACCATCTCATCCCAGAACCAACAGCAAGAAAATCCCCTGGTTCAAACTCATCCTGGTGACTGCCTCCAAAAAGGGGGGGCGGCCTAAAACCGGAGCCAGGGGAACCCACAATGGCTCTGATCTCCAGTTGCCAACTTTTTCTTTCAGATTCCCAAGGCTCTCCACAGAATTCTGCCCAAATCTCTTCTCTTGCAATGTCCAAAACCAGAAAGTTAGCCCACCAGTTGTCCAAAAATGTGTATTATCTGTGCCCCCTTGAGGAGAAGGAGGGAAGATACTATGCCCCGGTACAAGTACAGGGGCAGGGTACAATTTTGGCACTGGTGGACACTGGATCTCAAGCTACCCTTCTGTCCAGAAGGGCCTTTGACGAACTGAATGCAGGAAGGGGAGAGAATTACCAAATTCCTCTCGCCTCACTTCCTGGACAACTCCAGAACTTTGACGGGAAGGAAATTCCCGTCGAGGGGACGGCAGACTTGGACATTAAGATCGGGCGACACAAGTTGAAACACCCAGTCATAGTTGTGACTCCGGAGGGCACCCCTTGTTTACTGGGGAATGACCGCCTGAGAAGGTTGTCACCCCTAATAGATTGTGTAAACAAGGTCCTCTGGACCCAGACTAGCCGACCAATAAAATTAAAACAGAGTGTCAACCATGTTAGTTTAAACGGCACCTGCCACATGGTTGAACAAAAACCTGACCAAGTAGAATTTCACTTCCAGAATAGCCAAATTCCAGACGTGACAGTAATAGCAGTAGGACAACAGACTGGTGATGGAGGGTCCTCTCTATTTTTGAAAATCAACCTTCCTTCCAGTCTAAAGTGGTACTCCACGCTGGAAGGAAACACTCTGAAATTCTTTACAAATCCACAATCAGATATTACCACTCCTATAGTCCAGGAAGATGTGAAATCAGCTCAGAGCCTGGCTGATATTCAGCAAATTGGAGAGCAGTTGTTCATCCCTGTTCAGTTAAATGATGGGAAGGACTCTGTTCTCGCTCGAGTGTGTGTGAACAACGGTAAGAGCTTCATCAGCGAAGCCATGTTCCGCCAACTCCCAAAAGATCCAGCCATTCCCACATTCAAACTGATAGACAAATGGGAAATGGACCTGGAAGCGCCTAATTCCAAACATCTCCTGCCAAGCAGGTGTATGCTCAAAATCTCCATTGGCAACAAGAGCATAGTCCACAATTGTTGGGTCATGCGAGACGTCCCTGCCGCCTTTTACTTAGGCAGTGACATTCTCAATCGCTTTGCCATTAGTTTGGACCTAATAAACTTCAAAGCTTGGTCCCGATTTGCGGATAATCCCATGGGCTTTGATGATCCAGAAAACGCATTTAGGTCAGCTCAATTGCTACCTTATGCAGTTAAAATTCAGATCAAAGAGGAAGTCACCATCCCAGAAAGGACCCGACAATTCTCCCTGGAAGTGAAAGTTAAAAGAGGACAATATCTGCAAAACCCTGATGCTTACATACATCTAAATGCTTCTCTCCAACTGCAAGGGTTAGGGGTAAACCCAACTCCATTAGTCAACATAGAACATGACACCATTCCAATAGAGGTGGATAACAGCGACTTAAAGAGTATTACTCTAGCCGCAGGCACCATTATTGGAATGGCGGTTGATGACCGACATTTTTCCATAGATTTAGGTAATGAACTGTTAGGGCCAATCCCCAAGGACTGCTCTGACAGTGACAGGGATGACAATACAACACCAGACAGGATTTTTACCCGGCACGGGGGTACTTCCTGGTGTACACCTCTTGCCCTTATGGTAAGGAAGATGTGACTTGCGACTTCAGGAGGGATGAGGTGATTTTCCAGGTCCATGAGGGCTGCCTTTCCCACCTGAAGCCTCCAGTCCAAATCAGCACTCTGACCAGGGACTTCTCCACCCAGCTGGAGGAGGCCGCTGAAATAGCCAAACCAGAAGTCTTTCCAGGCTTCAGGCAGATGGTGGAAGAGAGAGTCAACCTAGCTGATGACTGTGTGACTCTGGAACAAAAGCAAAAGTTGAAACAAGTTTTCTTGGATTTCCAAGATCTCTTTGCGGTAGACTCATATGACTGTGGTCGCACTGACATCCACACAACAACAATCCCCACAGACCCTGGCATGACTCCTGTGTTTGTGAAGCAATATCGCTTGCCTCTCGCATCAATGGAGTCCCTTACTGAAATAATTAAGAACCTTGAGTCCCGGGGAATAATCCGTCCGGTCCACAGCACCTTCAATAATCCAGTGCTGGGAATATTGAAGCCAAACGGCCAGTGGAGACTCTGCGCTGACCTCAGGGAGCTCAACAAACGGGTCCATACTTCCCGATGGCCTCTGCCCTACATTGACCAAGGGCTGGCCCAGATTCAGGGGTCACAGGTATTCACTGCAATAGACCTGACCAATGGATACTGGACCGTGCCTGTCAGTAGGGAGGACCAATACAAGCTGGCTTTTACCTTTGGGGGCCAGCAGTATACATGGACCCGGACTCCCTTCGGATACCTCAACTCCGGAAATGAATTCAACATTTTCCTACATAAGGCCATGCCCGACCTGGGTGCGAGGGGTAACCTGGCTTATGTAGATGATGTCCTCATCAAAAGTTCATCTGTGGAGGAACACATAGCGGAGATCTGTTATGTTCTGACGCAGTTGAGGGCCGCCGGAGCAAAACTTTCATTTAAAAAAGCACAGTGGTGTAGAACCCGTGTTAATTTCTTGGGGCATGAGATTACTCCTCAGGGTCTCTGTCCCCAGGAAAAGAAAGTGGAAGCACTTCAAAAACTGAAAGACCCCACAACTCTGCGGGAACTAAGGAGCCTCCTTGGACTGACTAATTACAGCAGAAAGTTCATTGAGGGCTACGCAGAGATCACTAGACCCCTGATTCATCTCCTGAAGGGGGGGGGTCAAGTGGGAATGGGGTCCAGAACAAGCCGAGGCGGTAAAACAACTCAAGAGAAGCCTCTCACAAGCGCCTTGCCTAGCTTACCCTGTCCGAAACAAGGAGTTCTTCCTGGAGACAGGGGTCTCTAATACGTGCTTGATGGCAGTATTATACCAAAAGCATGACAAGGTCAATAAAGTAATCTCCTATGCGAGCAAAACTTTATCCTCTGTGGAGGAAAAATTCAACGATTGTGAGAAGGCACTCCTGGCGACGGTGTGGGCATTGAAGAATTACTGCCCGTTTATCCAGGGGGAACACATCATAGTGGAGACTCCACACCAGCCTCTGCAATATCTCCAAAGTGATAGAATCCGGGCCGGAAATGTGAGTAATTCCCGAATTACTTCCTGGATTCTGTCAATGCAAGGCTTTCCTGTGGAGGTCAGATATGGCCAAAACAAGAAGAGTCCCCTCGCGCAAGGTCTGGCTGACTTGCATGATTGTGCCAGAGAAAACTGTCTCGAGGACGAAAGTCTAAAAATCAAGGACAACACGGAGGCATACCTTAATTCCCCACACAAAGTCTTTGAAGAAGACAAGTGTGAGGGAATGCCCACTGTCTATGTGGATGGATGCTCTTACCATGTTGACAACGACGGGGAGAAAGAACTGGTGGCTGGCATAGGGAATGCATGGGTGAATGAGATCCCAGAACCCTCCGCTGGATACAAAATTGGTCCCCGAAGTAGTCAGGTGGCAGAATTGATGGCTGTGCATCAGGCCATCCTCACTGCTGTCCAGCATCAACTCCGCGAACTGGTCATAATCACAGATTCGGATTATGTACGGAACGGGTTCGTGGAGCACCTGGTTAATTGGAAAACCAGAGGCATGTTATGTGCTAACAACAAACCCTTGAAACATGGGAAGTTGATCCAAAACATTGATGATCTGGTCACCTCGAATGAGATGACCATCTATTGGAAAAAGATCAAGGGTCATTCCAAAGTAGAGGGACCAGACAAAACTGGAAATGACTTAGCTGATCAGCTGGCCAAAACCGGGGCCATCCAAGGGGATCTAATTGAGATTGAGTCCCTGTTGGGGGAAATCCAGGTCCCTGCTATCACTAGGTCCCAGACAAATGCTCACAACAACCTTTCAATTGCACAATGGAGTAAGGAGACCCCTGATGCTGATTTGATTACAGCTCAGAAGGGGGATCCAATTATTGGTAAGTTTTACCAACACCTTGAGGACCCTGAGAACTTTCCCCTGACGGATACCGATTATATTGGGAAAGAGGACCTAAGAGTGTTGATGAAATGTCCAAAAATGTTCCGGATCCAAGACGGTTTGCTGGTAAGGAAATCCAAAGCTGGCCACGATCAGTGGGTGGTTCCTACCTCATTCCGAAGCCTGATGTTAAGTCACGCCCATGATGCGGCCACCGCCGGTCATAGGGGGTTTCACACAACATTGGAAATCTTAAGAGAGGTTGCCTACTGGCCACACATGGGGCAGGACCTTGACCAATACTTGAAGGGGTGTCTCGTGTGTGCACAATTTCAGCCATCATCCCTCACACACCGTGCGCCTCTCCAAAAGAGGGGGATGACCCTGCCATGGTCAGATTTACAAATCGACTTTGTAGGCCCCGTGATTCGCTCGGCTAGGGGGAATAAGTACATGTTGACTGTGACATGCTTGTTTACCAAGTGGGTGGAATGTCTCCCAGCCCCAAATTGCAAGGCAGAAACCGCAGCCGCCTTGATGATTAACCACATCTTTTCCCGTTTTGGTCTACCTCAAAGGATTGAGTCAGACAGAGGTAGCCACTTCACCAGTGAAGTGATGACACAGATGTGGGAGATACTGGGGGTCAAAAGGAAGTTGCATATTGCTTACAGGCCAGCTTCTTCTGGGGCAGTAGAGAGATATAACCGAACCATTGTGAGCATATTAAAGAAGTTTGTGGCAGATTCTGGGCCAAGTTGGGATATCCGATTACCTCTGGTCCTAATGGCCATCAGATCTACCCCCTCATCTGCAACCAAAATGTCACCATTTGAGTTGATGACTGGGCGCAAAATGGTGCTTCCGCAGCATTTGCTCTACAGGACCCAAGAGCAGACACTGATAAATGCCTCCACAACTCATGAGTAGGTGGAGAATTTAAGGAAACACCTTCAACATGCTTTTGCTTATGCTCAGCGGAATCTAGAAAGATCGACTGATAGCATGAAGACCCATTATGACCTGAAAACTTCCAGGAAGGAATATCAGGTGGGAGACCGGGTCTATCTATACAACTTCCAAAGGAACCAGGCAAAACAGCAGACATTTTTGCCTACGTGGAAGGGACCCTTTGAGATCATCGACAAGATCTCCCCTGTGGCCTACAAAATCCACATCCCCAAAGGCGGTTTGGCAGAGGGGGAAGACAAGTGAGTCCACATAAACCAGTTGAAATGTTGCCATCCCAGGCACACTCTGCAACAACTGGAGGAATCCTCTGGAATCCTAGCGGGTACTGTCTCAGACTAATTCAGTTCCAACCATAAAACATACCACATCTAGTCTCTAAAATATTGTGATTTGCATGAAACTGTCTCTTAGTTATACTGTTTTTTTTCAAAATAAGAATGTAATGTTTCGTTATGATGAAATTTATATGCCACCCCACTATATCAATGGTGGGGAAGAAATGTCCATGGATAGGTATTGCCGCTCTTCCTTTGTCGTCCTAGGAGAAAGAAAATCTGGAGACGGGACAAGGAGGATGATCCAGAGACGGGAACGAAGATCCAATGGGCCCGGGGTACCGCCCAATATTCCCATCAGGACCGGCGAGGAGAACCGATCGATCAATACCGGATGGAGGAAAAGATGCTGAACTGTGCCATCTATTGGAAGAAGATGAGGAAACATCCCAGGTCTTGCGAGTCCCATTAGTGAAATAGAATGGCCATCGCAAGAGGGGGGCTTGTGGGATGTTTTTATCCACGCATCCAAGCCCTACCTCAAAACTGTGCAGTACTGACATGGAAAACATCATGATGGCGAGAGCTTCCCAGAAAATGCACAGGGAAATGCATGAAGAATAGGCTGCCACTCATTTTTGCCGATGTTATGGGCACAGAAGGACACTGCCTAAAACCACCATTGGACTACCCACACAGTAGTCTGAAACCATTGGGAATGGCAATGCTGATTGCCAAAAGCAAACCCATAACTGTTGGGAATTCATTTTCTTAAATCCCAAAAAGGGGTGCAGTACCAGTACTCACCACTATCAGAAAGCCGGCGTTTTAAAACCACCAGATTTTGTGTAAAACTGAATAAATGAACCCAAGGCAAGCCAAAGAAAGACTTACTGAGAGGTGGATCCAATGTAAAGTTATATTCTGAAGTGACTTGAAGGTTTATAACAAGACTGGCTGAGCTGTGGATTTCAGCAGTTTAAGTAAATTTGGACTGAAAGACACTAAAAATCTAAATGTTTAAATTGACTGAGTGACCTACTTTTGAGTGTCACATAGGTTTCAATTGTTTAAATGTCATAGTTTTAAACTTAGAATCAGCATTCTAGCTGCATATGTAAAAATGTTTAGTTTTATTTGAATGCAGAAACTGGGGAACAGAAATGACATGTAGCTAAAAACTGGCTTAAAGAAATTCCAATTTTGCCTGGCAACTACCCCCCATCAGGAGTGAAACTTGAGTCACAGCTGTGTTCCCAGGCCTATCTGCCTTTTGCTGGCCACACTAAGGATATGCTATCTCTCTGATAATTGAATTAAGGGGAGCCCCCACAGAATACAGGAGCTCTGAACAAAGCCCTGTCCTGACTCAGGCAAATGTTTTATTGGCGGGAGTCGTAAATGGAGCTTCCTCCTGGAAGGACAGGGGAGGAGCACTGCCTGTGAGAGCAAGCTGGCTTGGCAGAACTGGAAAAACCAGAAATTCAACCTTGTGCTGGGGGGAAACCACACCCCTTTGGGGGCAGAACATAACTCTAGAAAGATGAATATCTCATAGTACGGACTTGTGAAAATTATTTAAATGACACCATAATTCTTGTGATTTTTCTGCCCACATTTTAAGACGTGTTAGGACCCGGTGGTATGTTCAGGGGGGTTTTAGCGGAAAAGAGGATATTACTCAAAATGTGTGCATGTGAAAAATCTGACACTTCATCAACTAATGTACATACTCCTTGCGCACATGTGTGTAAATTTGGGTTAATGTCCGAAATTGCAAAATCAGTTAAAAAGTGCAAATATTGCCATTTCTGAATGCAAGCTCCCAGGAAGAGCAGATTTGGACAAGGGTATACCTCCTGTGATATGTGAGGGGTGCGTGTAATTTTAAACGAATGTGTACCTGTGCAAATATGTTTTTTGAGCAAATATAGATTGTGTGTAAAGTTGACAGGGGTGGGTTCTCTGTATCATAAACAGACCTCATCATGATGACACTTCATTTCATTCCCCCAATCAAGTGGAAGCGGATGAAGTGGCCAATGACAAGTGGAGAGGGGCTGGCTAGTGATTCTGCACACACACCCATTTTCAAAACACATAAAAGCAGACAGACAGGACAGATAGGGACCTTCAATTCCATTTGCTGCAACGCGCTCTGCCGGTCCATACCACATCCAGAGATCCAGATCCAGACTTCAAATCCATCAATCTCCAGAGAAAGCTGTGCAGAAAGATCCAGACTTCAAATCTATCAATCTCCAGAACCCAGAGAGAGAGAGAGAGCTGACCCAGATCACTGTGAAGTCCAGTCTAAAACCTGACCAGATCCGTGGCGAGGCCCATTTAATTCAAGAATATAGTGTGAGTACCTAGCAAACTGTGCAGAACCAATCTCTTAGTTAAAATAATATAATTCAAGCTATTTTAATCTAAGTAGAACTGCCTCCTAACTGTCACCTGTCATTTGTAAAGCTGTCACCTGTCATTTTCTAGTTGCAAGCTGCACTTGTCTTTTTGAACTTTAAAATTTGAAATCTGAAAAACGACCTTTATTTAATCGCTCATATCTCCGTAACCGTTTGAGCTAGCTGGGAATCGTGGCTTTTCTACGAACCCTACCCCCGATACTTTTGCTGTAATCGCGAAAAACGCACGCGCGAATTTGCCGCGATTTGCAAATTTCTCCACGTGTGAAAACAGAAGCTTCTTGCTTTCAGTTGCCAAAAATTCGTTTAACCTGCTAGTTACACCCTAGATCCTTGCGAAAGTGAGCCTGAACTCATCCCAAGTACATTTCACTCACCCTGAACCTCCTAGAGGGAATTAAAAGCATTTTAGTATATTTTTCACTTCATTGCCAGCACATATAAAAGCATTTTGGGCCTGTGTTTAAAACTCCGATCTGTAATCTAAGCTTGCTGGGGTGAACTGAATTACATTTGATTGCATTTCTGAGAACTGTGTGCTTTTCTTCCATTTCCTTGCATTGCATAAAAGGGGGGAGGGAATTGCCAGAGAAAAGTGATTACATTGTTATGTTGAAATCATATTGAGTATTTTCTGTATTGCATTTTTCATTCAACATTACATCCATCTGAACTTATATAAAGTATTCTCTACCACCTTATTCTTCCGTTCCTATTCACAAGTGTGCCAGTGCCAGACTATCCATTATTGATTACTGCTCATATTAAGTGTTATATTCAATTATTAAATTATTATAAAGTGTGATATATATATCTATTGTTTAAATTATCAAATAAACCTTTTAACTTGCAAAACAGAACTACTTCTTGGCTCAGTGGGGTCAGGGGGATTCAAAGAGAGGGGTGTTATATAGGGGTAGTCATCCAGAACGCATGAACTGGACATAAAGATATATCAATAAGGGTCTCCATTCAGTATCCCAGACTAGGCATTGACTTAGCTGTAGTGTTGAATTGAATCCTCTTACAGGGCATAGACGCCCACCCGATAAGAGCTATCCAATCCGCATGCTCTGTTACCATATACAGATATAGTACCTATACTTAAGTTACCTTTCTGATCAACAAAATTGCATGACAAACTTATGAGTTTTGCACGTCAACTGATGACGAATTTTGCCCATAAAAGTTGCAGTCTGAATGTAGAATTTGGGAGTTGAAGCCAGACAGACGATCGTATCATTGATGATTACCATTTGTTTCCCTGTTTTTTGTACTTGTCATTAAACGGTCTTCCCTTTGCCAAACTATTCAGTTGGCCTTATTGAAGTTTGTTGGAGTAATTGAATCCTGCACCCCCATTCCTCACATGGTGCAGCTATCTTGTCTTACAGGTACTAGAGGGTGAGCACTGAGCTATGGTCCCGTCAGAGGATGCTCCACCCTCCTGTACACAGCAATGCCACCCTGTGACTAGGCATAGAATTACAATTAATTACATATGGAACAGGAAGCAGGTGTACAGTGCTACAATACTGACATCGGTAGGTCACTCGCAGAATGACAACGGCTGATGCGTTCTGCTTGTCCAGATGCTTTGTAGCATCTAGTTCTGCGGTAAGAGGGGATACCCATGGGATACCCCGTATCCCATGGGTCTCACAGAGAGACCCATGGGATACGGGGAGTAACCAAACAAAACTCGGGTATGTGAATGGTGAGTAGTCGTAGAGACTATTTTAAAATGTTATTGTATTGGTTTATTCAAATCATATATAAAAAATGAACATTAACATACCGATAAAATAGTATAAAACACAATAAATGCAAACAATTTAAACAATAAGACGAAGCACTAACTGAGCAACCAAACTGAACACAAATTCAAATCACAATAAACCACAAATCATTATCATAAAGGATATACATATTTAAAAGATGCCACCTCATCTAAAAATCATCAATTATTTTCACCCTAGCTAAACATTTCACTGCCACAATCAAAAGTGCAGTGTTATTGCCACAAAATATTAGCTGCCAGAAATCCTCCATACTAAGCTATCGTTCTTCATGTACAAATCTGGGAAACAGTAGTTGCCTAGTGGGTTGCAAGGCCGGTCAATAAATAATAATGTGCTTCAAAGGTTTTATATCCGAATTGCAGTGTACAATAATTATCCAGTGTGTGTCAAATTGGGCCTAAATCTCAAAAAGGATCTTAAATAATTGTCTGGACATTTGCTAATGTAAGGAGAGAGAGTCGCATATCTTTTATTTTCCAAACCTATATCATGGAATCTCACAGGTTTTAATCCAATCTAGCTCGCATAATTCTAATTCTACCCACCCCCCCAAGCCCCTCAACCCCCCCACCCAGGTTTATCAGAAGATCCTGGCTGCTGATATTCAACTCAGTCAGAACCTTAAGGGACTCATTTTTACAGCTACCCAGACAGTCAGAGTCCCGTTTATCCAGCTCAGCTGACAAAACACATGTTTCCAGCCCCTGTATATTTCTATACACACTAATAGCCCTCCAAATCACTATAATATACATAGAAAGTAAACAAAATTCAAACCTATCACAGCTGGAAGACAGTGGGGGAGATACAAGGCTGTGTGCCACATTTTCTCCTCCAATTTAACATATTTAAAATCTTTAGAGAGGGCACTGATCTCAACGCCGTACACAACAGCCCGAATTACCTTGAGATTATTCAATTTAACAAGGTGAACCAAGGTGAACCAGGGTGAAGCTACAATACCTTCTAGCAATACATTGCATCTGAGCAACACCCAATTGTGCACCTTTCTCATAAACCTGAGCATGGAAGTTGGCACGCTGGGACACATTTGCGAAAACGAATCCCAGATGCCTCAAACTCTGAGGTACCTCCAACCTATCACCCCCTAACTTCAGGCAATAATTAACAATCTTGGTCCTTGGGCCCTTAAAAGACATGCATTCGTTTTGGGGGTGTATGTTTTTAAAAAGTAAACAAAGTGTGGAAGCCCAGATTTCAGGAGCTGCCTTCATTAACATGTTGCTTAACTCATAAGGGCACAGAGCCCGGGAATTGGAAATGGTCTTTATCACTTTCAAAATCCCAATTTCAGAAAAAGGTAGAGTCCAACACACTTCATTGGGGCCCACTGGGCGATTCCCTTGATTCCTTTTCTAAAGTTGGATAAAGAACATTGACCACTGTACTTCCGCAATCCGGTTAGGCTTTGCATGCCAATTTGAGAGCCATTCTTATACTGAGCAAGAACCCAAAAGTTCCTAGCATCATTTGTCAGAACAGCCTCTTACGTTTTTCTGCATCAGCAAATATCTATGAGCCGTGACCCAATTTTTGTAATTTTGTTTTATCTTCCGGATTTTGCCCTCTTTCAGCCCTGCATCCGTACATCTGTTATTAATAAATGTAATCTCCTGACACATTATACTTTGCTGAATCTGCCAAGCTTCATCATATTTGTGAAACTGAGTGGTAGGATTATTAGCCTTCCCCCTTTAATAATTTCTGCGATTGCTGTTAAAGATAAAAGTCAAGAATGCGTCAGGGCAAAAGACACTCCATTTTTACGAGAACATTGGCGAGTACCAAAACCTGCGGATCTCTGAGTTAAAGAAACCGACCTGCTTAGGGTTCCAAGGACTGGACTCTTTCTCTGATTAACCTCTAGATTCCTGCAGGAATTGGAATAACATGACTTTGAAACCCATCAAATGGTAGCTATCAACATACAGTGATTGCTTTCATAGTGAGTCTTAATCTCCAGTCGCATAAATTTGTGGAAAAGGTGGTCAGAAAAAGACACACAGTCAAAGCAAGAGCATGAGCCATCTCTATGACGTGTCGGCTTGTTAGTGATGTCAGCAGTAACATTAACATTCAAGATTGGGAGATAACAATCATCACATCATTCTAGCCAAATACTCCCAAATTCGTGTTGCCATATTTGATGTTCCAATCACCTGTCTATAACCCCATTTATGTACATCGAATCCGGAATATAGGAAAAATTCCACTCCTCTGCGAAAATGATCCCCCCCTCCGGTGTATCAACCTTGAAGGCACCCAGCAAACTTCTCAATGACTCAATAAAGTCACCTATCATAGAGTGCGAGGGGTGCTAATACTAACAGACATATCCAAGAATTGTCCCCTTCTTTAACACTCATTCTAACAGCTCAGATCCTTTAACAGCCATCTGAAACAATGTAGCTAATACTATCAGGAGTATGTTTAATTGCTATAATGAGACTTCCAGATGGTCTGCCACCCTGCACATGTGAGGGTTTCTGCTGGAAAATCTGATAGTCATCCCAAACTAATTTCTGCTGGGTGCAGGCTTCTTGAAGATAACGTATTGGATGTTTAGACAATTAGGTAAGCTTACAATTGCGAGTTAGCTTAACTAAAACCCTTACATTTCAAAATATAAAAGTGGTCTCTGTGCAACTATTCATTATAGTTTCTACCCGGTTGAAGACAGTGCCTTCGCCCGCCTTTAATTCATTTTGTACAGACAGAACCTTCGGCAACCACGACCAGTCCTCCTCCCTCTGCATCTGTGGCTTCAATGTCGTTGAAAAGCCAAGCTTCCTAGTGCTGTTCACATTAAAACATGATATTATCATCCCCAAATCTAGGTTAATAGGCTCATTCTGCCTTTTTCATATGCAGGATTTGAATTCCCTCAAACACGAAGCAGCACAGGATTCAGGGAGCTAGGATACAGATCATAGCACATAGTTCTTCGTGATTCGATAAAGAACCCCACAACTTCAATGTCCTTAGTAGAAATTATTCGTAAATGAGGGTTTTCACTAATCAGTACTAGAATATTCGAGTGACTTAACAAAAGCTGATTATCTGCACTTAATAGAAATTCCAGGACCAAATAGGGTGAGTGTCCCGCTAAGTTGCTGGCTTGTGAAGTTCTTGGCCCTCAAGCCGACATCACAGTGCCACGGATAAGAGATAAGCAATTATCTTGTTGATGAGAAGAAAATATTGCCAGTTGTGGGCAACTAAATATACTTATTGAGCTCAAAGGCTCACAATCTCGGACACATTGGATGGACATATTGAACTTACTCGGAATAGCCATAGCCTTACATACAGACATACCCAGCTTCCCTCGACAATCTATGAGCCTATCATTCACAGAAACCCTTAAAGAACCTGGCTGCGAATAAGCAGAAGGCCCCACTGATGTAGAGGGGTATAGGATGAAGGAACTCCGGATATACGGTCTTCATGGGTAATGCCACATAGTCCCGGCCCTGACGATGCTTGCATCATTTGTTCACAATCAGACTGCGTTCTACATTGTCCGATCGTTACTGTGGAGGTAGTTGTACCCTGTGTGGGAACATTCTTCTTCACTGCAAAATTCTCCAACTGATCTCTACACATACCCGAATATGCTGCTTTAATTATAGCTTCCTCCGCTGCAGTTTCAGTAAGATTTAAGAGGGATGGGGAATTGAAGAGGCAAGGTCAAAGTCCGGTCTTTGTCCCTTACCCGCAAAACATTTGACCCAGAAGAAAAACAGAAGACAGCAATGCAAGCAATCGTACAAGCTCACATCAATCCCATCTGCACCTACAATGGACAAATACAATGAAAGATACTCTCTCAGTCAACCTCACAATCCAAGAGCAGTGCAAACATTACGCAAGGTGGACGAAGACCTGCAGGATGAAATCAAAGACAACTCCATTGACAGTCTTGACTAAAGCGCCAAGAAGCCATGCATCTAGTCTAGAGACAACATGACATAGCCACGTAAACATGAAGCACACGTGCCATCCGCACATCGGGACACAATCACGCACCCAAATACACGAAGAACACACGAGTACAGTTCTATGAGCTAGAGGACAGCAACATGCACATTCTGCAGCACGTTTATTATTTTGCCATTAGCTTGTCACACCACCACAGAAACCGCAAGAAGCAAAGAAGCCCTCCTGTAAATGCTTACAGATGCTTACATGCAACTAACCCTACAGATCACTGGAACACTTGGGGAAACCCAGCAAGACCGGAACCCACTAACTTATGGATACTATGGGAAGCTCATATAGTAGAAACCAGACTTTGGCTCAGGAAGTCACAGTAGGCCAAAATGACCACAGCGCGAACCAGAGAGCAGCCATGTGTGGACGAGACTTTTGTCAAGGTCAGGTTGTCCTTGACCTGAAGTAACACCAGCACAGCAGACCAGAACAATTCTCCTAAATTCAAACAAATTCAGAACTTCAGAAGCTCACAAAAGCGGTCTCTGAACACGTGATTCCGCAGAGCTGAAGGCTAGCCAAGAATTGACAGCTGAGACGAACAGGGATCTCACAAGCTAGACAGCGGCTGGCAACAAAGTCGTTACAACCAGAGCTGAAGTTACACACAGTGGTCAAAGTGTATGAAAAAAAGTAGTGGAACTATGTTCCCTGCTGGCCTGCCTCCGTTCCCCACAAACCCCATCGCTGCACTCCCTTAGATACTCAATCCAAGCCCCCAAACACACCTGCTGTTTATGGGAATGTTCAGTGCTGTGCACTGAAGTGCAAGCTTCCACCTCTTCCTACACTTTTATTTTAAAACGAAACCATTCCAGAACGGTTTCTTTTTAAAATAAAAGTATAGGAACAGTAAAGCTTAAAAATAAAAAGTATAGGACCACCGCTCCCGACCACTCCCGCCCACTTTGACCTCTGGTTACACAATAGGTAAGGAGCACTCTCATAGTCGATGGTGGTTCACGCACGGGTATAACACAGACACATAGTTGCACATGCTGTTAGGCAGAATCCTGTGCATTCCCTTAGGGAGCACTACAGAAGATTACGACTACAGGTATGAGCAATAAATCCCCTTTGGTATCAGTCTGTACCACAAATATTTAGTTGGTAGCTGTGGCTAAGCAGTCAGACTTATCTCAAGAGGGAGATGAGCAGTATTCAGGGTTTACACAATAGGGCTCCAATACTATGGCTCAAGGAAACACTGACCAAAGCTTTGTATTAAAAAGAATATATATATATATTTATTTTACACACTTCTAAGTTAACACATTAATCACAAATATTAAAGCAAGTTAAAATCAGTCAAGAAAAGTAAACACAACTCCCTAGTTAAATTGAAGACAAGTTTGAGCAAGAGTGAAAACTGAGCAAAACGGCACAATGAAAACCAAACACAAATGGCACTCTAGCAATTTCTCAAAAGGGAGTAAACGCACAAGTTATACAGGAATATATTCTTAAACACCCTAGCAACACTTCCCATATGTTTGTGAACAAGTTTAGGCAAGGCAGTACTTTAGCATGTATTATACCTAAATGAAAACCGAGCAAAATGGCACTTCACAAGTTTTAAAAGTGGGAAGGAAAAGGTGGTTATAAGAAGTAGGTGCACCAACACAGTTCTAGTTGAGAAGCAATCTACAGAAGGCAGTTCTAACAAATTCAGCCAGAGTCAATAGGCCTGTGGCAGAGTCAGTGGTACAGGGCAAAGAGCCCAGGAGCAAAATGTTCTTTGTAGCTGCAGTGAAGTCTTTGTTAAATGATTAGAAAAGGTGAATGCAGAAGGTGAAAGTCAATGCTAGAGGATAGGGGCGGCCAACCCAGCAGGTAGGTAAAGGATTTAAAACACCTTTAGCACTACCACACAAAAAGGGAGGCATGGCGGAACAAAGTACCTTAAAATGTAGAAGAGGCTCATGTGGTGGTGGTTGTTCCTGGCAGTTCCTGCAGTTCGGCAGATCCAGCAGAGGAAGAGAGACTCTAGTCGTGGAGCAAGGTTCGAGTTACTGCACTGCCCAGGGATGAAACCAGCCGCAGTGCTGCCCAACAAATAAAAGGTATGCTCCTTTAAATCGCGTCCCGAGTGGACGGGTGCCTGGCTATCAGGTCTCCGAGTGCAGGGCACTGGCGATTCGACCAAGGCAGGTCCAGGAAGGCAATTGGAAAACTGGTTGGCCCCACCAGCTAAAGGGAAGAAGGCTCTTGCAGATGAAGACCTTCTCTCCTCGTGTGGAGAAAAGTGGTGAGACGCTGCAGCAGGGCTTCACCGGTTGTTCAGTTGTTGCAGATGTCTTTGGCTTCTCTCCTCTTTGGTTTCTTAGTTCCAGTGGTGACGTCTTGCTCTTCCAGTCTTCAGGACCCTGCTTTTATGCAAAAAGATCCCCATTCATACAGCCTAGCTGTCACTCACACAGTGGAGTGGTCATCCTGGCGGGAGTCTCTCCAGCCTATCAGGGCAGAGTGCGACATGGGTTGCTGAGGCAACCCTGTCCAGGGGTCCTACTCCCGCTCCCACACAATGGGTCCACCCCAGACTCAGTGGTGCCGAAAGGAGGGCTTCTTGGCATAAACCTGCCAAAAGGATGAACAAAGGATTCCCGACCTGGGTTAGGAGTTTAGAGAAAGACACAAGAAAGAATTTATATAAAAGTTCTGGCAAATAAAACCTACCGCAGTAAAGTTAATATAAACATAAACTGGCGGTATGTTAGAGGCTGTCAGTAAATGTGGTAGCCTCAAAAAATGGGAAAATCCCATAGGAAAATATTCACAGCCGAATATTTTTGGTAGTAACCACTGCCACCAGCCAGAAACTTTTGAGAGAGGGACTGTACGGTACCCTCTCGAAACTGAAGGGACAAATTATGAACCCTTGCCAGTACCTCCATAGTAAGATGGGTTGTACTGGTTTTGTTCATAAAGATTGACTAGTAAAGTCAATTGGGACTGTCGACGCCCTGGGAGATGTAGACAGTCCCAAGGTATGGAGTCTATGTTTGGTGGTCACTACGACACCCCTGTGTCACTGCACGGAGGGTGCTGTGTAACACATGTGGATAAAGATGGTTCCTATGGAGGTGAGATAGCCTAGAACACACATACCAAATATGCCTAAGAGTGGGGAAAAGAGTCACATTCTTAGCAGGAGAAAAAAAACAAACCCTTCAAATCCAGCAAAGCTGCTGGGGGACTCTATAGTAAGGGAAATTAGCCATAGAATGAGAATTCTCCCCAACACTCGCCCCCCCCAGACTAAGGGACAGGAGGATCTAATCCACTCCTGGATGAGTCTCTTACCTCTAGTCGGTTATAAACATCCTAGAGAGACCATCAGCATTTTGGTGGTGACATCCTGACCTGTGCTCAATGGTAAAATCAAACCCCTGGAGGCAGATTGACCATCTTAGTGGTTTTGGGTTTTCCCCTTTCATTTGCATCAACCATCTCAAGGGATGGTGCTCTGTTTGAATAATGAAAGTAGATCCATACAAGTATGCTCTAAACATCTTCAAAGACCACACAATGGCAAAACATTCTCTCTCAATAGTTGCCCACCTTGTTTCAGGTTCCTTCAGTTTCCTACTGATGAAGCAAATGGGGTGCTCCTTACTTTTCTCATCCAGTTGACCGAGGACTGCACCTACACCTATATTGGAAGCATCTGTCTGCACAATGAAGGGTTGGTGGTAGTCAGGAGCTCTGAGAACTGGCGATTGACAAAGGGCTTTCTTCAGGCTTTCAAAGGCCTGATTGCACTCTTCATTCCATTTGACCTTTTTAGGGAATTTCGGAGAGGAGATTACATTGAGAGGAGAAGCTATGGATCCATAGTTCTCAATGAAATTCCTGTAATACCCAGTGAGACCTAGGAAGGCTCTCACTTGGGTTTGAGTAGAAGGGGTTGTCCAATTTTGCACAGCTTCAATCTTGCTGAGCAAAGGCCTTATTCCACCTCCTCCTACCTCATGCCCAAGGGAGACCACTTTACTCTGACCAAATTGACATTTACTTGCCCTACTGGTCAGATGGGCTGGTTCAAGAGCCTGAAAAACACATCCTAGGTAGTCAACATGTTCCTTCCAAGTAGGGCTGAACACTGCAATGTCATCCATGTATGCCATGCAGAAGTCCTCCATCCCATTCAGAACCTGAGTAAAAATCCTTTGGAATGTAGCAGGTGCATTCTTTAGTCCAAAAGGCATACCCTTAAACTGGTATAAACCAACTGGGGTGGAGAATGCAGTTTTCTCATTGACATGGTCAGTCAGGGCTATTTGCCAATAGCCTGATGTGAGATCAAATATGCTGAGGAACATGGCTGAACCAAGTCTATCCACCAGCTCATCTGTCCTTGGCAAAGGATGGGCATCAGTCTTAGTGACTGCATTTAGGGCTCTATAGTCCACACAGAATCTCAACTCCTTGGATCCTGCCTATGGTACTAACACAACTGGGCTAGACCATTGGCTAGTTGAGGGCTCTATTACCCCGAGATCAAGCATCTTGTTGACCTCTCCTTTGATGTGGGTTCGTACATTCACTGACATCCTGTAACCCCTGCTTTTGACAGGTAAACAGCCACCTGTATTGATATCATGCTGGCCCCAAGGGGTCAAGCCTGGTGCTAGAGAAAACAGAGGGGCAAATTGATTTAACAAAAACTTGCACTCCTCCTGTTGTTCAGGTGTCAGATTAGAAGACAGATTAACTCCTACTTTCTCATCTAAAGGTTGGCCTCTGAGGAGGTCAGGTAGAGGGTCACTCTCCTCTTCCTCTTTAGCTCAAGCTAGAAGCAAAGCTCGCAGTTCTGGTCTTGGGACATAAGCTTTTAGACGGTTGGTGTGAAAGACTCTAGGAGCCTCTTTAGGATTGCCTAAGTCCACCAGATAGTTCACCTCTCCAAGTTTTCCCACAATCTTGAAGGGTCCCATCCATTTGTCCTGGAAGGCCCTCTGCCTTGTTGGTACCATAACAAGAACTAGCTGGTCTTGAGCGAACTCAACCATGTTGGCCTTCTGGTCATGCCAATGCTTCACCAGAGCCTGACCTGCTTTCAAGTTATCACTTGCTTCAGCCATCATGTGTTACATTCTCCTCCGGAGTCCTATCACATAGTCAGTGACTCTGACTGGTGTGGGGGAAGGAGCACTCTCCAACCCCTCCTTGATCAGGGCCAATGGACCTCTGAGCGGATGGCCATGGAGAAGTTCGAAGAGACTGTGACCCACTCCCTCCTGAGGGACTTCTCTATATGCAAGGAGAAGGCATGGCAGTAGAAGATTCCACTTTTTCTTAAGGGGGCCCTCTAAAGCTCCTATAATGCTCTTCATGGTTCTGTTAAACCTTTCTACCAACCCATTTGTCTGAGGGTGGTATGCTGTTGAGAACTTGTAGGTAACTCCACAGTTTTTCTACATGGCCTTCATGTAGTGGGACATAAAATCTGACCCCCTTTCGGATATTACCTCCTTAGGAAACTCAACCCTGGTAAAAATACCAAGGAGGGCCTTAGCCACAGCCTGAGCTGTAACAGTCCTCATAGGAATTGCTTCAGAGTACCTAGTGGCATGGTCTACTACAACAAGTATAAACCTGTTGCCTGAAGATGTTGAAGGGTCAAGAGGACCAACAACATCGATACCTACCCTTTCAAATGGTACTCCCACCACAGGGAGAGGCACTAAAGATGCCACAATCTTGGAGCCACTCTTACCAGAGGTTTGGCAAGTGTGGCAACTCTTGTAATACTTATCTACCTCAGCCCCCATTATAGGCCAATAAAAGTAGAGAGAGAGCCTCTCCTTGGTCTTCTTGAAACTCAAGTGACCAGCCAAAGGTATCTCATGGGCTAGTTGCAAGAATTGGAGTCTGTTCTCTTGGGGCACTACAAGTCTATTGTAGTCTCCAGGGAATGACTCTGTCGGTTCACTATAGAAGAGGCCATCTTCCCAGTGTAACCTATACTTCCCAGGCTATTGCCCTTCAAGCTGAGAAGCTGCCTGGTGGCAAAGACCTTCCAGAGTTGGACATTCTCTTTGTCCCCTACTGAAGTCTGCCCTGTTGGGTCCACCTTCTGCCAGTAAAGACTGCAGCTCACGATGGTCCATAGGGTCAAGATCTTCAATAAGTTCCTGGCTTTCTACTAGATCTGAGTCCTCAGGCTCTAGTTCAACCACACAGGGTTGTACATCACTCTGAGCCTCAGCTGGAGGAGGAAGCAAAGGTGTGATCTTGGACAACCTAGGAGATTTCCTGGTTGGAAGCACTGGATTGCTTTCTGCTGGTTTTTTCTTAGAAGTCTCGGGTTTCCCCTTTGCTTCTGGTGCTTTTGAAATAGCAGTCAGTAACTCCAGTGGAGTAGGAGTGATCTCTTTGTTCATCATCTCCTCAGGAGAGCCCCTCAAGGCCCTCTCCCTTGCAGGTCTGATGAGCTCCTGCAATCTTTTGCTGGGAGGTCTGGGAGTACTTGACACTATGCCCAGCTCCTTAAGGTCATTCCCTAAAAGAACTCTTCCAGGCACTTCAGATTGCGCACTAACAGGTAGCCTCACAGTCATTTCATTGCACTGGAGTAGAGTTGGTAATTGGGGAAGCATCTGCACAGGCCCTCCAGCTAACTTGGTGAGGCGTTTGGGTGCCCTAGCAACATCCTCCACCTTGAAAAAAGATTCATCTACCACAGTTATGCTGGCCCCAGTGTCCGTAATGGCAGGGGTCTCCTGACCATTTACTAGGACACTCTCTGTATAATATTCTTTAGTATTAGGAGGGATAGAATTATACACATCTAAATTCTGTTGTTCCCACAACCCTAGGGATACTAAAGATACACTAGCTGAGACTCTGATGGGGTCTTCAGCTAGCAGTTGAAAGTTTCCACTGGCCATATGTACTTCCTCCTCTGGAGTGAAGGCTAAGGAGACAGTGTGGACCCCTGAAGGTTTATCCTTACATCTGGGATCCCCTTTCACATGATCAGTAGAGCCACAAACATAACATTTCCCAAATGTCTTTATTAATGGTGGCTTGTTCCAACCTCCTTCTGGCCTGGGACCAGAAGGTACACGAGCCTGATTAGGTTTCACTTGGGGCTTAATCTTAGAATTTTGTTTGGGGGCCTCTTTGGAATTGGAATTATTTGAATTCTCTTTGTTGTCTTTCTTAGGCTGCTTTCCCTCCTCTTTTTTCTGAGTGACCCCTGAATCCTTGTGAGTAGCCCCGTTAGCAACCCACAAGTCAGCAGCCTTAGCCAGTTTCTTAGAATGTAGTCCTTTTGAATCAGCCAAGTGCTGTCTGAGCTCAGGAGAGCAGGCATCAGAGATGGACTCCAACATTACAAGATTTCTCATTCCTTCATAAGTGTTAACTCTGTAACCCTTAATCCATCCCTCTAAATTCTTCAAACACACATTCACCCAGGTAGCCCAAGGGGTACTATCATGCTTTTTGAGTGTCCTAAACCTCTTAAGGTACTGGGAAGGAGTCCTCCCAAATCTAGCTATTAAAGCTAGCTTTAAACATTCATAATCCATCCGATCCACCTCCCCCAGCTCAATTACTACATCAGATGTAACAGGGGGGAGCCTAGAGAATAATCAGGGGATCAACTGATTCCCTGTGATATCCTGGAGCCCATGATTGTATTCAAACATAGCTAACCAATCTAATGCATCCAACTTAGGTTCATACATACCCACAATCTCTTTAGGCATCCAGGGTCTTTTTGGACTGGAAGATCTAGAGGATTCGGGGAGAGAAGCATTTTCCAAAGACAATTTCTTCATCTCAAGCTCATGATTGAGCTCCAATTCTTTGAGCCTTAGTTCTTGAAGTCTCTGTTCAGTTTGGGCACTAATTCTTTTGAATTCGAGCTCGAGTCTCATTTATTCTAGAGTGATAAGTTCAGGACTTAATATGGGACCTGACAATGGTCCAGTAGCCACAGGTTGAGGACTTTGAGCAGGCAGAGGGCCAGAGGGGGTGACATTGTTATCCTCCTCTTCCTCATCTGCTTCAACAATAACATCATCAACATTATCATCCTCAATGTTAGCTAAATTTGCTGGAGTAGTAGGCACTACAGCACCACTATCCAGACTTTGTTTTTCTAACAGTCTATCAATCATTTCTGATTTCTTGCCTTTGATAGAAAGACCTTTCTGTCTACACAGATCCCTTAGATAATCAGCAGTATTAGTAAGGAGGGTCTCCTGGCTGTAACTTTCCATACTTTGACTTTGTTTAAAATAAACCTTTTGTGATTGTTAGCCTTGTGGTTAATTGAACCAACGTACTTGCAGCACACTAAAATGTAAATCCAATACTTTTATCCTCACCGCTGTAAACCAGTGTTAGGCAGAATCCTGTGCAGTTCCCTTAGGGAGCACTACAGAAGATTAAGACTACAGGTATGAACAATAAATCCCCTTTGGTATCAGTCTGTACCACAAAGATTTAGTTGGTAGCTGTGGCTAAGGAGTCAGACTTATCTCAAGAGGGAGATGAGCAGTATTCAGGGTTTACACAATAGGGCTCCAATACTATGGCACAAGGAAACACTGACCAAAGCTTTGTATTAAAAAGAATATATATATTTATTTTACACACTTCTAAGTTAACACATTAATCACAAGTATTAAAGCAAGTTAAAATCAGTCAAGAAAAGTATACACAACTCCCTAGTTAAATTGTAGACAAGATTGAGCAAGAGTGAAAACTGAGCAAAACGGCACAGTGAAAACCAAACACAAATGGCACTCTAGCAATTTCTCACAAGGGAGGGAAAGCACACGTTATACAGGAATATATTCCTAAACACCCTAGCAACACTTCCCATAAGTTTGTGAACACGTTTAGGCAAGGCAGTACTTTAGCGTGTATTATACCTAAATGAAAACCGAGCAAAATGACACTTCACAAGTTTTAAAAGTGGGAAGGAAAAGGTGGTTATAAGAAGTAGGTGCACCAAAACAGTTCTAGTTGAGAAGAGATCTAGAGAAGGCAGTTCTAACAAATTCAGCCAGAGTCAATAGGCCTGTGCCAGAGTCAGTGGTACAGGGTAAAGAGCACAGGAGCAAAATGTTCTTGTAGCTGCAGTCAAGTCATTGTTAAACAATTTGATAAGGTGGATGCAGAAGGTGAAAGACAATGTTACAGGATAGGGGCGGCCAACCCAGCAGGTAGGTAAATAATTTAAAACTCCTTTGGTCCTACCACACGAAAAGGGAGGCATGGCGGAACAAAGTACCTTAAAATGTAGAAGAGGCTCCTGCGGTGGTGGTTGTTCCTCGCAGTTCCTGTAGTTCGGGAGATCCAGCAGGGGAAGAGAGACTCTCTTCGTGGAGCAAGGTTCGAGTTACTGCACTGCCCAGGTATGAAACCAGCTGCGGTGCTGCCCAACGAATAAAAGGTATGCTCCTTTAAATCGCGGTGTGGGAGGACAGGTGCCTGGCTATCCAGTCTCCGAGTGCAGGGCACTGGCGATTCAACCAAGGCAGGTCCAGGAAGGCGATTGGAAAACTGGTTGGCCCCACCAGCTCAAGGGAAGAAGGCTCTTGCAGATGAAGATCTTCTCTCGTTGTGTAGAGAAAAGTGGTGAGATGCTGCAGCAGGGCTTCACTGGTGGTTCAGTCGTTGCAGATGTCTTTGGCTTCTCTCCTCTTCGGCTTCTTAGTTCCAGTGGCGACGTCTTGCTCTTCCAGTCCTCAGGACCCTGCTTTTATGCAAAAAGATCCCCATTCATACAGGCTAGCTGTCACTCACACAGTGGAGTGGTCATCCTGGCAGACACTCTCCAGCGTTTCAGGGCAGAGTGCATCATGGGTTCCTGAGGCAACCCTGTCCAGGGGTCCTACACCCCCTCCCACACAATGGGTCCACCCCAGACTCAGTGCCGCCGAAAGGAGGGCTTCTTGGCAGAAGCCCGCCAAAAGGAGGAACAAAGGATCCCCCACCTGGGTTAGGAGTTTAGAGAAAGACACGAGAAAGAATTTATATAAAGGTTCTGCCAAACAAACCTACCGGAGTAAAGTTAATATAAAAATAAACCGGCAGTATGTTAGAAGCTGTCAGTAAATGTGGTAGCCTCGAACAATGGGAAAATCCCATAGGAAAATATTTGCGGTCGAATATTTTTGGTAGTAACCACTGCCACCAGCCAGAAACATTTGATAGAGGGACTGTACGGTACCCTCTCAAAAATGAACATAAGGGAAACATTATTAACCCTTGCCAGTACCTCCATAATAAGATGGGTTGTACTGGTTTTGTTCATAAAGATTGACTACTAAAGTCAATTGGGACTGTACATGCCCTGTGAGACAGTAGTCAGTCCCAGGGTGTGGAGTCTATGTTTGGGGGTCGCTACGACACCCCTGTGTCACTGCACGGAGGGTGCTGTGTAACGCATGTGGATAAAGATGGTTCCTATGGAGGTGAGATAAACCCCATAGACGTTAAACACACAAACATAGCCTAGAACACACATAGCAAATATGCCTAAGAGTGGGGAAAAGAGTCACACTCTGAGCAGGAGAAAATAAACAAACCCTTCAGATCCAGCAAATCTGCTGGGGGACTCTATAGGTAAGGGAAATTAGCCATAGAATGAGAATTCTCCCTAACACATGCTACCTTGAACAGGTGCACTCCAAGCTGAGAACCAACTTGGGTCCAAGGCCTGGGGCTAGCAGCATAACCAATCACAATTCATGGCCCCAGGGGTGTATAGTGGTGGTCACCAACCAATCATTGGGTCCACATACTGAAACAATTTAGAAGTAACACGTTTTGGGGCTGAGCCAGGCCAGACACCTGACATGGGAGAGCCAGTAAACTAACCTCTATAGGGACCGCTATAGGGGGACTAACACTCAACACCCAATCCCAATCTAGGATGGTTTCCTGGAAATGGGCCCAGAATGTGATGTTTTGTGATGCAACCACCATACAAAACTGGCTTGCGAGCTAGTGTTCGCTGAGCTGTGGCTGGATTTTTCTCCATGTGCTAATCCCGGATGGTTTGTTGGCTGTAATAAACCTCAGTAGAACTTGCTACCTGTCTGGACTTTCGTTCCTTTTGGGCAGAGGGATGGAGGTAGGCCTTCCATGAGTTCGGTATCCATGAACTCCTAGCAACCCACCCTGCTTGCCTGGAAGTTCTACCTAACAAGTTTGTAGCAGACGTGATGGTTCGCGGCGTCAGTCAGGCCAGAAGCTGCCTCCGTCGCCGCTGGACCTGAAAGGCTGTGGCACCCTCGTGGGTATTGCGGGAAGAACCAGGAAAGCACTAACAAGAGAAAGGTCGTTGGGAGCCATTTGGAAATCATCCCGCCCGCAATCGGTGAAGGGTCCAAGGCAGACCGGAAGGGCGAGGCAAGCAGTTGGCAGGGAGCCAGTGGCCGAGCAGCATCACTGAGCACGGAACATAAGTATTGGGCCAGACAATTAGTAAATTCAGGCATAAGGGAGGGTGTTGAGTAATTGTTGGGTGGAGGGAGGTATTGTCGACAGTATAATAGTGTCTGTAGTATTGTTAATAGTGTTATTGAATAGGGACTGGAACAGAGGAAGTAGTCCGTTTTCGATGTCTAGGGAGTATTCGGTCTTCATGGTAAAAGAACCTAGAGAACAACTAGGACTATAGACTTGAACGGCTGGGATTAAAAGAGTATGTAAATAAAGGATACCAGTGAATTGGGTGTTGTAGCCCGGAGCATAGGTGACCGTATTCCCTAAGGGTTATCTGGAGCTATCCTAGATTGTGGAATTGTATTAACTGGTTAAGTCTCCTGGAGAGAGCCGTTTCACATGTTAGGCGACACAACGGGTGCAGTTAATTACAAGGCAATAGAATTATACTCTGCCCTGAAGAGGTGGGAAGACAGCTGTGGGGTTTTGGGATTGTTGGGGATAATGTTTGTATGGGATCAGGCACAACAGGTCATTGTTTTGTGTTGTGTCTGTTCATTAGGTCCAAGGTTTAGCTTGGTGACGTCACCCTTAGGTCGGTGCATAGGACGATGCAGAGTTTTGATTGTGAGGAACTAGCGTGGTGAACTTGTGAGTGGTAGAGAGGTGATCCAGTGGCGGTGCGCGGCAGGCGCATGCGCAGGATTGCAGTGATTTGCCAAAAAAAATGGCAATTGTGAAGGCGGGTTCCTGTACGCGGTGTACGCTGTGTAAGGTGCCGAGCAAGCAAGCTCATAGCAATTGAAGTATATACTCATTGCAGATTAAACTTTTTCCCTTGACAGCCGATTGTCGAAACCCTCGATTTGAGGTCAGGTAAACTCATAATGTACCCCATGTACCAGGGAGTGATCGGGGGACTGATCCCCATTCAACAACTTTGCAAGGCCTTACCACCATATAAGGATAAGATCATTAAATATAGTGTACAGGGATCCAAAAGCAGTGAAGGAAAGACAACATGGCCATGGCCGTCTAACAGCAGTTTCTCCAGGGACGTGCAGCAATCATTATTAAGACACTTACAGGACACCTATAAGGGGAAGAAGTTGGCAAAATGCATGGTCGTATTCGAGTTATGGTGTGTATTTCAAGAAGGGTCAGCAAACCGGGTATGGATGATGAACTCGCAGGAGATAAAGGAGGAGGGGTCTGACCCATCCGCACCTCCACCTGCCCTTCCTAGCGTAGTATCTAATGACACAGAGGATGACCAGGGAATATATCCATTAAGGGAACTACAAGCAGCAGAAAGGTACTCAAACCCAACCTATAAACCAACACCATACACTCAAGATGAAAACCCGCGAACTAAAGGGCAGCCCACCAGCGGCACTGAAGTAAACGGGGAGGGATTGCAGCGAGCCAAGGCAGAGCTTGAGAACATAGGCACAGAGGAGTGGATAGCGGCACAAATACGTTTGAAGCTTAGAGGGAAAACAACGGGGGTAGCAGAAGGAGCAACAAGGGCCATGGAAGGCTTGGAAAGGGAGCGAGGAAGACTTGACTGGGCAGCTCAAGTGGAGGAGGAGCAACTAAACAGAGACAAGGAGGTTAGAAGAGAATGGGAAGAGAAGGAAAGTAAGGAGAAATTGAAACGAGAAGAAAGGGAACGGAGAATGGAGAAAGAGAAGGGGCTTGTGGATAAGGAGCGGGTGGAGAGGATCGAAGGCATGGAGAGAGAAGAAGGAGGAGTGGGAGAGAAAGGGTAAGGAGGAGAAAGAGGCACAATTGGCAGAGTGAAGAAGGCAGATAATAGAGCAAGAAACACGCAAGTTCGAAGAAAGAAAACAGAGGAAGTAGCAGATAGTTGCAGATAGGCAGGCTGGCGAGGGAGCGAGCGTGGAGGGAGGAGGATGAGCAGGCAATAAGGGCAGCTGGGGAGCAGGCTGCACTAGAGGAAGAGAGGCGAATGGAACCGGACAGCTCAGAGGTGCACGTGGACAGCTCTGGAGGGCATGGCGCAGCATGCCTAGGACTATGGCAAGGGGAAAGCAAATACAATTTAGTGGATATTGATCTTGATGTACTGCAGAACCCCGACTCAACATCACACAAGTTGAACTTCTTAAATGACTTTTGCAGTGACATGGACGTGGAATCTGACCATGAGGACATACACAAAGAAGACGGGATGGGGGAGTATAACAAACTCTCACAAGAACAGGTGAAGGGACATCCTGGGAATGAAAGTCTCAGGGGTAAAGGGAAGGAGGATCATATCTAGATGAACAAAAACAATAACCCCGACAGGTAAGCCACACCAGACACATACATTAGCAGACTAAGGGATCTTCCAGGGCATAGGAGAGAGGAGACCGCATTGGCACACTCCAGGGGACGACTGTCGAGAGCCCATGACGAGACAAAGCGTATACCCGCACTAGAGCCCACAGACATATGCACAGACATGGAGGACGAGAGAGGGCCCATTCAGATTAGGCAGTACTGGAGAACACCAGAGAAGAGGGCAGCATACTCACAGATGCCCCTACTAGAACGGCGAGGAACAAGGCCTCAGAATGCACCCTGGAAACACACAGATAAGGAGAATGTCAAATGCAGATTATCCTCATTGAGCACAGGAGATGGGAAGTGGATTTATGAGATAGAAAAGTTGACAGCGGGCCACAGGCTAGCGTGGGTGACGTTAAGGGGTTATTGGTTTTGATATTGGGTGACGCAGCTGATGATATATGGAAGAGGGCGGGGTTCCCAGGAGTGACCATACACAACACAGCACACGACGGGTCACCATTCGCAAATTGTAGGGCAGCAGTGTGGCAAGCATTACGGACACAGAACCCTGACACATCAGATATAGTGGCAATAACGTCATGCAAAATGCGTGACAGCGAGGATCCTGTTCAGTATATTCAAGCGATCCAAGAACTTTGGCTCCTCGAAACTCGCGAGCCATGTGACAAAATGATAGCAATCCTTTATCACGTCTTAGTGCAGGGTCTACAAGAACCTGTACAGAAGAGTTTGAAGAAATTGGTGGGAATGGAAGCAAAGGGATGGGCCGAAATACAGCTCACAATAGTACACCATTGCAGGCTGTGGCAGGAGAAAGTGAAACACAAGGCAGAAGAGAGAAAGGCTGACGAAGTTAAGTTAGTTCAAAAGAAATTATCAAAATATGCCATGGAAGGGGCAGTAATAACTAGCCCCTCTCTACAAACGCAAGCACCAAGCACCACAGCAACAGCACCAACAACAGCATCGACCACAATACGCACCAACCATGAGAGCGGGGCAGGTTCCAGCAAGGGTTCAGAGGAAGGGAAGGATTCCAAAGGGGGCCGGCTTTGGACCACAGATGCACCACAATCAGGGAGGGTTTCGGGGATATGAACCGCAGAGACTGCAAAATGCAGGAGATTTTTTGGGAGGCTTCCAGGGACGAGGAAGCAATCCTCCACAATGTTGGACCTGAGGACAGCTAGGACACATTTCAAGAACTTGTCGATTTGGGGGGTTTCAACAGAATTGATGGGACCAGGGGCAACAGCAGTACATAGCAGGGCAGGGAGACTATAGTGCACAGAACCAGCAACAGCAGGGGCAGATGCAGTGCCCATTCCAACAGACATTACAGACACCAACACAGCCACCACCACCACAGGTACAGATGCAGACACCACAAATGGCAGCACCCTTACCCCAGTATCTACAAGCATCACCATGGACAGGGATGGTACAGCAATTAGCACAAATATAGAACACTGACACAGCGGAGCACATGGACACACTAGCAACGGTCCCGGTCAGATGACTGGGAGGGGTCATCATGGTAGGAAACAACCTGCTCATCGTTAATAGACTATCTATGTATCCACAATAGGACAGCCCACAGACTGACTTGATGTGTCCCATCCTGTCGGTTACGCCCAATCCTGCCCAGGAACCTTGCATAAGGGTGATGATAGGTGACACAACATTTTCCTTTCATGTTGACACTGGAGCGACTAGGTCATGCATTCGGGGGGGACATTTGCGTTGTCAGGCAATGCCATGAACACTCAAGGAATCGCTGGGGCCCGAGAAGTGGTTCCTTTTACTGATAACATCTCTCTATCTATAAGAGATCACAACTTATCTTTACCATTGCTCTACTCCAGACAAGTACCTGTAAACCATTGAGATGTGACATCATGAGCAGACTAAACATGATCATCTCATTCACTGACAAGGGCATAATATGCTCCACACCATGCATACACATGTTGAATGTATGACAGATTGTTCAGGCATATTGTGGGAGCACAGTACTGAGGGGGGTGTACAATTGGACCCAGAAATGTTCCAGTACAGAACAGACATGGCAATTGCATGGATGCCAGACAGTGCAGGGAAAGTGTGCAGGGTACCTGGTGAGTACCTCTTCAGACCAGAAAAAAACATTGAATGAGCTAGGGGGAATAATAGTGCCATTGGACATAAAGGCAGTTTTGGCAAGGGAGGATTGGATTGCAGTACACACAACGGATGACAAGGGGAGAGCATGGAGAGCCATTATTGGGGTGGCTGAAAGGTGCAGGCTCACAACAGTGATGGATGAAGAGCTCTTTGAAGAAGAGAGACTTGAGATGGAAATGGTGTTCAAAATGAGTGTAAGGTTTTGGTTACAGATCAGTTACAAAGAGGTGGCACAAAAAATGCCGATGGCACTGGAAGTACCACCGACATTCTGGGAGGAGCACATGGCAGATGTTCCCGACAGCTTATGGACCACAAGTCCCTATGAGGTAGGGTGCATAAAAAGCATAGGGGTGAAGATAAAATTGAAAACTGGAGCAATTTTACCACAAGTAAAACAGTACCCCCTAACAAAGGAAGCAGACGAGGGCATTTATGAAACAATCAGCGCCCTCATTGAAAGAGGCATCTTAGTATCATCAGAGTCTCCATGCGACACTGCAGCGTACCCCGTACGCAAGGCGAACGGGGGGTCATGGCATTTTATCCAGGATTTACGCCAGCTTAACCACATTGTAGAAGCAGAATATCCGGTAGCAGCAAACCCAGCAACGATCTTGTGCGGCATCCCAGCGGAAGCCATCTGCTTCACCGTGACTGATTTGAAGAATGCCTTTTTCTCTGTACCATTGCACCCAGATTCGCAAGATTTGACCAGTTTTATGTACCGCAATCAGAAGTGGAAACATACTCGTTTGCCACAAGGGTACTGCGAATTACCCTCCATTTTTAACAGAGTGGTCCAAAGGAACCTAAGCAATATTGAGACAGAGAGCACAGTGCTACAATACGTAAATGACATCATGATTTGCAGTGAAACAGAGGACCAGTGTAGGAGAGGCTCAGTATGATATGATATGATATTTTATTTGCATCACGATCATACACAAGTGTTACAGAGTGCGACAAGGCAAGGGAGGGGAACAAGGGAGAACAAAAAACAGCGATCTTAGTAGGCCCAGTGACATTGAGAACATGCAAGCACATGGGAGAAGGAAAGGGGAAAAGTGCATGGAATGGGGGAGAAGTGGAAAGTGCGGAGCAAAGGAAAACAGATAAATATAAAATGAATAAATAAATAATAATAGCAACAAACAGGGATTGCCCAGAGGCAGTGCGGATGGGTGGCAGGGTGAGCAGGTACCTGGGCACGGAAGGCAAAGGGTAGGCCAGGTGCACGGTGCTGAGAGAGAAAAGATCAGCAGGGGAGAGGAGGGGCAAAGGCAGAAGCAAAGCGGAAGATCTTGAGGTGCTTCTGGAACCAGAGATGGTTCTCCTCAAGTTTCAAAGTGGCAGTGAGGCTGATCCAGAAGGAGGCTCCATCCAAAGACAGATATCTACCCCCAGCTCGTTTCTTTGAAAAACGACAGACACTGGGGGAGTTAGAGATAGAGGAGCGAAGAGCTTGAGAGCGGAGTTATTTACAGAGGGATAGCTGAAGGTATTTTGGACCAAGGTCCTATAAAGCCTTGTGGACAATGCAGATGGTTTTGAATTTAATCCTTGCATCCACTGGGAGCCAGTGGCGAGATTTCAGGGCTGGAGAGATACGATCCAAGGGCTTGAGGCCAAGGAAAAGTCTTGCAGTCCTGTTCTGGATGAGTTGTAAAGGACGGAGAGTAGAGGCAGGTAAATGTAGAAAGAGGCTGTTACAATAGTTCAACCAAGAGAGAGAAAAGATCAGCAGGGGAGAGGAGGGGCAAAGGCAGAAGCAAAGCGGAAGATCTTGAGGTGCTTCTGGAACCAGAGATGGTTCTCCTCAAGTTTCAAAGTGGGAGTGATGCTGATCCAGAAGGAGGCTCCAGCCAAAGACAGATATCTACCCCCAGCTCATTTCTTTGAAAAACGACAGACACTGGGGGAGTTAGAGATAGAGGAGCGAAGAGCTTGAGAGCTGAGGTATTTACGGAGGGATAGCTGAAGGTATTTTGGACCAAGGCCCTATAAAGCCTTGTGGACAATGCAGATGGTTTTGAATTTAATCCTTGCATCCACTGGGAGCCAGTGGCGAGATTTCAGGGCTAGAGAGATACGATCCAAGGGCTTGAGGCCAAGGACAAGTCTTGCAGTCCTGTTCTGGATGAGTTGTAAAGGACGGAGAGTAGAGGCAGGTAAATGTAGAAAGAGGCTGTTACAATAGTTCAACCAAGAGAGAAGCAGGGCTCGAGAGACAGTGAGCTTCTGGGGGAAGGAGAGGAAAGGCAGAGTACCTCTGAGGAGGTGCAGTAGGAAGTTTGACTTTTTAGAGACATCAGAGATGTGGGCAGAGAAGGAAAGGTTGGAATCAAAGATGACCCTGAGGTTCTTAGCCTCGCAGGTGAGGGTAGAAGGAGGGCTAAGGGAGGCCGATTAGAGTGTGAGGGGAAAGGAGGGTGAAGGTGTGCCGAGGAGGAGGATCTCTGTCTTGCTGGCATTCAGGAAGAGATCGTTGGTGGCACACCAACCCCGAATGACAGTTAGGCAATCAGAGATGAGAGAAGGAGAGGAGGTGGCCGAGGGAAGCCTGAAAATGAGTTCAGTGTAATCAGCATAGCACTGGAATTTGGAGCAGAAAATGGCAATGCAGTGGGCAAGAGTTGCCAGGTATTGGTTGAACAGCCAGGGTGAGAGGTTAGACCCCTGGGGAACACCACAGGTAGAAAGGGAGATAGATGAAAGTAAGCACCCAAGTTGGACCTGGGAGGGTCGATCAGAGAGGAAAGAGGTCAGCCAGGCCAGAGCCTGATTAGTGATACCCATGTTCTCCCAGAGACGGTTGAGCAAGATGATATGGTTGACTGTATCGAAGGCAGAAGAGAGATGGAGTAGGATGAGTACAGAGGGAATGTTAGAGTCAAGGTTGGAGAGAAGATCTTCACAGATGTTCAGGAGAGCAATTTCCATGCGTCTGGCATCTCTAAAGCCAGACTGATGTTTGTGGAGACAGCCAACAGATAGAATGAAGGGTAAGCTGAGAGATGGCCAGCCTTTCCATGAGTTTGCCCAGAAAAGGAGTGATGAAAATTGGGCGATAGTTAGCCAGACAAGAAGGATCAGCTGTGAGTTACTTGAGAAGAGGATGCACAAGAGAGTGCTTCAGAGTGGAGGGGAAGGCTCCTGAGGAAACAGAGTGGTTGCAGAAATCGGCAAGGGCCGGAGCGAGGGTATCAATGTGGTCCTTGATGGGTTTAGAGGAACAGGGATGAACCTGGTTTGACGAGGCTTTGATAGATCGAACCTGTCTAGCGACCTTGTCAGGGGAGAAAAGAGGAAAGGACGAGAAAGAGGGAGGGGATGGTGGATGAAGGAGTGTCAGCATTTACAGAAGGAAAAGGGAGAGGAGGGGAGGAGAGGGTGGACAGTATGTCCTGGGATTTTGAGATGAAGTGAGAGACAAAGAGCCTGTTAGGCGACAGGAGGGGTAGAGACTGCAGCAGGGTTGGGCAGCTCCTTACAGATTTTAAAGAGTTCGGCTGAGTTATTAGATGCCACAGAGACACAAGCTTGGATGTGGGCTCTCTTCTTGGTGTGGACAGAGAGTCGGTATTGCCTTTGGAGCAGGCGACAGGCCAGTTTGTCAGAGAATGAACAAGAAGCCCTCCATTTCCTCTCAGCCGCCCTACACTTACATTTAAGTGTAGCTAGGTTGGAGTCATACCAAGAATTGCATTTGGCTTTGGACTTCAAACGGATCCTCATGACAGGAGCAAGAACATCAAGAGTTTCAGAAATAGAAGTGTAGAGCAGAGACAGGGCTGTGTCAGGATGTGAGTCAGCCCGAGATGGAGTGGGGGAGAGAAGGTGGCAGCAAAAGCCTCCAATGACACACGCTTCATGGGCCGGATGTCCGAGAAGGTAGGTGGCAGTGTTGGGGTAGGGTTGGCCTGGGGGGAAGAGAGGGAGAGATGGGATGAGAAGTGGGAGTGATCGCTCGAGGAGAGAGGAGTGGTCAGAGGGATGGAGAAGGGGAGGAGTTGAGTGGTTCAGGCCAGGAGGGAGGAAGGGAGGTCTGCCCACTCAGAGAGAAATGAGGTGATTCGATCAGGAGGCCGGTAGTTAGTAGCCACAGTAAGAGAATGGCTAGGAGGGAGAGAGAGCCTGCAGACAAGGCATTCAAAAGAGGAGCAAGTCTGAGTGGGAATGATAGAGGCAGGAATCCACTCAGGAAAGATCAGGGCTACACCCCCTCCGGACCGAGAGGATCTAGGTGCAGAGAGGATCTTGTAGCCATCAGGGAGGAGAGTATCAAAGCTTGTGGCAGAACTGGCTGTGAACCATGTCTCGGGAAGACCAAGGACTTCAAAGTCAATTTTTTCAAGGAGGTGGCAGATGTCAGAGGAGTGTTTGACAGCAGAGCGAGAGTTGAGAGTGGCAAGATGAAGAAGGTTGCCAGCCTTAAAGACTTTTCGGGGAGGGGTACAAATCAGAGATATGCCCTGCGGAGGGGAAGGTGCCTGAGGTGGGACAGAGGAAGAGGAAAGAGAGGGCAAGGTAGCCAAGGGGGAGAGGAGGGTACAACAGGAGATAAAAGGAAATTGATGAGGCTTCCCTCAGGAAGTGCCTGTCAAAGAGAAGGAGATTAGCCTGAGGGCTTTGGACCATGGCAGTGTCATTAAAGTAGACATTAATGAGGACTTTAGAGGAGTCAAAGGAAGCCATGAGAACTTCCCAGTGGGTGCTACCATCAATGGGAGAGGAGGAGACATGACATAGCACAGAGATCATATGAAGAGTCCATAGATCTGGTGAAGGAATGACAAAGAGGATGTTGGTGAGGGTCTATCTGGAGGAAGTGCTGGAATAAGTATCAGAGATGGGGAGACCTGGTTTGGAAGCCAGTATATCCTTTTTGAACATCTTCCTACCAGACCTAGTGAGAAGGGAAGGATAGTCGATGTAAAAGCAGTTTGAAAAGATAGGATATGATATGATAGGTTATTTATAACGCGCTTAATACCAAGAGGTTTCAAAGCGCGGACCCGGGGAATGAACCTGTGGTGCTTCGTGTCGTCTTGCTTCCAACACGAGCACGTTGCCCCATGCTATCCTCCCGAGAAACAGAAAGCACCATGGGAGTGGTAGTGAGGAAAGGAGGGAGATGCAGGGGGGAAGGCATGTAGGAGTGGAACAAAGAGAGCAGGGAAGTCACTGGGCCGGCAAGTTACAGAGAAGCAACAGTTACAAGCAAAGCACAGAGCAAGTTAGCAAATTACAGCAAGATTTGACTTTTAAACCAAAACGCAAAAACAGCAAGAAATGACTTTTTAAACCAAAAAGCAAACACAGCAAGATCTGACTTTTAAATCAAAAGCCAAAACAGCAAGATTTGACTTTTAAATCAAAAGCAAAAACAGTAAGATTTGACCTTACAATTGGGTTCAGATGCAAAAGTATTCATCGCAAACGGTTCAGATGCAAGCAAAGGGTCAGAAAGCAATGCAATTCAGTGTGTGAACATGGGAGAGAAAAGTAGAGTGGGGGAGTGAAAGACCAAAGGTGGTAGGACTGAGTCCAGAAAGGAGGGAACTAACCCATGGCTAAGGCAGTGTGAATGTCAAAGCTGTTTGGATTTCTTAGAAGAGTTGGTGGCATCATTATTGAAAGGTCTGGTGCCAGGGTGCAGGAAGGACCCCAAGCAGCGTTCTGGTAGTGGAAAGGGAGCAGACAGGGTCCTTCGTTGTGGGCCTTAGTGCAGCTGGGCCACTTCCCGCCTCCCGTTTGCTGTGATTGCAGTACAGATGTTGACAGTGTTGGCTGACAAAGAATGCAAGGTGGACAAGACCAAACTCCAGTACTGCCAAAGGGAAGTACTGTACATTGGACAGCTCATATCTAAAGACGGAAGGCATATCACCCCAAAGAGAGCACAGACAATACACAACACACCCCAGCCCAAAACAGTGAGAGAAATGCAGCAATTCCTAGGATTGTGCAACTATTGCAGAGCATGGGGTTTCGATTACAGCACATACACAAGACCACTCTTAACAGCATTGATGGAAGCACAGAGAGGAGCAAAGTCACTAACCTGGACACAAGACATGACTGACACATTCAATGACCTAAATGAAGTGATTTGCACGGCACCAGGGTTAGGGACCCCATCTATAAAAGGGAATTTTTCCTATTCTCACACACTGATGGTGTCATAATGAAGGCAGTCCTGACTCAGAAGACAAGCATGGGTCATAAGCCACTTGCTTACTAGAGCGGGCAACTTGACGCGGTAATGCTGGCAGCTGAAGCATTCGCAGTAAAGAGAGCATCTGCAATAACCATGGGGTGCACCACCACTCTTTACATGGAGCATGCCCTGTTTGCCAAATTACACAAACCCAAGAGCACACTGACTACACAGAGAGCATCAGGATATGATATCATAGTATCAAAGGCAGAATTAAAGATAGTAAGATTCAAAACTGTAAACCCAGCACTATTCATGGCAGATATCTACCAATCAGGGGTCTGGGCTCATGACTGCACCAAGAACATAGAGCAATTTAGTGAGACACGCAAGGTGGAGGAGGATGCACTTGAGGGGGGAGACATGCTCTACATTGATGGTTCCTCAACGATTGACCAAACTGATGGGATCTGGAGGTCTGGGGCTGCTGTAGGTAGATTAAAGGAAGATGGAACAAGTGAGGTGGTTGCAAGTGTCTGGTTACCATCTCATTATTCAGTGCAAGCTGCAGAATTAGTGGCTCTTATACTGGCCCTGCAGCACAGAGGAGGTAATAGTGTGACAATTTACTCCGATAGTGCCTACGTCACATCAACAGTACATTCAGGATTGGCTCGATGGCTCAGGAGAGGGTACAAGAGAGCAGATGGGATTTCAGTGCAGCATGCACTACTATTAGGTGAACTGATTGAAGTGATCACATACCCACAGGAATTGGCATTGGTGAAGTGCCAAGCACACATCAACAGGGAAGACGCCATCTCAAGGGGAAATGAGGCAGCTGACTATGAAGCAAAATGTGCCACATATTTTGGAGAACTGTGGGAACTAAAAGAGAGGCCTAACGTCCCAGGAGAGATGAGAAACATGGCAATGAGAGAGGGGTACAATCACCTAGCAGAAACACAGATTGTGGAGTTGCAGGGAGCTGTACACACAGAGGAAAAGGAACTCTTGGTAAAAAGAGGATGCTCTATGTCACCTACAGACCTACACCTGTCACCTACAGATGCCCTAGTGATCATGCCTCTTTGCACCATTGAAAATAGCATAAGCGTAGTTGCATCATCAACGCACACATGGAAAGAGGTTATTGCTGCACGTATTGGAGAATCATGGTTTTGCACCAACTTAAACAACATGTGGCAGATTTTATTAGCACTTGTCTGACATGAGAGCAATTCACAGCGGAACATACCCTGAAAGTTGTGAGAGGAGCCATACCCCGACACCAAGGTCCATTTCTGCATTTCCATGTTGACTATGTCGATATGATCCAGGTATGTGAAGGACACCACTATTTGATAGTGGTTGTCTGCCCATTCTCAAGATGGATAGAAGCGAGATCCTGCTCACATGCTGATCCACTGAGGGTAGCCAAATTCATGGTCCGGGAAGTATTCCCAAAATGGGGCATATGTGAGGTCTTGCGGTCTGCTAATGGCCCTCACTTCACCAATTAAATGTTCCAACCTATCACTACCCTGCTAGGAATAAAACACAAATTTGTATGTGCGTACCCAAAAGCAAATGGGGTGTGTGAACACCTCAATGGCCACGTGAAGGAGAGCATTGCCAAAACTCAGCAGAGCACCAAGAAAAACTGGCTTCACTGTTTGCCATAGGCACTTTTCGATTTGCTCAACAAGCCAGGGTCCAACTACCATTTAACTCCCCACGAAGTGGTGACAGGCCAGCGCATGCATCTCCCATTGACTTCTCTCACCAGTGCACTAAAGGATTGTGAGAGTAATGCTGAAATCTTGGGTCAATAGATGTATGATTATGTTACTTCACTGGTTTCTAGTGCTTCTATTATCTCTCGCCAGATACAACAGACACAGGGCAGGCCTGAAGACGACAAACTCCGATGAACCAACACAAGAGACAGAAAAGGAACACGTAGTACAAGTAGGGAACCTCATGCTTCTTAAGAATTTCATAAGGTGCTGGAACGCGCCCAGGTTTACAGGGCCCCATACATTGGAGGCCATGACTAATCAAGCTGTTCGCTTAGAAAGGAAGGTGGTTTGGAATCATGTGCAAGACGTCAAGCCCTACAAAGCATCATCCTTTCCCAGAAGAACAACTGCAGAGATCAACAGGGCCAACTCTGCAATAACCGATGATCCACAAGAAACTGAAAACGCCCATAAACTAGAGACTAACGGTCAACCCATGATTATATGCTCCCAGGAGGCAGAAGTCGCCACATCAACACTGGTGCAACTTGACCAGTGAAGAACATTGCCCCTACTATCCTTCAACACCCACCCATTGCCAAATAGCTACTTGAACAAGTTTTGCGCACTTGACAGCTGTAACACATTTCTATGACCTAACCCCTTTTCGCACACGCAGGTTGTGAAGCGGTAAAGTGATATGTGTGCACCCAACAGCTTTAACACTGTTTTGTTTTCTCTCTTTCTCTCTGTACATGGAGGTTGTTGCATATGATTGTTAGAATTGTTAGGTAAATAGCCTGATATTGCCTCCCATTGACCACCCTGAAGCGTTATCCAACCAATTCGTACACTTTATAAGGAGACCCAGACATTTTAGTGCCTGAGCTCCTGAAGTATATTTCTGAGTATTCATAGAGTACCTGACCCAAGCCTATCCCCAACTCGAACATAGTGCATACCTTGTTCTACCCACACTAAGAGATCCATTAGTAAGAAAGATATTGGAGGAAGTATTTGCTTTTGCTCTAAGTGATTATTTAGTACACAGAGCTTGAAGGTATTGACAATTACTAAACCAAAAATGCCTTTCTTGCGATTTTCAGGTGAGCAACTTTTTCGTCTCATCAGCAGATAAGACTAAGCAGCGTAAGTGGTCACAATGGACAAAATAAAGTTTTTTATCGATTGTTGTAATTGTCCTGATTCCCACTGGAATAGTGGGTACCATTTTATGGCAATTGTACGTTGCAATGCATGCTACCGCTTTGGCATCTACTAATGTTCCCCTGACCCAAGTAGCAGGAACTACCTTGCAGGTGGAAGGGAAGACACTGCTGATAAGGTAAGGAGAGGTAAGCACGGTTTTGACGCAGACCTGAAGGGAGTTGATATGTATCTCACAGACACAGCACGGGTATCAAATAACATGTAATACAAGCAGATGCTTAAGGTTGGTAGGGATACCACCGGAGAGAGCTGTTATGTCTGCTCTTTAATCCCTTACACAATGAGTGACTCCAGAACCTTCGTTGCAACAGAAATACCCATTGCAAGAGCACAATGTTTGATGTACCGCACAAGGTTCCAAATGCAAGGCAGATTCCAAGGGAAGGCAGCAACTTTGAGGTGGCTCTCCAAGGGGACCTTTCCATATGAAGACAGCTACATCAAGACTCTAGACATGATAAGCAACTACTGGCAGCTAAACACAGGACTACAATACATCACTGACGGCCCAGAGAAGGGAGAAACAAAGACTGTCACACTGAAAAATTACCATGCCCATGGACCAGGGTAAAGGAAATCGGAGGAGCCAGGCTGCTGGGAGAGGCCTCAAATATTGATCTATGGCCAAGTATATAGCAACGATGTTTGGGAAGATGGAGTAATCAGAAGCAAGACACTGACCTTAAAGAAGTCAGCAGTAAACAAGGTACAAGAGGAAAATGACAAGTGCCAGGAGGAATGGGAAAGGAGTGCAACGCTAGTGACCTGGGTGGACAATGAAGCAGGACCAATGGCAATAATTCACCTGAAGACAATGGCCCTCTGTCATCAGCACAACGGCGGCGAAAAGGTCAGTGAAAACGAAGGATGTAAAAGGATCCAAACTATCCCAGAAATGGGAGCAGGAACAGCAGTGACTGATCGACCACTATTGGGCTTGTGGATCTAAAGCACACGAGAAATTGCCACCTGACTGGGGAGGAATATGCTGCATAGTACAAGTCAACATGCCTTCACTAGTAGTACTCAGGAAAGACATGAAAGTTAATGACTTCCCGAATATGGAGAACAACAAAAGAAGGAAGAGGTCGCTGTATGCAGAACTACTTGTACAAGCAGATAATGCAGAGACACCGAAAGGACTAAGCATAGTGAAGAGAGGGGTGAATTATTTCTCCTGTAAATTAGAGGCAGCATTGGACGAAATCCCAGCATCACACAGACTGTTCAGTAGAACACAAATGTTCTTTGCATCTGTGATCCCTGGAATACAATCATACACTAATGCCAAATGGTTACAGATCACTTGCTGGGAGTTGATGGTAACTATAAATTCAACAGTGAACGGGTTCAACGCCATGAAGGAAGAACTCAGAGCAATAAGACCGGTGGCACTCCAGAACTGATATGTCATGGACCTCTTCACTGTCATGGAATGTGGAGTTTGCGCAAAGATAGGGAGTTCATGTTGCACACTTATACCTGCCAACGATGAAGACAACGGAACAATCTTAGATGCAGTTGCACAATTGGCCCAGATGCATGCGGAAATGGAAAACGAAGCACGTGGAACAGGGAAAGACAAGAGCTGGCTAGCTTATCTCTGGTCATGGATGCCATCTTGGCTGGCGGACAGGCAGAAGGTGAGCAGCTTCCCTGAGTGGTATAAAGATATGTATCGGACGGTGAAAGAAAACAGAAGAATAAGCCATAGGAAAGCAAATTCTCATGGATATGACCATTGACATTGGATGATATCGTGAAGGAAAGAGACAGAGTACGAGAAAGGATAGCGACATGCGACCTGTTTCCGACTGGAATAGAAGTGGACAATCCACATAACCCAAGAAAGTACAAAGGGAAGTGAGTATGGTGCAAACCCAAAGGAGGATGCGCCTACATGTACTGGTTGTTTGACAATCATGCAAATTACTATGGACACCTTGCAGGGATCACAAAGATATGGCAAAGATGCTACAATGTGAGACAAGTGTTGCTTCGAGCAAAAAGAGCTCTCTCATAGACTAAGGTAGTACACGCAAGTTGCATTGAAGACACATAGTCCTTCTTATTACCTTGAAAAGTTACACCAAGAACTGAGAACCTTTGCAGATCCCAGACCTGGGGACGTCAGCTCTAGCCAACTACAGTTCAGTATCCTAGGGGTGGGTAGCAATGGGCAAGAACCGATGGCAAGACGCACACGCTGCAACATTGTAATAGATAGTGACTTGGGGATGGACCAGGCTAGCCATCTGACATGGGAGAGCCAGTAGAATAACATATATAGGTGACCATATAGGTTATTAGGCTCCTGATGGCCAATCCCACACGTCGATAGGTTTTTGGAGAGAGACCTAAGTATTGACGGAGCAGTAATGCAATTTTGTATCAAAACTGGCCTGCGAGCCAGTAGAAGTTGGGACGTCCACAGATTTCTTCTGTCCCTGTGCTGATCCCTGTTGGTTTTGTCTGTAATAAACCGCAGCTTGAACTTGCTATTGACAGAGGGTGGGCAAGGCAGTGATGATGAGGTCAACAGTCTTAATTCTCCTGTGAGTTGGGTATTCCATGTGCTGTGTAAGGTACCGAGTATCAAGAAGACATTAACATCATTGCTGGATTGCCAGGGATGTTGAAGTCGCTGAGGATTATGTGGTTGGCATGCATGAGAGACATGATGTTGAACAAGACTGTGAAATCTTCAATGAAGGAGGTGTTGGGTTTGGGTGTCTGTAGATGAGATGGCAAGCAACTGTGTCTGTTAGAAAGAGTGGGAAGTGGCAGGAAAGGTTTTTGAAAGAGCTAATGGTGGTGACATGCAGCTGGGTGCGTGGCCATGATGCCTTGTGAATGATGGTGAGGCCTCTCCCCATCTTGTTTGGATGTTCTTGTTGCATAATTACATAATTATTGGGGATGAGGACATCTAGGATGTGGGTGGAGGTGGATGTCTCCCAGGTCTCGGTAACGAATATCACATCCAAGGTGAACTGAGAGACTCCAGCCCTTTAAGATCATGTAGCAATACCCTTGAGATGAATGGGGATGCAGAAGTTACTCAAACATCAATAATCAAAACGACCCAGGTAGCAAAAAGGTAACTGTTTTAATATCAATTATCTAACACAGGGAGCACAACGAACATCAACGGACATCTCAGCGCATAACTTGTCAATGCATCTTGAAAAAAAGCTTTCTTTTATAACAAAAACTCATCATAGGTGATGTCAACCTACGTATTTACTAGCGTCATCCTACGTGGCAAACTACAAAAACCTAGTGTCAATTGTGATTGGTTCTAAAGGAACCTCTACGTATACGATTCATACTAGTTTAGAAAAATTAAGAAAAGTGATAGGTTTATTAACATCAGGTGGGGCAACTAAGCCCTCCCCTCAAACAGGTCACTGTGAACGTCACTATATACACAACGTCCCATTGGTTACACAAACTATAGGACCCTTAATCATGCGGCCCCCTTCAATTGGTTGGTACTCTAACCTTTGTTAGTACTTTTTCACCTACGTTAGCATCACGCAGGCCGGTCTTCCAGGTGCTGGTGAGCTAGTCTTTAACCATAGCTTCCTACCAATTAGCATATTTTCTCTAATCACCTCAGTGGTCTGCTGTCAATTAAGGCTTTGAACTTGTCCTTCGGAGTGTTCTTTTGCTCTGGAGAATTCAGGGGAGTGAAGGCACGCTCTGCTCTCATGCGTAGGTGTGGGCGTCATATTCGTCCAACTTCATCCTTCCACGTGACTGAAGACCACACAATCGAGCTCTAGTGCATTTAAAATACTATTTTCTAATAGAGCTCTGATGTCTTACTTGTTTTTGTCCATGTCTTCTGAACAGGAGTTTCATTCTTTCACACGATTTGTATCCAATGTCTGCTCACCCCAGCCTGATAAGACCTTGGCTTCTTGGGGCTCATCTAGCCTTGTCTTTCTGAGTTTCACTCCTGTTAATTCATTCAATTGTTTTTAACTGCAACACACTGGAAAAGAGGCCTTCCTTTTTTAGTCCAGCTCTGCTATAATATGTAGTGGAAACATCCATTCTTTATTTGCTTCTAAATATGTATACATTGGCGCATGCTGCAATCTTTTCACTATAAAGCTAGCCTCAAGAATACCTTGTCTGCTTGCGTTTCTTTGCATATGTACACATGTAAAATGACTTCATATCTTCATCGTTTCTGTAGCATAAGCTTCTTCTTATTGATCTCAATATGTCACTTATCTTCGATACTTTCTTGATGCCTTATAGAATATCTTCATTCTCTTGTCTCTGCATCTCTTCCATGTACGTCAGCTTGCTTTGTGTGATTGTGACATCACCATTCGCCTCTTACATTCAGCTGTCCTGTTTCTTCTGGGATTTCATTCAAATGGCCAGCATACTGTCTCGCATGCAAGTATGGTTTTCTCAACAGGAACCTTGCTTCCAGGATTCTGCTTGGTGTCTGTATGTTCAATGGTTTTGCTCATGTCTCACACTCTGGTTCCCAACATATAGGCAATGTGGGCGAAGTGGTTGAGGTGGGGGTACTTGGCTCCTTCTCTACAAAGTCATGTGTGGGGATGAGGTTGGTGATGCCTGCTGCATGGTTGATTGCTGAACTGATATTGGCGAGCATCAGTTTTCATTTAGTGGTGGACGATGGAGTGCTTATGTTGTCTATAGTGGTGTGCGTGATGTTGCTGCATTGCAATTTCCATGATATTACTGGTTAGCTGTGTGGTTGGCGATGAATGGTGATATTGAGGATGGGCTGTTGGGAGAGAGGGCTGAAACGCATATTCTAGGGAGCTTACTTGATGTTAGGGAATCAGTTGTTCTGGTGTCCTGAATCCTTCCGGACTGAACAGGGGCAAACGGGAACTGCCCATTTCTTCATCTATCCTTCGCTTCAGACACCTGGGTGAGATACACCAAATATCTAACAGTTAAGAAAAGAAAGGAAGGGGCAGGGCTAAGCAGGGAGATGGGGCATAGGTTACGTGTCCCTAGATCCGCTTGCATCAGCTCATCAACCGCAAAAGAAAAGAGGGTGGAGGCCTGCTTATGTAGGGACTAAGCATGTCAAAACAAGAATGCACCAAAAGATTAGAAGTGAATGACTTGTCTTTATCCACCATCCCAGCACTGCTTCACTTCAATTTATGTCCTTGAGTTACAGTCCCATCTTACATGCCATCATTTAAATCATATATGATAATGTCACAGTGCCAACATTACATCTAGCCAAAGGGCCGCCTGAGAGTAGGACTGACAGGACCAGCCCATAACTATTCCCGAACCTCTTCAGAGAGCAACTAGTTATGAACTTCCAGTTAGCAAAGAAAGAGTATGAGAGACCCAAGATGTATCAGGATTAGAATTTCAAAACCCAGATCAGAATTTGGAATGTGTTTTAGGGATTCAGAAAAAGATATGATCTGGGGAAGTACTTGCACACCCAGATATATCCCATGGTCAACAGGAGCAGATCTTTGTAGGAAGAAACCTAACTTATTCCAACCCCTCTCCCAGAAGCAGTGCTTGTGAAGGGGAATGGTTTTCTCCCTCTACTGCAGATGTAGCCTTTGAAGAGAGAGAACTTATTAGAGGTTTTCCTGAACCCTGTGATGGCTTTTCAACACTAGAAACTACAAAGGTCTGTGCATGGGGACAACCAGGTGGCAAGGCAGGAACAGAGCAGAGGGCAAACACCAGCTCCCGTACTGGAAACAAACTGAAAGCAATTGAAAATGGTGGCAAACCTTTTAACCACTTCACTCCCTTGTCATGGAATAGGAAGCCGACTATCCAATCTATTGGAAAGTTTGCATCAGCCAATGGGAGGATGGTGAGAGATGTAAAACTGAGGCTAAGATACACAGAAAGGAGCAGCTGAAGAAAGGAGTTTGTTGAGAAAGCTGCAGAGCACCAGGAAAGGGGACCTCCTTGAGCCCAGAAGAGTGGTGCGCTTCAGTGAGGGGGAGAAGACCCCATGAGCCCCAGAAGAGGGGTGTGCTTCAGTGAGGGGGAAGAGTCCCTTTAACTCCAGAACCAGAAGCGGCAAATGCTCCAGTGAGGAAGAGTGGCACTCCTGGGACCCCAGAAGAGGGGTCTGCTTGAGTGATGTGGGGGATACCCCCCATTTGCCCAGAGGGAGGTGTGTGCTCCAGTGGGGGAGAGAAGATACTGCTGAGACCAAAAGAAAAGGGCCCCTCACCCAGGAGAAGATGGATGAAAAGAAGTACGAGAGAGAGTGACTTTGATCACAAAAAAGTAGATGGGTAACAGAAGTGGAGAGTCTCTTGAAGCCCAAAGGAGAGGAGAACCCCATGAGCCCAGAAGAAGGGTATTCTACACTGAAGAGAGAAAGACAGATGCCAGGACAGGGGATGTGTAACAGAGAGGGAGATCCCCTTGACCTGGAAGAGGGGAGTAAGTAACAGAGATAAGCAGAGCCTGGAGGAGGGGGGGGGGGTCATTTGGGACACTTGGCAAATGGGTGGGGGATAAAATCCTGAGAGTGGTGGAGAGTCTTTGTGGTCCCCAAAAGAAAGGCTAAGAACTGAGCTCTAGAAATCAATAAGCAGGAGACCGGCCTGTCTGGAACATTTTGTATGACTTGGAGCCTTAAGCCTGGAGATCAGGTAAAGTTCACCCATACGTATTATGCCACCTGTTGAAATCTTAAGCAATGTTCCCCGGGCTGAAACTTTGAAAGGGATTGAGACAACTATGTCAGATAGGAAATGTAGAATACTTGGATTAATCTTTCATAGTCTGACCCCTCGGCCACACATCTAACCCATAGCCCACCCTGGAAGATCTATTATGACATACACAGTGCTTATGAATACTGAATACCAGGGAGAGAGAAGGTTTTAGTGGAATTCATCCTAAATGTAAAGCTACCTCCAACTGCTGTGGATACCTCATGCCTTCGAGTGCCACCACTCTTGATAGGATTTACAAGGTGTCAAATGCATTGTTGTCTATGAACCATACAAGAAACCAAACTGTTCTCACTGTACATTCTTCCTACACCTAACAGAAGATTAAGAAGGGAGACATCACCCAATTACACTATGAAACAGAATGATATACAGAGCCATTGCAAGAGTTGAAGTAAGAGCAAAGAAGAGAAGACCTGAGAGGATAAAACACTTCCCTTCAGAAGGTATCCAAACCAGAAGTGTTCCAGTGTAGTACCCATATCCAACTGATGGCAAAGTAAAGGGAAGAGTCTGGGCAACCAGCAAAAGAAGAAACTGTGGGCAATCCAAAAACCTCAGAATATCCAACACGGTTAGAGGAAGTCCTCTTCCCAGTGTTGAGGTGCCAGAAAAGGATGTCAGGAAACCCCTGGACTTGGAAGACGCAACGTGGGAGCTGATGAAACCTCTTAAGAAAGATAAGAATGAGGACCTCCATAACCCAGAGAACATAAGACCACCAGTACAAGATACTTCTGAAAGGAGTTTGATAATCACCAGGTAACAGAGTATCAACCTCCAGTGCCGCTGGAATTTGTGCCAGAAGGAACACTGCCTATAGCTGAGGTTGATGGACATAAAACAGCAGTTTATGGCATTAATCACCTAAGCAATTAAATTCTTGGTTTGATTATGCACACAATCATGTGTAGCAGGGATCTGACCCTTTGATGCGTGCATTTACCAAACAGGACTTCATGGGTATTATACCCAAAGAATTGACAGCCACCGGTGATTAGAGTAATCACATACCAGCCACAAGCTTTTATTGACGCTTTTACCAGCACAGATGTGCCAAGCACCAGGCACACCCATACTGCATACCACTATCAAGCATCTTGACAACAATCTTCAACATCCCATCTGGGATAAGAGACTTCCACGCCTTGAAGACGATCACAACTGCGAAACACGTGTCGGCTGTCCACATTAGGAATACATTTTGTTTTATCTGTAAATTTGACTATTTCATCTGAATTAGATCTTACAAACCCCAATTGTCTATATACTGATACCTAGTCACCCATGCAGAAAGGTTGTCTGCCAATGAGAGAACCGATTCAGGGTATGAAGGGGAGCGAAGCCCAGAAGATCTGATCAAAACCCATAACCCTGACAAAATGATACCATACCCCAGGAAAGCTCACAAGTTAAACAGGCTGAACATAATTGCCAAGAGAATGCCATTCACCCAGACATACTACCTCAGGAAAATTGGCTGTGAAAACCAACGTACTAACCATTGAAATTCATGTTGTGGGAAGTATTAAAACATGGCCAAGGTGATATTAGAGAAGGGGAAAGGATCATGGGAAGTGGAGAATAGGGTAATCTCTACATTTTAAGAAGACCTGCATTTGGGAACAGACTTTCATGGATTCAACCAGTGGTTTGGCTATGCATGTCAGAGGAGAATGTTATTATGGGTATGCAACTCCCTAAGCATTAGAGAATATATAGGCTTAGGAAATTAACATGAGTGTTTTTTGCCATCGTTATTGAATTAGGCCTTGCTTCTGCATCATTCTAGAGAGTCTGTGGACTGGCAAGGGAATATTACTAAAATGTTGTCCCGGAAAATTGCGACCCTCTCATTACCGCACCTTTGCGCTGCAATAAAATGCAGACTCCCACTACATTGACTAATGGGAGTGGGGGTTGCGGTGGTGTCCCCCGCTCCCCTTTGTTAGTATAGTGGGGGTCAGGGGTTGTGGGGGTGACCCCCACTTCCATTAGATGGAATCGAGGGACAATAAAGAAAAAAAAGTGTAAAATAAACAAAATAAAAGGATCCTGCGATGCCAGCTCAGACCCAGGATAGTGGGCGAGAACTGACACCGCAGGGCCGGAGGAGAGACGGCGGTACACTTCACTGTGTACTGCCAAAAAGGTAAGTGGGTAGGGGGAGGCGGTTGCGGGGGATGCAGGTCACAATGATCTATGTGATCACTACGCCGCGCCATAATGGGAGTCGGCAAATGAATTGTCGACATTATGGGCGGCGCAGTGATCACATTGATTCCTGCCAAGTACGTGGCAGGGTGAGCTAGCAGCATACATATTAGCCATTGTACCAAGAAGTAGGCCTCTGAGCTCTGAGTGCTCAACAATTTTATTTTAGTGTCTCTCCCATTTTGAATTAGATTCCATGTCTTCCATATCCTAGCAAGCCTTTGAGCTGCCGAGTATGTGGCTTGATGGCCAGGCAGCATACATATTAGCTATTATTCTAAAAGTCAAGCCTCGGTTACACTGTCTCATCTTTCCCAAGCGAGTCGACCACACTATGAAATCATGGCTTTCGTCCTTGGCATAGCCAAACAAGTATGAAATAGTAAGAAGGACAGGTTGTTAAAGTATATTTCACATAATACCGCCTAGAAACGAACATTGGCCTAAACACATTTGCATTGCATTGAAAACTGCATTTGAATGAAGCTGAATAAGGCTGACTACGCCGCCATTTTAAAGTCATCCGCCATTTTGATTAACTCCTGCTTTCTGTCTCATGTTAAACTTTGTGTTTTTGGCTCCAGCAGAGAAAAATTTACTTTGTACTGTATCAATGTAGATAAACATGTTGAGGCTGCTGAAAGTGGATTGTTTGTCCTGCACTAAGAAACCTTGGAGCTAAACTAGAGTATGAACAGTAATTTAGATGTTGTTTGTATCAATAGCGTCATCCTCATTCAAACAGTGGAACAGAATGTTGAATAGCTGAAACCGTGTGCCTTTGCAGAAATATGTGTGTACGTTCCTTGAAACTGGATTAACTTTCAGCTTGAAACCAAATGTTACCATTGTATTGTATGTGCAGAAAACCATGTCTAGTGTTTGAGGAAAACATTGAGCAATGTATAGTTATTTGAATCTGTATTAGTTATGTGAACTGGCTACAAACCCAAGTGAATGTGTAACACGAAGAGGGGCTGGACGATGAGTCCGGGATTATAAGAAAATGTATAAATATTGATGTTTTTGACATGTCCAGCACTCTCTCCCCTGACGGTGTCTGCTGGTACACACTGCGAGGCGTTGGGATCCAGATAGCTATTTGACCAATAAACTGTACATGTACTTTTGAACTTGTGACTGGCGTATTTCATTTTTGGTGGTATTAAGCCTCGATATTTCTTTTGATCTTTCAGATGCCACCCGAGCAGGGACCCTCAAGATTGATGTCACATCGCTAGATGAAGATGAGGCTACCGGACTGGGATCAGAGAGTGACGGGGGCCACTGCAAAGTGAGAAGCGATTCCTCTGCAGTACAGCACAACCCAATCCCTGGACGGTACGCATCGTTTAGGAGGGCATCTTGATGAGGGTCCCCATATTGAGGCCTGTTTATTGAAGTCGCCAGCCACGACGATCCTTTGAAATCCGATTGGATACCTTTGTTTTGGAATCAGGTGAGTCGTGCCCTGATTCCTAAGAATACTGATGTTGATTGCAGCTTTGTAATTGCAAATACAAACAATGCCAGGTAACACCAGTGATCTGATATGCCTGGGAAATTGTCATCCAGTTTCTGGGTATTATTCCGCAGAGATAGACAATCTTTGGGACAAGGCCAACCGGCACCACCCGATGGGTCGCCGTCTTATTTAATTATAAGAACGGCATAGGAGTTATCGTATTTAAGGAAATTTGGCACAGACAGACTAGACATGTTTCCAAACTTCAGTGGCCAGTTTATGGTAGTTTTGAAACTGCCCGCCTAGAGCATTTAGAATCTGTATTGTTGAGGAAAAAGTCTCGGCCTGCAGCATTTGATGCAGTTAAAGATTGGAGAAAGGGAGCTATACAGCAACTCAGAAATAAAGAAAAGCATGCACGTAGACACATGACGAATGCTGAGAAAGCACTATTGCATGATCAGCAGAGACAGTCGGAATCTATTAGGGGTATCGATAGTGCTTTCCAACTTGATGTGCAAAAGAAATATCCGTCTCAGGATTTTCATACGTCAGATGAGTTAATTAATAAATTGTTGAATGAACGAAGAACTGTTTCCACTGCACCACCTCCTTATGTGCCTCCTCCTGTTGTTGTGTCTCCTTCCGTTGTAGTTCCTCCTCTTCCCATTGTTGTTCCTCTTCCTGTTGTTGTTCCTCCTCCTGCACATCCACCCTTACCAACAGTTGCCGTCCCCTTGATTCCGTCTGCACCACCAACGGTATTGTCTCTTCTACCTATTGAAGAAGATTTGTCTGAACTCTCTTTACCAAGTAGTTCTGCTCCACCTGTAGTGGTTGAAGGGGCAGAAGCAGGTTAATGAATAGTGACTCGTGGTACAGTATCTAAAGCTAGAAAAAGAGAATTATATATGTGGGCTAAAAAGTACATAGAAAAGGGTGATGAATCAGATGTTTTAGTTGCGATTTCTGTCCAAAGGAATATTCCCAAACAGACTATTTTAATAGAACGGATGGGAATGCATTTAGCTGAAATATGGAGTGATTTGACAGACATGAATGTCCCACAGGGGTTAAGGGATTTGAATGTCCTTGCCCGCTCAAGGGACACTGCTGAGAAAGTACATGAACATGTAGAGAAGGTATTTGGGTTTAAGAGGGAGCTAGATCGGTTACAAAAAAAAAGATGAAATGGATGGTAATGGATGGGAAGCTTCATATGTGCAGAAAAGATGTCTTTCTCCATTGAAACCAATGAGTGAAGAAATGCACATTTGCTCAAGAGACGCTCTTCAATGGATTTTGGATGTTTCAATTTCTCCCATTGAAGTGCATGACACGTTTACTCAGTATGCTGTGGCAATGCAAAGGAAAGTGTTACAGGTGATGGTGGAGTATCTACAAGATGAATTTATGAAGAGAAAGGTTTGTTGTCCCGCAGATTTAATGGTCATTTATAAGAGAGAATTTTTGCCCGATACTGCTTTGATTACTTTGTCGCTTGATTTAGCTTTGTTGCTTAATAGACATTGAATTTGCCTATTTTACAATTGCAGATGAGGTAGGTTCCTCCGACATTTGTTCCGAAAGTAGAAATTCCAGCTAATGCCGCAGCAGGAACACCTGCCACTACTATTGAAGCACATTATGTCTCACAGTTTGTTTATGTCCCATTTTCTAGACGGGAAGTGATTACCATTAGGCATTCAATTCCAGATATTAGGAAGAACCCAACAGGATTTTATAAAGAAATTGAATCTGTTTTTCATTCATCAGTTTTTACGCTGGGTGATATAGATTTGTTGTTTCCCGTGATCCTTCCTGCTGATTTATGGAAACAGATTAGAACTGTAGATGATCAGGCAGGGATGGGTGATACATGGGATGCTTTAGTATGAATAGATGGGGAAAGGAATGCTGGTGAGAAACCGCCACAAGTGATGCTAGTGTTGCCAGACATAATAGTGACTAAATTAAAAATTCTGGTTCCTGAGAAAAGAATCATATGGGATAAACTTACGGCTTGCATACAATGGAAGTCAGAGGGTGCAACTGAGTATATTAATAGGTTTGTACAAGTGTTTTCAGATTTTAGTGGTCAAGAATTAAGTACAGAGCAAGGAAAAAGGTTGTTTGTAGACAACTTTGTGCGTGGATTGTTGCCTGAAATCTAATCACAGATTATGTCTTCTGAGAGTGCTTGGCAAGCGAAATCACAATCTGAAGTATTACATGTGGCTCAGTACTATGAGAATAGGGTTAATATAGAGAATTAGAAGGAGGAAAAGAAGAGGGGAGACTTGAAAACTAGAGTATTATTGCAGAAAATAGCTACAGGAGCTAGTGGTGGGAATACACATTTTAGAGGCCAGTTTACACCACAGGATAGGGCACAGCTGGGTCCTGTACACATGAACCCATATGCATATTGTAGACAGGAAGGTCATTGGCAAGCAAAATGCCCGATCCTTCAGCAGAGATTGAATAGCACATATGGTGCCATGGGGAGACGATCCAGAGGCCGCCCTCGGATAGGGGGTCCTGGTAGAAGTCAGTTTGTACAGAATCAACAGGCAACTTCACAAGATAATCAGCAACAAAGTTTTAATAGTTGGAACATTTTCGACTGTCTATATTTTGGAGGATCTTACATTTGACTATATACTGTTCTGTTAGGACAGCCCGAAGCAGAGTCTGGAACCAATACCTATTCTCATCGATCAGAAAGGGCCCTACATTGAAATGAAGGTGGGGAATAAGGAGCATCTATTTCTGATAGATACAGGAGCACAGAAGTGTTCTATTGATCATTCACAGGTTCCAGATATTCCACTGTCAGGGCAGAACAACATTTCTGTAGGGTTCTCTGGTATGCCAGTGGTTAGTCCGGTCTCTCGGCCGGTACAGATTTCACTGGGACCATTCACTGATTCTTGTCCATTTCTTTTGACAACAAATTGAGGTGACTTTTTTGGGATAAAATTTATTAAGGAAGTTGAATGCTGTGATTTACTGTTCTCAGGATGGAGTGCATTTAACGATTTCGCCTCAACAAACATCCGTTCCACAATTTCTGTCTAGGCCTTTACAGATGGAATTAAATAGGGTTCAGACATGTCTATGGGCAGTTAATGATAATGATGTTGGCATTTTACAAATTGAACCAGTTAAAATTGTGTTGAAACCAGGTGTTAAATTGCCACGTATTCCGCAATATAAGATTTAGGTAGAAGGTGAACAGGCTTTGAAGAGTATTATTTCTGATTTTGTACACATAGGTGTGATTGAGGAAATTGCAGGGAGTGTGTATAATATTCTGATTCTACGAGTTTATAAGAAAGGGGATAATGCGATTCCTTTTCATTTCATTAATGACTTGCGCGCCATTAATAAGGTTGTTGCTCCACAGTTTCCGATTGTACTTGATGTTACTACAATATTGACTATGATTCCAGCCACGGCTATGCATTTTAGTGTTGTGGATTTGAAAAACGCTTTTTGCAGTATTCCTGCACATGTTGAAAGCAGATATCTGTTCGCGTTCACCCTAGTGGGACGCTCGTTTACATTCACTTGTGTGCCACAAGGGTACACTGAGAGTCCAAGCATCTATAGTAGAGCGTTGAAAGAACAGCTTGATACGCTTGAGTTGCCTTCTACCTGCACGTTGTTGCAGTATGTTGACGATTTACTTCTAGCTGCTGATTCTGAAGTTGCTTGCAAAGAAGGCACCGTGTTGCTGCTTATTCATCTAGCAGACCATGGGCATAAGGCTTCATTGAAAAAGTTTCAGTATTGTCAACAGGAGGTCGCCTATTTAGCCTATCTCCTGTCAAAGAAGGGAAGAAGACTGACACCTGAACGGATACAAAGCATCTCTAATATGTCTGTCCCAAATAAAAAGAAAGAGGTCAGAACTTTAATTGGCATGGCTTCATATTGTTGACAGTGGATCCCGAATTTTTCATTAATGATAAAACCTGTGTTGGCATTGACAAAGAAGGGCATTTCTTTGCCTTTACCGTTGAACATGGATTGCCAGAATGCTTTTGATTTGCTCAAGGCTGAGTTGTATTCAGCACCGGTTTTGGGCACACCAAATTCTGAAATGATCTTTGTGTTGTATGCGCGTGAATGTGTTGGATGCGCTTTGGCTGTTTTGACACAGGAACATGTGGGCAAGAATAGACCGTGCGGTTATTTTTCCTCCACATTAGACCCTGTTGCATGCGCTTTGCCAAGATGTTTTGAGGGCTGTAGCTGCTGCATCCGTGAAACAAAGTGAGGGTATGGTTTTTGGTCATTCTTTAACCGTGATGGTACCCCTCTGCGTAGACATTCTATTAAACAGAATGCAAACACGACATCTCACATCGGCTCCGCATATCCAAATTAAGAGATGTTGCTCATTAAATCCGGCAGAACTATTGCCTCTTCCACAAGAAACAGACTGTAGTGACAAAATGTCACATGATTGCCTCTATACCACAGAACAAGAAACTAAGGGCAGAATTGATTAAAGTGACACACCCTTAAATAATCCACAAGGGGAGCTGTTTTGTGATGGCTCCTGCTTTAAACATCCGGATGGTACATCTACTGCTGCTTACGCAATCACCACATTAAGCACTATTGTGGAAACCAAACAAATTTGGCATAATTCTGCATAGGTCGCAGAGATTATTGCGTTAACCAGAGCCTGTGAACTTTCTGAAGGGCTTAGTGTGAATATATACACAGACAGCCAATATGCCTTCGGGGTAGTCCACAACTTTGGTCGACTATGGGCTGAGAGAGGTTTTTTGACCTCGCATGGAACAAAAATTCAGCAGGGCACTCTAATAGTTTGGCTACTTTCAGCACTTGCGCTTCCTACACAGTTAGCAATAATGAAGTGTGCCGCAAGTGACGGACGAAGTAGGAAAAGGAAATGCCTTTGCTGACAGAATAACTAAACAGACTGCCACTGATTTGCAATCAAAGATGTATGTGTTAGATCCAACAAAAGGGGTCACTAACATGTGTATGATAGATGAAGGGATTAGCTGTATAAAAGAAATTCAGGCTGAAGTTACTCCAGAAGAAATCAAACAGTGGGCTGAGGGTCCAGCTGGTTTAGATGATGAGGGTTGTTGAGTGGATAATGAAAAGCAAAGATGGATGCTACCCAATGCCTATGTTACTGCTATGGTGACCATGGCTCATGGTCCAACACATATATGTGCTAAAACAGTTAGTTCTGTCTGGTATAATACTAATATTTAGAAAACTGCTGATCATTTTATCCAGAGTTGCATGATATGCTTGCAACATAACATTGGGAAAGGAACACTGACACCGAAGGGTAGTTTTGGTCCCCCCTCTATGCCCTTTGAGGAGATTCATTTTGATTTTATTGAGATGTAACATTGTCAAAACTATAAATATCTTTTAGTCATCATCTGTGCTTTCAGTAAATGGGTTGAGGCTTTTCCTCTAAAAGATGCCACAGCAATATCAACGGCGGCAAAGACCATGCTGAAAGAATACTTTACTAGGGTTGGCTTGCTGAGGGTAACTTGGTCTGATAATGGTCCATATTTTCTCGCTTCTGTCATCCTGCAAGTTTGTGCAGGATTACAGATTGATAAATGATTCCACTGCTGACAATGATTACGTACTGCTACTTGTACAGCAGTACATTAAATTGTACTTTCTTGTCATTTACTTAGAAATGTTTCTTTTTGGTTTTACTTGTATTCCGTATTCTACACTCTGTGGGCCCCATTACAAGTTTGGCAGCAGCCCTGGAGCTCTTAGCTCCAGGGCTGCTACCAAACTGGGCTCCTTTACCGGGTTCCCAGAATGAGGAATTACTGGGCCATTCTGAGTTCGGAGGGCCCGGTTATTCCTCCCTCTGGGAACCCGGGCCCGGACCTTCCCCATTCCCATCTGAGCCCCCATAGGGCTCAATGGGAATGGGAGAGAGATCTAACAACGGGCCGTTGTTAGCTCCCTCTTCCCCTTGCCGGACCTCGTAATTTAGCGGGATGGGTTAAACAGGTCTGCTTCCATTAGCGGAGCCCGTTTACCCGTTCCGCGAAAATTATAATGAGGCCCTGTGTGTTATATAGGCTCCTGCCTATTTTTTACAATGTTTTCTAGATAACAATTAAAGATTTTACGTTACATCCTCCTCTTGTGATCCCTGTGCTAGTACATGAAAATCTAGCGTCACTGTAGTCTAGGTGCACCTCCTGTGCGTCTATGAAAGGGGTAGCCGCTGACACTATTCTGTATTTTGATGTTCTCATACTCTGCCACATTTTCATGATTAGAATGCAGACTGCTACACGCTTTGAATGTAGGGAAAGCAAATACGTGATAACGCCTGCTTTGAAGGGACCTCGTAGTAGGGCGGTAAGGGATTACCAGCACCGGTGCCTTTACCAGTGCAGGTAATCCCTTACCGCCCACCTCGTAATGAGGCCCATAATAGTTTGTTGAACTCGGAAAGGGGGTTCACTCTTTGCTGTTTCTGGGTTTTCTCTCTGCCTGTTTTGAGTTTGTCTCCTGTAGTGCTGTGGAAAATAAAGAGTTCTTCTTGAGGTAATCTGACCCAAACCGATCTCTGTCTGATGTACGCATCAGAATGTTATATTTATTTTATGCCACTAAAGGTGGTAGACCCATTGGATCAATATATCCTTTTGAGTGCACATAAACGCAGAACCAATCTCAGTCACATTATCAAACATCAGGACCTCTTAGAAATTGAAGTAATTTCAGTATTACCTTGTAATCTTTCACAATTGTCTCAAACGATTTTTTTATTTTGTTACACAGGGCATTGTATGTCAGTATACACGTGATTCTATTAATCTGAGGTGTTTTTCAAAGACAGAGAGCTCCCTGTCTCAAGACTGCCTTCACTCTTTCCGAAGCTTTATCCAGTGTTATTTTGGGACAACCTTTGTACAAAACCTGATTCACAACTTCTCTCCTCTGTACAAATAGTTCTTCCAAATAAAAATGAAGTCATCAATAAGCCCAGTGTAATATAAGATATCGTGGGCCTCCACTGGCTAAACAGTTGTGAGCACCAGTGAGAATGGACCCAAATCTTCCAACTCATTTTCAGGCTGCCCTCTGCCACCTCCTCTCCCTCTCTCATCTCTGAGTGCCTAACTGCCATTCAAGATTGGTGTGCCGCCAATGATCTTTGTCTGAATGCCAGCAAGACGGAGATCCTCCTCATCGGCACACCTTCACCATCCTTTCCCCTCACTCTCTGGCCGGCTTCCCTTGGCCCTCCTCCTACCCCCACCTGCGAGGCTAAGAACCTCTGGGTCATCTTTGACTCCACCCTTTACTTCTCCGCCCACATCTCTGAGGTCTCTAAAAAGTCAAATTTCCGACTGCACCTCCTCAGAGCTACTCTGCCTTTCCTCTCCTTCCCCCAGAAGCTCATGGTATCTCAAGATCTGGTTCTCTCTAGCTTGGACTATTGTAACAACCTCTATCTAAATCTACCTGCCTCAACTCTCTGCCCTCTGCAACTAATCCAGAACAGGACTGCGAGACATGTCCTTGGCATCAAGCCCTGGGATCGTATCTCTCCAGCTCTGAAATCTCTCCACTGGCTCCCAGTGGATGGAAGGATTAAATTCAAAACCCTTTGCATTGTCCAGAAGGCTTTCTGGGGCCTGGGTCCAAAATACCTTCAGCTATCCCTCTGCAAATACCTCCCCTCTCCAGCTCTTCGCTCCTCTACCTCCAACTCACTCAGGGTCAATCGTTTTTCTAAGCAACGAGCTGGGGGTAGATCTCTGTCTTCGACTGAGGCCTCCCTCTGGAACAGCCTCCCTGCCACTTCTAAACTTGAGGAGAACCATCTCCGGTTCCGGAAGCACCTCAAGACCTTCCTCTTTTCTTCTGCCTTCGCTCCCCCATCCCCTGCTGATCTGTTCTCTCTTGGCACCGTGCACCTGGCCACCCTCTGTCTTTTGGGCCAGGTACCTGCTCATCCTGCCACCCTCCCGCACTGCCTCTGGGCCACCCCTTGCACTGGGTTCTGTATCTGTACCTATACAGCCCCTCCTTTTTCTTCCTGCACTTATCATTCCTACCCTGTCTGCTGCCTTAAACCTAGCACTTGCAAATTGCTGGCTGCATTACCACTGTTTGTTGCCTTTCTTATTTATTTATTGTTATTTTTCTGTTTCTCCTCTGCTTCGCACTTTCCACCTCTCCCCCCTTCCATGCACTTTTCCCCTCTCCCATGCACTTGCGCGTTCTCAATGTCACAGGCCTAGTAAGATCGCTGTTTTGTTCTACCCTGTTCCCCTCCCTTGCCTTGTCGCGCTCTGAAACACTTGTGTAGGAGCGCGATAGAAATGAAATATCAATCAATCAAAAAAAAAAAACTCTTGGATGAGGATGCTGGCATTAGGTTGATACAGCGATTCCGTCTTCATCTCCTGCTTTGCTCTGGAACGCAGCTTTTTTCCAGGAAGAATGGGCTGTGCAAGAGTTTACAGTGGGGTGCTGGCAATTTGGGAGAGCTTTGAAGGTGGTGAGAATAGCAGGTATGTGTCAGGTGGTGGAGCTGGGGTTATGTTTTGAGACGCCCAGGTGTGTGGCAGGGCGCCAGAAGCTGTACGTTGTTTTAAATATGGAAATCGGTGTTGTTTTCTTTTGCTGTGTTTACCTCTTTCCTGTTCCCTCGGATTAATGAGTGACCAAGTGATCAGCTACAATTCAGATTGTCAAATCCAGTCCTGAGTGAGACTATGAGGATGCAGGCCTTGCTGTCGTGATCATGAGAGCAATGTGGTTATGGACCATGTAGGGTCTGTGTCAGTCAACTCCAGTGAGGTGCTACCTACTGGTTGATTGACTGTGTGAAGTTTCTTTAGTAATCATGATTGGCATTTGTAGGTTTAAGTTCCCCATGGGAAGTACTAGGATCTCTTTATCTATCTGGAATGTGGGTACCCTGTGGTAGGAGCGGTCACATGTGTGGACTTTTCTTGTGATCTTCCTTCAGTGGATGTTTATTAATGTCATCGGTTGGTAGCAATGCTTAACAGTCCTTCAAATCGGAGGGGCAGTTTATTTATGCGTTGGTGTATGTGGACCCGTACCTATGACAGGAGTATTTCAGAATATGGCTAATGGCCTACTTTTGGGGTTCTCATTGTCTGGGCCTCTTATCATCTGAATGATGCACGTGCCCCTCTGAGTGTGGGAGTAGAGAGAACGATATCACTTATAGATTGTGAATGGCAATATACAATGGTATTTAATCATTAAAATGGTAAGTCAATTTGATAAGTATCTCACTGTGTTCCCATTTTAATATTTTTGGGGAACTTTATGAAAAGACACACAATTGCCCTATTCCAAAATCACCCTGTGGGGTAAGCAAAAATAGATTTTTTCATCTCGTTACTGAAATTCTAGTGAATCATTTTAGCCTTTGTTTTTGCCCCGCTGTGCGTGTTAAGCACAACCAGACTCAGTTTTTCGCTCATAATACATTTGAATGACAGATTAATACTGCAAAGGGCAAGAGGTGTGTTTTGACTGAGGGACGCTAAAGAGCAATGCTCGAACTGCTCTGCATGGGGTAATCCATTAGAAGGCGTGTCAATCATTACATTGCGAAGGTGCCTCTGTGAAATGTAGGTTTTGCGATGAAGGTAAACCCATCAAAGGAACTTACTGAACTCTGTCTGAAGATGCGGGTTCCTGATGAGAAACAGGGCCGTTGCTCTTGAAGCATTTCCTAAGGGCCCAAGTCAATGGATTTATGTCAAATCTGAACCACATGGATGCGTGATTACTCTTGTTCTTTGGAGCGTAGCTTGGAGGATGGCATCGGGTGGACACAAGAATGCAGCTGTCTTAATTGCATTCACTTTTCTTTCATTTTGAAGTATCAGCAAACATTTTGAAAAAAACATTCTTGACGTCTAGCAAGCAAAGTCTATTTTGGACACATGCTTCACACTTGGAATTGAGGGGAACAAAAAAATCAAGAAAATTAGGGAATTGAACCCGTGTTGGTAAACGATGCATTTTGTATTATAATTTCATTATGTAGTCAAAAGGCTGGTGTTAATTTCAATTTGCAAATGCAGGTATTATTCAAATTATTCGTGAACATATGGAAGATATGATCCATGTCTTCCATAAAATATAGGTTTTCCCACCTGTGTATCACGTCCAACTATAATAATATGCATCTGTCCTCTCTATGTAAATATTTGAATGTGATGGTATCCACATTTCAAACACAAGCAACCACAGGTCCTAAACTGTTGTCAGAATCACAACCTTTGGCAAAGATGCATGCTTTGTTGACTTTTTGTATTATCTGTCAGCGTCACCAGGGTCATCTTAAGCACTTTTGGGGCCCTGGGCACGGACATCTTTAGGGGCCCCCAACACCAAACCAAAGGAATTAAGGAATGAAGAATACTGGTTCGCGCCCCCACCCATTGCACTCACAACCTATATATTGATATGCTGTCTCGCAGCATAATAAGCATGATTACTCCCTTTAAGTCCCCTTACCCTCTTCATTCTTGCTCTAATCAGAATGATGAACAAGTAGCATTTGAAGACCAACATTAGCAGTCTATGAAGAGGTTACTGTTTTAGTACATACAGGATAATTTTTCATCAATAACATCAAGGAAGGTATGCAGCCTGTAATATTAATGCAGGACCATATGTAAAAGGTACATGTAACCCATAATAGACAGACAACTCACATTAGCTGCCTCACATAATGCAAAAGTCCTCATGCATGGATAGAGGAGACCAATTGGAAGGAAGGAGAAAGCTGCACATACCGTAGTATGGATAGTGGATGAAGATTAGAAGCTACCACGAAGGTGTCCTTATCCAGACAGACTGAGATTAGAAGTGACATATGGTTTTCAAATAGTGTTGTCATTAGAGAGCAAAGGAACAAATGCCTGTGGTGTGCGATATAAATATGCTCCCTATTAAAGTGGAAACAACCCTATAGCCAGTGAAACCATGAATAAGCCTTTTTCGAAGATAATACCATAAGAAGGAAATCACTCTGACTGGCTGACAATGTTGAAAGGTTTAGGGACTGGCGATATTGAGAGGTTAGGCAATACAAGATTAAATGAGATGCCGTGTATCACACATTGGTTCAAATGTGAAGGGGTGAAGCTGGGATTTATGCCAACTCTACAATTGAACACTTTCTTTTCCAGTTCTTACCATGAACTAAAACAATCTCATTTTATAAAATCAGACTTGGAAAGTAAACAAATCACATTACCAAACATGACAATTTTTAAACAAAATATTATATAAGGGTATTATGCAAAATGGGAATCGTTCTAGCTTCTTTCTCTCCATCATCAAGGGAAGTATATATGTACCAGCATACCAATTGATGTGATTTAACTAATTTAATCTGGGTTTGTCTTTTGTATTTTAAAGCTTTAAATACTTCCAAAACAATGGCTTGTGACATTTCCATTTATAAACGTGCATAAAAACCTTTGACCTTTACCAAAAATCAAACCTTGCTTGTGTCAAACCAGCAGACCTTAAAATATGCTTGCATTAGGCCTGCAGCATCTGGTCCGCTCTCTTTTGTCTACCAACCCTTCCACCAAATGGCCTACATAAGAAGAAAGATCAAGTAATGGGCTAAACAATACGAGCAGCATGCAAGTAGGCAAACCTCACAGAAGATAGCAGGGTAATGTAAGATATATTACATGATTTGACCAGGATCAATGTGTTGTCTGATGGCAAATCCAAGATACAAGCATGAACGCTATCGTTCCATAGTCTTGAATTTGGATACTTATTCACCTCTTGGACTAACAGTTTATGCCATTGTTGGAGGTGATTGCCTAGGTTTTACAACACCCCATCTGAACACACCAATTTCTAGACCTTCACCATATGGATGATATGTTAGCCTTTATAGCCACCCCTATCTGGTACAGGTACATTGCTCATAATAGCAGATGTTGTTCTGCAAAACCTTGTACATATGCAGGCAGGTTTATAAACCTCAGACATAGGAAAGGCTCAGCCAGCCTTGCTGGAATGTGATATTCTAATTTAGCATATGAACTCATCTCTCTGCAATGTGTACTTCACACACTGAGCTAACTTCTGAACCATTGTGGCACTCAATTTATCAATATGCATTTCCCTGTTGCCTATTGCACATGATCAGCATCATTCCCACAGGAAGGAAAGAATGCTACAGAGTTGTGCCGTAAGGAATGCACACACTATGCCACAGTGAACACAGAAAGCAACATACGACGAATTGATCAAGGCAGAATGTACTTGTCAAAACAGAAAGGCAATGGGTTTAGAGCCTCAGCAGCACCCCATAACATATCCTGACGTGTGCTATTTAAGACTGATGAAAAATTGAATCTTACTTCTTCAGATCAGGCAGCCTTATGGGGCCCCTCTCCAAGGTGGGGGCCCTGGGAAAGTGCCCCTTTTGCCCTCCCATAAAAACATCTCTGAGCGTCACATTTAATTTGAAACTTGAAAAACCAAGGCCATATATCTATTAAATTCAACACATTTTCAGGCTGTGACATTGGGTATTTCCAAATGCGACACTTTATTTACAGTCATCTGAATATTAATACATTTTTGACAAACTTTGCACCAAAACAGGGTCACTCCTAGGCATGGTCAGTCTGTCCCGTTGCACAGGACCTTACGCTCATGGGGGCCCACAGGCCCCAGCTGCCATGGCCATACCAAGTAATACCAATTGTATTCTAGAGGAGTTGCACTGCTTCCAGGCATAAGTCCTTTTTTTCGACCTGTTCCTGTGGGGCCTTCTTACCCCGTTTGGAGACAAATACCGTGCCCCTCCCTAAACCACCCCACCACGACCTCCCTAGCAGCCCAGAAGATGCTGCACAGCAAGTCCCAATGGGGCCTCACAAATACTCAATTACTTACCACTCTCTGTATTTGGGGCAGTATTTTAAGTGGAAGCCATTCATACATTTATAAGTGATGTTTCATTTAAGTAACCATCGTTTTTTACAAGACGTTATCAACGTTTCGGTGAACAGAACAGGGTCATATTCATTCTGAAAGCACACACAAAAGCACCAGTTAGCTTCTCAAAAGTATGTAACGGACAAGCCACATAAACAAGTTTTAATCTGTTGCCACTATTTGCATGTGTGCTTATTTGACAGACCAAAAAAAACTTTATTTTTGTAGAATGTCACTTTTTCTCACATTAGATGTGATGTATGCCTTTGTCAACCAATGGAAAGCAACTCAATTACCCTTTCCCAAAATATCTTTTGTTGTGTGAGTTGTGTCCATTTGGAAAACGCACAGGTCATTGGTTTAGCGTGCCGCTGACTTGCAATCTGGTATTTGTATTCTTCCATTCAAGATGGGGGAAATAATGTTACAAAGATACTTTCTTTGCTGACCATAATCTAGGAGGATTTATATAATTGTCTGAGCACCTTTTTATAATTTTCATGTCATCTTCATAAAAGAGGGTGGAAGGAGGAGAGACTAGGTGAGTCATGACAATTTGCCAGGAACGTGTGAAGAGAGATTGCTGTTATAGAGAATGGAAAGGTTATTTTCCCTGGTCGTGGCCATGTACTGATTTGGTGTACATTTGAAGGCCTGCAAAATTGCTTACTCTCACTACGTTAAGACATTCCCGATAAATAGGTTCTGCTTCAATTGAGTGATGAGCAGACCTGCATAAGAAGCACTTTGTCAAATCTGGTAGGCCCACTGCCAGGCCTAATTAGTCCAAGGAAGTAGCTCATTTTATGTTTTAAAAATAATAAAATAATTGCTTGGAGATACATTTTTTGTGAAAGAAAATTCTAGGGTTGCCCTTGGAACAACCATGTGCTCTCGCTTGTCTTTATATTAGATATACAAATACATCTCATTCAATTCTCAATCAATTTGTTGCAGATAAAGTGTTGCTTCAATAATCTGAAGAAGATCAGTCCTAAGTAGCACAGATCTTTTTTAATCCTTCATAAGGCAGTGTTTATGAAGAGGTTCCATTTAGCCAGTGCATTTCGGACCTTGTCCGTCCTTAGGGCTGAACACTACAAGTATTGTAAGTATAAACAGGTGGAATGACATAAAATGCAATGATAAAATCAATGAAAATAAAGGACAAAACAGAAAATATTCATATTAGAATCATGCTCATATATTGAATATTGAAGTACCTTCCCCCTTCATATCAATATTACTTTTATCTGTATATGCACATTCTGCATTTGAAAGACCTAGGGAAGATTTCATATAAAACACCCAAAATTCAGCAATCTCAAACCTCATGAGTTAGGCCTCATAAAAAACGTATATAGTGATAAGAACCTAACGATTCGACCAGCAGACAAAGGAGGAGCATTAGTAATACTGAATACTATTGATTACGAGAATGAATGGAAAAGGCAGTTGAGTGACAATACTGTCTATGCTTTGTTAGAAACAGATCCGACACCTATTATTATGGCTAAACTAACAGATAGCCTCCAAAAAGCTGAGGAACTCGAAATGATCAACCACAATGCTAAGAAATTTCTACAAATAATCCATCCGAGAGCCCCCAATTTTGATACACTACCCAAGACCCACAAGCGCCCTGCCAATCGACCAGGGAGATCCATAGTGGCACGCATGGATTGTGTACTTCAACTGCTTGGAAAGTCTATATATTTTTTTCTGTAACCCATGATTCAGAAAACTAGCACTTACATTTGTGACAGCACACACTTCTTACAGCTATTCAGACAGGTTGCATACACTTCAGGATAGATTATGTTTACTGTAGATGAAAAGAGCTTGTGCAAATATATTCCACACAGCCTTTGCATGGAAGCGATTGAGTGTTTTCTTCTTAATGAAGAACACATAAAAGCGTCCAAAGAGTTCATACAAATTCTTTTACAACTCAGTGCACAAAATCTGTAAAATACGCTCACACTTTGTTAAGGGAATGGGTACTTCAAGATAATGAATCTGTTTACTGATGTTTAACAGGTGCAGGGGAGAAAAAGTCGACTCTACGATATCTGTTAATGCACAATCGTGAGAAAAAAAGCGTACTAACTTAGGAGACACTCCCGTCCCCTGCACACCACACATACTGACATTAGAGTCTGTCAATGCTTAATGTATTTTGGTACTCGTTAATTAATTAACCACATTTCTGCTCTGGTGTAGGAAATCATTGGAGGTTTGTGTAATAGTTTAGTGAGTTGAGGGTCAAGTCTTGTAATTCTCCAATTCTTCTTAATGATGTGATTAAACGGCCTGTTTTGTTTCGAGAATTTCATAAGATGTACAAATGGTGGTTCACTGTTTTTAAGTTTCTGTATAAGGCGAGTTTGTCTGGTCTGTATATTGCTCCTGTTCTTTGCTTTCTCTAGAATTGTATCCAGGTATCCCCTCGTTTTAAATCTATCCGCCACTTCCCCTTTTGGATCTTGATATGTGGGATCATCAGAAATGATCCTATGCATCCTCATGTATTGACTTAAAGGGAGATTGTTCTTTAACTGTGAAGGGTGGTAACTTGCATAATGTAAGGTATTATTCACGTCTGTTGATTTGTGATAAATTGATGTTATGTTGTCACTGGGGGTAATTAGGACATCAAGGAAGTGTACGCTCAGGGTACCCACCTTCAGTGTGAATTGAATTCTGGGATGACGGTCATTGAGGAATTTTAGGAATCCATATAGTTCTTCTCTGGGTCCTTTCCAGATGCCAAAAATATCTTCAATGTATCCTTTCCAGCAGGCTAACTCGGAAATCCATTTCTGGTGCTCCAGAATGTGTTGGGTGTCGAAGGCAAACATAAACAAATTTGCATAAACTGGGGCCATGATGTTCCCGGAACTTGAAGACAGTAGTTTTTTTGGAATTTGAAATAATTATTGTACAGTGTGATTTTAGCCAATTCTAACGTGAAACTCTTGTCTGATTGGAAGAATTCCTTGCGTAGACCTACAGGCATTGCGGTAGCCACCCGCTCAAGAGGTAAACATTAGTCTGCTAGAGATGACATCAGCACGCACAATAGGACACATTGCACGTCATACATAAACACCCATTTTTATGCAGAATGGTTTCTCTTCAGAACGAATGGGCGACCTAGTGTGATCCATCCCAGACTGCTGGTAAGCGCCACGGGACACTGCCGTATTGATGATTAGCGTTCTTTGCACATCTACCATCTAGACCATCCCTTAGTTGTATCTTATCCATTCCCCAATAGGGTCAGCATTCAAGCACCGTTCGAATTACAGGAGTAAAGACAGACATAAACGTTTTTCTACAGAACCATGGTGAAATTCCATGTGAAGTACATCGTGGGGACAAAATTGTACAATGAATTCTTGGAAGGGCTCTATTTCCTCGTTTTAGAGAAAGTGAACTGGAAGACACTGAGAGAGGTACTTTAGGCTTTAGGGAAGCTGATGAACCATCTACGACTGAAGAAAAATAGGGAAGAAGAACTTACCATCTTTCCCGACCTAGCCTTCTCCCAGCAAAATGATCCAGCCCTAGCTGAGGCTTTCTTGCAAGCAATTTCCGAAGTGGAGAGTGTAGAGAAGGGACATCCTTGTTTCTTCCTAAAGCAAGGATTACTGTATAGAAAAGAAGCATCTACAGAAGGCCTAAGTAAAACTCAATTAGTAACCCCCGAAACCCACCAGAAGATTGTACTAGAGATTGCACATTGTCATTTGACAGGGGGACACTTAGGACAATCTAAGACCCAGGCACATATTAGTCGGACGTTTTACTGGCCAGGTATCCATGCTAATATGAAAAACTTTATTCAGACATGTGAAATATGTCAGAAAACCAGTACTCACATCCCCTTACCCTCTGAATCCTTTACCAATAATAGAAGTCCCTATCTCAAGAATTGGGATAGATATCATTGGACCTTTGGAAACCTCTAGACTGGGTAGCAAATATGTCCTTGTGATTATACACAACCAGATACACCAAGGCATTACCTATGCAGAATAACATCACCCAGCAGATTTTCAAACACCTATTACCATATTTTTCCAGAGTTGGTTTTCCTAAGGAAATCCTGACAGATGAAGGATCCAATTTAATGAGCAAGCTCATGTGTGAAGTTAAGGAGCTGTTCCATATCACCACCTTAAGAACTTCAGTTTACCATCCTGAAACAGACGGATTGGTAGAAAGATTCAACAAAACACTCAAAATTATCCTGAGATGGTTGGCGGATGAGGACAGGAAGGACTGGGGCTGTATGATCCCATGGGTACTATTTGAAGTAAGAAAAAAAAAACCTCTAGCATCCACTGGATTTGCTTCTTTTGAACGACTTTATGGTAGAGAACCTAGAGATGTCCTGGACATGCTCCGGGAGACCAGGGAAGAAAGAGAAGAGGCCCCCATTCCCCCTTCGCAAACTGCTACTAGATTGCGAGAGCATATGTGTCACGGTTCGCCCTGCTCGGTTGTCTGTTGCCCATGTCACCCGTCCACATCCTTCTCGAGGGGGCATTTTCCCTGTTGCTTCCCTTCTACGGCATCTCCTTTTTTCCACCTTTGGAGGTTGTCAGGGAGACGTTCAAGGCTTGCGGGTCATTCACGCCCCTATGCTATGCTTCGGTCCTCTACAGCACGTAGCATCTCCTGTCATGGTCATGTGACTGTTGGCTCCACACCGCAATATGGCTTGTGCCTTTCAAAGCAGTATAAAACACTTCTGCCTCCATTAGTCCGGCGCTTCTGATTAAAGTCATTACTTGTGATACGGTTATTACATTTTCTGAATTATTTGACTTCTGCCTTTGTCTTACGGACTGCCTTTGCCCTGTGATTCTGCTGTGAACTTGCCCGCACATTGAATGAACCTTCTGCCTGCATTACTGACTGCCTCTGCCTTGTGATTCTGCTGGGAACTTACCCGCATGTTGTCTAGTTCTTCAGTCCACCTAGAGGAACTCACCTGTCTTTTTTCAAGGAATCTGTTTCTTCCTTGTAACAACTCTCAGAGTCCATTCTCTTCACTACAAACTAGTTGAGACCTCCAGCCCACGCAGTGCACTAAACGTTGGATGCCCTGCTGTTAACTCACGTGCAACATCCCGTTACTAGTGCAACCCTCATGCTGCCCGGATTTAATCCCCAAGTAACTACCCTCTGCTCATTGTTTTCACCTTGTGTAGTGACTGGAACGCTACCTACGACAAGAGTACCTTCAGTATTCTCATTGGGTAAGAAAACTGGGCTATTTTCATCTATTTCCTCCAATTCATTAGAGCTAATGTGTGATATTCCCTTCTCTTACTGTCTCAGATTCCTGAGGGTTACAAGAGCAACCATATACAGCCCATTCGCGCACAGTTTGTAGCCTGGCACCCATATCCAGGACAGCCCCTCACCCTCATTCATAGGTTAGTTCTGTCTCTCAGTGTTGCATTAGTTCTTGTTTTTGAGACCTCGCTCTAATTATCTCTCCTTTCTTGCAGCATGTCGCTAATGGCTGTGTTTTTGTGTTCTTTCCCCCTCTTTTAACTGATTTGGTCCTCTTCTTGTGTGGTTTTCACTAAGTAGAGGGGTGTATCATTGGAAAGAACTCATTCAAGTGAGGAGTACTGGGCCAGAGTCGGTCCAAGTTACTCAACGCTGCAGGGTTTCCTTCTTCATGTCCTATTCCGTCTCAAGGTGAGTACTGACTATATGAACCTTTTTTCGAAATCTAGTCTATACTCATATGGAAAAAAACACAAGCACAACAAAAGTCCACTTATGACAAAAAGGTAAACCTAAGATCGTTTTGCGTAGGACAAAAAGAATTGGTCATCTTGCCTACGTTGGAAAACAAACTTGTCTCCAAGTGGCATGGGCCATCTGAAATATTGTAAAAAACAGGTACCTGTACTTATAAGATAAGGTAGCACAACCTGACAGGTAGCTCAACCACGCCATCCTGATCAATCCTGATCAATCGACTCCATGAGAACCTGGACATCACAGATCAGGTCCTTTCTCTCTGCTCCATCCTCTCACAATGGTTTTTCAACCTCTACTTGGCCCCTTTGGCCCACCTGAACTCTACCTTCTCCTCTAACTTTCAGTGTTATGCGACTGACACTGCGTTTTCCTTCAGGCTCCCCTCAGACTCCTCTACTCCCTCGCTCATTCCTGACTGTCTATCTGCGATTCAGGATTGTTGTGCCTCCAATGATGTCTGCCTTAATGTCAATAAAATGGTGATCCTTCTCATTTGGACTCCTGCCCCTGCTTTCCCTCTCTCACTCTGGCTGCCCGCCTTTGGGCCTTCCTGTGAGGCAAACAACCTTGGTGTCATCTTTGAATCCACTCTCTCTTTCTCTTTCTCTCCTCACATCTTGGACGTCGCAAAGAAGTCCCAATACCAGCTGCTCCTCCTCAAAGGAACTCTTCCCTTTCTCACTTTCCCCCAGAAGCTCACTGTCTCCAGGGCCCTGGTTCTCTCTAGGCTGGACTACTGCAACAGCCTCTTTCTCAATTTGCCTTCCTCTACTCTCCACCCTCTCAACTAATCCAGAACAGGACTGCAAGACTTATCCTTGGCCTCAAGCCCAGGGATCTTATCTCTCCAGCTCTGAAATCTCTCCACTGGCTCCCAGTTGCTGCAAGGATCAAGTTCAACAACCTTTGCATTGTCCACAAGGCTTTCTGGGCCTGGGGCCCTCACTACATCCAACGCTCTCTTCCAAAATATCTTCCTTCTCAAGCCCTTCGCTCAGCTACCTACAAGTCTCTAAGGGTTAGACAATTCTCCAGGCAGAGAGTGGGGGTAGATCTCTCTCTCTCTGCAGGTGCCTTGCTCTGGAATAGCCTCTCTGCCCCTCTCAAACTTGAGCTGGACCGCCTGAAGTTCCGGAAGCAGCCCAAAACTTTCCTCTTCTCCTCTGCTTTCTCTCTCTCCCTCTACTGCTGGCCTACCTGACCTACCTGTCCGCTGTACCGACTGGTTGCTTGGCTACCCTCAGAGTCTCACTGAGTCCAGACTCTTTCTTGATCAGTCACCCTTGCACTGCCTCTGGGCCTACCAAGCACTTAGGGGCTGTAACTGTAACCCTACAGTCCTTTGTTAACCTTGCAATACCCAGAGCCACGCTGCCCTGGCTGCACTTACTCAGACCATTTCTGCCCTGTTTTTCCTCCTCTCTCCCTTGCACTTCCCCCTCCCTTTCCCCTTGCACTTCTCGTTCTAGCACTTGCACAATCTGAATGACACAAGGCTTAGTAAGATCATTTGTCTTGTCCTACCTCTATCTTCCCTCCCTTGTCTTGTCGCGCCTAGAAACACTTGTGTACCGGTGCATTTTAAATTACTTATATCATATCATTTGATCACAGATGCTCAGAAAAATATACAATGCCGCATTAAGACACGGCTAGACTGGCAGCACCCAAATGGCAGTCTAGCCAGGTAATTCACTTAGCAGGACTGCTTTATCAGAAATGCCCACTTAAAAAAAAGTCATACCAAACTGAGGAATGACTAGACTGGCTGCACCAAAATGCCTCTAGCCACTAATACCACATATCATGCCTGCTTAACCGGGACATGGACAGCATTATGATTTGTTGCACAATCCTGCCTCCCCCCCACACATCTGATCTCCCTACTACCCCTACCTCCAAAATCAGCTCCTTGGCCCAGAATTACCTCCATGTCACTCTTCCTTGTCCCAGAGCTTACATATGAGGCTCTTTGCCTCATAGGTAAGTACTGGGATGAGGAAGAGTGGGCCTAGGAGTAATGAAGAGTACAGGTAGCTAAGTCAGGCATTACCTCCATGTACCTCTACCTCATCCCAGTACTTGTGTATAAGGCAGAGTGCCTTATACACAAGTACTTTCTCATGCACACTGGGACGAGGAAGAATAGGGCTAGTAGTAATGAGTAATCAAGACATTAAACACAAGTATTGGTGCAACACCATTGAGTTGACTGGGATTCAGCAATCCCCCTGAAACTTTGGGCTATGTTTGTTGACACGACCTGGCTGACCTTTAGAGCAGTTGCCAGACAGAACAGGGCACAGATGTTAAATGGCACCTGGGTTTAGCTGTTAACAAGAGCCCAGCTAATACTAACATAAAGCATTTCACTGTTAGTCCCTGCTTTCAAATGGCAAATGTTTTATGCAATTGAAATCGTGATGTGGGTTTAATACTTGCATGCCAGGGGAGTGATTGGAAGGGTAGAGAGGGAACAGGAGACCACTCATTCTCACAGCAGTCCATAAGTGGGTGCTTTCAACCTTAAAGGAGAGAGTTAACTGCTTGTAACATTGAAGCTGCACTAGAATATTCTTATTAAAATGAGTAAAGAAATTAGATGCCCCCAAACAAATAAGTTTGCCCCTCCCCGACCGCCCTTGAAGTTAGCGCCTCTCCCAACATTTGAAAGGTTAGCCCCCCGAAATGTAGGTTTTGTTGCGCCCCTGAATGCAAGCACACACACCAATCACCATATACACACGCACACCCAGCCATCCAAACATTTAAGTGTGCACCCTATCACCATACTTTCACACGTGCACACATCATGGGGTTAAGCGGAGCCCTAATACTTAAAAATTAAATTGGGCCTCATTACAAATATGGCAAGTCTGGAAACAACGGTGCCGGTAAGCTTACCGGCACTGTTGTTTCTGGATCGGCATATTACAGCTCTGCAGGCGGTTGCTGTCCCACCCAGCAGGTCAGACCTGCCGGGCAGAATGGCACCCACCCGCAGTTTTCATGGAAGGACTGGCACCGTTACTAACGGTGCCAGTGCTTCCGTGGTCCCATTCCCATAAAGTCCAATAGGACTCTATGGAAATTGGGTCTTACCATTTGCCGGCGCCTGACTTCCCGGACCGCCATGCTTGTAATCCCCTGGTTTTACCGGAAAGTTGGGCACCAGTAAATCATTACGGGTCCGGCGGCAACCTGCCGGTAGCACCGGCACGGTTACCGCCAAACCCGTAATGAAGTCTATTGTTTCTTCTTGAAGTCACTCTGACTTCATAAAGAAATTATTTCCGTTATGGACCAAACCATAACAGAAATAATTTCTTTATGAAGCAGAGTGACTTCAAAAATAAACTATGGGCCTCCAAACTCGGGTCCGGGTTCGTGGTCCCTGAATGGGGAAATACGGGGCCATTCCAACCTTGGAGGCCCCGGTATTTTCCCATTCAGGGAACACATCCCCATTCCCATTTCAGCCCTCATAGGGCTCAATGGGAATGGGGAGAGAGAGCTAACAACGGGCCCGTTAATAATGGGCCAGTTGTTAGCTCCCTGGTCCCCTTGCGGGACCCGCAAAGGACGTCTGGTCTGACCAGACATACAGAGCGGGTCCCGCAAGGGAACCTCGTAATAGGGCGGAATGGGATTAACGGCACCGGCACCTTTAGCAGCGCCGTTAAACCCATTCCGCCTCCCTCGTAATGAGGCCCTATTTCTTTTTGAAATCATAGGGCTCTCCCCACCGCATGACATGGAGGCCTCAAGCCTAGCATCTTCCATGCCATGGGGAGGGCGGAGCCCTCGGACTTCAAAAGACATTTTCTTTTTGTAGTCACTCTGCCTTCATAAAGAAATAATTTCTGTTACAGAAATAATTTCTTCATGAATGAAGACTGAATTAAAAAAGAAAAAAAAATGTTTGAAAAAAAAAAATCTTTTTTTTTCTCCAGTGGGGCCCCCTCCCAAGACATGTGCTGGCGGGGCCCCCGCTTCGCGGGGGTTGAGGGGGCCCCTGTTACGCCAGTGGATGCATGTCTGAAGGAAAACGAGGAAGCAACTGTGAGCTTCACATCACACTCCGTCGCCATTGAGAGAATGAAACTTTGCCCGCACGTTATTCACATGTGAGCATTCTGTGTAGGGTCTGGGTGCTTTTTAATGTCAACATCATTTATCTTTCTCTAACCCCACAAATTAGAATTCCACTGGGTTAGCCAGTCCGAAGAAATAGCAACATCCTTCTGTAATGCCTTAGAAATGTGTGTATGTTTTTCCTCTATCATCCGTTCATCACAGCCACGGTTATTTTAAAGCAAGTGTAAATGACACCTAAATGGTCTCACATCGTCCCAATGTGGAATGTTGTGACTGAGTTTGGCACCTAATGTTGCCGCCTTCTGTTTTCATACATTTTCACCATTTAAACACAGCGCTCAATGTATGAATAACACTGTTTTTTATATAGTGCTTCTTAAGTCATTCGTCACCGTTTCATAGTTCTGTAGATATTTTTTATTATATAACCTAATTATTGATTCTCAGTTCATTGACTTTGGAAGGATGAAAGGCGCAACCATTATGTCTAATACTATAGGAAAAAGCTTAGGCGCATGTGTGTAAGCAATGCAATACACATTACTCAAATCCTCTAAACCATATACAAACCTTCGTCTTGTGAAAAGAGTGGTGGTATTGTTTTAGCATTCAATGGTAGTAGGAGACCGTATTTAATAATACAGCATATTGTTTAAAATATGTACATGGTTTTTCTCCTGTAGTAAATCTATGTTGCACTTATCAAATACAAGCAGAAGTTAAAAAACAAGGGCATGTTTCTGATTACATCTCATGACTGGCAATCAGTGCAAATCAGATGCCTTTCCTATTGCAAGGTTCGTGCAAAGTCCTCAATCCATACAAAGTACATTCAAAGGTAAGGGACTACGTGCTGCCCTCGCAGAGTCATTATCATTCCCAGGTTATTCCAAGCCAAGTGAATCAGGAGGGCAAATTAAGTAGTGCGAATTAAGGAGCCTGTGGGTCTGAACCCTGTCCAAATCTCAGCTAAGATGAAAGGTAGACGGTGATGTATTGTGTCTCAAGGTTTGATGAACTCGAGCCCCAGTGCTTGGCGGTGTTCCCCCCCCCAGCCCTGAAGAAATCTGCAGGCAGCTAATGTAGCCTAATTTCTCCTGACTGTGGGTTCATCCATATGGTAAAAGTGCTGTTATTTTTTCAACAATTGAGTTCTTTCCGCACTTTATCACGCTCTCTGCACACTGTTGCTCTCTCTCTCTCGCAGCGTACTGCTGCTCTGTCCACATTCTATCCCTCTCTCTCCCCACGTGCGATTTTGCTCTCTTTCTCTTCAACGATGCTGTGGCTCTCTCTCTCCCTGTGCATGCTGTCACTCTCTTTCTCTGCATGTTGTGTTACTCTCTATGTCTCTCTCTCTCACTGCAAACGCTGTCGCTCTCTCTCTTTGTCCCTATGCATGCTGTCGATCTCTCTCTCTCTCTGCGGGCGCTATAACTCTCACTCTCCACACATGTTGTCACTCTCTCTCTGGCACTCTTGAAGATGGGGTGATAATAACAATAGGAATATGAGCAATGCACTTAGTTTAACATTCCATTGATACATCTACAAAACACCAGGGAATAGGAACACCTTTTGATTTGAGGAAAGATAGCACTTGAGTTAGAATTTCCCCCTGCAATGTTCCGTTAACCCACAAATAATCAATTCTTAACGGATAAACAGAAACAGCAGGTAATCAGGAATGACAAATGGAAAACAGATTTGAAATCCAACCTTCCCTCCCCAAACATGAGAGAAAAACGGATTTTAAACCCTGGCAATGCTAAAAAATGACACTCAGAAATGTATGAATGAATGTGTGTAAAAACCTTGAAACAAATATTATTCCTAACTACAGCAACCATGTAACAGTACAAACAATCACAAGCAATGTATAACCAGGAGCATACAGTTCGAAAATTAATGGCAGGTTTTAAAACATGTTTTCAGCAAATGACACGTTGGAATATTAGTAAACATTTGCAATTCCCACCTGAGATTACCAAAACGGTTTTTAATAAAAATGGGTGAAATATTGTAAATGCGGTTTTTGTGTTGGGATGAAGCTATAGATCATAGGTACAATATGGAAGTGAAATTAGGTCTCTAGCTGGTAAATTGAGTGAGTTATGCAAGATCTAGGAAGGTACATTTTGAGTAAAATGGAGCGGGGAAAAAGGAAAGGAAATCATTTTTGACAAGAACAGTTTTATTCTACACTAGAGCATTCAGGCTAGGTTACCAAAGAAGAACACAGTAAGCTCCAGGGTTGATTCGCAAATTCAACCCTAGTTCCCCAGTGCCGCCCTGGCGAAACCAGTCCGATCACTCAAAATAGGATTAATAGTTTAGGATTTTACAAGACAAAATTAGTAAAAGAGCTGGCGCTAGCAAAAGAAGTCAAAGGCAGGGTTTTAAGAATAATTGTGACAATATTACAAGTTATCAGGATAAGGATAGGATGACTTAGAGAGGGGATCTAAGGACAAGGCAAGGCAAGGTATATTATGGTTTTCTATCGTTCCTGTTGATACTCACAGTGCACTTTCAGTTTTTGGATTTTGGACAGTCAACACTCTGGTCACCACACGGATCTGGTCTAACAAATGACAGCCAGACAAAATCAGTGGGATAGGATCCGCTGGGCATGGACTGGTTACCGGGTAGCACTTCTGTGCAAGCAATTCTGGTTATGGATAATATAGGTCATCAGGGTAGCATGATGGCAGCTGCATGCAGTGAGTGGCGGCAAGCCAATCTGGATCAGGATGCCAAAAGTACCACCGTTTTTCCCTTTGGTTATTTGTGATTTTTAGTGGTTTTCAGAATTCGAGACCTTCCTGGAGCAGGATTAGCAATGCTTGGCCTTGTAATTGGAATCTGGCGTCTGGAAGATGACAGGTACAGGAATGCAGGTAGCTTGCAGCAGAAACAAGCAGAAACGAGTAGCAGCACACAGCAACAGACTCGTTGCACTCCCCCTTCACCTCGGGACAAGGTAAAATAGTTACTGAGTGAAAGCAAAACGTTATGAGGTTGACACAGGTCAGGAAAATGTATTATTGATATGAAAATCTTACTTAACAGGTAACAATAAACATCTGTTATCTGTCAATAGTGCCAAGATGCCCCTCTGGGGGTGAACATGCACTCAAATACACCTGTTATGTTATAGTAGGTTCCTGGACCATCAGTGAGATTTCACCATTTTGTTCCTCCTCCCTTTGGCTCTAGATTCTGCTCTGGACTGATTAGGTTCATTTGAACCTCTCTGATCTTTCTCTCTAGAGGTTCCTGTTCTCCTCCACCACCTCACATATAAAAGTTGTATCCTCCCTCTGTCTCATCTTTCTCTGCCACCGATCTTTCGGGTCTTAGCCTCCTTTTTCCATCTGGTCTGTTGTTATTCTGATGGTTCTTCTCCTCCGATCTCCCAACCCTCTCTCTTCCTAGATGGTATCAATTCTCTTCCAACCTCTTCAAAGCCCTTCTCCTACTGATGACAAGTTCCCTTCTCCTTGATGTAAGCTTCTCCCTCTACCTTCCTTGACTACTTTTCCCAACCTCCTCCCAACTCTTTTTCTAATGGTCCATCTCCTCCACCACTCAACAGTTCTTCTCCACCGTATGAAAACTCTCCTGTTTCACCCTCCTCCCAACTCTCTTTTTACCTCTGATGTTTTGCCTCTTCCACTCCCTTAAAACTTTCCTCCCTCTGATGACAAATGACGATTCTTTCTTCCTCCAACCTCCTCCCTACACTACCTCCAATATTCATCTCTGTCCTCCAGCTCTGCTATCAGCCCCCTCCCGCCAAATTCCTTCTTCCAACTCCTACTCAAATTCCCACACTGTTAGACTTTTCAGGGTGCTTTATGAAGTAAGGGGATTCTTCCATTTCTTTGGTTATTTGTGATTTTTAGTGGTTTTCAGAATGAGAGACCTTGCTGGAGCAGGATTAGCAATGCTTGGCCTTGTAGTTGGGATCTGGAGTCTGGAAGATGACAGGTACAGGAAGGCAGCACAGGAAATCAGGAAGAGTGTGTGTCTAGGGTCTTGTCAGGGACCCTTATTTATAGTGCAAAATGACATCATCACAGCATATGACTGGGGCAGGCTTAACTGAGCACACCCCTAGCAAAGGGATTGGACAAGGGTGCTAGTCTCCACCTCGCTCTCGGTTGGATTTCTAAGGGAATGATGTCAGGTTTATTATGTGAGTTTTACAATGTCCAGAAATGCCGACATTTACTTTACTGAAAATCCAATTTTGCCAAAAGCCTACATTTCTTCAATTGCAATCTCTTGGCAAATGATACACACAGGTTACATATTATGTGCAGCATAGTTCAGTCCAATCCTCAGGTCTGTGCGACCTTGTTTCGCCTTTCTGATACATTTTGGTAATTTTAAACATGATAGTTCTGGCCTAAAATTCCACAATTTTATATACAGATGTGAATTAACACCAGGGATATATGTTCAAAATGTTATGTTTGCACCATTAATACTTTCCTTGGAATCTGTCATATTTTATAACTTCTGTTCCCCATGCAGCAATGAGTTCTACCAAGTTTTAAAAGATAGCACATAAAATTAGATTTGAAACTGCAAACTTTTTATGTTTTTACTAATTCTTGCTGCTGAGATAAAACATATTTAAAGTTTCTTTATAAAGTAGTGTTTGTAACCAAAAGGCAGTCCCTTTGTTACTAGATCCTGTTTTTGTTTTCTTCCTCCAAATGCAAGCAACTGTCATTTCCTTCAAGGCAAGGGCAGTTTCCCATCTTAATTGAAGGTTTCATTGCCCCTTACACGTGACAGGTCAGTGTCCCAGGATTTCCACTGTCCCAACCTGGAGCACAGACGAATGTCTGACAAATGTGTGAACTTGCTTTGTCCTGGCCCATACAAAGTTTTTCAAGCTGGCAATTTTCACTTGCGTGTCCTGGATTTATGGTGTGTTTCCCTTCCTTGTGGAAGTTTCATAGCTGGCAACTGGAAAGATTGTTTTTTCTGAGAGCTTGCAAATCCAGCCCATATGTTTTAAACTCTTTAATTTCTTATTTTGGGTCCTGAATTAAAACAACCTGTGAAAGAAGATAGCCTATGTGTGTATTATCACCAGTAACATAAACCCTGTACATTGCTAATTAAGCAGGCTTTCATTAACAATTTATTTTAAAGCGGCCATTTTTTTCTTCAGTCAGCAAAGCCAATTTTTTCACATGTCTTAAAACTGCTAGCATTTCTTTCTTTAATTCGGTTTGGTAGCTGCCTCAGATTGCCCACACTGTCTTTGCTGCTGTAGTCATTTCCTTGAAGCAGGAGTCTTATCTAAATTATAGATACATTTGCACTTGACCTGGATCAGAGAATTAAAGTCTCTTTGAACTGCTGCACCTGGATACATTTGAAAGGAAAATAAATGCATGTTCCTGTGTGAGTGAAAATTAAGTTGCTTCTTGATTTCTCTGAGAGCTGGTTTGAATGGGCCTCTCATTCAAGAATTATGCCTGCTTTTGGTGAAGCACAGTGAAATATCCTGGGCATGACAGGGCCTTTTTACTGACAGTGGTTTCAGAAGGAACAGATGGAATTAGCGTAAAAACAGCATTTTGAAAGGGTGAGAATATTTCATTTTGTAGGGGATTTTGGCTTTTGCAGCAATGCAGTGCTGCCTGTTCACTTGATTCCCTTTATAGGTTTCAGAACACACTGTCATACTTTTTCAGTGTGTCCCTTGTTTCATTTTGCCTGAAGTGTGCTAGGCAGGCTGGTGCAGCCATTTTTGCTGTTGCTGCCAAAATGCAGTTTTCAGTCAGACCTCTGCTGGTTCGCACAGGAGCCAGCACAACTAGGTTACTGTTTCTTGCGCAATTGCAGCTTGGTGATGTGGTGAATGCCGTTGAGTGGGTCAATACATCCCACACATCCCCCTCCAACTTCTCCTGGGCTTTCAAGTCAAGGGGAGTCAGGCAAGTGGGATTTCTCCATGGGCCACAGCAGGATCCGGCAGGTATGAGTCCCTTTTCCATCAGAGAATGGTGCATCCTGCTCCTCTTGTTGTCTCTGGTCAGAACACCCCCTGCTTTCCTTGGGATCTTCCTTTCATGATTTGGAGTGACACCTCCGGATCTCCTTTGGTTTCTCCCTTCCAGGCTGCCAGGGAGGTCCTCCTTGGTTGTTAGATAGGCGCATGGGTGCAACCAGTACAAATCTATGAAAGAGAACACAAACCGGTTACGACAATTTCTCACTAACTGCTCACCAATTGGGTTGACAGCAGTGGGATACACAGACATTTAATAATGATAATTGATAATGAAGAAAATCCTCCCTTTTACATAAAAATATTTATAAATCCTATCGGCTCCCTTCTGGTTCTTCTTTTCCTCATTCTCATGTTTCCGATGCCTCCTCAGTTTAATTCTCTATGCCTCTGTAATTTGTTGCAAAGTGTGCCCAGGGTGACAACTCTTTAGTTGATTAATATTGACCCATTTCTGTTCTGTCAATTTGCCTTTGGGGATGCAGATTCTGTAGGCGACAGGTGAGAATTTGTCTACAATTTCAAAAGGTCCTCGCCAGCTAGGCAAAAATGTGCGCTCTTTGGTCTGGTTCCTTTGGAAATTGTAAAAGTAGACCCTGTCTTCTACTTGGTATTCCTTTTTGGTGGTCTTTAGATCATACTGAGTCTTCATCCCCTCGGCAGATATTTCTAGATTCCGCTGAGCATATGCAAAAGCATGTTGAAGGTGTTTTCTTAGGTTCTCAACATACTCATGAGTTGTGGAGGCGTTAATCAGTGTCTGCTCCTGTGTTCTATAGAGCAGATGCTGAGGTAGCACCATCCTTTGTCCAGTCATCAGCTCAAATTGAGGCATTTTAGTTGGAGAAGAAGGTGTAGATCTGATGGCCATCAGGACAAGCGGTAATTGGATGTCCCAACTTGGCCCGGAATCTGCCACAAACTTTTTTGAAATGCTCACAATGGTTTTATTGTACCTCTCAACTCCACCACTAGAGGACTAGTGGTATGCAATGTGAAGTTTCCTTTTTACCCCAAGTATCTCCCACATTTTTGTCATCACTTCACTGCTGAAGTGACTACCTCGGTCTAACTCAATCCTTTGCGGTGGGCCAAAACGTGAGAAGATGTGATTGATCATCAGGGCAGCTGCCGTTTCTGCCTTGCAATTTGGGGCTGGGAGACATTCCACCCATTTGGTAAACAAGTATCTTATGGTTAACATGTACTTGTTCCCTCTAGAGGAGCGAATCACAGGCCGAATGAAATCTACTTGTAAATCTGACCAAGGCAGTGTCATCCCCTCTTCTGGAGGGGAACTCAATGTGTGAGTGAAGTTGGTTGAAATTATGCACACACAAGACACCCCTTCAAGTATTGGTCGAGGTCCTGCCCCATGTGTGGCCAGTATGCAACCTCTCGCAAGATTTTTAAAGTAGTGTAAAACCCCCAATGACCGCCTGTGGCTGCATCATGGGCGTGACTTAACATCAGGCTTCGGAATGAGGTAGATACCACGCACTGGTCACAGCCCGATATGGATCTCCTTACCAACAAAACATCTTGGATTCTGTGGGATGGTTTTACACCACTCGTCCAGGCCCTGCAACATTCCTGTGCACTGCTTGCATCAGGAACATCAGAATGGCCGCTGGAAAGCATTATGCACGCTAAAAATCACCCAGAAGTGCGCAGGAAAAATCTGAAAAATAGGCCACCATCCACTTTTGCCTATGTCAGTGGTAACACAGGAGACCACTGCCAAAACCCACCATTGGGCTACCCACAGAGCAGCCTGAAACTACTTGAAAAAGCAATGTTGATTGCAAAAGAAACATAGAGCTGTTTGGAAATCCGTTTTTCTTGGTTGGCAAATTTGCAAAAATCATGGCTCACAAACCACCCAAAAGATCCAACCTCCTTGTTGGGTGTTGAATATCATTCTACTCCAACAATCCACATAAATATAATGTCAGCAGAAGTATATTTTATCAGAACAAAATCCAATTTTAAAGATACTTGCTGGAAAGAAATATGTCAAAAATGGATGCAATACGGTTACTCGCCTCTGTCAGACACTGGCGATCTCTAAATCTGTCAGGTAAAACTTGTGTCTCAAAAGCTAAAGCTGCCAAAGAAGGGACCTCCATTAAATGCGATATAGGGTGCCACACATTGATTTTCATGTTGAAAAAGACCGGAATTGAAGGTATATTTGCTTATTTTAAATTTGTAACTGTAATTTTTCTCAAGGAACAATGTCACAATTGACTATAAGGTAACCTGATTCAGCTAAAACGTCAAAGAGGTTTTCTCTCACTGAGAACACACCACCCTGTTCATTCCCACCAAAAGGAGAGCATATCTCATGGGATGCAAATGAGAAGGGGAGGAGACTTCCTCTGCTGCTCTGGGAAAGAGACAATGGGTTCCTTGAACTGAAAGAAAATGCTAATTCGGATGTGACTGACACCAACTGCCCAGGAAGACAAGCCCTTGTGACTCTCAGCCCAGCCAAGACCTTGGAGGCAGAGACAAACCATTGTGTGTATTCAGAGAGCCCAGAAAATATTGTTTTGGGAAAAGACTTATAAAATATTGTACCGAACTGACAAAAATATGGAATTTAGAGATTATTAAAATGAAAATATTGCTCACAAGTAGAAACTACTCTGGAAATTTTGTGACTTTCAGAGACTGAACAACGAAAAAGTTCATATTCTAACAAATGTCATTATGTTAGGAACATGAACATTTCCAGGAATATGCCCAGATGGTATGTGTATGCATGTGTAAAAATTGGTACAGAACTGACACTGAGTAACCGCCCAAAAGCGCGAAAAATTGTCATTTGTGAACCAAAACTCGTAGGAAGATGAGGCTTGGACAGAAACATACCTTAGTCAAGCTGTCATGTAATTATGTATTATTAACAAGTTGTGCATATTGGAAATGTGTTTTTTGGGAAAAATAGATTTTCTGGGTAAAAGCAAAGGGGAGGGATTTGCTCTGGACCATAAACACAGTGTCATTCTGACACATGATGACACATGATGACACACTGTTCCCTTCTGAATTCAGGAGAGGGGGAATTCTCTGACCTATCAGATCCTTAGAGGGTTGGGCATAGTGTAATCAGCCTCCCCACCCCTTTGGAAGATGGATAAATAGGGACTGTTGAGGACCCAGAGAGACACACATTCACTCATCACTGATCTACAGGCGAAGCGCTCTACAGGAAGAACCCATCTCCAGAACCAGACTCCAGAACCAGACTCCAGAACCAGACTCCAGAACCCTGAAGCAGAGGCAAAACCCAAAAAGCTGAACCCTCTTCAGTAGGCTTTTAAAATCTTGCAACCTGATTTCACCCCTAAACTTCCACGGGGCCTAACCAATTCAACAGCCTGGCTGTGCTGTGTTGGCTACTTCTGGCCAAGAACTCTTGCTAGAACCCAAGATCCAGATCAGTCCAGCAGAGCTGTAACCCACAAACTGTCAGATCCAGTCCAAGAGGCCGTGCAAACCAGAGTGCCTTGCTGAGAGCAGTCCAGGTGTCCTGAATCCTTTCCGGTGGCGAGCGAATTCCAGCCAAACCTTTGACCAGATCTTTGATGGGCCCATTCCATCCAAAGCCATAGTAGTGAGTATTTAGCATAGAACTGTCCATAGTCATCTCTTAATATTAAGTAGTCCCATCCAACTCATTCCAACATATCCATAACTGCATTATAGAATCTCTTTTGGTCTATCCTAAATTCTTCTCTCATTCACATAATCCTGTGATAATTGTAGTGATAATCATCTTGGCGCTAATATATATTTTTTGGAGAAAGCAATCGTTCCAGGCAGATAGAAACCATCTGGAGGTGCCTCTGGATCTGTGGCTGTGCTGTCCGTGTAGGTTTGCGGCTCCATAGTCTCCCTAGTGTTAAGAAATCTTTGTTCCAAATCTTCAACAGCGCATCTTTCATTTTGAAATCTTTACTCTTTTGAGAAAAAGCGACCTTCACTAAAACCTCTGTAACTTCTGAACCGTATATGCTAGGAACAAAATTTAAATGTCGTTTTGAAGCTAATATCCTCCTCATTCCAACTCCCTAAAGTTCTGCTGAAACGTTTGCCACGATTTTGCTTTTGGCTCAATTTCACCACGTGTAAAAACAACTATTTCTTGCTTTCAACTTCTGAATTTCATATTCCATCTGCTAATCATTCTACAGTCATTGCTAGTGTTTACCTGGCCCAATCCAAAGCAACTCTCACCATTTCTGAATCCTATTAAGCGAATTAAAATTATTTTTAGCATTTTTCCCATTCAATTCAAACCACATTTAAAAGCAATTGACCTGTTTAAAATCATTACTGTTCTCTCTAAGCTTGCTAGGGGGATCGGATTTGAAACTGCAATTGTTGATTGTTATTCCTGAAAACTGTGTGCCCTCATTCCATCTCTTCATATTGCATATTGGGGGAGTGAGTAATAACAGGGGGAAAGAGTGATCACATTGTCTTTGACTTGAATTTATATCAAGTGTTATTCTGTGTTGCATTCTTTCCTATCATTGCATTTCCTTGAACCCATACAAAGTTATTCTCTGCTACATTATTCTTCCTATTCCTACTCCTAATTGATTAAAGAGATTGTTGATATTGTAATACTAACCCATTGCTGATCATTGTAGAAATATTCATAAGTGTGATATTTAGATATTGTTCATATTCATAAAAGTGTGATATGTATATATTGTTCAATTCTTCAAATAAATCTTTTAATTTGCAAAACAGACCTACTTCTTGGCTCAGTGAGGCCGGGGGGATTCAAAGAGAGGGGCGTTATATAAGGGTACATCATCCAGAAACAAAAGAACTTTTGACATAAAAATATATAAATAAGGGTTTACATTGGGCATCCCATACTAGTCATTGACTTAGATGGAGTGCTGGGTTGAAACCACTTACAGATTAGGGGATCGTGTCTGGGATTTCTGGATTAGAGCTACCACTTGTGCAGCTTAATACAGTGTGCTAAGTAATAGGATACATAAATCCTGTTCGGCTACCACGCTGTGTTACACTGTAAAATCACCCCTCAAAAGGGAACGTTGTAAGGAAATTGTCTGTTTTGCAAAAATAAAATAAAAAACTTCTGTAAGTCAGGAGGAAATCAATATTTCCAGAATGGCGACATTGGTAGACATTAAGATGGCTAGAGAACACCTTTTACATAAGTTATTTGTGAGAGGTGAATGGACTGAGCAGGATCAGAATGTGTGGTTGCAGGCAATCACACAACAGATCACTGCAACAGGGTCAGATATCTGTAGGGATCAGGGTCCCTTACATGTGGGCCTGAGTGAACTATATATGGCTCCTAAGGTCAAGGATGAGCAAAATAAGATTGCCGAGACAGCGGGATATCTATATTTATCTATGGGGACCATACAGGATAAATATGCTGAAGGCCAAGATCTGGCAAGTAGGCAACTGATGGCATTCGAAAAGGCCCAATCTGATCTGGATTCTTCTGGGCAGAGGCTGCAGAGGAGCCAGGAGTCAGAATATGAAAGCAGGCAGTATATAGTTAAAATAAAAGAGGATATGGGTATCTTGCAACAGGAAACGGCAGAACAGGAAACCAGAATTCTGGCCTTGCAGAAGGAGTACCAAGAAAGTTTGGACTCCTTACTGCAGAGCCAGAAAAAGCTGGAGCAACAACTGGATTTCAACAGGGCATGCACAGAGCAGATTGTCACCCTGCAAAGCCACCTAGATAGAGAGAAGGCAGAGAGCAACAAATTAATTGTGAAATACCTGGATACCCAGGCAGAATTTGAGGAAGAACGCCAGAAAGCTGGTGCAATTCAAAGACAGAGGGACGACCTGGGGGCACAGAGGCAGGCTCTTGCTCAGGAAAGGGATACCTTAGGCCAGGAAGTCTCTCACTTAAAAGGGAAAGTAGGAGTAAATCACCTGGCCCTCCTGGGACTGGGTGACCTCCAAAAGGAGCATGATAGATTGTTAGAGCACACCAGGAGGGTGGAAGATTCTCTGGCAAGAAAGGAGCAGATCAGTAGGGACAGGACTCAGGAGGTAACCCTCCTGCAGCAAAGACTGGCCCAGTACTCAAAGACAAACCAGGAAGCACAGAGAGAAAATGAGGCTCTCTGTCAGAACAATGATAGGCTCTACAGGCAGGTAGCCATGCAAGAGAAACTGTTAGAGACTAGTAAGGCCTTGATTGAGGAACAGAAAGCTCAGGTTCTTGCATGGCAACAGGGAGCAGGGGCTGATAGAGATGAGGTTAGCTGGGAAAGGGAAACTGAAACACCTGAGCATCTCCTCAGGAACACGAGTACCAGAGGCCTTCATCTCTCCCAGTCCCTGGACTCTGCCACCCCCATGTCCACTGGTGCACATGAGCCCAGGGCCACGGGGATGGCAGATTACTATCCAAAATCTAAAGAATCCCACAAACTAGCTTCCTTCCCAAAGTTTATATGCATCTAGGGTAACTCACTCTGAACAGAAAGGGAAGGAAGCTGGTTTGTGGGATTCTTTAGATTTTGTATTTCATTGTCCTCACCCACACAGCCCCTAAAAAGAGGACTATTGTAGCTCATTATAATTGAAGATTACTATCCAGTCAGAAGTATGGGGCTCATAGACCAGTACCTCCCAGGAATGGATGGGCGGGCATCTGGGTATGGGTACCCAAGTACTGTGAGGTTTAGTGGGGAAGCCCATGAGAGTAGGCCCACTAAGGGCATCTTGAAAACCTCTGCCCAGCTAGGACAGTGGGGGGGGTACCCATCAAATCCTGGGAGCATGTCAGAAGACTCCTCTGAGCGCCCCAAGACACAGGAGACTAGGTCCCCACATTCTGCCAGCCATTTCCAGGCTCGCAGAATCCGGGAAAACCTAGAAGATCAGACAGGCACCTCTGGGAGCAGTGCCTCTGAGTCAGAGGAGGATTGGACCAGGGTGACCCGAACCAAGAAGGCCAATAAGGCAAAAAGGGCCTTGCTTAAGGACCCCTTAAAACAAATCAAAGCAATAAGGAGTGCCAGCACGCATTATCATAAGAATGCTAAGTATTCTGTTTGGGAGCACTTAGAGCTCTTTGAAATTTTCCATTTGAAAGACAGCAGTAGCTGCATTCAGTATGTGAAATGGACCTTCTCACCAAAATACTCCAGTTTTTTTGCGGGGCTGGAGGACCAAAATCATTCTAGATGGTCCACATATAGGACGGCCATCTAAAAGCATTTTTATATTCACAGAAATCCCCAAGAGGCTCGAAAGGCAGCCTACAACTTACAATGTGGAGAGGATCAGGCCCCACAAGAATTTGTGCAGGAATTAAAGCGTGCCTTTACACAGACTACCAGAAGGGTGTGCACGGAAAGCAAAGAATTTGTCAATGCTTTCTTCTATCCTCTACCAAAGTACATCATGACCCAGCTAGTGAGAGATTTTCATGAGAAAAGATCACTAGACTGGGTCATTGAACAGGCCACCCGGATCTATGAGTTGCAAAAGCCCATAGAAAACAAGAATGCTAAAGAAAAGCCCCAAACCAACCAACAACCCTGCTGCTGCTAAGGTGGCAGAGGTAAAGGTTGCCCCCATTTTGGATTTGGAGATGGGGGGGCCTAAAAACCCACCTGCACAGCAGAATAATCCCAAGCCCAGAAGGCCCTCGGGCCAGTCACAGACAGGGAGCCAAGGAGGTAGTCCCCCAAATGGGATCCCTCACTCCCCTGACTATATAAGTCCTTGCTACAAGGGGAACCGACCCATATTGGGTCATGTGTGGACTCCTCCATCCCAAGGGGGGGATCCAACCAAATGGCGCCTAACCCAGGGAACTTCCCTCCTCACTTCCCCCAGGAGGGCAGAAATTCCCCAAATCCTGGGCAGAACTTTTCCCCCAGGTTCCCACAAAACATTCAACCCCAGAACAATCCATCCTTCTTATCCCACTTTCCTGAGCCCAGACAACCTAATCCAAGAGAGGGGAGGCCAAGGGTGTAGGGGTACCCAAATCTTCCCAACCTGGGGTATTACCAGAGAAGGGATAGCTACCCTTCCGGGGATCAGCCCAGGGGAGAAATGAAAACCCTGTATCAGCCTGAGCGAGTTTCGCAGCTAGAGTGCCAGGTCCAAAACATGGCAGAGGATCTGGGTCACATGCTGAGGGCTCAACAGAACCATCAGATGGGCATGCCGGTGCAGAATGCCCCAAAATCTGGACCTGGTGCTCCAGAACAATGACAGGGGCAGCACCCTGACAGCCCGCCGGTTTCCAGGGAGTTGGCACAAGGGGAAGGGGGTGTAAAGCCTTCCCCACTTGTAAAAAGCCCCTGAAACCCAGGAACCAGAAACAAAATATCCTGCCCCTGAAAGTCTGCCACCCAATGAGCAGAGGAGGGGTATGAGAAACAAAGAACCCAAACAGACCCATTTTGAGGAGGAGGTACAGATCTTCCAATTTGAAGGAGGGGGATCCTCAGAGGATCCTGGGAAAAGGATCTTCTCCTTCAGAGATGGGGGAACTCCTCCCAAAAATAAATGGGTCCCAATGGATTCAAATCCAGACTGGGTAGATGTGGGGACTGAGCTAGCGCCGCCGACCATCCCACCCCAGAACAAACAACATGAAAATCCCCTGGTTCAAACCCATCCTGGTGACTGCCTCCAAAAAGGGGGGGGCGACCCAGAACCGCAACCAGGGGAACTCAAAACTTCTCCCATTCTAGTTGCCACCTTTTCTTTGCAGATTCCCTAGACTCCCCCACAGAAATCTGCCCAAATCTCTTCTCTTTCAATGTCCAAAACAAAAAACGAGACCACCAGTTGTCAAAAAATGTGGATTATCTGTGCCCCCTTGCGGAAAAGGATGGAAGATACTATGCCCCGGTTCAAGTACAGAGGCAGTGTACAATTTTGGCACTGGTAGACACTGGATCCCAAGCTACCCTTCTGTACAAAAAGGCCTTTGATAAACTAAATTCAGGAAGGGGGGAGAATTACTAAATTCCTCTCACCTCTCTTCCTGGACAACTTCAGAACTTTGACGGGAAGGAAATTCCCGTCGAGGGGACTGTGGATTTGGACATTAAAATTGGGCAACACAAGGTGAAACACCCGGTCATAGTTGTGACTCCAGAGGGCACCCCTTGTTTACTAGGGAATGACCTGCGAAGGTTGTCACCCCTAATAGATTGCGTAAACATGGTCCTCTGGAACCAGACTAGCCGACCAATAAAGTTAAAACAGAGTGTCAACCATGTTAGTTTAAAAGGCACCTGCCACATGGTTGAACAGAAATCTGACCAAGTAGAATTTCACTTTCAGAACAACCAAATTCCAGACGTGACAGTAATAGCAATAGGACAACAAACTGGTGATGGGGGGTCCTCTCTATTTATGAAAATCAACTTTCCTTCGAGTTTAAGGTGGTCTTCCACAATCGAAGGAAACACTCTGAAATTCTTTACCAATCCACAATCAGACGTTCCCACTCCTATAGTTCAGAAAGATGCGAAATCAGCTCAGAGCCTGGCTGATATTCAGCAAATTGGAGAACAGTTGTTCATCCCTGTTCAGTTAAATGAAGGGAAGGACTCTGTTCTCGCCCAAGTGTGTGTGAACAACGGTAAGAGCTTCATCAGCAAAGCCATGTTCTGCCAACTCCTAGAGGATCCAGCCATTCCCACAGTCAAACTCATAGACCAATGGGAAATGTATCTGGAAGCACCCAATTCCAAACATCTCCTGCCAATCAGGTGTATGCTCAAACTCTCCATAGGCAACAAGAGCATAGTCCATAATTGTTGGGTCGTGCGAGACGTCACTGCCGACTTTTACTTAGGCAGTGATATTCTCAATAGCTTTGCCATTAGTTTGGACCTAATAAACTTCAAAGCTTGGTCCCGATTAGCGGATAATCCCATGGGCTTTGATGATCCAGAGAAAGCATTTAGGTCAGCTCAACTGCTGCATTATGAAGTTGAAATTCAGATTGGAGAGGAAGTCACCATCCCGGAAAGGACCCGACAATTCTCCCTGGAAGTGAAAGTTAAAAGAGGACAGAAATTGAAAAACCCTGATGCCTATATTCATCTAAATGCTTCTCTCCAACAGCAAGGGTTGGGGGTAAACCCAACACCGCTAGTCAATGTAGAACATGACACCATTCCAATAGAGGTGGACAACAGCGACTTATAGAGTATCACTCTAGCCGCAGGCACCATTATTTGAATGGCGGTTGATGACCGACATTTTTCCATAAATTTAGGTAATGAACTGTTAGGACCAATCCCCAAGTACTGTTTTGACAGTGATAGTGATGACAACACACCAGACAGGATCTTTACCCGGCATTGGGGGGAACTTTCTGGTGTACACTTAATGCCCTTATGGTAAGGAAGATGTGACTTGTGACTTCAGGAGGGATGAGGTGATTTTCCAGGTCCATGAGGGCTGCCTTTCCCATCTGAAGCCACCAGTCCAAATCAACACTCTGACCAGGGACTTCTCCACCCAGCTGGAGGAGGCCGCTGACTCTGGAGCAGAAGCAAAAGTTGAACAAGTTTTCTTGGATTTTCAAGATCTCTTTGTGATGGACTCATATGACTGTGGTCGCACCGACATCCACACAACAACAATTCCCACGGATCCTTCCATGACTCCAGTGTTTGTGAAGCAATATTGCTTGCCTCTCGCATCAATGGAATCCCTTACTGAAATAATTAATAACCTTGTGTCCTGTGGGATAATCCGTCCAGTCCACAGCACCTTCAATAATCCGGTGCTGGGGATATTGAAGCCAAACGACCAGTGGAGACTCTGCGCCGACCTTAGGGAGCTCGACAAACGGATCCATAATTCCCGATGGCCTCTTCCCTACATTGACCAAGGGATGGCCCAGATCCAGGGGTCATAGGTATTCACCGCAATAGACCTGACCAATGGATACTGGACTGTGCCTGTCAGTAGGGAGGACCAATACAAGCTGGCCTTTACCTTTGGGGAGCAGCAGTACACATGTTCCCAGACTCCCTTTGGATACATCAACTCCGTCAATGAGTTCAACATTTTTCTACATAAGGCCATGCCCGACCTGGGCGAGAGGGGTAACCTGGCTTATGTAGATGATGTCCTCATCAAAAGCTCAACTGTGGAGGAACACATAGCGGAGATCTGTTATGTTCTGACAAAGTTGAGGGCCGCTGGAGCAAAACTTTCCTTTCAAAAGGCACGGTGGTGTAGAACCTGTGTCAATTTCTTCGGGCATGAGATTACTCCTCAGGGTCTCTGTCCCCAGGAAAAGAAAGTGGAAGCACTCCAGAAATTGAAAGACCCCACAACTCTGCGGGGAACTAAGGAGCCTCCTTGGATCACTAATTACAGTAGAAAGTTCATTGAGGGCTACGCAGAGATCACAAGACCCCTAATTCATCTTTTGAAGGGGGGGTCAAGTGGGAGTGGGGTCCAGAACAAGCCGAGGCAGTAAGACAACTCAAAAGAAGCCTCTCACAAGCGCCTTGCCTAGCTTACCCTGTCAGAAACAAGGAGTTCTTCTTGGAGGCAGGGTTCTCTAATACATGCTTGACTGCAGTATTATACCAAAAGCATGACAAGGTCAATAAAGTAATCTCCTATGCGAGTAAAACTTTATCCTCTGTGGAGGAAAAATTCAACGATTGTGAGAAGACACTCCTGGCAACGGTGTGGGCAATGAAGAATTACCGCCCGTTTATCCAGGGGGAACACATCATAGTGGAGACTCCACACCAGCCTCTGCAATATCTCCAAAGTGGCAGAATCCAGGCCAGAAATGTGAGTAATTGCCGTATTACTTCCTGGATTCGGTCAATGCAAGGCTTTCCTGTGGAGGTCAGATATGGCCAAAACAAGAAGAGTCACCTCACGCAAGGTCTGGCTGACTTGCATGATTATGCCAGAGAAAACTGTCTCGAGGACGAGAGTCTAAAAATCAAGGACAACATGGAGGCATACCTCAATTCCCCACACAAAGTCTTTGAAGAGACAAGTGTGAGGGAATGCCCACTGTCTATGTGGATGGATGCTCCTACCATTTTGACAACAACGGGGAAAAAGAACTTGTGGCCGGCGTAGGGAATGCATGGGTGAATGAGATTCCAGAACCCTCCACTGGGTACAAGATTGGTCCCCGAAGTAGTCAAGTGGCAGAGTTGATGGCTGTGCATCAAGCCATCCCAACATCGACTCCACGAACTGGTCATAATCACAGATTCGGATTATGTACGGAACGGGTTCGTGGAGCACCTGGTTAACTGGCAAACCAGAGGCATGCTATGTGCTAATAATAAACCCTTGAAACATGGGAAATTAATTCAAAATATTGATGATCTGGTCACCTCGAATGGGATGACCATCTACTGGAAAAAGATCAATGGTCATTCCAAAGTAGAGGGACCAGACAAAACTGGAAATGACTTAGCTAATCAGCTGGCCAAAACCGGGCCATCCAAGGGGATCTTATAGAGATCGAGTCCCTGTTGGGGGAAATCCAGGTCACTGCTATCACTAGGTCCCAGACAAATGCTCACAATGAACTCTCAACTGCACAATGGAGTAAGGAGATCCCAGATGCTGATTTGATTACGGCTCAAAAAGGGGATCCAATAATTGGTAAGTTTTATCAACACATTGAGGACCCTGAGAATTTACCCCTGATGGATGCCGATTACATAGGGAAAGAGGACCTCAGAGTGTTGATGAAATGTCCAAAAATGTTCTGAATCCAAGACGGTTTGTTCGTGAGGAGATCCCTAGCTGGCCATGATCAGTGGGAGGTCCCTACCGCATTCCTAAACCTGATGTTAAGTCACGCCCATGATGCGGCCACAGCAGGTCATAAGGGGTTTCATACAACACTTGAAATCTTAAGATAGGTTGCATACTGGCCACACATGGGCCGGGACCTCGACCAATACTTGAAGGGGTGTCTTGTGTGTGCACAATTTCAGCCAACATCCCTCACACACCGTATGCCTCTCCAAAAGAGGGGGATGACACTGCCATGGTCAGATTTACAAGTCGATTTCATTGGGCCCGTGATTCGCTCCTCTACGGGAAACATGTACATGTTGACCTTGACATGCTTGTTTACTAAATGGGTGGAATGTCTCCCGGCCCCAAACTGCAAGGCAGTAACAGCGGCTGCCCTGATGATCAACCACAGCTTTTCGCGTTTTGGACTACCCCAAAGGATCGAGTCAGACCGAGATAGCCATTTCACCAGAGAAGTAATGACAAAGATGTGGGAGATACTTGGGGTCAAAAGGAAGCTACACATTGCTTACCGGCCAGCCTATAGTGGTGTAGTGGAGAGATACAACAAAACAATTGTGAGCATATTAAAAAAGTTTGTGGCAGATTATGGGCCACGTTGGGATATTCGATTACCTCTTGTCCTAATGGCCATCAGAACTACTCCTTCATATGCAACTAAAATGTCACTGTTTGAGCTGATGACTGGACGCAGGATGGTGCTTCCCCAGCATCTGGTCTATAGAACCCAAGAGCAGACATTGATCAATGCCTCCACAACTCATGAGTATGTTGAAAATCTAACAAAATTCCTTCAACATGCTTTTGCCTATGCTCAGCGAAATCTAGAGAGATCTGGAGACAACATGAAGACCCACTATGACTTGAAGACTACCAGAAAAAAATACAATGTAGGAGACCGGGTCTACTTATACAATTTCCAAAGGAACCAGGCCAAACAGTGCAAATTGTTGAATACCTGGAGGGGTCCTTTTGAAATTGTATACAAAATCTCACCAGTCGCCTACAAAATCTGCATCCCCAAAGGCAGTTTGGCAGAAGGGGAAGATAAGTGGGTCCATATTAATCAACTAAAGTGTTGCGATCCTAGGCACACTCTGCAGCAACTGGAGGAGTCTTCTGGAACCCCAGAGGGGGCCACTCCAGTTCCATTAAATTCCAACTCGAAATAAAATATTCCATATACTCTATAAAATACAATCATAAAAACGTTTCCTGATTTATCAAAATGTGTGTGTCCGCCCCACTACATTAATAGTGGTGGGGAAATGTCTACAAATATGTTTTTTGCTTTGTCATCCTAGGATAACCTATAGTTGATTGGAAACCATGGAGAACAAAACCAAGGAGGCCTACCAGGGGACTGGGAGCAAATATCCGAGGGGCCCGGAGTATCGCTCCATACTCACATCAGGACTGGCGAGGAGAACTGATCGATCCACCCCTGATGGAGCAAAAGACAATGAACTTTGCCATTTGTGGAATCAGAAGAGATGAAACTGACATCACAGTCTTGTGAATTCCCATTGATGGATGATCAACACCAAATTGTAAGAGGGGGGGCTTGTGGGATGTATTTACACCACTCGTCCAGGCCATGCAACATTCCTGTGTGCTGCTTGCATCAGGACCATCAGAATGGCCGCTGGAAAGCATTATGCACGCTAGCATCACCCAGAAGTGCGCAGGAAAAATCTGAAAAATAGGCCACCATCCACTTTTGCCTATGTCAGTGGTAACACAGGAGACCACTGCCAAAACCCACCATTGGGCTACCCACAGAGCAGCCTGAAAATAGTTGAAAAAGCAATGTTGATTGTAAAAGAAACACAGAGCTGTTTGGAAATCTGTTTTTCTTGGTTGGCAAATTTCCAAAAATCATGGCTCACAAACCACCCAAAAGATCCAACCTCCTTGTTGGGTGTTGAACATCATTCTACTTCAAGAATGCACATAAATATAATGTCAGCAGAAGTATATTTTATCAGAAAGAAAACATCTTCTAAAGATACTTGCTGGAAAGAAATATGTAAAAAATGGGTGCAATACCGTTACTCACCTCTGTCAGACGCTGGAGATCTCTAAATCTGTCAGGTGAAACTTGAGTCTCAAAAGCTAAAGATGCCAAAGAAGGGACCTCCATCAAATGCAATATAGGGTGCCACACATTGATTTTCATGTTGAAAAAGACTGGAATTGAAGGTATGTTTGCCTTTTTTAAACGTGTAACAAATTTTTCTCAAGGAACAATGTCACAATTGACTATAAGGTAACCTGATTCAGCTAAAACTTCAAAGAGGTTTTCCCGCACTGAGAACACACCACCCTGTTCATTACCACCAAAAGGAGAGAATATCTCATGGGGATGCAAATGAGAAGGGGAGGAGACCTCCTCTGCTGCTCTGGGAAAGAGACAATGGGTTCCTTGAACTGAAAGAAAATGCTAATTCGGGTGTGACTGACACCAGCTGCCCAGGAAGAGAAGCCTATGTGACTCTCCAGCCCAGCCAAGAACTTGGAGGCGAAGATAAACCATTGTGTGTATTCAGAGAGCCCAGAAAATATTGTTTTGGGAAAAGACTTATACAATATTGTACCGAACTGACAAAAATAATGAACTTTGAGATTAATAAAATGAAAACATTGCTCACAAATAGAAACTACTCTGGAAACGTTGCGACTATCAGAGACTGAACCACGAAAAAGTTCATATTCTAGCAATTGTGATTATGTTAGGAGCATGAAAACTTCCAGGAATATGCCCAGATGGTATGTGTATGCATGTGTAAAAATTGGTACAGATACAGAAGTGACACTGAGTAACCACCCAAAAGCGTGAAAAATTGTCATTTGTGAACCAAAACTCGTAGGAAGATGAAGCTTGGACAGAAGCGTACCATAGTCAATCCGTCATGTAATTATGTATTATTAACAAGTTGTGCATATTGGAAATGTGTTTTTTGGGAAAAATAGATTTTCTGGGTAAAAGCAAAGGGGAGGTATTTCTCTGGACCCTAAACACAGTGTCACTCTGACACATGATGACACATCATGACACACTGTTCCCTTCTGAAATCAGGAGAGGGGGAATTCTCTGACCTATCAGATCCTTAGAGGGTTGGGCATAGTATAATCAGCCTACCCACCCCTTTGGAAGATGGATAAATAGGGACTGTTGAGGACCCAGAGAGACACACATTCACTCATCACTGATCTACCGGCGAAGCGCTCTGCAGGAAGAACCCATCTCCAGAACCAGATTCCAGAACCAGACTCCAGAACCAGACTCCAGAACCCTGAAGCAGAGGCCCAACCCAAAAGGCTGAACCCTCTCCAGCAGGCTTTTAAAATCTTGCAACCTGATTTCACCCCTAAACTTCCACGGGGCCTAACCAATTCAACAGCCTGGCTGGCTGTGTTGGCTACTTCTGGCCAAGAACCCTTGCTACAACCCAAGCTCCAGATCAGTCCAGCAGAGCTGTAACCCAGAACCCATCAGATCCTGTCCAAGAGCCCGCGCAGATCAGAGTGCCTTCCTGAGAGCAGTCCAGGTGTCCTGAATCCTGTCCGGTGGCGAACAAATTCCAGCCAAAACTTTGGCCAGATCTTTGATAGGCCCATTCCATTCCAAAGCCATAGTAGTGAGTATTTAGCATAGAACTGTCCATAGTCATCTCTTAGTATTAAGTAATCCCATCCAACTCGTTCCAAAATATCCATAACTGTATTATAGAAATGTTGCAACTTTCAAAGACTGAACCACGAAAAAGTTCATATTCTCGCAATTGTGATTATGTTAGGAACATGAAAATTTCCAGGAATATGCCCAGATGGTATGTGTATGCATGTGTGAAAATGGGTACGGAACTGACACTGAGTAACCGCCCAAAAGCATGAAAAATTGTCATTTGTCAACCAAAACTCGAAGGAAGATGAAGCTTGGACAGAAACGTACCTTAGTCAATCTGTCATGTAATTATGTATTATTAACAAGTTGTGCATATTGGAAATGTGGTTTTTGGGAAAAATTGATTTTCTGGGTAAAAACAAAGGGGAGGGATTTTCTCTGGACCCTAAACACAGTGTCACTCTGACACATGATGACACAGCATGACACACTGTTCCCTTCTGAAATCAGGAGAGGGGGAATTCTCTGACCTAACAGATCCTTAGAGGTTTGGGCATAGAATAATCAGCCTCCCCACCCCTTTGGAAGATGGATAAATAGGGACTGTTGAGGACCCAGAGAGACACACATCCACTCATCACTGATCTACCGGCGAAGCGCTCTGCAGGAAGAACCCATCTCCAGACCCAGACTCCAGAACCAGACTCCAGAACCAGACACCATACCCTGAAGCAGAGGCCCAACCCAAAAAGCTGAACCCTCTTCAGCAGGCTTTTAAAATCTTGCAACCTGATTTAACCCCTAAACTTCCACATGGCCTAAGCAATTCAACAGCCTGGCTGTGCTGTGTTGGCTACTTCTGGCCAAGAACTCTTGCTAGAACCCAAGATCCAGATCAGTCCAGCAGAGCTGTAACCCAGAACCCATCAGATCCAGTCCAAGAGGCCGTGCAGACCAGAGTGCCTTGCTGAGAGCAGTCCAGGTGTCCTGAATCCTGTCCGGTGACGAGCGAATTCCAGCCAAACCTTTGACCAGATCTTTGATGGGCCCATTCCATTCCAAAGCCATAGCAGTGAGTATTTAGCATAGAACTGCCCATAGTCATCTCTTAGTATTAAGTAATCCCATCCAACTCGTTCCAAAATATCCATAACTGTATTATAGAAATGTTGCAACTTTCAGAGACTGAACCATGAAAAAGTTAATATTCTCGCAATTGTGATTATGTTAGGAACGTGAAAATTTCCAGGAATATGCCCAGATGGTATGTGTATGCATGTGTGAAAATTGGTCTTTGACGGGCCCATTCCATTCCAAAGCCATAGTAGTGAATATTTAGCATAGAAGTGTCCATAGTCATCTCTTAGTATTAAGTAATCCCATCCAGCTCGTTCCAACATATCCATTACTGCTTTATAGAAATGTTGCGACTTTCAGAGACTGAACCACGAAAAAGTTAATATTCTTGCAATTGTGATTATGTTAGGAACATGAAAATTTCCAGGAATGAGAGTAGGCCCACTAAGGGCATCTTGAAAACCTCTGCCCAGCTAGGACAGTGGGGGGTACCCATCAAATCCTGGGACCAAGGAGGAGTCAGAAGACTCCTCTGAGCGCCCCAGGACACAGGAGACTCGGTCCCCACATTCTGCCAGCCATTCCCAGGCTCTCAGAATCCGGGACAACCTAGAAGATCAGACGGGCACCTCTGGGAGCAGTGCCTCTGAGTCAGAGGAGGATTGGACGAGGGTGACCCGAACCAAGAAGGCCAATAAGGCAAAAAGGGCCTTGTTTAAGGACCCCTTAAAACAAATCAAGGCAATAAGGAGCGTCATCATGCCTTATCATAAGAATGCTAAGTATTCTGTTTGGGATCACTTAGAGCTCTTTGAGCAGATGATGGAAACTTTCCATTTGAAAGACAGCAGTAGCTGCATTCAGTGTGTGAAATGGACCTTCTCACCAGAATACTCCAGTTTCTTTGCGGGGCTGGAGGACCAAAATCATTCCAGATGGTCCACATATAGGGTGGCCATCTTGAAGCATTTTTATGTTCACAGAAATCCCCAAGAGGCTCGCAAGGCAGCCTACAACTTGCAATGTGGGGAGGATCAGGCCCCACAAGAATTTGTGCAGGAATTAAAGCGTGCCTTTGCGCAGACTACCAGAAGGGTGCGCACGGACAGCAAAGAATGTGTCAATACTTTCTTCCATGCTCTACCAAAGTACATCATGACCCAGCTAGTGAGAGATTTTCATGAGAAAAGATCACTAGACTGGGTCATTGAACAGGCCACCCGGATCTATGAGGTGCAAAAGCCCATAGAAAACAAGAATGCTCAAAAAAGCCCCAAACTAACCAACACCCCTGCTGCTGCTAAGGTGGCAGAGGTTAAGGTTGACCCCATTTTGAATTTGGAGATGGGGGGCCTAAATCCGGCCTGCACAGCAGAATAATCCCAAACCCAGAAGGCCCTCGGGCCAGTCACAGACAGGGAGCCAAAGAGGTAATCCCACAAATGGGATCCCTCACTCCCCTGAATATATAAATCCCCGCTACAAGGGGAACCGACCCATCCTGGGTTATGTGTTCACTCCTCCAGCCCAAGGTAGGGGATCCAACCAAACGGCACCTAACCCACTTCCCTACTCACTTCCCCCAGGATGGCAGAAATTCCCCAAATCCTGGTCAGAACTTTTTCCCCCGGGTACCCACAAAACTTTCAACCCCAGAACAATCCATCCTTCTTTCCCCACTTTCCTGATCCCAGACAACCTATTCCGGGAGAGGGGAGGCCAAGGGTGGAGGGGTACCCAAATCTTCCAAACCCGGGGTATTAACAGAGAAGGGATAGTTACCCTTCCCGGGATCAGCCCAGGGGATAAATGAGAACCCCGTATCAGCCTGAGCGGGTTTCACAGCTAGAGTGCCAGGTCCAAAACATGGCACAGGATCTGGGTTGCATGCTGAGGGCTCAACAGAACCCTCAGATGGGCATGCCGGCGCAGAATGCCCCAAACTCTGGACCTGGTACTCCAGAACAATGACGGGGGCAGCACCCCGACAACCCACCGGTTCCAAGGGAGGTGGCACAAGGGGAAAGGGGGGTGTAAAGCCTTGGAGGAAGCTTCCTTCCCCACTTGTAAAAAGCGCCTGGAAACCCAGGAACTAGAAACAAAATCTCCTGCCCGTGAAAGTCTGCCACCCAAGGAGCAGAGGAGGGGTAGGAGAAACAAAGAACCCAAACAGACCCATTTTGAGGAGGAGGTACAGATCTTCCAATTTGAAGGGGAGGGATCCTCAGAGGATCCTGGGAAAAGGATCTTCTCCTTCAGAGATGGGGGAACTCCTCCCAAAGAAAAATGGGTCCCAAAGGATTCAAATCCAGACTGGGTAGATGTGGGGACTGAGCTAGCGCCGCCCACCATGCCACCCCAGAACCAACAACATGAAAATCCCCTGGTTCAAACCCATCCTGGTGACTGCCTCCAAAAAGGGGGGGGCGACCCAGAACCGGAACCAGGGGAACTCAAAACTTCTCCCATTCTAGTTGCCACCTTTTCTTTGCAGATTCCCTAGACTCCCCACAGAATTCTGCCCAAATCTCTTCTCTCTCAATGTCCAAAACAAAAAAAACGAGACCACCAGTTGTCCAAAAATGTGGATTATCTGTGCCCCCTTGCGGAGAAGGATGGAAGATACTATGCCCCGGTTCAAGTACAGAGGCAGGGTACAATTTTGGCACTGGTAGACACTGGATCCCAAGCTACCCTTCTGTACAAAAAGGCCTTTGATAAACTAAATTCAGGAAGGGGGGAGAATTACCAAATTCCTCTCACCTCTCTTCCTGGACAACTTCAGAACTTTGACGGGAAGGAACTTCCTGTCGAGGGGACTGCAGATTTGGACATTAAAATTGGGCGACATAAGGTGAAACACCCGGTCATAGTTGTGACTCCAGAGGGCACCCTTTGTTTACTAGGGAATGAACTCCTGCGAAGGTTGTCACCCCTAATAGATTGCATAAACAAGGTCCTTTGCACCCAGACTAGCCGACCAATAAAGTTAAAACAGAGTGTCAACCATGTTAGTTTAAACGGCACCTGACACATGGTTGAGCAAAAATCTGACCAAGTAGAATTTCACTTCCAGAACAATCAAATTCCAGACATGACAGTAATAGCAGTAGGACAACAATCTGGTGATGGGGGCCCTCTCTATTTCTGAAAATCAACCTTCCTTCCAGTTTAAGGTGGTCTTCCACACTGGAAGGAAAAACTCCCACTCCTATAGTCCAGAAAGATGCGAAATCAGCTCAGAGCCTGGATAACTTTCAGCAAATTGGAGAGCAGTTGTTCATCCCTGTTCAGTTAAATGAAGGGAAGGACTCTGTTCTCGCCCGAGTGTGTGTGAACAATGGTAAGAGCTTCATCAGCGAAGCCATGTTCTGCCAACTCCTAAAGGATCCAGCCATTCCCACATTCAAACTGATAGACCAATGGGAAATGGATCTGGAAGCACCCAATTCCAAACATCTCCTGCAAATCAGGTATATGCTCAAAATCTCCATAGGCAACAAGAGCATAGTCCATAATTGTTGGGTCGTGCGAGACGTCACTGCCGCCTTTTACTTAGGCAGTGATATTCTCAATCGCTTTGCCATTAGTTTGGACCTGATAAACTTCAAAGCTTGGTCCCGATTAGTGGATAATCCCATGGGCTTTGATGATCCAGAGAAAGCATTTAGGTCAGCTCAACTGCTGCCTTATGCAGTTAAAATTCAGATTGGAGAGGAAGTCACCATCCCGGAAAGGACCTGACAATTCTTCCTGGAAGTGAAAGTTAAAAGAGGACAGAAATTGAAAAACCCTGAAGCATATATTCATTTCATGCTTCTCTCCAACAGCAAGGGTTGGGGGTAAACCCAACACGACTAGTCACTATAGAATATGACACCATTCCAATAGAGGTGGACAACAGCGACTTACAGAGTATCACTCTAGCCGCAGGCACCATTATTGGAATGGCGGTTGATGAACGACAATTTTCCATAGATTTAGGTAATGAACTGTTAGGACCAATCCCCAAGTACTGTTTTGACAGTGATAGTGATGACAACACAACACCAGACAATATCTTTACCCGGCATGGGGGGAACTTTCTGATGTACACTTCGTGACCCTATGGTAAGGGAGATGTGACTTGTGACTTCGGGAGGGATGAGGTGATTTTCCAGGTCCATGAGGGCTGCCTTTCCCACCTGAAACCACCAGTCCAAATCAGCACTCTGACCAGGGACTTCTCCACCCAGCTGGAGGAGGCTGCTGAGATAGCAAAACAGAAGTCTTTCCAGGATTCAGGCAGATGGTTGAAGAGAGAGTCAACCTAGCTGATGCCTGTGAGACTCTGGAGCAGAAGCAAAAGTTGAAACAAGTTTTCTTGGATTTTCAAGATCTCTTTGCGGTGGACTCATATGACTGTTTGTTTGTTTGTTTGTTTATTTTATTTCTATAGCGCTCCGGACCCGGGAGTAAAAGGGCGCTTAGTACAGGTTACAAGGCACAATACATGGTAATAAGCAGTGATAATTTAACAACAGTTATATACAGCATATACAGGCAGTGGAGGTGATAGCAACCAATAATGACATAAATTAGGCATGTGCAATATGTACAATTTATAACTAAGTCTAACTTAAAGGTTGACTTTTTGTCAGGAGCCATCCAATGGTGAGTTTCCTGAATGACTGGAAGGATTTAGATGACTTAATGTTCAGTGGCAAGGCGTTCCAGAGTTGGGAGGCGAGGACAATGAAGCTCGAGCCCCTGGCGGAGAGGTAAATCTAGGTACTGTGAGACATAGGGTATTGGAAGATCTCGTGGTTCTGATGGAAGATTTCAGATTCTGATGAATTTGTTAGTAAGGCAGGGGGGGCTAGATGGTTGAGAGCTTTGTAAGTGAGGCAGAGGGTTTTTAGATCAATTTTATGTTGGATGGTGAGCCATTTGCATGTAGTTCTAGTGGCAGAGATGTGCTCACGCCTGGGAATATTTACCGCTGCCCGTAGCGCATTATTTTGAAGGACTTGGAGTTTACTGATTATCGCTTGGTTGGCCCCTAAGTAGAGGCTGTTGCAATAGTCTAGCTTAGATTGTATAAGAGCTCTGACTAACGTGAGGCAACTGTTAGAGGAGAGAAATGGTCTACAGGCTCTAATTAATTTTCCTGTATAGGCAGTGGCTGAGGCGGTCGAGTTGACTTGCTTGGTGAGGTCAATATTAGCATCGCGATAGAAGCCAAGTGTTTTCACGTTTTTGGTGACCGGGATGGTATTTCCATCAATTATGATGTTGGAGTAGTTGGGGCTGAGTTTTTGTAAGTTGTTTGGTGAACCAACAATGAGCAGTTCAGTCTTCTCGTCATTCAGGCAGAGGTCATGTGTGGCCATCCATGCCTGAATGACTGAGAAGATTTCATTGATCCTGGTTACATCAGTATCGTAATTACCCGAGTTGGTGAGGAGTATCTGGGTGTCATCCGCGTAATTTGTGTAGGTGACACCCAGACGATCCAGTTTATCAAAGAGGGGCTTTGTAAAGATATTGTATAGGGTGGGTGAAACACATGAGCCTTGTCGGACACCACAGGTGATAGGGATAGGGTCAGCTGCTGCCACCGCGGAGAAGACTCTCATGGTTCTATTGGCCAGGAAGGAATGTATCCACGTGACTGCAGAGGGGGAAAAGTGGGTGGCGGTGGAGAGGTGGTTGCAGAGTATTTTATGGTCAACCAGGTCGAAGGCTGCTGAGAGATCTAAGAGGAGTAGGATGCAGCCTTGCCCTTATCTTTAATTTCGTCAATCTGACTTTTAAGATCAACAAGGGCAGTTTCTGTTCCATGTTGAGGCCGGAAGCCAGACTGACGCAATCCGAGAAATTGGTTGGACTCTAGGTATTGCTGAATTTGCAAGTAAGCCACTCTGTCAAGGATTTTTAACAGGAAGGGAACAGTTGTGATAAGCCTGTAATTTGTGGGGATGCCTGGGTCCAGGATCTGTTTTTTTAGTAGCGGGAGGACCCATGACTGTTTCAGATTATTGGGTACCGAACTGGTGGAGAATGACACGTTTATGAGCTTAGAAATGAAGGGGGCGAGGTCTCTTGCTGCATCTTTTATAATCTGTGTGGGGCAACTGGCGCCTTTGCAATTTGACGCTTTGAGGGAGGCTATGATTTTTTGCACTTCTAGTGCGGTTACTTTTTTGAAGGTGAAGACCATATTAGTATTAGAGGTGGTAGGTGGGCTTGGGATGGGGGGCTAGATGTGTGGGGGCTATTATTAGCCAGTTGTAGTCTTTTATTTTCAATTTTTGTTTGTAGGCCGGTAATTTTATTCGCAAGGGCATCTTGGATGCTAGTGCACCAGAGTTGGTCCTTCACGGACATGTCCGTCGGTGGATTGGGGTTTTCAAGCTCCTTCAGGATGGTGAATAATTCTTTGGTATTGGAACTTGCATTACTTTTTCTTATGTTGTAGGCTTCCTTTTTAGTGCAAATTATTTCTTTTTTATAAAGGGAGGATGCATTTGTGAGATTGATTTTTTGTTCCTGTGATGGATTTATTTTCCAAAGGGTTTCCATTTTGGACTTTTTATTTCTTAGTATTTTAAGTTCAGGTGTGTACCAGGAGTTAAGATGTGCTTTGGGTTTGCCTTTCCGTAGTTTTACAGGGGCAACAAGGTCGATAGCTTTAGTCATGGCATTATTGTAGGTGTCTACTAGTAAGTTAAGGGCCGATGTTTTGGGAATCATGTTTAGGGTGGATAGAACCAGCGGGATGAGTGCTTCAGCGGTGATGTTCCGCTTATTTCTCGTCAGACATGCTGGTGCAGGTGGGCACTGTATGTGGTGTAGGTTATTGGTGCTGATGTCAAATGAAAGTAGGAAGTGGTCGGTCCATATAAGTGGTTGGGGGTCCTTGCAGATAATGTTACAGTTGTGGGCAGCGAGCCATTCTAGGGTTCTACCTTTCTGATGTGTAGGTAGGGTGTTAAGTTGAGTGTAGTTGTGTTCACGAAGTGCATTGGCAAGGGAGGATGCTGGGGTATCGTGAGGATCATTATATCCCAAGTTAAAGTCACCTAGAATAATATTCTGTGATAGAGGTTTAGACTTTTCAGCTATGAGGGAAGTTATATCTTCCTCAAAGGAACCTATGGGACCGGGGGGTCTGTATATTAGTTCCAGGGTGATGGTATTCTTAGGGGTGGTTTGAATTTTAATGGATAGGTGTTCACAAGAATTTAGCGGAGGGGAGGTCACAGATCTAATGTCGAGCGAGGATTTGAATATAAGTGCTACACCTCCTCCACAGGCATTAGGTCTGTCGGCCCTGAGGATGGAGTAGTTGTCTGGAACCGCGAGGGTTAGAGAAGAACCTGCTGCGGCATGAAGCCAGGTTTCTGTGGTGATGAGGAAATCCAGGTCTGCTGAGCGGATGATGTCGGCAATTTCCGTAGGGTGGGCCACAAGGGATCTAACTTTAAGTGAGGCTCCTTTGAGTGGCACAGTGGTTGCAATGGTGTTTTTATTGGTGACTTTAGTTGTAGGAGTGTTGGTCATTTTGCTAAGTAGAGTGGGGAGTCTACAGCCTAGTCTGTCGTTACGGGTCATGCGGTTAGGGTAGGCTGTAGGGCGATGTTCTAGCAAATTGCGTGAGTTCTGGATATTGTCAGAGTGGTCATCTGTGGCGAGGTTAGGTGGAGGGTTACCTAAAGTAACGCTAATTTTGGTACTGTGATCTGTAGGTGCACTGTGGGGGAAAGGAGGCAGGGAGGGCAGGAAAGTTGTGGGGCAGGGAACGGGGTGGTGTCTAGGACAACCTAGCTTGGCGAGTCCATTACTAAATGGGATATAACTATTTCTGCTACATGGCGTACAATCGGGCATAATGCAGAAAGGGAACATGATGAAAACTAGCCAGGGTGGCATAGTTCAGATATACTTGCAAAATAGCTAGTATATAGAGTGACTAACAGGTAAGTTAAAGTAGCAGCTAGATTCGAAAATGGAGCACACTTGCAAAATCGCTAGTAAATGGAGTGACTAACAGGCAAGTTAAAGTAGCAGCTAGATTCGAAAATGAAGCACACTTACAAAATCGCTAGTAAATGGAGTGACTAACAGGCAAGTTAAAGTAGCAGCTAGATTCGAAAATGAAGCACACTTACAAAATCGCTAGTAAATGGAGTGACTAACAGGCAAGTTAAAGTAGCAGCTAGATTTGAAAATGAAGCACACTTGCAAAATAGCTCATACATAGATCACTCAGCAGGCAGGTTGAGGTAACAGCTAGGTAACTAGCAATCATAGTGTTGAGGTAACAGCTAGGTAACTAGCAATCATGGAGCCATGCCGAATTTTATGCAATAGCATCGGATGCAAATTCCTTATAGGACGGGCTTTGCTTTGCTTACTTGAACGCCGGTAGCAGTGAAACAGAAGGAGGTGCTTCTAAATGTAGAGTCATCGTGTTGGCGTCGTCTCGGGGTCTGTGGTCGCACCGACATCCACACAACAACAATTCCCACGGACCCTGCCATGACTCCAGTGTTTGTGAAGCAATATCACTTGCCTCTCGCATCAATGGAGATCCCTTATTGAAATAATTAAGAACCTTGAGTCCTGTGGGATAATCCGTCCAGTCCACAGCACCTTCAATAATCCGGTTCTGGGGATATTGAAGCCAAACGGCCAGTGGAGACTCTGCGCCGACCTTAGGGAGCTCAACAAACGGGTCCATACTTCCCAATGGCCTCTTCCCTACATTGACCAAGGGCTGGCCCAGATCCAGGGTTCACAGGTATTCATCGCAATAGAATAACCAATGGATACTGGACTGTGCCTGTCAGTAGGGAGGACCAATACAAGCTGACCTTTACCTTTGGGGGGCAGCAGTACACATGGACCCGGACTCCCTTTGGATACATCAACTCCGGCAATGAGTTGAACATTTTTCTACATAAGGCCATGCCCGACCTGGGCGAGAGGGGTAACCTGGCTTATGTAGAGGATGTCCTCATCAAAAGGTCAACTGTGGAGGAACACATAGCGGAGATCCATTATATTCTGACACAGTTGAGGGCCGCCGGAGCAAAACTTTCCTTTCAAAAGGCACAGTGGTGTAGAACCCGTGTCAATTTCTTGGGGAATGAGATTACTCCTCAGGGTCTCAGTCCCCAGGAAAAGAAAGTGGAAGCACTCCAGAAATTGAAAGACCCCACAACTCTGCGGGAACGAAGGACCCTCCTTGGACTGACTAATTACAGTAGAAAGTTCATTGAGGGCTACGCAGAGATCAGAAGACCCCTGATTCATCATTTGAAGGGGGGTCAAGTGGGAGTGGGGTCCAGAACAAGCCGAGGCAGTAAGACAACTCAAAAGATGCTTCTCACAAGCGCCTTGCCTAGCTTACCCTGTTAGAAACAAGGAGTTCTTCTTGGAGACAGGGTTCTCTAATACATGCTTGACTGCAGTATTATACCAAAAGCATAACAAGGTCAATAAAGTAATCTCCGATGCGAGTAAAACCTTATCCTCTGTGGAGGAAAAATTCAACGATTGTGAGAAGGCACTCCTGGCAACGGTGTGGGCGTTGAAGAATTACCGCCCGTTTATCCAGGGGGAACACATCACAGTGGAGACTCCACACCAGCCTCTGCAATATCTCCAAAGTGACATAATCTGGGCCGGAAATGTGAGTAATTCCTGAATTACTTCCTGGATTCTGTCAATGCAAGGCTTTCCTGTGGAGGTCAGATATGGCCAAAACAAGAAGAGTCCCCTCGCGCAAGGTCTGGCTGACTTGCATGATTGTGACAGAGAAAACTGTCTCGAGGACGAGAGTCTAAAAAGGAAGGACAACATGGAGGCATACCTCAATTCCCCACACAAAGTCTTTGAAGAAGACAAGTGTGAGGGAATGCCCACTGTCTATGTGGATGGATGCTCCTACCATGTTGACAACAACGGGGAAAAAGAACTTGTGGCCGGCGTAGGGAATGCATGGGTGAATGAGATCCCAGAACCCTCCGCTGGGTACAAGATTGGTCGTCAAAGTAGTCAAGTGGCAGAGTTGATGGCTGTGCATCAAGCCATCCTCACTGCTGTCCAACATCAACTCCACAAACTGGTCATAATCACAGATTCGGATTATGTACAGAACGGGTTCGTGGAGCACCTGGTTAACTGGAAAACCAGAGGCATGCTATGTGCTAATAATAAACCCTTGAAACATGGGAAATTAATTCAAAATATTGATGATCCGGTCACCTCGAATGGGATGACCATCTTATGGAAAAAGATCAAGGGTCATTCCAAAGTAGAGGGACCAGACAAAACTGGAAATGACTTAGCTGATCAGCTGCCAAAACCAAGGCCATCCAAGGGGATCTCAAAGAGATCGAGTCCCTGTTGGGGGAAATCCAGGTCACTGCTATCACTAGGTGCCAGACAAATGCTCACAATGAACTCTCAACTGCACAATGGAGTAAGGAGACCCCAGATGCTGATTTGATTACGGCTCGAAAAGGGGATCAAATAATTGGTCAGTTTTATCAACACATTGAGGACCCTGAGAACTTTCCCCTGACGGATACTGATTAAATAGGGAAAGAGGACATCAGAGTGTTGATGAAATGTCCAAAAATGTTCCGAATCCAAGACGGTTTGTTGGTGAGGAGATCCCTAGCTGGCCATGATCAGTGGGTGGTCCCTACCTCATTCCGAAGCCTGATTTTAAGTCACACCCATGATGCGGCCACATCCGGTCATAGGGGGTTTCATACAACACTTGAAATCTTAAGAGAGGTTGCATACTGGCCACACATGGGGCAGAACCTCGACCAATACTTGAAGGGGTGGCTTGTGTATGCACGATTTCAGCCAACATCCCTCACACACCGTGCACCTCTCCAAAAGAGGGGAATGACACTGCCATGGTCAGATTTACAAGTCAAATTCATTGGGCCCGTGATTTGCTCCTCTAGGGGAAACCATGTTGACCGTGACATGCTTGTTTACTAAATGGGTGGAATGTCTCCCGGCCCCAAACTGCAAGACAGAAACATCGGCTGCCCTGATGATCAACCACATCTTTTGGCGTTTTGGACTACCCCAAAGGATTGAGTCAGACCGAGGTAGCATTTCACCAGCAAAGTAATGACAAAGATGTGGGAGATACTTGGGGTCAAAAGGAAGCTGCACATTGCTTACCGGAAGCCTCTAGTGGTGCAGTGGAGAGATACAACAAAACAATTGTGAGCATATTAAAAAGGTTTGTGGCAGATTCTGGGCCAAGTTGGGATATTCGATTACCTCTTGTCCTAATGGCCATCAGATCTACCCCCTCATCTGCAACTAAAATGTCACCGTTTGAGCTGATGACTGGACGCAGGATGGTGCTTCCCCAGAATCTGCTCTACAGAACCCAAGAGCAGACATTGATCAATGCCTCCATAACTTATGAGTATGTTGAAAATCTAAGAAAACACCTTCAACATGCTTTTGCCTATGCTCAGCGAAATCTAGAGAGATCTGCGGACAGCATGAAGACCCACTATGACTTGAAGACTACCAGAAAAGAATACAATGTAGGAGACCGGATCTACTTATACAATTTCCAAAGGAACCAGGCCAAACAGCGCAAATCTTTGCCTACCTGGAGGGGTCCTTTTGAAATTGTATACAAAATCTCACCAGTCATCTACAAAATCTGCATCCCCAAAGGCAGTTTGGCAGAAGGGGAAGATAAGTGGGTCCATATTAATCAACTAAAGTGTTGCCATCCTAGGCACACTCTGCAGCAACTGGAGGAGTCTTCTGGAACCCCAGAGGGGGCCACTCCAGTTCCATAAAATTCCAACTCTAAAATATTCCATATAGTCTGTAAAATACAATAATAAAAATGTGTCCTGATTTATCCAAATGTATGTGTCTGCCCCACTACATTAATAGTGGTGGGGAAATGTCTACAAATATGTTTTTTGCTTTGTCATCCTAGGATAACCTATAGTTGATTGGAAACCATGGAGAACGAAACCAAGGAGGCCTACCCGGGGACGGGAGCAAAGATCCGAGGGGCCCAGAGTATCGCTCCAAACTCACATAAGGACTGGCGAGGAGAACCGATCGATCCACCCCTGATGGAGGATAAGATGATGAACTTCGCCATTTGTGGAATCAGAAGAGATGAAACTGACATCCCAGTCTTGCGAATTCCCATTGATGGACGATCAACGCCAAATTGCAAGAGGGGGGGCTTGTGGGATGTTTTTACACCACTCCTCCAGGCCCTGCAACATTCCTGTGCGCTGCTTGCATCAGGAACATCAGAATGGCCGCTGGAAAGCATTATGCACGCTAAAATCACCCAGAAGTGCGCAGGACAAATCTGAAAAATAGGCCACCATCTACCTCCTCATTTCTTTGCGCGACATCTGGGCACTTACTCATCCCTTTTCGGGCCGCATTCATTCATTCCCCGTATGTGCGGTCTAAGGTTTGAAGTTCACTGCTCTCTTCCGTGCAGGGCCCCCTTACCCCATTGATTTTAGCATTGCGTTGCTATGACAACCTAAATGTCCATTCCAAGATGGACGTCGCCCTAGCAGACCGTGCGCATGCGCAGGGTTGCTAGGACGACCTACAATGCCAGTTCACAGTCGAGCTGCGCCTCACTCGACAGTCAGACGGCAGACTTACACCAGAAGTTGGAGGTAAGAACAGCGCAACTCCCACGCTGAGTTCACAAAAGTGTCCATTTACCTATATACTTACCGACATAGGAGGAGTCCGTGATTACATTAGTTTTTTAAAAGCCCCTACCAAGTGGGGCTTGATTTATTATCTTAAAATTTTCGTTGTTTGTGCCATAGTACATCCTTTCGAGGTGTACCTGCAGTGTTCTCGAAAGCATAGAATGATGTCCACTTATATTATTCTACACGGCGCAACTTTCCAGTGCCTCGAGCAGTTTGTCCTTTGCATGTTGTTGCATTCACGCTCGTCCCCTCTGTCTTTTACTTTTAGGGTTCAGACCTCCTTCGATATTCAGTGTCTCGGTGTCCTCCAGTCCGTTTACTGTACCTCCTTAGTGCCCCGTGCTCTTCGGGCATTTCCCAGAAGAAGGCGGCCTCTCATTGCAGACCCCGCTCATTTCAAAGCAAGGTCAGTGTACCTTTTCACTAACACCACACTCTAACATTGTTGTACAACTATAAGAAGTCTACACACTGACTAGTTTTTCTCTATTACCCCACAAGGCCTATGATATGAATATCACTGCAATATAGGAACAGTGAAAGTGTATACCCTGAAGATGGTTCTATGAACCGAAACGCATTGGTTAACCCTTTTTTCATCCAAAAAGGGACTTTCAACTGGAAATTAATGTTGTTTGGCGCTAATGATGATTTTTCCTTTACGAAGTGTTACACTGTCAGTGAATAGTGTCTATTGTGAACAATGCCAGCTGTTGTAAGGCATTCTCTTCATTTGATAAAGGTGTTATGCTTTACATGAATGCAGATGTTCTCTATGGTTTAATAGGGGACGTTTTGTACAAGTATTAGTTTGATGCTATTACTTTTAATAACTAGTTTGGTTTTGTGAGAGTAATAAAACCAAGGGTTATTTCTATCATCTTGGTTCTGATTCATTTTCCCTATTTAACTCTCACAGTTTAAGGAAAATCAATATGTGCCCAGTCATTGAATTGATGAAATAATATGTTACCTTGTTGTTTATGTAACTCGCCATAATGGCCTAAATTGAGCTAAGCAATTTTTATCTATCTTTTTGGGAACTCTTTTTCCCTTTGGAGTGCATTTGGGCTTGGTGTGTAGAAGTACACATCTCTGGTTATGTTTAAAAGCTAAAGATGCCACAGAAGGGACCTCCATCAAATGCAATATAGGGTGCCACACATTGATTTTCATGTTGAAAAAGACTGGAATTGAAGGTATGTTTGCTTATTTTAAATATGTAACTGTAATTTTTCACAAGGAACAATTTCACAATTGACTATAAGGTAACCTGATTCAGCTAAAACTTCAAAGAGGTTTTACTCATGGAGAACACACCACCCTGTTCATTTCCACCAAAAGGAGAGAATATCTCATGGGGATGCAAATGAGAAGGGGAGACGACTTCCTCTACTGCTCTGGGAAAGAGACAATGGGTTCCTTGAACTGAAAGAAAATGCTAATTCAGGTGTGACTGACACCAACTGCCCAGGAAGACAAGCCCATGTGACTCTCTAGCCCAGCCAAGACATTGGAGGCAGAGACAAACCATTGTGTGTATTCAGAGAGCCCACAAAATATTGTTTTGGGAAAAGACTTATAACAAATTGCACCGAACTGACAAAAATATGGAACGTTGAGATTATTAAAATGAAAATATTGCTCACAAGTAGAAACTACTCTGGAAATTTTGCGACTTTCAGAGACCGAACCTCGAAAAAGTTCATATTCTAGCAAATGTGATTATGTTAGGAACATGAACATTTTCAGGAATATGCCCAGATTGTATGTGTATGCATGTGTTAAAATTGGTGCAGAACTGACACTGAGTAACCGCCCAAAAGCGCAAATAATTGTCATTTGTGAACCAAAACTCACAGGAAGATGAGGCTTGGACAGAAACGTACCTTAGTCAATCTGTCATGTAATTATGTATTATTAACAAGTGGTGCATATTGGAAATGTGTTTTTTGGAAAAAATCGATTTTCTGGGTAAAAGCAAAGGAGAGGGATTTTCTCTGGACCCTAAACACAGTGTCACTCTGACACATGATGACACATCATGACACACTGTTCCCTTCTCAAACCAGGAGAGGGGGAATTCTCTGACCTATCAGATCCTTAGAGGGTTGGGCATAGTATAACCAGCCTCCCCATCCCTTTGAAAGATGGATAAATAGGGACTGTTGAGGACCCAGAGAGACACACATTCACTCATCACTGATCTACCGGCGAACTGCTGTGCAGGAAGAACCCATCTCCAGAACCACTCCAGAACCAGACTCCAGAACCAGACTTCAGAACCCTGAAGCAGAGGCCCAACCCAAAAAGCTGAACCCTCTTCAGCAGGCTTTTAAAATATTGCAACCTGATTTAACCCCTAAACTTCCACGGGGCCTAACCAATTCAACAGCCTGGCTGTGCTGTGTTGGATACTTCTGGCCAAGAACCCTTGATAGACCCCAAGATCCAGATCAGTCCAGCAGAGCTGTAACCCAGAACCCGTCAGATCCAGTCCAAGAGGCCGTGCAGACCAGAGTGCCTTGCTGAGAGCAGTCCAGGTGTCCTGAATCTTGTCCGGTGGTGAGCAAATTCCAGCCAAACCTTTGACCAGATCTTTGACGGGCCCATTCCATTCAAAAACCTTAGTAGTGAGTATTTAGCATAGAAATGTCCATAGTCATCTCTTAGTATTAAGTAATCCCATCCAACTCATTCCAACATATCCATAACTGCATTATAGAATCTCTTTTGGTCGATCCCAAATTCTTCTCTCATCCACATAATCCTGTGATAATTGTAGTGATAATCATCTTGGCGCTAATATATATTTTCTGGAGAAAGGCAATTGTCTCAGGCAGATAGAAACCACCCGGAGGCGCCTCTGGATCGGTGGCTGTGCTGTCCATGTAGTTTGTGGCTCCATAGATCCCTACTGTTAAGAAATCTTTGTTCCAAATCTTCAACAGTGCATCTTTCATTTTGAAATCTTGACTCTTTTGAGAAAAATCGACCTTCACTAAAACCTCTGTAACATCTGAACCGTATATGCTAGGAACAAAATTTAAATGTCATTTTGAAGCTAACATCCTCAGCTTTCAAACAAACAACAGTATAATTGTGCTGTAATCGTGTTTTTTGTGCGCTGAAAAGTTTACCGCGATTTCGCAGTTGGCTCAATTTTACCACATGTAAAAACAGCTATTTCTTGCTTTCAACTTCTGAATTTCGTTTTCCATCTGCTAATCATTCTACAATCATTGCTAGTGTTTACCTGACCCAATCCAAAGCAACTCTCACCATTCCGGAATCCTGTTTAGCGAATTAAAATCATTTTTAGCATTTTTCCCATTCAATTCAAACCACATTTAAAAGCAATTGACCTGTTTAAAATCATTACTGTTCTCTCTAAGCTTGCTGGAGGGATTGGGATTGAAACTGCAATTGTTGATTGTTATTCCTGAAACATGTGTGCCCTCATTCCATCTCTTCATATTGCATATTGGGGGGAGTGAGTAATAACAGGTGGAAAGAGTGATCACATTGTCTTTGATTGAATTTATATCAAGTTTTATTTCTGTGTTGCATTATTTCCTATCATTGCATTTCCTTGAACCCATACAAAGTTATTCTCTGCTACATTATCCTTCCTATTCTTACTCCTAATTGATTAAAGAGATTGTTGATATTGTAATACTACCCATTGCTGTTCATTTTAGAAATATGTGTTGATATTTAGATATTGTTCATATTCATAAAAGTGTGATATGTGTATATTGTTCAATTCTTCAAATAAATATTTTAATTTGCAAAACAAACCTACTTCTTGGCTCAGTGAGGCCGGGGGTATTCAAAGAGAGAGACGTTATATAAGGGTACATCATCCAGAAATAAAAGAACTTTTGACATAAAAATATATAAATAAGGGTTTCCATTGGGCATCCCATACTAGGCATTGATTTAGGTGGGGTGCTGGGTTGCTGGGTACAATTCGGAACATTTTTGGACATTTCATCAACACCCTGAGGCCTTCTTTCACAATGTAATCAGTATCCATCAGGGTAAAGTTCTCTTGGTCCTCAATGTGTTGATAAAATGTACCAATAATCGGATCCCCTTTTTGTGCCATGATTAAATCAGCATCTGGGGTCTCCTTACTCCATTTGGCATTTGAGAGTTCATTGTGAGCATTTGTCTGGGACCTAGTGATATCAGTGACCTGGATTTCCCCTAACAGGGTCTCCATCTCGAGGAGCTTCCCTTGGATGGCTCCGGTTTTTGTCAGCAGATCAGCTGGGTCGTTTCCAGTTTTATCTGGCCCCTCTATTCTGTAATGACCCTTTATCTTCTTACAATAGATGGTCTTCCCACTAGAGGTGACCATATTATCATTATTTTGGATGAGTTTGCCATGTTTAAGTAGTTTGTTATTAGCAAATAGCATGCCTCTGGTTTTCCAATTAACCAGGTGCTCCACAAACCCGTTCCAGACATAATCTGAATCAGTGATTATGACCAGTTCGTGGAGTTGGTGTTGGACAGCAGTGAGAATGGCTTGATGAACTGCCATCAACTCCACCACCTGACTACTAAGGGGACCAATTGTGTACCCAGCGGAGGGTTCCAGGGCATCATTCACCTAGGCATTCCCAACGCCGGCCACCAGTTCCTTTTCCCTGTAGTCAACATGGTGGTAGCACCCGTCCACATAAATGGTGGGCATTCCCTCACACGTGCCTTCTTCATAGACTTTGTGCTGGGAATTCTGGTGCGCCTCCATGTTGTCCTGGATTTTTAGACTTTCGTCCTCGAGACAGTTTTCTCTGGCACAATCATGCAAGTCAGCCAGACCTTGTGCGAGGGGACTCGTATTGTTTTTGCCATATCTGACCTACACAGGAAAGCCTTGCATTGACAAAATCCAGGAAGTTAATTCTGGAATTACTCACATTTCCGGGCCGGATTCTGTGACTTGGAGAGATATTGCAAAGGCTGGTGTGGAGTCTCCACTATGATGTGTTCCCCCTGGATGAACGGGCGGTAATTTTTCAATGCCCACACCGTTACCAGGAATGCCTTCTCACATTCGTTTAATTTTTCCTCCACAGAGGATAAAGTCTTGCTTGCATAGGAGATGACATTATTGACCTTGTCATGCTTTTGAAATAATAATACTGCTGTCAAGCATGTATTCGAGAACCCTGACTCCAAGAAGAACTCCTTGTTCTTGAAAGGGTAACCTAGACAAAGCAATTGTGAGAGGCTTCTTTTGAGTTGCTTTACTGACTCAAATTGTTCTACACCCCACTCCCACTTGACCCCCTTCAACAGATGGATCAGGGGTCTTGTGATCTCTGCGTAATCCTCAATGAACTTTCTACTGTAATTAGTCAGTTCAAGGAGGCTTCTTAGCTCACACAGAGTTGTGGGGTCTTTAAGTTTTAGGAGTGCTTCCACTTTCTTCTCCTGGGGGCAGAGACCCTCAGGAGTTATCTCATGCCCCAAGAAGTTGACAAGGGTCCTGCACCACTGTGCCTTTTGAAAGGAGAGTTTTGCTCCGGCAACCCTCAACTGGGTCAGAACATGATGTATTTCCACTATGTGTTCCTCCACAGTTGAGCTTTTTTATCAAGACATCATCCACATAAGCCAAGTTACCCCTTTCACCCAAGTCGGGCATGGCCTTATGTAGGAAGATATTGAATTTGTTGCTGGAGTTGATGTATCCGAAGGGAGTCCGGGTCCAGGTGTACTGCTGCCCCCGAAGTTAAAGGCCAGCTTGTATTGGTTCTCCCTACTGACGGGCATGGCCCAGTACCCATTGGTCAGGTCAATGGCCGTGTATCCATTTGACCCCTGGATCTGGGCCAGCCCCTGGTCAATGTAGGGGAGAGGCCATCAGGACATATGAACCTGTTTGTTTAGCTCCCTAAGGTCAGCACAGAGTCTCCATTGGCCATTCGGTTTTAAGATCCCCAGCACCGGATTATTAAAGGTGATGTGGACTGGACGAATTATCCCACGGGACTCAGGTTTTTTGATTATTTCTGTCATGGACTCCAGGGAATGCAGAGGCAAGTGTTATTGCTTCACAAACACTGGAGTCATTCCAGGGTCCGTGGGAATTGTGGTGGGATGGATTTCAGTGCGACCACAGTCATACGAGTCCACTGCAAAGAGATCTTGAAAATCTAAGAAAACTTGTTTCAACTTTTGCTTTTGCTCCGGAGTCTCACAGACATCATATAGGTTGACTCGCTCTTCAACCAATTGCCTGAAGCCTGGAAAGACTCCCGGTTTTGCTATCTCAGCGGCCTCCTGCAGCTGTGTGGAGAGGTCCTTGAAAGCATTGACCTGGACAGAGGGTTTCAGGTAGGCGAGGCTGTCATTGGGGACCTGGAAGATCACCTCATCCTGCCTGATGTCACAAGTCACTTCTTCCCCCCGTAAGGGCAGGACGATTACACCAGGAAATTCCCCCATTGCCCGGCGAAGATCCTGTCTGGCGGTAAGTCAGTCACTATCACTGTCTCAACAGTCATTGGAGATTAGTCCTATCAGTTTATTACCTAGATCCATGGAAAAATGTCAGTCATCAACCGCCATTCCAATAATGGTGCCTGCACCCAGAGTGATACTCCTAAGGTTGCTGTTATCCATCATATTGGAATGGTGTTTCCGTTCTACATTGACTAATGGTGCTGGGTTTAACGCCAACCCTTGCTGTTGGAGATGGGCATTGAGGTGTACATATGCGTCAAGATTTTGCAGTTTCTGTCCTCTTTTAATAGTCGTGTCCATCCTGGGATGGTGATCTCCTCTCCAATTTGAACTTCAACTGCATATGGCAGCAATTGGGCTGACCAAAATGCTTTTTCTGAATCATCAAAGTCCATGGGATTACCCCCTAGTCCGGACCAGGCTTTGTAATTTATTAGGTCCAAATTAATGGCAAACCGATTGAGAATGTCACTGCCTAAATAGAATCCAGCAGGGACATCTTGCACGACCCAACAATTGTGTAGTATGCTTTTGTTTCCGATAGAGATTTTGAGCATACACCTGCTATGTAGGAGATGTTTGAGCTGGTTTGCCATCCCTTTTGGCTATGGAATTTGGATTTTCAGATTGTGAATTGGTATACAATTTCAAAGTATTTCCTTCCAGTGTGGAATGCCACTTGAGACTGGAAGGAAGGTTGATTTTCAGGAATGGAGAGGAGTTCCCATCACAAGCTTGTTGTCCTACAACAATTGCTGTCACATCAGGTATTTGGTTATTCTGGAAATTAAACTCAATATGATCAGGTTTTTGTTCAACCATGTGGCATTTGACATTTAAACTAACATGGTTGACAATCTGTTTCAATTTTATTGGCTTGTTAGTCTGAGTCCAGAGGACCTTGTTCACACAGTCTATTAAGGGGGACAACGTTCGCAGGATGTCATTCCCTAGTAGACAGGGTGTATCCTCTGGAGTTACGACTATGACACAGTGTTTCACCTTATGTCACCCAATTTTTATTTCCATTTCTGCAGTCCCCTTGACAGGAATTTCATTCCAATCGAACTTCTGGAGTTGTCCAGGAAGCGCAGTGAGATGGATCTGGTATCTCTCCCCCTTCCTGAAGTTAGCTGCTCAAAGGCCCTTTTTGACAGAAGAGGTGCTTGGGATACAGTGTCAGTCTAGAAAAAGTAGACACCCCTCAATCGTAAGGCAAGGCACTTTGTTGGCCGAAGACCAACCGCCTCATGTGTTTAGTATTAAAAATATATAGCCATAAGCTTGACTAAAGTGCGGCCATTTTAAGGTGACTGAAATCACCATTTTGTTTTCTCTAACGTTTGCCTTTTGCTTTCTGTTAAAACTGCTTTGCTGAAATCTTATTCTGCTCCACCAGTGCATAACGCAAGGCCGTGAGATGCATGTTGAAACATAACGCAGTAATCCAGACAGAAATGCCTGGTCTCCTCCCTCACGAGTCCTTGGAAGCAAGCAGCGAGGCATTCTAATCAGTACACAGATGCTATCTAGTCTCGTTAATACAGTAGAAATGTTAGAAGCGAACATTAAATGGCTTGAATTATGCAATTATGAAACTATGACAGGGTGTTTCACCTTATGTCACCCAATTTTTATTTCCAAATCCGCAGTCCCCTCGACAGGAATTTCATTCCAATCGAAGTTCTGGAGTTGTCCAGGAAGCATGGTGAGATGGATCTGGTATCTCTCCCCCTTCCTGAATTTAGCTGCTCAAAGGCCCTTTTTGAGAGAAGAGGTGCTTGGGATACAGTGTCCACCAGTGCTGGAATTGCAAATTGCCCTTGCACTTGGACAAAGGCGTAGAATCTACCTTCTTTCTCCTCCAAGGGGCAAAGGTAATGGACATTCTGGGCAAGCTGGGTAGTCAATTTCCTTATTTTTGACTCCGACACAGAGGTAGTTTGGGAATAAGTCTGTGTAGGAGTTTGGGAATCTTAAAGAAAAATTTTGCACTCAGAGATTCGAGGAGTTTCAGGCTCCTCCTTTTCTGATTCTGGGCTGCCCCCCCCTTTTTGGAGGAAGTCAGCAGAATTGCTTTCAGGAGTTTGGGGACCACCTTTTATGATTATGTCTTCTTGATGCTCATTCTGGGGTTTTAGGATGGGCGATTCAGAATCAGTCCCCACTCCCACCCAGTCTTCATTTAAATCCCTTGGGACCCATTTTTCTTTGGGAGGAGTCCCCCCTTCCCTGAAGGAGAAGATATTTTTCTCATGATCCTCTGAGGATTCCTCTCCTTCAAATAGGAGGACACTAACTTCCTCCACAAAATGGGTCTTTTTGGGTTCTTTATTTCTCCTACCCGCCCTCTGTTCCTTGGGTGGCAGGATTTCGGGGGCAGGATATTTTGGTTCCGGTTCCTGGGTATCCAGGGGCTTTTCACGAGTAAGGAAGGAAGCTTCCTCTAGGGCTTTACACCCCCCTTCCCACGTGCCTCCTCCTCTGGAACCGGTGAGTTGTCCGCGTTCTCGCCCCATCATTGTTCTGGGTTGCCAGATCCTTGGTTTGTGGGGTTCTGAGCCGCCATGTTTATCTGAGGGTTCTGTTGAGCCCTCAACATGCGATCCAGATCCTGGGTTAGGTTCTGGACCTGGCGCTCCAGTTGGGACTCCTGTTCCAGCTGGTACGGGGGTCTCTGGTCAACCCAAGGTGGATCACGGGAAGGGTAACTATCCCTTCTCCCATAGTACCCTGGATATGGCGAATTCTGGTAACCCTCCACCCTTGGCCTCCCCTCTCCCAGATTGGGGTGTCTGGGTTCCTGAAAGCGGGGAATGAAAAGAGGGTTGTCCTGCAGGTTGGGGTTTTGTGGGTATCAGAGAAATAAGCTTAACCCAGCACTTTGGGGAATTCCTGCCCTCCTGTTTTCCCGGGGCAGCATTTACTTGGTTGGACCCCCCCCCCCTTGGACGGGGGAGTCCAGACATACCCCAGGATTGGTCTGTTGCCCTTATTTCAGGGGCTGATATAATTGGGGGAGTTAAGAGTCCCATTAGTGTGATTACCCCCCTGACTGCCACCTGTTTGTGACTGGCCAGAAGGTCTTCTGGATCTGGGATTCTGCTGACTTTGTGCAGGTATATTTTTAGGCTCCCCTATCTCTAAGTCTAACATGGGGGCAACCTTCACCTCCGTCACTTTAGCAGCAGCAGGGGTCTTGGCTGGCTTGGGGTTTTTATTCAAATTTTTATTTTCTGCAGGTTTTTGGACCTCATAAATGCGGGTCGCCTGCTCTATGACTCAGTCCAGAGTCCTTTTCTCATGAAAGTCCCTCGTCAGCTGGTTCATAATGTACTTGGGGAGGGCATGAAAGAAGGTGATTGCAAACTCCCTGCTATCTGTGCGCTCCCTCCTAGTTGTCTGTGCCAAGGCGCATTTGAGCTCCTGTACAAACTCTTGTGGGGCCTGATCTTCCCCACACTGCAGATTGTAGGCCGATTTGCGAGCCTCCTGGGGGTTCCTGTGGGCAGAAAAGTGTTTCAAGATGGCCGCCCTGTAGGTGGACCATCTTGAATGGCTCTGGTACTCCAGTTCCACAAAGAAACTGGAGTATTCAGGGGAGAATGTCCACTTTACATACTCGATACAATTTTGGTTGTCTTTCATATGGAAAGTGTCCATCATCTGCTCATATAGCTGCAGGCATTCCCAAACAGAATATTTTGCATTTCTATGGTAGGTGGTTATGACACTTCTAAGGGCCTTAATCTGCCTAATGGGGTCTTTAGTCATAACTCGCTTAAGTTTGTTTGCCTTCTTTGGCTTAGTCACCGAGTCCACTCGCTCTCAGACTCAGAGGCACGACTAGTTGAAGTCCCCTCATGATCATCTAAGCTCTCCCGGATTCTGCGAGCCTGAGAGGGGCTCACAGAATGGTGGGGCCTAGTTTCTTCACTCCTGTGGGGCACAGGAGGGTAGTCTTCTGACTCCTCCCTATTCCCAGGTTTGATAGAGTATTCCCTCCACTGCCCTAATTGGGTAGAGGTCTTCATGATACTCTTGTTGGGCCTCATCTCATTGGGTTTTTCATTAAATTGGATGAACTGGTCCCTGGGAAAGTAATATTTCGGTGAATCTAATTCCCTGAACCTCCCCTCATAGGAGACTTCCCTGTCAGAGATATAATCCTGAATGTTTGGGTGTCTATACAGGGACGTCCTTCCATCAATTTCTGTGGGGCGCTGACCTGCCAGTTCCATCATGCTGGGTCTATTGAATTCTGCCAACCTCATGGTTTCTGTCTCATGTGAACCGGTGGACATGAAGCTGGCAGTGTTCACAGTATTAATTGGGTTGGAGTCCCTTAGCATAGAGGTCCTTATAATATGATCTGAGGTTATCCTGTCCCTCTCTACCTGTTCGGGGTCTCTCCAGTTAAGATTAAATCTAGCACTCTCTTGCTCCAAACATGCCAGTTTCTCCTTTTCAGCCCCTGCTTCTAGATGAGAAGTAAAGATCTGAGCTGCCACTTGTTTATTGAGCCCATCATTCTTTTCACAGAGAGCCTCATTGTCTCTCTGTGCTTCCAGTATGGTCTGGGAATACTGAGACATTTTCTGCTGCAGTAGACTCACCTCCTGAGTTTTAGCATCTTTGGCCTGGGTGTTCTCTTCCAGAGCACTTTCTACCCGTCTGGTGTGCTCCAGTAGCTTCCCATACTGTGTTTTCATTTCCTTTAGCTCCTGGAGTGCTAACTCTCTACCCTCTAACTCAGTTTTTAACGTGCTTATTTCCTGGCCTAGGGCGTCTTTCTCTTGATTTAGGGTGTCCCTCTGTTCAGCCAGGTCATCCCTTTGTTTTTTGATGGCGTTGGATTTCTGGCGCTCCTCATCAAATTCTGTTTGAGAATGGAGGTCTCTCAAGATTTTTTTCCTCTTTCAATCATCTATCTGATTTTGCAACATGGTGATTTGTCCTGAGCAGATCCTATTATAGTTTATCTGTTGAGGCAGCTTTTGTTGACTCTCTTCTAGAGAGTCAACCTTCTCCTGACACTCTATTTTTGCTGCTTCTATTTGGGCCTCTTGGTCTGCATTATTTCGCTATTGGCGAGCCAAATCCTCTATTAATTGTATAATGTAGTTTGCAGATTCTACCTCCAACTCTTGGCACTTTTGTAATGTTTGTTCCGCTAAACTTAAATCAATCTGGATTTTATTTAACAGTTCAGATTGATTCTGTGCTAAAATTGCATTTTCCTCCTGCCTTTTCGACATCACTCCCCTGTGTAGATACAGGTATGCCATGATTCTGTCAATTTTTCTTTGCTCCTCTTTAATTTTTGGGGTCATATATAACTCGCTCAGAGGTTGGTGTAATAGGCCACCGTCCTGCCATGTATCCAGGTCCATGGCAGTGACCTGTTGGGTTATGTCTTGTAGCCAGACTTTCTCATCCTGTTCTGGCAACTCACCTCTGACAAATAGCTTGTGCAGAAGATGCTCTCTAGCCATATTGATCTTTACTGGAACAGCCATTTTGGAAATGTACTATCTTTATTAATTATTTTGGGGTTGATTTAATTTTACTTTTATTGACATGCCTGGTGCTTAGTGTATTTGTTTTGGGGGGCTCTTGTACAGGGTAACACAGTATTCACACCACACAAAGTATTACTACCCTGCAGGTTAGTCTGCTGTGTTAAACTGTCACAGGTGACAACCAAACTCAATCCCAGACTCGAGCCCCCAAATGTGTTAAGGATTTCAATCAGGCGACGCACACCTTAGTCTTGGCCTAGTACGCAGCGCGCAATTGAAATGCTTATGTTTTTATGTTAGATTCAATATTGAGATGGTACACTACTCATATCACACCCCCTTTTCAAATACCCCGGGTCACAGTGGACCATGAACCAGGTTGGTTGCTAAAATGTAATATTTATTTATTTATTTTAAAATTCAAAAGAAATCATACAATTTTTAATATGGGGCAGCAATCACCAATGGGGTGATAATAACAATAGGAATATAAGCAATGCACTAAGTTTAACCTTCCATTGATACATCTACAAAACACCAGGAAATAGGAGCACTTTTTGATTTTAGGAAAAATAGCACTTGAGTTAGAATTAACCACTGCAATGTTCCTTCAACTCACAAATAATCAATTCTAAATGGATAAACAGAAACAGCAGGTAATAAGGAATGACAAATGGAACACAGATTTGAAGTCCAACCTTCCCTCCCCAAAAAAGAGAGAAACATTGATTTTAAACCCTGGCAATGCTAAAAATGACACTCAGAAATGTATGAATAAATGAATGAATGTGTGTAAAAACCTTGAAACAAATATTATTCCTCACTACAGCAACCATGTAACAGTACAAACAATCTCAAGCAATGTATAACTAGGAGCATTCAGTTCGAAAATGAATGGCAGGTTTTAAAACATGTTTTCAGCAAATGACACGTTGGAAAATTAGCAAACTTTTGCAAATCCCATCTGAAATTACCAAAACGGTTTTTAATAAACATGTGTGAAATACTCTAAATCGCGATGTTGGGGTGTAGCTATAGATCATAGGTACAATATGGAAGTGAAATTAGGTGTCTAGGTGGTAAATTGAGTGAGTTATGCAAGATCTAGAAAGGTACGTTTTGAGTAAAATGGAGTGGTGAAAAAGGAAAGGAAATCAGTTTTGACAATAACAGTTTTATTCTACACTAGAGCATTCAGGCTAGGATACCAACGAAGAACACAGTAAGCTCCAGGGTTGACTCGCGAATTAAACCCTAGTTCCCCAGTGCCGCCATGGCGAAACCAGTCCGATCACTCGAAATAGGATTAATAGTTTATGATTTTACAAGATAAAATTACTAAAAGATGTGGAGTATTTTTATCCACGCCATTGCGCCACACTGTACCCCTTTGCCAAGGGGGAAAGAAAACTGCCAAAAAGGGAGGCAATAACCCATATGTGCGCCAAATCTGAAAAATTGCGCAGGGTTCATAAACCACCAAAAGAGCTACTCACCCTGCTACACACACAGGCAAAGTGGTGTACAAGCAGGAATCACTGCTGTCATCTGTCATCTGTCACCTGAAACAAGGCCACACAAGGGCGTAATCCAAAGATGCCCATAAAAACTCAGTCATTTTCCCAGAGAATTACGGAAAGGAAAGTGTGTTGAAATCATGGTTTCTCCAGGCAGGCAGAGGAATCCAGGCATCATTGCCTGACAGCTGCATATGGAAATTGGCTGTCAAAACCAGTTTAAATGTATTTTCTTTTTCCTGAAAAATTGCAAAATCCACTATTTCAAGCATGTTTGTGAAGGGCTAATTCTTTTAAAATGTTTAAATCCTTTATAAACTGTGCTTATATTTTATTTTTGAAATGAAACGACTTTAATGTCAAGGAGCCCAGTCAGGGGCCAAACCACTATTAAATTCTGATCTGACAGCTGTGGGATGCATTGACCCACTAGGCTCTGCCCTGCGACATCATTGTGTGCTGCTTTCACCAGAAACAACAGAATGGCCGCCAAAAAGCCCTATGCGCGCTAAAAATCTCTGAGAAGTGCCCAGGGAAACCGGAAAAATAGGCTGCCAATCTATTTAGCCTGTGTTAGTGGTAGAACAGGAGCCCACACTGCCAAAACCTGTCATTGGGCTGCCCACAGAGTGAAATGAAACTACCTCAAAAGGCAGTGCTGCATTGCCAGGAAAACCCAGAAGTGCTCTAAAATCTGTTTTTCCTTGGCTGTTGAAATTGCAAAACCATGGTTCCCAAACATCAGAAAAGATCCAACATCCTTGTAGGGTGTTAACTATCACCTTATTTAAGGAATCCCCATAAGCCCACAATGTCAGGAGAAGCAGATTTCATCACAGGAATATCCACATTAAAAAAAAGGTTTGCCTGGGAAAATCTGTCAAAATATGGGCACAGTACCGCCGCCTGCTTGTGTCAAAGCTGTCATTTACCTACACTGTTAATTTAAACTTGTACATTAAAACCAAATTGTTGAAAAAGAAGAGACATGCCATCAAAAGCAATATAGGTTGCTACTATTCAACCACTATGTTTTAGAAAGACTGGAATGAGAGATCTGTGTGTATACTTTTGAAAATGTAAAGTATTTTAGCAAAGACAATTTAAAACAAAGTGTTTTAAAGTGAACAGAGGATTTCAAAGCACATTCCACAGTTTGCCCCAAACAAAGGTGCCTTCCTTTTTCTCTCTGCCAGGAACTCTCAGTTAGATGCTAATGAAAGGAGGAGGAGATTTAGCTCTGCTTCTATGGGGAGAGACAATAGGCTTCCTGGACGGAAAGGGAATTCAAATTCAAGTGTCAACAGAAACTAATTGCCAGCAGGAAGAGAGACCTGGACTGCTCTTGGTCCAGCAAAACCATGGTGGCGAGACCAGACAGATTTGTGTATCTTAACCCACAAGAAAATATCTTTTTGAAAAAGACTCACAGAGAACTGTGCAAAATTTGTATGAATCTGTAAAATATAGGTTGTTAACCTGAAAATTCTGCTCACAGTTTGAAACTACTCTGTGCTTTGTTCAGAGACAGGACTACCGAAATATGAAACTTCACAGGATTATGCCCAGATGTCATGCGCATATATGTAGAAAAATGTGGACAGATCTGACCTTAGGTACCCAACCAAAAGCGTGAAAAACGGTCAAATCTGAACTAAAGCTCTCACCGAGATGGAACTCGGACGGATACTTGCTCTACTAAATCTGTGATGTAAATATGTATTGCTCGCAAGTTGGTTGTATTGTAAGTATGATTTTTATGAAAAATAGATTTATTGTACAGAAACAAAGGGGAGGTAATCCCTGGATTGTAAAATACAGCATCATTGTGGCACCAGAGTTCCTTCTCAAATCAGGAGAGAGGACAGACCCTATCCAATAGGATTCCTAGAGGGTGTGCCGAGTATAATTCAGCCTACACACCCCTTAGGGAAATACATAAATAGCGACGGTTTAGGACCTAGAGACACACACAGATTCACCCATCTACTGATTGCTGGTGAAGCACTTTGCAGGAGAAACCCATATCCAAGACTCCAGAACTTTGAAAGCAGAAAAGCCCAATTCCAAAGCTGAACCCTTCTCAGCTTGGCCTCTAAAATCTTGAAACCTGATTTTACCCCAGACTTCCAAGGGGAACCATCACAAAAAGAACAGCCTGGCTGTGCTGTTCTGCTTTCTCGCCAAGAATTCTTGCTAGAATCCAGAGATCCAAACCAGTAGAGCAGAGCTGTAACCTGATAGCTGCAACCCAGAACCAAACCGTCAGATTCAGTCCAGAGGCCGTGCAGTGTCCAGAGTGCCGAGCTGAGTGCAGAACCGAGCGCCCTGAATCCTGCCTGGTGGGCTAGCTGAATTCCAATCCTCAAATCTTTTGACCAGATCCCTGATGGGCCTATTCCAAACAGTAGTTGTGAGTATCTATAGCATAGAATTGTCCCTAGCCAGTATACTATCCTTAAGTAATCCTATTCAAACCATCCTATCATATCCAGAATTGCATTGTAGAACCTCTTTTGTCTTTCCTGAATCTTTCCCTCATCCATATAGTCCTTTGATAATTGTAGTGATAATATCATATTTGCGCTTATATAGTTGCTGAAGAAAGACAAGCATCTCGGCAGGTAGAAACCATCCAGAGACGTCGCTGGATTGGTGGCTGTGCTGTCGTGTAGCTTGTGGCTTCATAGACTCCTTAGTGTAAAGAAAAGCCTGGTTGTAGATTCAAAAGCACATCTTTCATTTGAAAATCTTGACTCTTTCTAAGAAAAACTGACCTCTACTAAAACCTTCATAACTTCTGTACCGTGCATGCTAGAAACAAAATGTAAGTGTCAAATTCCAACTCCTTCTAGTTTTTCTGCAATCGCATTTCTAGTGCACGGAAAAGTTTGCCGCACATTTTTCGTTTGGCTCAATTTCACCACGTGTTTATCTGAAACTATACAAAGCGGAATCCTATTTAGTAAATTAAATCCATTTTTCAGTGTTTTTCCCATTCATTCAAAGCCACATTCAAAAGCATTAGATCTGTTTGCAATCATTCCTGTTTCTCTCTCTATGCTTGCTGGAGGGGAATCGGGATTGAACTGTATTTGTGAGTGTGTATTTCCTGAAACTTGTGTTCTCTCCTTCCATCTCTTTATACTGCATATTGGGGGGGATTGAGTAGTATCAGGGGGAAAGAGTGACATTGCCTTTGACTGAACCCACACAAAGTTTTACTCTATGCTGCATTATTTTTGTTATCCATACTTCCTCTGATTAAAGAGATTGTTGATTGCTGTGACATCACCCATTGGTGATCATTGTGCAAATATTAATAGTGTGATATATATATATTGTTAAAATTCATAAAATAAATCTTTTAACTTTGCAAAACTGTCTTCTTCTTGGTTCAATGAGACCGGGGGATTCAAAGAGAGGAGCCTGATATAAGGGTACATCATTCAGAAATAAAAGAACTTATAGACACAAATATATAATTAAGGTTTCCAGCTGTGCATCACACGCTAGGCATTGACTTAGGTGGAGTGCCGGGTTGAAATCACTTACAGAGCATGGCCTGGGAAATCTGACTTCTCCGCTTGACACTCCCTTGAGAACAGGAAGGTTAATGGCTGTTAATAGTTCCTGCATAATGCCAGCAAGCACACAAGGGGCTGCATTAGACATTTGTCTACTGGCTGACCAAAGAACAAAGAACAGGCTGAGGTTGACCTCTGCAAGGAGGGCCAGGAAGTGGAAGAGGTTTCTCAGTGAACTTCAAAGGACTGGACAGCTGCTGCCTGAAAAGGGGAGGTTACCCAGGAGGACTTGGATATGAAATCCCTATTTTTGATTAAAGATTACAGCTCTTTAACTGAGCAACCTACAGAGGGATAAATCTGAGACTTGGTAGACATTAAACTCATTTCAACCTTGTAATCTGAAGACATTGAGGAAACTCGTACCATTTAAGGAACCAAAGTTATGAAAAATGTCTGAATGTGGCAAAACTATTAATGTTGCAAACTTACAATTGTATGCACACAATCCACTGATACGCGCCCAGAGAAGTATCAAATTAGAAATAATTAATCCAAAGTGTTATGGGTAAAATTGATAAAAATCCATAGAATGACCAATACAGCTTTCACAAAGATGGGAAGTGAATGTAAATGTAGGCAATTGAATATAAAGTATTTGTGTCCAAAGGGTACAAAATGGTAGAAATGTACATTTGTGCAAAAGTATGTTTTGGGTAAAAATCCAGGTTGGAGTTCCTAAATCCTGTCATAAGATGACAGCTCTGTCCAGGCTGCCAACCAAAACAAAGCACATGCCTGTAGCCACTAACAACCATGGGGGTGTGTTTTGAAGTTCTGCCCAGGCCATAAACTTTGTAATGTATAAATATAGGAGTTTTCACTACACACACACTGCTTCCAGAAGATTGTTTCCAGAAACCATCCAGATGTCTGCGCAGCACCTTATTGCAGAACTTTTCATCTTGTAGCTGACTCCAGAATTCTTTGAAAGATCCAGATTTTTTTGCAGAATCCAGACTCTAGCATTGCAAAATTAGTGATAGCTTGACTCAATTACAAACATCCCAAACTTGAAGGGATTTCATTCAGATTCAGCTTGGCTTGCTACCATTAAGGTTTGTTTGCTGAAAACTTGCATCCTGCTATCTACCGTGTCCAATAACCAGAATTGGCCCTTCCAAATCCAGGCTGAGGTGCAGTCCAAATTGACCAGAACCGCCTTGCTGATCCAATCCTGCTAGAGGCGCCCTGCTGCCAGTAGACCAGTACCAATCCATTGCCCAGAGCTGACGGTCCAATGCAATAACTTATTCTGTATTAACAGGAAGAACAGTGACCCAGACTATATCTGCATTGCATTATCCCTATCTCAGCCCATCGCATCTTTCATTCAGAACTCCAGTATTGTTAGAAGCCTTCTTGCGCTGATTGTCTCACCTGTGTTCCAAAACCATAACTCCCTAGTGATTCTGAATAACTAAAGTAAATCCCAGGAAGAAGTAGAGTATCCACAACGGGACGGGTTACGCTGATCACGTGACTGTAAGATCCAAATGTGGAATTCTCTCTTTCATAGTCATAATATAGTGTAATCAAACCCATCTGTCATTTTCAAAAGCGCATTTCTGTTTTCATTTGCACGCCGATTTTGCAAAAACGCCTCTCACTAAAACCTCTATAACTCCTTCAGTTTGAAAGATAGAAACGAAGTTTCAACTCTCACTGATACCTAACATCCTAAGCTACATCCACAACTAATAACAAACAGTGTGTTTGTTCCGTTTTTCTTCAATACCGCAAAGTAAAAGTTTGCCGCGAATGTGCACAATTCACAAGTTTACACGTGTCATTTCCCCATTTTAAAGTGTTTTTTCCATCCCATCCTGAGCTGGAGTGTGTATTGTTGTTTATATTATAGCTCATGTATGTTAGGACCTGATTAGTGTTGCTTTCTTTAGAACTTGCCTCCATTTAAGTATTTTTGCACCCTTTTGCAGTATTTCACAAAGCCATTTTCGCCTGTCATTTTCAAAGTGTCATTTGCCAAAATAAGGTTTTCACTCTTGTTTGGGAGGGAGGATTGCCTATAAACTTCAGACCTTGTCTTTTACTCCTGAATACTTGCTGATTCCTCACATTGGTGTAGGATTGCTCCTTTGTATTTAAACACAATTTTGCAGGGGGAAAGAGTAACCTAAATGCTACCTGTGCACAAAACAAAACTGTTCCCTTTCCTGTGTCTATTCTGCATTAGTATAAGTGAATTCAATTGCTTTGCTTATTTTGTAATTGTATTGTCACCCTTTGGGTGATTGCTGCCCCATACATCTATATCTGTAGTAAACCTATGTGTTATTTGAATATTAAAATAAATAAATAAATATTTACCTGTACAAACTAACCTGATTCCTGGTTCAGTGTGACCTGTGGGGTACTTTGAGAAGGGTGTGATATCAGTGGTATATAATTCAGAATATTGAACTTACAGACAAAAATAAATAAGGGTTTCATTGCGTATTGCATTGCTAGGCGAGAACTGGGTGTGTGCCTGATTGAAATCCCTTACAAAAAGCTGACGCTAGCCCATGAAATCAAAGGCAGGGTTTCAAGAATAATTGTGACAATATTACAAGTTATGAGGATAAGGATAGGATGACTTTGAGAGGGGACCTAAGGACAAGGAAATGCAAGGTATATTATGGTTTTCTATGGTTCCTATTGATACTCAGAGTCCACTTTTAGTTTTTGGATTTTAGACAGTCAGCACTCTGTTCACCACACAGATCTAGTCTAACAAAGGACAGCCAGACAAAATCAATGGGACAGGATCTGCTGGGCATGGACTGGTTAACGGGTAGAACTTCTGGACTGGCAATTCTGGTTACTAGATAATATAGGTCATCAGGGTAGCAGGATGGCAGCAGCATGCAGTGAGTGGCGGCAAGCCAATCTGGATCCAGGATGCTAAAAGTACTACAGTTTTTCCCTTTGGTTATTTAGGATTTTTAGTGGTTTTCAGAATTGGAGACCTTGCTGGAGCAGGATCAGCAATGCTTGGCCTTGTAGTTGGGATCTGGAGTCTGGAAGATGACGGGTACAGGAACGCAGGAAATCAGGAAGAGTGTGTGTCTAGGGTCTTGTCAGGGACCCTTGTTTATAGTGCAAAATGACATCATCACAGTATATGACTGGGGCAGGCTTAACTAAACACACCCCTAGCAAAGGGATTGGACAAGGGTGCTAGTCTCCGCTTCGCTCTCAGTTGGTTGGATTTCTAAAGGAATGATGTCAGGTTTATGTTGTGAGTTTTACAATGTCCAGAAACTCCCACATTTACTTTACTGAAAATCCGATTTTGCCAAAAACATACATTTCTTCAATTGCAATCTCTTGGCAAATGATACACACAGGTTACATATTATGTGCAGCACAGATCAGTCCAATCCTTAGGTCTGTGCGACCTTGTTTCGCCTTTCTGATATATTTTGGTAATTTTTAAACATGAAAGATTTGGCCTAAAATACCACAATTTTACACACAGATGAGAATTATCCCTAGGGATGTATGTACAACATGTTATTTTTGCACCATTAATACTTTCCTTGGAATCTGTCATATTTTGTAACTTCTGTTCTCCATGCGGCATTGAGTTCTACCAAGTTTTAAAAGATAGCGTGCAAATTATACTTGAAACTGCAAACTTTTTTACGTTTTTCCTAATTCTTGCCGCAGAGATAAAAAATCTTCAAAGTTTCTTTATAAAATAGTCTTTGTAACCAAAAGGCAGTCCCTTTGTTACTAGATCCTGTTTCTTTTTCTTCCTCCAACTGCAAGCAACTGTAATTTCCCTTAAGGCAAGGGGGTTTCCCATCTTGCATCCTGCTATCTACCGTGTCCAGTAACCAGAAGGGGCCCTTCCAAATCCAGGCTGAGGTGCAGTCCAAATTGACCAGAACTGCCTTGCTGATCCAATCCCGCTAGAGGTGCCCTGCTGCCGGTAGACCTGATCCAATTCATTGACCAGAGCTGACGGTCCAATTTAATAACTTCTTCTGTATTAACAGGAAGAACAGTGACCCATACTATATCTGCATTGTATTATCCCTATGTCAACCCATCCCATCTTTCATTCAGAACTCCAGTATTGTTATAGTCCTTCTTGCGCTGATTGTCTCACCTGTGTTTCAAAACCATAACTCCATAGTGATTCTGAATAACTAAAGTAAATCCCAGGAAGAAGTAGAGTATCCACAACGGGACGGGTTACGCTGATCACGTGACTGTAAGATTCAACTTCTTCAGTTTTAAAGATAGAAACGAAATTTCAACTCTCACAGATACCTAACATCCTTAGCTACAGGCACACCTAAACATAAAGAGTGTCTTTGACCCATTTTTCTTCAATATTGCATAGTAAAAGTTTGTCACAAATTTGCAAAATTCACAAGTTTACACGTGTCATTTCCCCATTTTAAAGTGTTTTTTCCATCCCATCCTGATCTGAGGTGTGTATTGTTGTTTATATTATAGCTCATGTATGTTAGGACCTGATTAGTGTTGCTTTTTTTAAAACTTGTCTCCATTTAAATATTTTTGCACCCTTTTGCAGTATTTCACAAAGCCATTTTCACCTGTCATTTTCAAAGCGTCATTTGCCAAAATAAGTTTTTCACTTTTGTTTCGGAGGGAGGATTGCCTATAAACTTTAGACCTTATAGTTTACTCCTGAATACCTGCTGATCACTCACATTGGTGTAGGATTGCTCCTTTGTATTTAAACAAAATTTTGCAGAGGGATATAGTAACGTAATTACTACCTGTGCACAAAACAAAACTGTTCTCTCTCTTTCCTGTGTCTATTATGCATTAGTATATGTTAATTCAATTGCTTTGAGTATTTCTGAATTGTATTGTCACCCTTTGGGTGATTGCTGCCCCATATATATATGTATAGTAAACCTATGTGTGATTTGAATATTAAAATAAATAAATAAATATTTACCTGTACAAACTAACCTGATTCCTGGTTCAGTGTGATCTGGGGGGTATTTTGAGAAGGGTGTGATATGAGTGGTATATCATTCAGAATATTTAACTTATAGACAAAAATAAATAAGGGTTTTGTTGCACTTTACATTGCTAGGCGAGACCTGGGTGTGTGCCTGTTTGAAATCCCTCACAAAGAGCTGGCGCTAGTACAAGAACTCAAAGGCAGGGTTTCAAGAATATTTGTGATAGTATTACAAGTTATCAGGATAAGGATAGGATGACTCACAGAGGGGACAAGGCAAGGCAAGGTATATTATGGTTTTCTATGGTTCCTATTGATACTAACTGTCCACTTTTAGTTTTTGGATTTTGGACAGTCAGCACTCTGTTCACCACACTGATCTGGTCTAGCAAAGGACAGCTGGACAAAAGCAGCGGGACAGGATCAGCTAGGCATGGACTGGTTACTGGGTAGCACTTCTGGACTGGCAATTCTGGTTACTAGATAGTATAGGTCATCAAGGTAGAAGGATGGCAGCACCATGCAGTGAGTGACAGCAAGCTAATCTGGATCAGGATGCCAAAAGTACCACAGTACTTCCCTTTGGTTATTTGGGATTTTTTGTGGTTTTCAGAATTGGAGACCTTGCTGGAGCAGGATCAGCAATGCTTGGCCTTGTAGTTGGAATCTGGAGTCTGGAAGATGACGGGTACAGGAACGCAGCGCAGGAAATCAGGAAGAGTGTGTGTCTAGGGTCATGTCAGGGACCCTTATTTATAGTGCAAAATGACATCATCACAGTATATGGCTGGGGCAGGCTTAACTAAACCCACCCCTAGCAAAGGGATTGGACAAGGGTGCTAGTCTCCGCCTCGATCTAAGTTGGTTTGATTTCTAAAGGAATGATGTCAGGTTTATGATGTGAGTTTTACAATGTCCAGAAACTCCCACATTTACTTTACTGAAAATCCGATTTTGCCAAAAACATACATTTCTTCAATTGCAATCTCTTGGCAAATGATACACGCAGGTTACATATTATGTGCAGCACAGATCTGTCCAATCCTCAGGTTTCACCATGTTTCACCTTGTTTCACCTTTCTGATACATTTTGGTAATTTTAAACATGAAAGATTTGGCCTAAAATTCCACAATTTTATACACAGATGCTAATTATCCCCAGGAATGTATATGTTTTATAATTAGGAAAAATGTAATGTAATATAGTGGTGATAATGCATGCAATTTAAATATGTTGTAAATAAGAAACAAGAAGTTCATTTATATTTAAATTCTTTATGAAATGTTGAAAGGTTTGGGAAAAAAAGATGTTTTTTTTCTTTTTCATCAGCCAAAACAACTATAAACAAATAAAAAATAAAAAAGTATGTACAAAATGTTATGTTTGCACCATTAATACTTTCCTTGGAATCTATTGTATTTTGTAACTTCTGTTCCCCATGGGCATTGAGTTCTACCAGGTTTTAAAAGATAGCGCGTAAAATTAGAATTGAAACTGCAAACTTTTTACGTTTTTCCTAATTCATGCTCCAGATATAAAAAATCTTTAATGTTTCTTATAAAATAATCTTTGTAAGCAAAAGGCAGTCCCTTTGTTACTAGATCCTGTTTATTTTCTTCCTCCAACTACAAGCAACTGTCATTTCCTTCAATTGAAGCTTTTATTGCTCCTTACACTTGAAAGGTCAGTGTCCCAGGACTTCAATTGTCCCAACCTAGAACACAGACAAATGTCTGACGAGCATGTGAACTTGCTTTGTCCTGGCCCATACAAAGTTTTTCAGGCTGGCAATTTTCACTTGCATGGCCTGGATTTATGGTGTGTCTTCCTTCCTTGGGGATGTTTCATACGTGGCAACTGGAAAGACTGGTTTTTCTGAGAGCTTGCAAATCCAGCCCATGTTTTTTAAACTCTTTAATTTCTTATTTTGGGTCCTGAATTAAAACAACCTGTGAAAGAAGATAGCCTATGTGTGTATTATCACCAATAACATAAACCCTTTACATTGCTAAGTAAGCAGGCTTTCATTTACAATTTATTTGAAACACTCCATTTTTTTCTTCAGTCAGCAAAGCCCATTTTTCCACATGTGTTAAAACTGCTAGCATTTCTTTCTCCTGAGATTGCTCACACTGTCTTTGCAGCTGTAGTCATTTCCTTGAAGCAGGAGTCTTATCTAAGGTATAGATACATTTGCACTTGACCTGGCTCCGAAATTTAAAGTCTCTTTGAACTGCTGCACCTGGATCCAATTGGAAGGAAAATAAACGTGTGTTCCGTGTGAATGAACAGATGGAATTAGCGTAAAAACAGCATTTTGAAAGGGTGAGAATCTTTCATTTTGAAGGGGATTTTGGTTTTTGCAGCAATGTAATGCTTCCTGTTCACTTGATTCCTTTTATAGGTTTCAGAACACACTGGCATACTTTTTCAGTGTGTCACCTTGTTCCATTTTGCCTGAAGTGAGCTAGGCAGGATGGTGCAGCCATTTTTGCTGTTGCTGCCAAAATGCAGTTTTGAGGTCCTGGTGCGCACAGGAGCCAGTGCAACCAGGTTGCCGTTTCTTGCACAAATGCAGCTTGGTGATGTGGTGAATGCCGTTGAGTGGGTCAATATATGCCACAACTGTAACACAGGCACAGCTGCTGCCAGACCCGTGATTTTACCGGCACACGCGAATGGGCAATTACCGGGTCATGCCGAGTTTGGCAGACCCGGTAATTGCCCATTTGCGGGTGCCGGCAATAAGAGACTCCCCATCCCCATTCGGCCCCATAGGGCGGAATGGGGAAGGTGGTAGCACCGGTACCGTTAATAATGCTACTGGTGCTACAGTCCTGTTCTGCTCACCGGTGCCGGTACAGCCACCAGGTCAGACCTGGTGGCTGCTAAGGCACCCGCGAGCAGAACTCATAGTATTGCATTCCGGTAGCGATACCGGTGCCGTTGTTGCCTTACCGCCATACTTGTAATGAGGCCCATTATCTCAGGAGGATAGCTCAGGGGCAAGCCGCTCACCTTGAAAGCAAAACAACACGGAGCCACACAGGTTTGATCCCTGGGTCTGCATTTAGAAACATCTGGGTATTAAGAGCATTATAAATAACCAATCACATTACATATCTCCTTATTCTGTCTTTTCCAACTCCTACCTTTGCTCTCAGACCTTGCTTTTTGTCTCATCCTTCCTCTCACACTCACTTTTTCTCTTACTCTCTTACCCTTTTTCGCTTATTTTTCCTCTTGCTCATCATCAGAATCCTCTATCAATGGCTTACTCAGTTGCTCCATTCCCCTTCTCATTCAATTGCACACCTGCAACCCTTATCGCATCCTCCTTTAAAACTTTGCACTCTCCTCCTTGCATGCGGGTGCCTATCAATGCAAAATGCAAAGAACAGCAGTAAACGCCGGAACTATTGGCATTGCCAATGCTTGTTTTTATTCTTGGCGCATAACTATTGCTCAAAATTGTGGCTGATGACATGGGGCCATCTACAGTGTTTGCCTTTTTTCAGACTCACGGTTAAATGGTTTCCCTGAACAAGAAGAAGATGGAAGAAAAGCAAAGGGTTATTACATGGGATGGACGGGCCATGCTACTTGTTTGGCTGAACGTCATTTTCTTTGCATTTCAGTTAATGAAAGTTTTATTTTTAAACATAAGAGTTTTTTTGTACTCAAAATACATTTCTTCTTTAATACTAGCGAGAATGGTAGAAGCGTGATGCAGAATACTCGCCTACCTGAGCCTATTACAATCTAAACCTCCGCCCATTATTGAGAAGGAAATTGGGCACCAAAGAACATAAGGACAGAGAGATGCAAGGTTGTAGTTTAAACTTATAAACACTCTCTCCTTCTATCACACTGTCGTGCTCCCTCTCTCCTCCCCATCTATCTACCTGCCTCTGTTTCCAGAGGGGTGCAAAGTTGCTACATATTTCAAAATATTCTATTCAAGCAACGAATGTTCTAGGATTCAGAAACTGTTCCTTGAAGAACTGGGTGTGCGAAAACCCTTAAAAAGAGCAAGGTCCATTATTTGTTGGCCTTTCGTCCATTTTGTGTAACCTTAGTATACATGTGGTATTGAGTTGAGGCAAATTAGAAAAAAACGTGTATGAAATCAGTGCAATGGCACATTAAGATCTGCCTCCAAGTGCTATTGTCATCCTGTAATTTCAAATGACAGCATGTCTATTTGGCACCCTATTTTAATGGCATGCATATTTTTGAGGATTTTGTTCTATGGTGTATACATGAGAGGTTTAATTGTTAAATGATGCAGGCAGAGGGAGAATAACCGAATTCAATAACAATCATCAGATCCACAGGAATTGGATTCCTTGATGTATTCTTTAATATCTGTTAATCTAAAAGCCTAATGTAGCTCACAAATAAATACAGAACAAATATTATTAACATCTCTTTATATTCATATGCTATTCTATAGGGGAAGTCGTGAAATTATTTACAGTCAAGATCCTGTCATGAGTTTTTTCTTCCGACAAACGTAGAATTTGATTTTGTTTACGGATTCGGATCCCACCTTCCCCCAACAGCCCCCTCCTTGGACATTGTTGTTTTTGTGGTGATATTTTATATTTAGTCGTCCCCCTCAGTGCGGTAGTTCAATGCTCGATGAACTGCGTGTCTTCCGGTGACATGTGCCTGGCCGCCCAGCCCTCCCTCCAACCACATCTGAACACCGAGGCCCAGGTGGAGCCTCCCACAACAGACACTGACTGACTCTGAAGCTGCCGTTCAGCGGCCATTAGAGACAGCGATTACGATGTTTCTTTTTGTTGTGCCCAGACAATGGGATTTACTCCTCTCCAATGCTGTATAACAAGTAATTATCATCCAGTCGGCGGAGTCACCCTGGTAATTAGCAGCGCCGGATAAGGTGTGGAAGTTAACACGGTGTCTCTGCTGGTGGACATTTAAGTGCCCCTGGCGAGCCGCCAGGCCTGGTAATGCCCTCCTTGTTACAGAGCCAATGACGTTTCCCGTCCGTTTTGGTAAGTGCTTTGATGCACGTAACTATTTGAGTCTAACGTGCAACTATGTTTTTCTACTGGATTTCTACATTAAGTTTGTTCAAGCATCATAGGTGTTTATTTTTCCGTTTTTTCATCCCCAGCGAGGATTCCAGAGCAATTACCAACAAACTCCGTTACCGCCGGTACTGCCACAGGTACTGCCACATGTTCTGCCAGAGTTATACACTTTGGGGTTTAAGTGGAGGATTTAATCCAGCACCTTCTTTGAAGTAAACCAACCATTTAAGGTCATGTGTGAAATTTGGCAGTGCAGTTAAAAGGGTGGTAATTCTGATACTACCACAAAAAATTGCTGATACTGGAGTTTCCACCATATTTTTTGGGAGCAAGGGGTTTCTTTCTCTTCTTTGGTGGCTCTGCATATTCCCCACCCCCACTATTCCGGGCGTAGCATTTTGAAATGCAACATATTTCCACGCGAAAGTTGCAAATGGAATTGGTAGCCACCTTTACTTTGCCCTTTGTAACCTTAGGGATATCCTGTGGTCGGGCAGGACGTACAGGCTGGAAGGATATTTAGTACAGGGGGGTAGTCCTGACCTCATACATTTACACTACAGTAGTTTGCTGTAGTAAAAAATTCTAACACATCTCCATATTATGTTTAATCCATCTTCATAAGTATGCATCATAGGAGGAAAGTACAAATCCAGATTCTGGAGAAACTGAAAAAACAGTTGTTGAGACCTTTATTTACTTAGGTCGCATATTTCAGCATAGATAATTCAATATTGATGGCTGAAAAAAATTACACATAGAAAGAATAGACAATCAACAATTAACCTGATCACCAGCTAACCTAACCTAATAATGTCTTGTCACAGTTACAACCCATATTTGCACAGTACAATGTTATTTGCTTCAAGAAACCTAAAAATAGGGTCTGCTGAGAGGCCTTTTCTTTGCCCAGCAAGCTTCGTCTACAGTCACTTACTGAGTCTAAATTCACTTTGCCAGACATTTACGTTGTCATGCATTTACTTCATCTTTACCGGTCTACATTCACTTTGCCAGACATTTTACGTTGTCATGCATTTACTTCATCTTTACCGGTCTACGTTCACTTTGCCAGACATTTACGTTGTCATGAATTTACTTCATCTTTACCGGTCTAAATTCACTTTGCCAGACATTTACGTTGTCATGCATTTACTTCATCTTTACCGGTCTACATTCACTTTGCCAGACATTTTACGTTGTCATGCATTTACTTCATCTTTACCGGTCTACGTTCACTTTGCCAGACATTTACGTTGTCATGAATTTACTTCATCTTTACCGGTCTACATTCACTTTGCCAGACATTTACGTTGTCATGCATTTACTTCATCTTGCTTTTCCTGCGTCTGCATCTTCACATTGTCAAGTTGGCAATGCACGTGGTTAAGGTTAGCTGTAAAGGTTAGGGTTAGGGTGGAGGGGGGTTTGTGGTAAGAATATGGGGTAGAAAAAAAGGTGGGTACAGGGGGTCTGCGCCTGCAATGGCGAAGTGAATGCTGAGAGAAGTGAAAGAAAGAAGTAAAGGTATGGAGAAGTAAAAGTGACAAAGTGAAAGACAAAGTGAACAGGTGATGTAAAGACATACATCCATTGAATCACAATACATTCACTTCACCGATTGTTATTAGCACAGTCTCCCAAGACCTCAGCCACACTAATCTGAAGTGTGTATGCCTTCCTTCTCACTTGGGTGGCCTGGTAAAAATGCATATGTGATGCCACCCCAGGCCGAGAGGCGGCGAGCAAAATGACCTGTGGAGACCCCAGTGGGTGGGAAGGGGGAATCTGTTGAATGAGGTGTGGAAGGGCTGAAAGAGTCTTCTTTGTTGGGGAGTGGAGAGGAAAGGTGTCACCCTACACCTGGTGTTCTTGCTTCTATCAATACAAAGTGTTCTTTATTGAAGTGAAGATAGTGCCTAGAAACACTTGTGTGCAGACGCATTATAAATGACTTATCATATAATATAATACTAGAAAGGGTAAAGTGAGGTGAGAAGGAGAAGGGTGCCGAGGAAAATAGTTGATGGGGAAGAGGAGGTGAACAGAAAAGAGAAGATGAAGTGAAGGAAGGTGCCTGGAAGAAAACTCTAGGAGGAGAAAAAAAGAACATACAGGAGGAGATTTGAAGGAGAGCTAGAGAGGAGTTTGGAGGGGCACTAGGGAGAAAGAGAGCACAAACCCAAGGATGAGCAGAGGGAAGCCTCAGGATGGGGTTGGAGAAAACTCCAAAGGGAAAAGAACCTGAAGAAAGGGGAGAGTTGGCTGTAGAGAAAAAGAAAGTCACGATTTGCCTAAAGACGTTCCGGAGACGTGGTGGCAAGAGCTTGTGGCTAAACGCTGATGAGATGCAGGGGGAAAGGAGACAGTATTTAGTGGAGGGGTTAGAAGGTGCAGGTTAGACACCGTAGGTAGGAGTACATGGTGGTGCATTAAGGTGTACAGTAAAGGCAGACCCCTTTGGGATAAGGTCAGGAACCTGAGAAAAATAAGTTGTAATAAAGGGGAGGGCAAGCTAGTAGGCCAGACCAGGTTTCCAGCCCCAGTGTGGAAGCTTTGGGGCTTTCCCCGATATTACTCAGCCACAGTCTCTGCCCTCCCACGTAGGCATGTAGATCCAGAGACCCGAGAGCAAGCATATCTTCCCAGAGTCAATGACGAGAATCAGATTAACAAAGTCCTTTACACCAGGAGATAAGTAGAAGCAGATGACCAGAGTTCTACACACTAAAAGAAAAGTATTGAGTGCCAGGGACACTTCAAGTGTGAGTGACTGTTTATTGAGCACTTGCCAGAAAGGAGAACCAGTCTTGGATTTGAACTGTTCCACCTAAAGAGAAACCATCCTTTTGTGTTGGAATATTTACTTTTTCTTTTAGTTATTGTGGCACCTCACATTTGGGTCTCTTTCTCATGTTGATCCTACACTTCTTTGTAGCATAAACTGCACAAACTGGGATCAAAAGACCCTAATTCATAAGCCCCAGCATGTCAACTATTACCACTGTTAGAGGTGGTAAGGACCCACAGAAATGAAAAACTCCCATCCAAAGCAACCCCAGATTGTCAGGTTTTGATTTATTAGGCATAAACTGTGTGAACATTCTGGCAGGGGGGTGGGCTCTAATACCAGCCAGCCTAAAGTTTAAATTGCACAGCAGGCTTATGGCTTGGTTGTAACAAAGTCTGTATTGGATGTGAACTACTGTACCGATGTTGGGAATGGAGTTACTGCAGAGTTTCTTCTCATTGACTATTGAAAGGACGTTTACATAGTAGAAGAAGGGCATCCAGTGGCCAAGTTACTTGATTACATCGTCACCAAAACAGCCTTGATGGAAGTCACAGAATGTCTGCATAGCCCCATGGAAGAAGAGGGGTTTGTGCCATATCATGACATGGCAGACTCAAGCCCAAATATCGAATCTGGGGACACTGTTCCACAAAATCTGTAATTTATGATAGCTTAAAGGATTGACCCAGATTTCCACCATCCAACCAGCCATTCATTTTACAAAATAATGCTTCCATGCTAGGGCTTAGAGCTGTTCTTTCCCAGGAACACAGTGGGTTTGTGCAACCCATTGTATGTGTCAGTCGAAAGATCTTTCCCCATGAGAGAAACTATCCAGTATTAGAGCTGGAATGTCTGGTCATGAAGTGGGCCATTGAGGTGCTCAATGGTGACCTGATAGGATTGAAGTTTAAACTCATCAATGACCATGCACCCCTTACCTGGCATACTCATAGTAAAGACATTAATGCTAGGGTGTTGAGATGGTTCCTTACATTACAAACATATACCTTTGTAGTGTCTTGCAGGGAGGGCTGGTTGCAGGCTATGTTGAATTTTTAAGTAGGCACTCCATCAATCACTCAGAAGGGGGCTCCATGTGACTAAGTCCTCTGCCTGTACCTGGGATTGCAGGTGTAGGAGTCATGGGGGTTGGGTGCTGCAACCAGCCATGTGAAGCTGTGCAGAAACAGGTACATGGCTTAACCCCTTCACTACCCCACTTCCCCAGGTTTAAGGCAGGGGATTGTCATGAAGACTGCACACTTTATAACTCTGCCCCTTTAAAGGGTCTCACCATGTACTGTCTGAGTCACTACCCCAGGGGTCTGAGAGACACAGTCTCCCTGGGTGGCCTGGGGTAGGAGGAAAGACATTAGACAGCCTTACTAAGATGATCAGGTCTTGATGAAACGTACCCGGGGCTCGAGGAATGGAGGCAGTACTGCAGCTGACATCTTGCAGGAGATAACTCGAGGACCATCTTCTCGGTGGCAGCCTGAATGAGCAGCAGAAAAACAAAATGGAGACTAATCTTGAAATATGCTTGCTCTGCCGTGGGGCGCACTGCTGCAGAAACAAATCACAGGTCAAGTTGCTAATGTGGAGCAATTACTCCAGTTGTGTTCCAGATGTAATGAGGGCAAGAAGGTGCCCTCATACATGGATATGAGGGTCAGTAGGAGGGACTTTTCCCTATTAAAGAAAGGGGAAGTTGGGAGTAGTGTTGTATGTGAGACAATATTTGGTGAGCAAGTACTTATTTTATTCATTTATTTTATTTTATTTTATTGAGCATTTGTAAGGCACTTCATACAACAGAATTGTGTTCCAAAGCGCCACAAAAATAAATCGGAATGGAACAGGGGAAATAATAACAATAGCAAAAACAGTAATATACAGTCGTGGTCCTACTAGTCCTTGTGGCATTCGGCCGTGCAAGTGCATTGTGGAGAAGTGCAGGGAAAGGGGATGGAAGGGGGAACAGAGGAGTGTAAAAGTGCTGAAGGAGAGCCTGGGAGGGAAGTGCTAAGTGGAGCGAAGGAGGAGGCCTTAGGTTAAGTGCTGGTACAGGTGACTCTCAAAGTGGAATGTGAAGTCACCAAGCAGGGGCCCACAGGGCAGCGCAGTGGGGTGCAGAGGGCGCTGGTGTTGGCTAGAAGGAAGGGCTTGGGATCCTGTGAGATTCATGAGGATAAGGCCATCGGTCACCACAGCAGTAGGTGATTAACAGGGAAGGGAAAGAGGTAGCAAGAGCTGAGTTTTGAGCAGTTTCCAGAACGTAAGGAGGTCTGGCTCAAGTCTGAGAGGGGCACGGAAGCTGTTCCAAAGGGAGGCACCAACCGAGAAGAGAGACCTGCCCCCCACTCTCTGCTTGGACAGTTAGAGAGTTGGAATTAGAGGAGCGTAGTGCTCTAGCAGGGGAGTATTTAGGGAGGGAAAGTTGGAGATTGTGTGCTCCCAAGCCCCAGAAGGCCTTGTGGATGATGCAGAGGGTCTTTGATCCTTGCAGCCACCAGGAGCCAGTGGAGAGATTTTAAGACTGGAGAGATACTGTGAACGAGAGGGCTTGAGGCCAAGGATAAGTCTAGCAGCCCTGATCGGGATTAGCTGGAGGGGCGAAGGGCGGAAAGAGGGAGATTGAGAAAGAGGCTGTTGCAGTAGTCCAGCCTGGAGAGGACCAGAGCTCTGGAGACACTGAGCTTCTGGGGAAAGGGAAGAAAAGGAAGAATGCCTCTGAGGAGGAGTAGCTGGAAGTGAGACTTCTTGGTAAGGTCCATGATGTGAGGGGTGAATGGGAGAGTGAAGTCGAAGATGACCCTGAGGTTTTTGGCCTCACATGATGGTGGGTGTAGAGGGCCCGAAGAGGGTGGCCAGAGAGTAGGAGGGAGTCTTCCATAATGTATTCTTACAATCCTTGTGCTTATTCTGCAGATCTCTCACTGTTGCCTCCAGTAATGAGGCAGACGTCCCAGATCCCTGCATCGCTGCCTGCTCATGTTCCACCTTGTTGAGCCTGCTTCTTGATGCTGATTTTCCTTTTTGTTCTCAGATATCGCTGCCAAAAGATATTCCCTAACAAGCCATATTTCTTCTCTCAGGGTTGATTTCAGGTTGTTCATCAGAGTGCCCAGTGAAGTATCAAGGACTTGCCGCAGGAGGTCATTCAATATCTCTACATGGGATCCCATGCTCTTTTCCCCAGTCAGAGGGCTAGACTTCTTAAATCCCTCTCTGATTTCCCCTGTCCAACACCCAGGAGAGGATTGGAAACATTTAGCCTGGGAGGGGGGGGGGGGGCAAGTTTTCTTTTCTGGCCCATAGTATAATGGCTCAAGCTCACAGTGCAGCAACCCTAACTTCCAGAACAAGTAAGCTCAATACCAACCTCTTCCCCTCCCACACATTCTCAAGTGTATATAGGAGACATTATTGATATTAATTTCCTTTTCTGCAACATATTTTGTGTCCATTTGCTCTGTATTTCTAGTTCTACAAATAAGTCTTGCTTCATTTTGCCAAAGTCTCAGGGCTCGATTTCCTCCTTTGGAGTCAAGCTTGATGGTCTCCAGACCAACAAATCTGATATCTTTCTGGTTGTCCATTTGGTGTTTTTCTTGCCAGTGGGTGACCAGTGGATTTCTTGCTTCTGTGGTTTTCAGGGAATGTAGGTGTTCTCTTATCCTTGTTCTTAGTTTCCGTATGGTGCTGCCTATATACTTAAGTTCACATATGCATATTATTACATATATAACAAATTTGGTGCGACAGTTAATGAACTGGTCAATCTTTTTTCATAAATATTGCCTAAGTGCACTCTATCGGTTGTGATTGTATGAGGACACATTGTGCAGGTTCCGCATTTATGGAACCCAGACCCAGTCCGTTGGGTCAGCCAGTTCTCTCCTGGGCCTGTCTGGGGTTCCATGAATGAGGGACTGAGCATGCTTTTGAGTGTTGGTGCCCGACAGTAGGTAATCTTGGGTTTCTCCGATATCCATTCCCTTATATCTTGGTCTACTCCAAGTATATGCCAATGTCTAGTGAGTATTTTCTGAATTTGTGATCTATCCCTGTTGTATTTGGTTACAAAGCGGATGTCATTCATCGGTTCTGCAGAGTTCCCTCGTTGTTTCGTCTGCAACAGTTCATTCCTGGGGATCATTGATACTTGATCAATAGCCTGTGAGATGTTGGATAGTTTGTATCCTCTTTTCAGGAATCTATCACAGAGTAGTTCACACTCTTCTTTGTAGGAGTCACTTGTGCTGCAGTTTCTTCTAGCCCTTATTATTTCTCCTTTAGGGATGTTCTCAATGACATTCTTTTTGTGGCAGCTGGTAGAGTAGAGGACTGAGTTAACCTCCGTAGTTTTTCTGAAAGTTCTGGTCTCCAGTCCAGTGGTTGTGGTGGTTATCCTGATATGTAGAAAGTCAATGGTGTGGTCATTCTCTGTTCCAATAAGCTCTATTCTGAGGTTGTTGCAGTTCAGATAGACCTTGTATTCTTCCAAGAGTTCTTTTCCACCAGTCCAAATTAGTAGGATATCACCAATAAAACAGTGCCATTTTAAGATGTGCTTCTTGTATTTTTCTTCTCTGAAAGCGTGAATCTGTTCGTATTTGTGCATGAACAGATTTGCAATGGCCGGTGCATAGGTTGCACCCATGGCAATGCCTTTATTTTGTTTATAGTATCTTCCATGGAATAAAAAGAAGCTGTTGGCTAGAGAATATTCAAGAAAATCCATGACCATATTAAGATGTTGGCAGTGAGATGCAGAGATTTGTGCAAATGCATAGTCAATTGCATCCAAAGCATGTTGATGTTCGATTGCTGTGTAGAGTGCTTTGACATCGAGGGTGACCAATAGATAATTTGGTTCCCATGTGATTCCTTGTAGAACAGACAAAGTGTGCATGGTATCCTGCAAGTAGGTGGGGACTTTAGGCACTTCTTTTTCAATAATGCTGTTGATGTATTTGGCTAGAGGTTCGTTGATAGATCCTATTGTGCTCATTATCGGTCTGCCTTCTGGTATGCTGTCAAATGGTTTATGCACTTTTGGGAGAAAGTATATTGTTGGAATCCTAGGGAGATCAGTTTTGAGACATTTTTCTTCATCATCCTTTAATAATCCTCTCGTGTGCCATTTCTTACTCAGTTTAATGGACTGCTCCTTGATGTTGTTAATGGGATTGCTGGGTAAGGCTTGATAGTAACCCAGTGTTTCCAAGTGGGTTTGGGCCATCATGATGTAATCCTTCCTATTCATAACAACAATGTTTCCCCCTTTGTCCGCCTCTTTGATGATCAAGTTGGGATTCATGCAGAGTTTGTTCATTGCATGGATTTCCTGACTGTTCAGGATTGCCTTCCTTATTGGTTTCGCTTTGCGCATCCTGTCTTCCATTTTCTGCATATCTCTAGTCACTGCTTTGGAGAAAATCTCAATCGCATTATCCCCTTGTAGGTTGGGTGTGAAGGTTGATTTCCTCTTAAGTTCTTTGATTTTGATGTTGCATTCCTCAATGTCCAATTCGTTCATCACTGATTCCTCCATCAATTCCTCTTCTTCTTCAGTACAAGTTAGATTAACTAATAAATGTGTATGCTCCAATGTGTCCATGGTTATGTTGCTAATTAGTGGTTTGGGGTTTGATTTAGTTTTCCATTCCACCTTAGTTGAGAAGAATTTTTTGAGTTTGAGTTTCCTAATGAATTTGAAAAGGTCCACATGTACGGTTCCATGTAATAATGTCACCACAAACATCTCGCCAAGCAAAAATATCGCTGAAAAATGGCCGTTTTTTGTGGTGACATTATTGCATGGAACATGCAGGGGACACCCCTGCAACCCCCAAATTTATTTTTGTTTCTTTTTCTTTTTGTTTAAAATGTTTTTTTTGCCCTGTCCCCATATATATGGTCACCCAAATAATATCGCTACAACATTTTCCCGGCGATATTATTTACGGCGACCATATATATGGCGATATTATTACCTGATACCACATGTACATCTGTGAAGTTAAGTCGGTTTGTAGGTGCAAAGGATAGTCACCTGTTGAGCATCGTCACTTCTGCTTTAGATAGCGGTTCGTCAGACAAGTTCATTACCAGGTTCATTTCCTCTGGTTTGGTTGCTGCAATTGTGTTCTGGATCTTTTCAGTCTTAGGATGCCTTCTTTCTCGGCAGTGCAGTTTTCTGAACCCGCCCCTGCTTCCTCTGTATTTGGCCCTGCCATTCTGGTATTTGTTTCTAGAGGATCCTTGAACCTCACCTGTTTGGCATTGGCGGGTCTGTTTTCTTTTCTGTACTTCATTATTTGGTCTAAAAAACCTTATCCTCGTTGGATGCTTGCAGATATGGCCTCTGGTTCAAGAGGTTCGTTAGGTTCATCTTGTTGATTGGGTGCCTCCTCAGTCGTGTTGTCTTGATTACTTTCTCGGGGCTGCTCAGTGCTTTCTGATTCGCTGTCAACATCAGAGCTCTGAAGGATGCGCATGCGCGCGCAACGCATGCGGACCTAAACATCTCGGCTCCCGGCGGCCGCCGCATTTATCCTAAAATAGAACCCCTTTCTGCTGCACGAAATTACCCCATCTGCTCACGAACAGCGGCGGACACATTTGTGCAGCCGTCGCTGCATTTTGGGGAGGAATCAGACCGGGGGACTCCAGCCTGAAGACTGCTGGCAGGTGATCTGCGTCCAGCCCAGCGTGAGCGGAAGCGACCGCCCACCCCTCCCCCTCCGAGACACTCTGACACTGAAGTGCCCGGGCAAAGGGACGCGCCAGAGAAAACACTGTGGCGCTCCGCCAGCACCGTCGGAGTCACAACTGTGGTCCCTCCCTCCTGCCTGATCCTGGGGACACCGCAGGGTGCTGGGATCGGAACGGCTGCTGCAGAGGACCACAAGGGAAACGCTCCACCGTTCCCCATGCACAGACCCGCAAGCTACCCGGAGCGCTCGCCCCAGGCCCGGGCCCATGCGGCCAGCCTTTCCCCAGTAATCTCCCCCCCGTCAACGAGACTGCATCGCCCAGGGTCGAGTCGCGGCACGACTAGAAGGATCGAGTGCTGCGCTCCCCTGCTGGTGGACAATACGAGGGCAACAAACCCAGCAACGGACCCAGCTACGGCGAGGTAGGAGTGTGTGTGGGGCTGGGAGCTTGCCCTGTTTCCCCCCTACCCCTCCACGGCCTCTCACCGACTGGGCCTGTGAAGCCCATGAACGGAACTGCAAGGGGCGGAGATAGGTACTGGCTAGTGCTACGCCAGGGGACAATACTGCGGCACGATCCCGCATTTCCTTGAAAGACTGTTTTCTCCCCCCCCCACCCTAAGCAAGGCCTCAGCACACTCGGACTGCGGTGGGGGACAACCTGCAGAACAGCCCCTACAGGGCACCACTACTGCGGGGGCGAGCTCTCCCCTACTCATACGGCATCACCCCCAAGCGCCTGGCAGCCCTGAAGGAGGGGGCCACACCCCGGGGGAGCACGCTCCACTGTCATCGACGCCGCCCTTGGGTGGACACACCGTGGGCGCCCCGTAGTGCTGCTACGTAACAATCTGACCCACGGAGGGCCCCAATAGGCCTCATCATCCATCCTCCTTGCCCATACCAGGCATGCCACCTGCAAAATGGGGAAAGAAAAATCAAAAAGGCAAACTCTTCAAAGTAAAATGGACTTCTACACAACAGGGCCCCACCCACCAGGGGGCTCAGACTCCAGAAGAGGAAGGTGCCAGTGAAGAGCCCCATGACCCCCCAATCTCTCTGACAGACCTCATGAAAGTGATTGGGGACTCGAGAACATCACTGGAACTCAAAATGGGAGGCCTATCCACAGAGGTGTCCCTTATACGCCAAGACCTCCGTAATCTATCGGCCAGGGTCGGTGAGGCGGAACAGAGAATTTCGGACACAGAAGACACGGTGCACCGTTTAGAGCAACAACTTACCGCGATCACTCAGAAAGTAGCCCAACTAGAAAACCGTGCGGAGGACAGTGAGGGGAGGGCGCGGCGCAATAACCTCAGGATCCTTGGAATACCGGAGAGGGAGGAAGGCCCCACCGCTGAACTCTTTCTTGAGGACTGGCTAGCTCATATCTTCGCCCCCAGAAAACTGTCCAAATTCTTCTCTATAGAAAGGGCGCATGGAGTCCCCACCGGTCCACCAACTCCGGGCGCCCCGCACAGAAAAATAATCGCACGCCTGCTGAATTACGGGGACCGAGATGCGATCCTACAAATGGCAAGGGCTTCCGGCCCGATAACATACAACGGCTACAAGATCGGGTTCTACCCCGACTACACCAAGGACGTCCAGAAGGCCCGCCAATCTTTTCGGTCAAGAAGAAACTTCACTCGCTCTCTATCAAATATGCTTTATTCTTCCTGGCATCGCTTAAAGTCCACTATGAGGGCACCACTCATCTGTTCTACACACCCAAAGATGCATGGGACTGGCTGGAAACCCAAATTCTCACGGGTTCCAGAGCGAGGCACACGCCACCAGGACCGCCCACACAGAGGCCCTGGTCCGACCGACCATCGCCCCCTCAGTCTCCGAACAATGCAGACAACGACGTGACAGCGACCCCCACCGAAAAGGGGTAAGGACCACGCAACGGGTGACTAATCTGCAACGTAATAACATGGGAGCACTCAACTAGCGGCCGCTGCCCTTGATGCGGCACGGGCACTATCACAGTCAGGGTTATCCCGAGGAAGTTCACCAAGTTATAAGTTTGTTCACCAAGTTATAAGTTCAATGTTTGGGTGACAGGTGCTCCCAGTTGGGGGGGAAGTACGGGGTGGGGGGGAGTTTTGGGGACTCATGGAAACGGAATCACGAGACAAGAAGGCTGGAAACCGACGAGTACAGGCAATGTAAACCAACACTGTTTTTGGCCAGGACCGTGGACTCAACAGTCTGCCAGTCATCAGGCACTTCAATGCGAGGCAACCCCTGGATGTCTCCTCTGAGAAGAGATCGACATAGGGCCCCAGGAAAGGCGCAACTGCCACTAATCCTCCCAGACACCCCAACAAGAGGACTCACGCAGAGAGGATGAACTCCAACAAGGTGACAATACTGTCCTGGAACATCAACGGCCTCAGCTCCAGCATAAAGCGGAGACTGGTGCTCCAGTACCTAAACCGACACTCGCCGGACATTGCCCTCTTAAATGAAACACACTTGATAGGCACAAACACCAACTTTTTCAAAAGATCCAACTACTCGGATGTTTACCATGCCGGATTCACAAAAGGTGCTAGGGGCACGATGATGCTTGTGGGATGTTTTTATCCACGCATCCAAGCCCTACCTCAAAACTGTGCAGTACTGACATGGAAAACATCATGATGGCCAGAGCTTCCCAGAAAATGCACAGGGAAATGCATGAAGAATAGGCTGCCACTCATTTTTGCCGATGTTATGGGCACAGAAGGACACTGCCTAAAACCACCAGTGGACTACCCACACAGTAGTCTGAAACCATTGGGAATGGCAATGCTGATTGCCAAAAGCAAACCCATAACTGTTGGGAATTCATTTTCTTAAATCCCAAAAAGGGGTGCAGTACCAGTATTCACCACTATCAGAAAGCCGGCGTTTTAAAACAACACCAGATTTTACTTTTTTGTAGAAAACTGAATAAATGAACCCAAAACATGCCAAAGAAAGACTTACTGAGAGGTGGATACAATGTAAAGTTATATTCTGAAGTGACTTGAAGGTTTATAACAAGACTGGCTGAGCTGTGGATTTCAGCAGTTTAAGTAAATTTGGACTGAAAGACACTAAAAATCTAAATGTTTAAAAGAAATGAGTGACCTACTTTTGAGTGTCACATAGGTTGCAATTGTTTAAATGTCATAGTTTTAAACTTAGAATCAGCATTCTAGCTGCATATGTAAAAGTGTTTAGTTATTTGAATGCAGGAAACTGGGGAACAGAAATGACATGTGGCTAAAAACTGGCTTGAAGAGATTCCAATTTTGCCTGGCAACTACCCCCCATCAGGAGTGAAACTTGAGTCACAGCTGTGTTCCCAGGCCTATCTGCCTTTTGCTGGCCACACTAAGGATATGCCATCTCTCTGATAATTGAATTAAGGGGAGCCCCCACAGAATACAGGAGCTCTGAACAAAGCCCTGTCCTGACTCAGGCAAAGGTTTTATTGGCGGGAGTCGTAAATGGAGCTTCCTCCTGGAAGGACAGGGGAGGGGCACTGCCTGTGAGAGCAAGCTGGCTTGGCAGAACTGGAAAAACCAGAAATTCAACCTTGTGCTGGGGGGAAACCACACCCCTTTGGGGCCAGAACATAACTCTAAAAAGATGGATCATTCATAGAGCGGACTTGTGAAAATTATTTAAATGACACCATAATTCTTGTGATTTTTCTGCCCACAGTTTAAGACGTGTTAGGACCCGGTGGTATGTTCAGGGGGGTTTTAGCGGAAAAGAGGATATTACTCAAAATGTGTGCATGTGAAAAATCTGACACTTCATCAACTAATGTCCATACTCCTTGCGCACATGTGTGTAAATTTGGGTTAATGTCCGAAATTGCAAAATCAGTTAAAAAGTGCAAATATGTGCCATTTTTGAACCCAAGCCCCCAGGAAGAGCAGATTTGGACAAGGGTATACCTCCTGTGATATGTGATGGGTGCGTGTAATTTTAAACGAATGTGTACCTGTGCAAATATGTTTTTTTTAATCAAATATAGATTGTGTGCAATTTGACAGGGGAGGATCCTCTGACCCATAAAACCTACCGCATCACTCTGACTCACAGTTCCTTCCCCAATCATGGGAGAGGGGAGAATTGGGCCAATGACAAGGGGAGAGGGGTAGGGCCTAGGAAGCTAGCCTCTCCACCCATTTTCAAAACACATAAAAGCAGACAGGCAGGACAGATAGGGACCTTCAATTCCATTTGCTGCAACGCGCTCTGCCGGACCATACAACATTCAGAGATCCAGACTTCAAATCCATCAATCTCCAGAATCCAGAGAGAGAGAGAGCTGACCCAGATCACTGTGAAGTCCAGTCTAAAACCTGACCAGATCCGTGGCGAGGCCCATTCTAATTCAAGAATATAGTGTGAGTACCTAGCAAGACTGTGCAGAACCAATCTCTTAGTTAAAATAATATAATTCAATCCTATTTTAATCTAAGTAGAACTGTCTCCTAACTGTCACCTGTCATTTTCTAGTTGCAAGCTGCACTTGTCTTTTTGAACTTTAAAATTTCAAATCTGAAAAACGACCTTTATTTAATCGCTCATATCTCCGTGACCGTTTGTGCTAGAGACTTGCAGTAACTTTCATCTGGAAGCTGAGATCCTAGGCTGTCCTATGACCCCAAAACGATATTGATAGTCCTTGTAGTTCCTCTGTAATCGCGCCCGGCGCACTCGGAAAAATCTGCCGCGATTTGACATTTTGCCGCGATTTGCAAGTTTCTCCACGTGTAAAAATCTGCTGCTGCTTGCCTTCCGTTAAAGAAAAAATGTGTTTAACCTGCCAATCATTCCTGAATCATTGCTAGGGTGAGCCTGGACTAATATTAACTTGATACCACTCACCCTGAACCTCCTAGAGGGAATTAAAAGCATATTAGCATATTTTTCACTTCATTGCCAGCACATATAAAAGTATTTTGGGCCTGTGTTTCCAACTTCTGTAGTCTAAGTTTGCTGGGGTGAACTGAATTACAGTTGATTGCATTTCTGAGAACTGTGTGCTTTCCTTCCATTTCCTTGCATTGCATAAAGGGGGGAGGGGATTGCCAGAGAAAAGTGATTACATTGTTTTGTTGAATCATATTGAGTATTTTCTGTATTGCATTTCCATTCAACATTACATATAATAAACAAAAAAATCAGGATGACGAGATCCAGACCAAGTTCCGTGTGTGTGTGTTTATTCGCATCAACACAGAAAGTTTTTCAAGTAATCAAAACAATTTATTTTACAGATCTTTCGATAAGCACGAAAGGTACAATGTGAACGGACAAGGTTTAGTGATGAGAAGTGATAACACGTATGTGTGTAGACCTCGCAACTGCAGAGGCCAAATCTACACTCAAAAACAGATTTCCCACAGTTGGACAGGGTAACAACCCTAGTAGGCAGGGAAAGGTGTGCTCTTAGACTAGCGTCAGTCCAAGGCATGATTAACACATGGTGCACACAACACAATTTACATGAAACGTACACAAGGGGGGTGGAGTTGTGACACAGGGATCGACACAGGGTGTGTTTCGGCCAAAAAAGAGGCTAGAATGGCGCCTGTCTTTGTGCTGGCCTTCGTCAGGAGATGCACCTATGGCGGTGCTGTCCGTTGTGTCTGTGAATAAAAACATATTGGTGAGGATCTCGGGAGTCAATTTACTAAGTACTAATTGGTATTTAATACGGGCATAGTGGTGCCAGAGAGGTACACCATGTGGTGTCTCTTGAGAACAGCGTACCTGCTGTTGTGGTAGCCGGAGGCTGTTATGAGGGTCATCCATGAAAAATGCAGGATTGACGGTGCACGAATGGCATTTGTTCTGTCGGCTGTCTCGGTGGACGGGCCGATTCGTCTCAGGGTCCCGTGCAACTGATGTAGGCCGGGATAGGTCCTGAATCTGAGAAAGGATATAAAACGCGGGTAATGAAAACCCGGCTGCGTGTGACGGAAACAAACCCATTGGGTGAAGGTGGTCCGAAAAAGGGCTCTGACCCCACTGGTGTGTTGGTGGTACGGAGCTCGGGGCTGCATTAGCAAGACACCTGGGTTCTGTGCTCCTGGGTGTGCCGAGTTGAGTGATGGTCGGCTAGGCAACATGACTCAGGTGGCCCTGGGATGACAGAGGTGTTTATTGTGAATATATATCTGTCCAGGTGATAGCTATGCCGGGCACGGGATTAATGGGCGTGGGCTGCGTGTCGGTGCCTGGAATGGAAATTATCAGGGAAGAGGAGACTCGCTGTCGCAGGGGTGCGGTAAAGAGCTGGAGTGGGTAGCTTACCGCAGTGAGCTCGCAGGTGCTGCGCTACGTAGTACCAGGACCTCTGAACGCCGTAGTTGTTGTGAGGAAGACAGAGTAGTGGTGCCTTATTGGCTAAACTGGGCCTGGCAGGGACCAATCCAAACTGGCGGAGGGCCTGGACGCGGGGGCCAATCGCGAGGGGCTGGTCGAGTGGGTCACGATCGCGTGGTGTAGTGGGAAATGTAGTTCCCTAATGCTACCAGGATGGCGGCATAGCATGGAGTGATGTAGTGACAGGGAGGGCATGTTCTATAGATGGAAGAAAGGTGTTTTGTTAGAAATGTTTCCATTCGACAGTTATGTTCAGGCCGTTTCGTACTGTGTCCAATTTGTGTACCCATTTTTGCTCGAGTCTAGTGAGAGCCAAATTGATATCGCCACCCCGGCGTTGTGGCTGGAGTTGTTGGACCACCGTCCAGAATAACTGATCGTGGGTGTGTTTTGCCTTGGCGAAATGTTCAACTAGTGGCTTATCTTCGACTTGGTTTTTGATACAGGACCTATGTTCGTTGATCCTTTGTTTGATTGGCCTGATGGTTTTGCCAATGTAGACCAATTGACAGGGGCACTTGATGGCGTAGATAATGAACCTACTTTCGCAGTTCGTGTGGCTGTTCAATTTCCAAGTGAGATTATTGTGGACAAAAGTTTTGCTGTTTTTGGTGAAGCGACATGCGACACATTGTCCACAGCTGAAGTGTCCCACCACGGGTGGGAGATTCCACAAGGTGGAGGTAGGTCTGTTTGGTTCCAAGTAGGTGTGTACCAGTGTGTCTCTGAGGTTTTTGTTTTTCTTGAAAGCAAATAACGGTTTTTTGGCTAGGTTCCCCTCGTTTTTGATCAGATGCCAATGTTTATTGATGGTGTTCTTTATGAGATTGCTGATTGGGTTGTATGTGGTGACACAGACAACCCTGTTGATGGGATCTTTTTCTCTCGTGGTGAGGCAGACCGAGCGATCTGTGTTGGCTGCTCTTTTCTTGGCGCTCCTGATGGATTTTCTAGGGTAGCCCCTTTCTCCGAGACGTTTTTGTAGTTGTTGCGCATGGTATTTGAATTTTTCTGTGTCGGAGCAGTTCCTGCGGATGCGAAGGAATTGGCTGTACGGGAGATTATACTTCAATCCTTGAGGGTGGTAGCTCGAGAAGTGGAGCAGAGTGTTTCTGTCCGTGGGTTTTCTAAAGAGTTCCGTTTTCAATTTCTCTCCGGATCTATAGATGTGAAGATCTAAAAAGTTGATGGATTGGTAGTCCCACTCGATGGTGAACTTAATGTGGTTGTTGCGTGTATTGATCCTTTGGTGGAAGGCTAAAAGTGTGTCTTTGCTTCCTTCCCAGACAAGTAGTACGTCGTCAATGTAGCGGCGCCAGATCTTGATGTGTGTTCTGTATGGGTTGTCGTTGTGATAGATATGATCCTCTTCATACTGAGCCATGTATAGGTTGGCGACGTCCGGAGCGAAAGTGGCCCCCATGCTTACGCCTTTGATTTGTTGATATAATTGTTGGCCAAAAAGGAAGAAGTTTTCGCCCATCGCAATGCGGATGCATTCGAGTAGGAAGTTAGTAGGTACGGAGGAGACGTCTGTCCTTTTTTCGAGGCAGACGGCCAGGGCTTGTAATCCTTCCAGCTGTGGGATCGAGGTGTATAGTGCCTCGACATCCATGGTGACCAGTATGGAGTCTGTCGAGAGCTGTATGGTATCTAGGACCTTGATGGTTTCCGTGCTATCTCTGAGGTAGGATGCCATTTTTCCGATGAAGGGTTTCATAAAGAAGTCTGTGTACAGGGATAAAGGTTCCAGTAGTGAGTCACATGCGGAGACTATGGGTCTCCCTGGTGGTTTCGTAGCATGTTTGTGTATTTTCGGTAAGATGTAAAACGCCGGAGTCCTCGGATTGGTTTTGTTGAGGAACATCCGTTCTTCTTGGCAGATCCAGCCCTCGTCCTCGGCGTGTTTTGTGAGGTTGAGGATCTCTTCTTGAAGGCGTTCTGTGGGGTCTCTGTTCAACATTTTGTATGAAGTTTGGTCGTTGAGGAGTCGTTGGCACTCTTGGTTATAATCTGTGGTATTCATGATAACGATGCCCCCTCCCTTATCTGCTGGCTTTATAGTGATAGTGGTGTCTTGGTGAAGGTCCTTCAGGGACTTTCTCTCCGCTCGTTTCAAGTTGTCCTGATAGAAGTTGTTTTTTCTAATGCCGATATTCACGGTGTTCATGACCATTTTTTCAAATGTTTCGAATTCACTCGGGATCGTATGAGGTGGAGGCATGAAGGTGGATTTAGGTTTAAAACCTGTCGTATTCTCCTTGTCTCTCTCAGGTGCTGGAGTGTCGTTGTAAGCTCTGTCCTGTTTGTTGGGTAAATGTACCTCGAAGAAGTATTTTAATCTCAAAGTTCGAAAGAAACGTCTGAGTTCTGCTTCTGTGGAAAACGGGTCTGCTTTGGTGGCTGGAACAAAGGATAGACCTTTTTCCAGAAGGGTCTGTTCTGTATGGGCCAGTGGTCTAGTGGATAAATTAAAGATGGGGATAGGTGCTAAGGCTGGTTTGAGTACCACTGGCGGGTCCTCATGTACTGCCCCGTTTGTGGGCGTCTCTTCGGTCGGCCCCGTTGACCCCCTCGTTGAAAAAACGGGTGTTGTTGGGGTGGGCCTGGGTCTCTTGTGCCTCCGGGTGAGCCAGGTGTGCTGCTGCTTGAGGATCCTGAGCTGCCTGAGAAATTCACCATGCGGTTGCGTTTGTTGTGGTTGGATTTTTGTTGTTGTTGGAGATCGCTGTAATACGCTTCTTTGAGATAGGGATATGTTTTGTCTTCAGCGTAATTATTAAGGTCCTTTCTGAATTTTTGTACTTTTCGTTCGACCGTGAGTTGGTGGAATTTCGCCACCTCTTCTTCCAGTTTCTCCAATTTTTGTTTGGCGTCGTTGACGGTGTTGTCTTCCACAAATTTCTTCTCCAGGGTTGCCAGCTCTTCTCCCTGTTTTTTGCATTCTTCCTGGGCTGTGTCGATTATTAGGATGATCCAATCTCGGCTGCATTTGTTTCCCACGCCGCTATAGTTTACTTTGAACTTGGGGTTGTCTGTGAATACCCTGGGGATGTTTTTGATTTGTAATCCTTCTGGGATGATGCCCGCTTTTAAGTATTCTAGCATGAAAGTTCCATGCATTTCTGTTCGTATCAATTTTTTCTTTTTTTGAAGAATGGTGTCTAGTTCGTCTTTATTGGCACCTTGTGCGATGGGTCCGCCTTCTGATCCAAGGGTGGTGGGGGTACCCATTAGTTTGCGGAAGTATTCATCCGTGTAGGACACGATGTTGACTTTGTCCATGTTGCTGGTGAGTAGTAGGACACAATGAAGGAATCTGTTCCTATGGAATTGTAATGGCCCTTCAACCGTGGGTTGTGCTAAATAGAATATAAGTGGTAGGGCACCTGGCGGGGTCCTGATTTACCCAGGTAGGTAAACATATAATAAACAAAAAAATCAGGATGACGAGATCCAGACCAAGTTCCGTGTGTGTGTGTTTATTCGCATCAACACAGAAAGTTTTTCAAGTAATCAAAACAATTTATTTTTGATTACTTGAAAAACTGATTTTTTTGTTTATTATATGTTTACCTACCTGGGTAAATCAGGACCCCGCCAGGTGCCCTACCACTTATATTCTATTTAGCACAACCCACGGTTGAAGGGCCATTACAATTCCATAGGAACAGATTCCTTCATTGTGTCCTACTACTCACCAGCAACATGGACAAAGTCAACATCGTGTCCTACACGGATGAATACTTCCGCAAACTAATGGGTACCCCCACCACCCTTGGATCAGAAGGCGGACCCATCGCACAAGGTGCCAATAAAGACGAACTAGACACCATTCTTCAAAAAAAGAAAAAATTGATACGAACAGAAATGCATGGAACTTTCATGCTAGAATACTTAAAAGCGGGCATCATCCCAGAAGGATTACAAATCAAAAACATCCCCAGGGTATTCACAGACAACCCCAAGTTCAAAGTAAACTTTAGCGGCGTGGGAAACAAATGCAGCCGAGATTGGATCATCCTAATAATCGACACAGCCCAGGAAGAATGCAAAAAACAGGGAGAAGAGCTGGCAACCCTGGAGAAGAAATTTGTGGAAGACAACACCGTCAACGACGCCAAACAAAAATTGGAGAAACTGGAAGAAGAGGTGGCGAAATTCCACCAACTCACGGTCGAACGAAAAGTACAAAAATTCAGAAAGGACCTTAATAATTACGCTGAAAACAAAACATATCCCTATCTCAAAGAAGCGTATTACAGCGATCTCCAACAACAACAAAAATCCAACCACAACAAACGCAACCGCATGGTGAATTTCTCAGGCAGCTCAGGATCCTCAAGCAGCAGCACACCTGGCTCACCCGGAGGCACAAGAGACCCAGGCCCACCCCAACAACACCCGTTTTTTCAACGAGGGGGTCAACGGGGCCGACCGAAGAGACGCCCACAAACGGGGCAGTACATGAGGACCCGCCAGTGGTACTCGAACCAGCCTTAGCACCTATCCCCATCTTTAATTTATCCACTAGACCACTGGCCCATACAGAACAGACCCTTCTGGAAAAAGGTCTATCCTTTGTTCCAGCCACCAAAGCAGACCCGTTTTCCACAGAAGCAGAACTCAGACGTTTCTTTCGAACTTTGAGATTAAAATACTTCTTCGAGGTACATTTACCCAACAAACAGGACAGAGCTTACAACGACACTCCAGCACCTGAGAGAGACAAGGAGAATACGACAGGTTTTAAACCTAAATCCACCTTCATGCCTCCACCTCATACGATCCCGAGTGAATTCGAAACATTTGAAAAAATGGTCATGAACACCGTGAATATCGGCATTAGAAAAAACAACTTCTATCAGGACAACCTGAAACGAGCGGAGAGAAAGTCCCTGAAGGACCTTCACCAAGACACCACTATCACTATAAAGCCAGCAGATAAGGGAGGGGGCATCGTTATCATGAATACCACAGATTATAACCAAGAGTGCCAACGACTCCTCAACGACCAAACTTCATACAAAATGTTGAACAGAGACCCCACAGAACGCCTTCAAGAAGAGATCCTCAACCTCACAAAACACGCCGAGGACGAGGGCTGGATCTGCCAAGAAGAACGGATGTTCCTCAACAAAACCAATCCGAGGACTCCGGCGTTTTACATCTTACCGAAAATACACAAACATGCTACGAAACCACCAGGGAGACCCATAGTCTCCGCATGTGACTCACTACTGGAACCTTTATCCCTGTACACAGACTTCTTTATGAAACCCTTCATCGGAAAAATGGCATCCTACCTCAGAGATAGCACGGAAACCATCAAGGTCCTAGATACCATACAGCTCTCGACAGACTCCATACTGGTCACCATGGATGTCGAGGCACTATACACCTCGATCCCACAGCTGGAAGGATTACAAGCCCTGGCCGTCTGCCTCGAAAAAAGGACAGACGTCTCCTCCGTACCTACTAACTTCCTACTCGAATGCATCCGCATTGCGATGGGCGAAAACTTCTTCCTTTTTGGCCAACAATTATATCAACAAATCAAAGGCGTAAGCATGGGGGCCACTTTCGCTCCGGACGTCGCCAACCTATACATGGCTCAGTATGAAGAGGATCATATCTATCACAACGACAACCCATACAGAACACACATCAAGATCTGGCGCCGCTACATTGACGACGTACTACTTGTCTGGGAAGGAAGCAAAGACACACTTTTAGCCTTCCACCAATGGATCAATACACGCAACAACCACATTAAGTTCACCATCGAGTGGGACTACCAATCCATCAACTTTTTAGATCTTCACATCTATAGATCCGGAGAGAAATTGAAAACGGAACTCTTTAGAAAACCCACGGACAGAAACACTCTGCTCCACTTCTCAAGCTACCACCCTCAAGGATTGAAGTATAATCTCCCGTACAGCCAATTCCTTCGCATCCGCATGAACTGCTCCGACACAGAAAAATTCAAATACCATGCGCAACAACTACAAAAACGTCTCGGAGAAAGGGGCTACCCTAGAAAATCCATCAGGAGCGCCAAGAAAAGAGCAGCCAACACAGATCGCTCGGTCTGCCTCACCACGAGAGAAAAAGATCCCATCAACAGGGTTGTCTGTGTCACCACATACAACCCAATCAGCAATCTCATAAAGAACACCATCAATAAACATTGGCATCTGATCAAAAACGAGGGGAGCCTAGCCAAAAAACCGTTATTTGCTTTCAAGAAAAACAAAAACCTCAGAGACACACTGGTACACACCTACTTGGAACCAAACAGACCTACCTCCACCTTGTGGAATCTCCCACCCGTGGTGGGACACTTCAGCTGTGGACAATGTGTCGCATGTCGCTTCACCAAAAACAGCAAAACTTTTGTCCACAATAATCTCACTTGGAAATTGAACAGCCACACGAACTGCGAAAGTAGGTTCATTATCTACGCCATCAAGTGCCCCTGTCAATTGGTCTACATTGGCAAAACCATCAGGCCAATCAAACAAAGGATCAACGAACATAGGTCCTGTATCAAAAACCAAGTCGAAGATAAGCCACTAGTTGAACATTTCGCCAAGGCAAAACACACCCACGATCAGTTGTTCTGGACGGTGGTCCAACAACTCCAGCCACAACGCCGGGGTGGCGATATCAATTTGGCTCTCACTAGACTCGAGCAAAAATGGGTACACAAATTGGACACAGTACGAAACGGCCTGAACATAACTGTCGAATGGAAACATTTCTAACAAAACACCTTTCTTCCATCTATAGAACATGCCCTCCCTGTCACTACATCACTCCACGCTATGCCGCCATCCTGGTAGCATTAGGGAACTACATTTCCCACTACACCACGCGATCGTGACCCACTCGACCAGCCCCTCGCGATTGGCCCCCGCGTCCAGGCCCTCCGCCAGTTTGGATTGGTCCCTGTCAGGCCCAGTTTAGCCAATAAGGCACCACTACTCTGTCTTCCTCACAACAACTACGGCGTTCAGAGGTCCTGGTACTACGTAGCGCAGCACCTGCGAGCTCACTGCGGTAAGCTACCCACTCCAGCTCTTTACCGCACCCCTGCGACAGCGAGTCTCCTCTTCCCTGATAATTTCCATTCCAGGCACCGACACGCAGCCCACGCCCATTAATCCCGTGCCCGGCATAGCTATCACCTGGACAGATATATATTCACAATAAACACCTCTGTCATCCCAGGGCCACCTGAGTCATGTTGCCTAGCCGACCATCACTCAACTCGGCACACCCAGGAGCACAGAACCCAGGTGTCTTGCTAATGCAGCCCCGAGCTCCGTACCACCAACACACCAGTGGGGTCAGAGCCCTTTTTCGGACCACCTTCACCCAATGGGTTTGTTTCCGTCACACGCAGCCGGGTTTTCATTACCCGCGTTTTATATCCTTTCTCAGATTCAGGACCTATCCCGGCCTACATCAGTTGCACGGGACCCTGAGACGAATCGGCCCGTCTACCGAGACAGCCGACAGAACAAATGCCATTCGTGCACCGTCAATCCTGCATTTTTCATGGATGACCCTCATAACAGCCTCCGGCTACCACAACAGCAGGTACGCTGTTCTCAAGAGACACCACATGGTGTACCTCTCTGGCACCACTATGCCCGTATTAAATACCAATTAGTACTTAGTAAATTGACTCCCGAGATCCTCACCAATATGTTTTTATTCACAGACACAACGGACAGCACCGCCATAGGTGCATCTCCTGACGAAGGCCAGCACAAAGACAGGCGCCATTCTAGCCTCTTTTTTGGCCGAAACACACCCTGTGTCGATCCCTGTGTCACAACTCCACCCCCCTTGTGTACGTTTCATGTAAATTGTGTTGTGTGCACCATGTGTTGATCATGCCTTGGACTGACGCTAGTCTAAGAGCACACCTTTCCCTGCCTACTAGGGTTGTTACCCTGTCCAACTGTGGGAAATCTGTTTTTGAGTGTAGTTTTGGCCTCTGCAGTTGCGAGGTCTACACACATACGTGTTATCACTTCTCATCACTAAACCTTGTCCGTTCACATTGTACCTTTCGTGCTTATCGAAAGATCTGTAAAATAAATTGTTTTGATTACTTGAAAAACTTTCTGTGTTGATGCGAATAAACACACACACACGGAACTTGGTCTGGATCTCGTCATCCTGATTTTTTTGTTTATTATATGTTTACCTACCTGGGTAAATCAGGACCCCGCCAGGTGCCCTACCACTTATATTCATTCAACATTACATCCATCTGAACTTATATAAAGCATTCTCTACCACCTTCTTTTTCTGTTCCTATTCACAAGTGTGCTAGTGCCAGATTCTCCGTTGTTAATCTTTATCATATCAGATTAAGTGTGATATCCAATTATTAATTTATTATCAAAGTGTGATATATCTATACATTGTTTAATTTTTTTCAAATAAATCTTTTAAATTTGCAAAACAAACCTACTTCTTGGCTCAGTGGGGTCAGGGGGATTCTAAGAGAGGGGTGTTATATAGGGGTAGTCATCCAGAACGCATGAACTGGACATAAAGATATATCAATAAGGGTTTCCATTCAGTATCCCAGACTAGGCATTGACTTAGCTGTAGTGTTGAATTGAATCCTCTTACAAATTGGGGGCTCGTGCCGGACGTTTGGGTTAGATCTACCATTTGTGCAGATTAATACAGCGTGCCAGCTGACCAGATACACATATCCGGTCGGATCACCACGCTGTGTTACGCTGTAAAGCACTCCTCAAAGGAACGCTCTTAGGAAAAGGTCTGTTTTGCAAAAATAAAATACAAACTTCTGTAAGTCAGGACAGAGACCAATCTCTAGAATGAAGACCTTAGTAGACATGAAAATAGCCAGAGAGCACTTCTTACATAAGTTATTTGTGAGAGGTGAGTGGACTCACCAGGACCAAACAGTCTGGTTGCAGGCCATCACGCAACAGGTCACGGAAACAGGGTCAGATATATGGAGAGATCAGGGTCCCTTACATGTGGCCCTGAGTGAACTATATATATCCTCTAAGGCCAAGGATGAGCACAACAAGATTGCCAGGGTAGCGGCATATTTATATTTACATATGGGAGCCATGCAGGACAAATGTGCTGAAGGCCAAGATTTGGCGAGTAGGCAACTGCTGCCATTACAGAAGGCCCAATCTGATCTGGACTCTTCTGAGCAGAGGCTGCAGAGGAGCCAGGAGTCAGAAAATGATAGTAGGCAGTATATCATTAAAATAAAAGAGGACATGGATATACTGCAACAGGAAAAGGCTGACCAGGATACCAGATTTCTGGCCTTGCAGAAGGAGTACCATGAAGGTTTGGACTCCCTACTGCAGAGCCAGAAAAAGCTGGAGCAACAGTTAGATTTCAATAGGGTATGTGCTGAGCAGGTAGTCACCCTGCAAAGCCACCTAGATAGGGAGAAGGCAGAGAGCAATAAACTGATTCTGAAAGACCTGGATACCCAGGCAGAGTTTGATCAGGAGCGCCAGAAAGCTGGTGCCTTCCAACGGCAGAGGGACGACCTGGCAGCACAGATGCAGGCTCTCAGTCAGGAAAGAGACACTTTAGGCCAGGAAGTCTGCCACTTAAAAAAGGAAATTGAAGAAAATCACCTGTCCCTCCAGGGGCTGGGTGACCTCCAAAAAGAAAACCAGAACTTGGTAGAGCACACCAGAAGGGTGGAAGAGGCTCTGGCAAGAAAGGAGCAGGCCAGTAGGGATGGGACTCAGGAGGTAAACCTCCTGCAGCAAAGACTGGCCCAGTTCTCCAGGACCAACCAGGAAGCACAGAGGGAAAATGAGGCCCTCTGTCAACACAATGATAGGCTCCAACAACAGGTAGCAATGCAGGAGAGACTGATAGAGTCTAGTAAGGCCTTAACTGAGGAACTGAAGGCACAAATGCAGGCTCTTGCATTGCAACAGGGAGCAGGGGCGGATGGAGACCAGGTTCACTGGGAAAGGGAAACTCCTGAGCATAACCTCAGGAGCCCTAGTACCAGAGGCCTTTATCTCTCTCAGTCCCTGGACTCTGCCACCCCCATGTCCCCTGGCGCACATGAGCACAGGGCCACAGGGATGGCAGATTACTATCCAGCCAGAAGCATGGGGCTCATAGGCCAGTACCACCCAGGAATGGAGGGGCGGGCATCCGGGTATGGGCACCCAAGCACAGTGCAATTTGATGGGGAACCCCAGGTGAGTAGGCCCATTAAGGGCATCCTGAAAACCTCTGCCCAGTTAGGTCAGTGGGGGGGGTACCCATCAAATCCTGGCAGCAAGGAGGGATCTGAAGACTCCTCTGAGCACCACAGGAAACAGGAGACCAGGTCCCCACATTCTGCCAGCCATTCCCAGGCTCGCAGAATCCGGGAAAACCTGGAAGATCTGACGGGAACCTCTGGGAGCAGTGCCTCTGAGTCAGAAGATGAATGGACCAGGGTTACCCGAACCAAAAGGGCCAGTAAGGCAAAAAGGGCCTTGCTTAAGGACCCCTTAAAGCAGATTAAGGCGATCAGGAGCGTCATCACGCCTTACCATAAGAACGCTAAGTATTCTGTTTGGGAGCACTTAGAGTTGTTTGAGCAAATGATGGAGACTTTCCATTTGAAGGACAGCCAAAGCTGTATTCAATATGTAAAGTGGACCTTCTCCCCGGAATACTCCAGTTTCTTTGCGGGGCTGGAGGACCAAAATCATTTAAGATGGTCCACCTATAAGGCGGCCATCTTGAAACATTTTTCTGTTCACAGAAATCCTCAAGAGGCTCGCAAGGCAGCCTACAATTTGCAATGTGGGGAGGATCAGGCCCCCCAAGAATTTGTGCAAGAACTGAAACGTGCTTTTGCGCAGACCACCAGAAGGGTGCGCACAGACAGTAGAGAATTCATTAATACATTTTTTCATGCCTTGCCCAAATACATAATGACCCAGCTCGTGAGGGATTTTCACGAGAAAAGATCTTTAGACTGGGTCATTGAACAGGCTACCCGGATCTATGAGGTGCAGAAACCGGTAGATAGCAAAAGTAATGCCCAGAAAAACCCCAAAGCCAGCAGCACCCCTGCTGCTGCCAAGGTGGCAGAGGTAAAGGTCACCCCCGTTTTAGATTTGGAGATGGGGGGGCCTAAAAACCTATCTGCACCTAATAATGCTAGGCCCAGAAGGTCCTCGGGCCAGTCACAGACAGGGAGCCAGGGAGGCAGCCCCACAAATGGGGTCCCTCGCTCTCCTGATTATGTAAGTCCCCGTTACAAGGGAAATCGACCCATCCTGGGTTATGTGTGGACTCCTCCAGCCCAAGGGGGGGGATCCAGCCAAGCACCTAACCCAGGGAACTTCCCTCCTAACTTCCCACAGGAGGGCAGAAATTCTCCAAATCCTGGGCAGAACTTTTTCCCCAGGTATCCACCCAACTTTCAGCCCCAAAACCATCCATCCTTCTTTCCCCAATTCCCTGAGCCCAGACCACTGAATCCGGGAGAGGGGAGGCCAAGGGTGGAGGGGTACCCAAATCTTCCCAACCCGGGGTACTACCAGAGAAGGGATAGCTACCCTTCCCGGGATCCGCACAGGGGAGAAAACAGGGCCCCATATCAGCCTGAGCGGGTTTCCCAGTTAGAGCGCCAGGTTCAAAACATGGCGCGGGATATGGGTCACATACTGAGGGCTCAGCAGAACCCTCAGATCAGCATGCCGGCGCAGAACGCACCCAACTCTGGACCTGGTGCTCCAGAACAATGACGGGGGCAGCACCCCGATAACACACCGGTTCCCAGGGAGGAGGCACAAGGGGAAGGGGGGTGTAAAGCCTTGGAGGAAGCTTCCTTCCCAACTTGTGAACAGCCCCTGGAAACCCAGGAACCGGAAACAAAATCTCTTGCCCCTGAAAGTCTGCCTCCTAAGGAGCAGAGGGGGGGTAGGAGAAACAAAAGACCCAAACAGACTCAGTTTGAGGAGGAGGTACAGATCTTCCAATTTGAGGGAGAGGAATCCTCAGAGGATCCTGGGAAAAGGATCTTCTCCTTCAGAGAGGGGGGAACTCCTCCCAAAGAAAAATGGGTCCCTAGGGATGCAAATCCAGACTGGGGAGATGTGGAGACTGAGCTACCGCCGCCCACCATCTCATCCCAGAACCAACAGCAAGAAAATCCCCTGGTTCAAACCCATACTGGTGACTGCCTCCAAAAAGGGGGGGGCGGCCCGGAACCGGAGCCAGGGGAACCCACAATGGCTCTGATCTCCAGTTGCCAACTTTTTCTTTCAGATTCCCAAGGCTCTCCACAGAATTCTGCCCAAATCTCTTCGCTAGCGATGTCCAAAACCAGAAAGTTAGCCCACCAGTTGTCCAAAAATGTGCATTATCTGTGCCCCCTTGAGGAGAAGGAGGGAAGATACTATGCCCCGGTACAAGTACAGGGGCAGGGTACAATTTTAGCGCTGGTGGACACGGGATCTCAAGCTACCCTTCTGTCCAGAAGGGCCTTTGATGAACTGAATGCAGGAAGGGGAGAGAATTACCAAATCCCTCTCACCTCTCTTCCTGGACAACTGGAGAACTTTGACGGGAAGGAAATTCCCGTTGAGGGGACTGCAGACTTGGACATCAAGATCGGGCGACACAAGGTGAAACACCCGGTCATAGTAGTGACTCCAGAGGGCACCCCTTGTTTACTGGGGAATGACCTCCTGAGAAGGTTGTCACCCCTAATAGATTGTGTAAACAAGGTCCTCTGGACCCAGACTAGCCGACCAGTAAAATTAAAACAGAGTGTCAACCATGTTAGTTTAAACGGCACCTGCCACATGGTTGAACAAAAATCTGACCAAGTAGAATTTCACTTCCAGAATAGCCAAATTCCAGACGTGACAGTAATAGCAGTAGGACAACAGACTGGTGATGGAGGGTCCTCTCTATTTCTGAAAATCAACCTTCCTTCCAGTCTAAAGTGGTACTCCACGCTGGAAGGAAACACTCTGAGATTCTATACTAATCCACAATCAGAAACTCCCACTCCTATAGTCCAGAAAGATGTGAAATCAGCTCAGAGCCTGGCTGATATTCAGCAAATTGGAGAGCAGTTGTTCATCCCTGTCCAATTAAATGATGGGAAGGACTCTGTTCTCGCTCGAGTGTGTGTGAACAACGGTAAGAGCTTCATCAGCGAAGCCATGTTCCGCCAACTCTCAAAAGATCCAGCCATTCCCACATTCAAACTGATAGACAAATGGGAAATGGACCTGGAAGCACCCAATTCCAAACATCTTCTGCCAAGCAGGTGTTTGCTCAAAATCTCCATTGGCAACAAGAGCATAGTCCATAATTGTTGGGTCGTGCGAGACGTCACTGCCGCCTTTTACTTAGGCAGTGACATTCTCAATCGCTTTGCCATTAGTTTGGACCTAATAAACTTCAAAGCTTGGTCCCGATTAGCGGATAATCCCATGGGCTTTGATGATCCAGAAAAAGCATTTAGGTCAGCTCAATTGCTACCTTATGCAGTTGAAATTCAGATCAAAGAGGAAGTCACCATCCCAGAAAGGACCCGACAATTCTCCCTGGAAGTGAAAGTTAAAAGGGGACAAGAGTTGAAAAACCCTGATGCTTACATACATCTAAACGCTTCTCTCCAACAGCAAGGGTTGGGGGTAAACCCAACACCATTAGTCAACATAGAACATGACACCATTCCAATAGAGGTGGATAACAGCGACTTAAAGAGTATTACTCTAGCCGCAGGCACCATTATTGGAATGGCGGTTGATGACCGACATTTTTCCATAGATTTAGGTAATGAACTGTTAGGGCCAATCCCCAAGGACTGCTTTGACAGTGACAGCGATGACAATACAACACCAGACAGGATTTTTACCCGGCATGGGGGGAACTTCCTGGTGTACACTTCTTGCCCTTATGGTAAGGAAGATGTGACTTGCGACTTCAGGATGGATGAGGTGATTTTCCAGGTCCATGAGGGCTGCCTGTCCCACCTGAAGCCTCCGGTCCAAATCAGCACTCTGACCAGGGACTTCTCCACCCAGCTGGAGGAGGCCGCGGAGATAGCCAAACCAGAAGTCTTTCCAGGCTTCAGGCAGATGGTGGAAGAGAGAGTCAACCTAGCTGATGCCTGTGTGACTCTGGAACAAAAGCAAAAGTTGAAACAAGTTTTCTTGGATTTCCAAGATCTCTTTGCGGTAGACTCATATGACTGTGGTCGCACTGACATCCACACAACAACAATCCCCACGGACCCTGGCATGACTCCTGTGTTTGTGAAGCAATATCGCTTGCCTCTCGCATCAATGGAGTCCCTTACTGAAATAATTAAGAACCTTGAGTCCCGGGGAATAATCCGTCCAGTCCACAGCACCTTCAATAATCCGGTGCTGGGAATATTAAAGCCAAACGGCCAGTGGAGACTCTGCGCCGACCTCAGGGAGCTCAACAAACGGGTCCATACTTCCCGATGGCCTCTGCCCTACATTGACCAAGGGCTGGCCCAGATCCAGGGGTCACAGGTATTCACTGCAATAGACCTGACCAATGGATACTGGACCGTGCCGGTCAGTAGGGAGGACCAATACAAACTGGCTTTTACCTTTGGGGGCCAGCAGTACACATGGACCCGGACTCCCTTCGGATACCTTAACTCCGGTAATAAGTTCAATATTTTCCTACATAAGGCCATGCCCGACCTGGGTGTGAGGGGTAACCTGGCTTATGTAGATGACGTCCTCATCAAAAGCTCAACTGTTGAGGAACACATAGCGGAGATCCGTTATGTTCTGACGCAGTTGAGGGCCGCCGGAGCAAAACTTTCCTTTCAGAAAGCACAGTGGTGTAGAACCCGTGTTAATTTCTTGGGGCATGAGATTACTCCCCAGGGTCTCTGTCCCCAGGAAAAGAAAGTGGAAGCACTTCAGAAACTGAAAGACCCCACAACTCTGCGGGAACTAAGGAGCCTCCTTGGACTGACTAATTACAGCAGAAAGTTCATTGAGGGCTACGCAGAGATCACCAGACCCCTGATTCATCTCCTGAAGGGGGGGTCTAGTGGGAATGGGGTCCAGAACAATCCGAGGCGGTAAAACAACTCAAAAGAAGCCTCTCACAAGCGCCCTGCCTAGCTTACCCTGTCAGAAACAAGGAGTTCTTCCTGGTGACGGGGTTCTCTAATACGTGCTTGACGGCAGTATTATACCAAAAGCATGACAAGGTCAATAAAGTAATCTCCTATGCGAGCAAAACTTTATCCTCTGTGGAGGAAAAATTCAACGATTGTGAGAAGGCACTCCTGGCAACGGTGTGGGCATTGAAGAATTACCGCCCGTTTATCCAGGGGGAACACATCATAGTGGAGACTCCACACCAGCCTCTGCAATATCTCCAAAGTGACAGAATCCGGGCCGGAAATGTGAGTAATTCCCGAATTACTTCCTGGATTCTATCAATGCAAGGCTTTCCTGTGGAGGTCAGATATGGCCAAAACAAGACGAGTCCACTCGCGCAAGGTCTGGCTGACTTGCATGATTGTGCCAGAGAAAACTGTCTCGAGGACGAAAGTCTAAAAATAAAGGACAACATGGAGGCATACCTTAATTCCCCACACAAAGTCTTTGAAGAGGACAAGTGTGAGGGAATGCCCACTGTCTATGTGGATGGATGCTCTTACCATGTTGACAACGACGGGGAGAAAGAACTGGTGGCCGGCGTAGGGAATGCATGGTTGATTGAGTCCCCAGAACCCTCCGCTGGATACAAAATTGGTCCCCGAAGTAGTCAGGTGGCAGAATTGATGGCTGTGCATCAGGCCATCCTCCCTGCTGTCCAGCATCAACTCCGCGAACTGGTCATAATCACAGATTCGGATTATGTACGGAACGGGTTCGTGGAGCACCTGGTTAATTGGAAAACCAGAGGCATGTTATGTGCTAACAACAAACCCTTGAAACATGGGAAGTTGATCGAAAACATTGATGATCTGGTCACCTCGAATGAGATGACCATCTATTGGAAGAAGATCAAGGGTCATTCCAAAGTAGAGGGACCAGACAAAACTGGAAACGACTTAGCTGATCAGCTGGCCAAAACCGGGGCCATCCAAGGGGATCTAATCGAAATAGAGTCCCTGTTGGGGGAAATCCAGGTCACTGCTATCACTAGGTCCCAGACAAATGCTCACAATGACCTTTCAATTGCACAATGGAGCAAGGAGACCCCTGATGCTGATTTGATTACCGCTCAGAAGGGGGATCCAATAATTGGTAAATTTTACCAGCACCTTGAGGACCCTGAGAACTTTCCCCTGACGGATACCGATTACATTGGGAAAGAGGACCTAAGAGTGTTGATGAAATGTCCAAAAATGTTCCGAATCCAAGACGGTTTGCTGGTAAGGAAATCCAAAGCTGGCCACGATCAGTGGGTGGTTCCTACCTCATTCCGAAGCCTGATGTTAAGTCACGCCCATGATGCGGCCACCGCCGGTCATAGGGGGTTTCACACAACATTGGAAATCTTAAGAGAGGTTGCATACTGGCCACACATGGGGCAGGACCTTGACCAATACTTGAAGGGGTGTCTTGTGTGTGCACAATTTCAGCCATCATCCCTCACGCACCGTGCGCCTCTCCAAAAGAGGGGGATGACACTGCCATGGTCAGATTTACAAATCGACTTTGTAGGCCCAGTGATTCGCTCTGCTAGGGGGAATAAGTACATGTTGACTGTGACATGCTTGTTTACCAAGTGGGTGGAATGTCTCCCAGCCCCAAACTGCAAGGCAGAAACGGCAGCTGCCCTGATGATCAACCACATCTTTTCCCGTTTTGGTCTACCTCAAAGGATTGAGTCAGACAGGGGTAGCCACTTCACCAGTGAAGTAATGACAAAGATGTGGGAGATACTGGGGGTCAAAAGGAAGTTGCATATTGCTTACCGGCCAGCTTCTTCTGGGGCAGTTGAGAGATATAACCGAACCATTGTGAGCATATTAAAGAAGTTTGTGGCAAATTCTGGGCCAAGTTGGGATATCCGATTACCTCTGGTCCTAATGGCCATCAGATCTACCCCTTCATCTGCAACCAAAATGTCACCATTTGAGTTGATGACTGGGCGCAAGATGGTGCTTCCGCAGCATTTGCTCTACAGGACCCAAGAGCAGACACTGATAAATGCCTCCACAACTCATGAGTATGTGGAGAATTTAAGGAAACACCTTCAACATGCTTTTGCTTATGCTCAGCGGAATCTAGAAAGATCAGCTGATAGCATGAAGACCCACTATGACCTGAAAACTTCCAGGAAGGAATATCAGGTGGGGGACCGGGTCTATCTATACAACTTCCAAAGGAACCAGGCAAAACAGCGGAAATTCTTGCCTACATGGAAGGGACCCTTTGAGATCATCGACAAGATCTCCCCTGTGGCCTACAAAATCCACATCCCCAAACGTCATTTGGCAGAGGGGGAAGACAAGTGGGTCCACATAAACCAGTTGAAATGTTGCCATCCCAGGCACACTCTGCAACAACTGGAGGAATCCTCTGGAATCCTAGCGGGTACTGTCTCAGATTAATTCAGTTCCAACCATAAAACATACCACATCTAGTCTCTAAAATATTGTGATTTGCATGAAACTGTCTCTTAGTTATACTGTTTTTTTTTTCAAAATAAGAATGTAATGTTTCGTTATGATGAAATGCATATGCTGCCCCACTATCTCAACAGTGGTGGAAAGACGTCTATGAGTAGGTATTGCCGCTCTTCCTTTGTCGTCCTAGGAGAAAGAAAATCTGGAGACCGGCCAAGGAGGACGATCCGGAGACCGGGAGCAGAGACGCAACGGGCCCGGGGTACCGCCCAATCTTCCCATCAGGACCGGCGAGGAGAACCGATCGATCCGACCGGATGGAGGAAAAGATGCTGAACTGTGCCATCTATTGGAAGAAGATGAGGAAACATGCCAGGTCTTGCGAGTCCCATTAGTGAAATAGAATGGCCATCGCAAGAGGGGGGCTTGTGGGATGTTTTTATCCACGCATCCAAGCCCTACCTCAAAACTGTGCAGTACTGACATGGAAAACATCATGATGGCCAGAGCTTCCCAGAAAATACACAGGGAAATGCATGAAGAATAGGCTGCCACACATTTTTGCCGATGTTATGGGCACAGAAGGACACTGCCTAAAACCACCAGTGGACTACCCACACAGTAGTCTGAAACCATTGGGAATGGCAATGCTGATTGCCAAAAGCAAACCCATAACTGTTGGGAATTCATTTTCTTAAATCCCAAAAAGGGGTGCAGTACCAGTACTCACCACTATCAGAAAGCCGGCGTTTTAAAACAACACCAGATTTTACTTTTTTGTAGAAAACTGAATAAATGAACCCAAAACATGCCAAAGAAAGACTTACTGAGAGGTGGATACAATGTAAAGTTATATTCTGAAGTGACTTGAAGGTTTATAACAAGACTGGCTGAGCTGTGGATTTCAGCAGTTTAAGTAAATTTGGACTGAAAGACACTAAAAATCTAAATGTTTAAAAGAAATGAGTGACCTACTTTTGAGTGTCACATAGGTTGCAATTGTTTAAATGTCATAGTTTTAAACTTAGAATCAGCATTCTAGCTGCATATGTAAAAATGTTTAGTTATTTGAATGCAGGAAACTGGGGAACAGAAATGACATGTGGCTAAAAACTGGCTTAAAGAGATTCAAATTTTGCCTGGCAACTACCCCCCATCAGGAGTGAAACTTGAGTCACAGCTGTGTTCCCAGGCCTATCTGCCTTTTGCTGGCCACACTAAGGATATGCCATCTCTCTGATAATTGAATTAAGGGGAGCCCCCACAGAATACAGGAGCTCTGAACAAAGCCCTGTCCTGACTCAGGCAAAGGTTTTATTGGCGGGAGTCGTAAATGGAGCTTCCTCCTGGAAGGACAGGGGAGGGGCACTGCCTGTGAGAGCAAGCTGGCTTGGCAGAACTGGAAAAACCAGAAATTCAACCTTGTGCTGGGGGGAAACCACACCCCTTTGGGGCCAGAACATAACTCTAAAAAGATGGATAATTTATAGAGCGGACTTGTGAAAATTATTTAAATGACACCATAATTCTTGTGATTTTTCTGCCCATAGTTTAAGACGTGTTAGGACCCGGTGGTATGTTCAGGGGGGTTTTAGCGGAAAAGAGGATATTACTCAAAATGTGTGCATGTGAAAAATCTGACACTTCATCAACTAATGTCCATACTCCTTGCGCACATGTGTGTAAATTTGGGTTAATGTCCGAAATTGCAAAATCAGTTAAAAAGTGCAAATATGTGCCATTTTTGAACCCAAGCCCCCAGGAAGAGCAGATTTGGACAAGGGTATACCTCCTGTGATATGTGATGGGTGCGTGTAATTTTAAACGAATGTGTACCTGTGCAAATATGTTTTTTTTTAATCAAATATAGATTGTGTGCAATTTGACAGGGGAGGATCCTCTGACCCATAAAACCTACCGCATCACTCTGACTCACAGTTCCTTCCCCAATCATGGGAGAGGGGAGAATTGGGCCAATGACAAGGGGAGAGGGGTAGGGCCTAGGAAGCTAGCCTCTCCACCCATTTTCAAAACACATAAAAGCAGACAGGCAGGACAGATAGGGACCTTCAATTCCATTTGCTGCAACGCGCTCTGCCGGACCATACAGCATTCAGAGATCCAGACTTCAAATCCATCAATCTCCAGAATCCAGAGAGAGAGAGAGCTGACCCAGATCACTGTGAAGTCCAGTCTAAAACCTGACCAGATCCGTGGCGAGGCCCATTCTAATTCAAGAATATAGTGTGAGTACCTAGCAAGACTGTGCAGAACCAATCTCTTAGTTAAAATAATATAATTCAATCCTATTTTAATCTAAGTAGAACTGTCTCCTAACTGTCACCTGTCATTTTCTAGTTGCAAGCTGCACTTGTCTTTTTGAACTTTAAAATTTCAAATCTGAAAAACGACCTTTATTTAATCGCTCATATCTCCGTGACCGTTTGTGCTAGAGACTTGCAGTAACTTTCATCTGGAAGCTGAGATCCTAGGCTGTCCTACGACCCCAAAACGATATTGATAGTCCTTGTAGTTCCTCTGTAATCGCGCCCGGCGCACTCGGAAAAATCTGCCGCGATTTGACATTTTGCCGCGATTTGCAAGTTTCTCCACGTGTAAAAATCTGCTGCTGCTTGCCTTCCGTTAAAGAAAAAATTTGTTTAACCTGCCAATCATTCCTGAATCATTGCTAGGGTGAGCCTGGACTAATATTAACTTGATACCACTCACCCTGAACCTCCTAGAGGGAATTAAAAGCATTTTAGCATATTTTTCACTTCATTGCCAGCACATATAAAAGCATTTTGGGCCTGTGTTTCCAACTTCTGTAGTCTAAGTTTGCTGGGGTGAACTGAATTACAGTTGATTGCATTTCTGAGAACTGTGTGCTTTCCTTCCATTTCCTTGCATTGCATAAAGGGGGGAGGGGATTGCCAGAGAAAAGTGATTACATTGTTTTGTTGAATCATATTGAGTATTTTCTGTATTGCATTTCCATTCAACATTACATCCATCTGAACTTATATAAAGCATTCTCTACCACCTTCTTTTTCTGTTCCTATTCACAAGTGTGCTAGTGCCAGATTCTCCGTTGTTAATCTTTATCATATCAGATTAAGTGTGATATCCAATTATTAATTTATTATCAAAGTGTGATATATCTATACATTGTTTAATTTTTTTCAAATAAATCTTTTAAATTTGCAAAACAAACCTACTTCTTGGCTCAGTGGGGTCAGGGGGATTCTAAGAGAGGGGTGTTATATAGGGGTAGTCATCCAGAACGCATGAACTGGACATAAAGATATATCAATAAGGGTTTCCATTCAGTATCCCAGACTAGGCATTGACTTAGCTGTAGTGTTGAATTGAATCCTCTTACAAATTGGGGGCTCGTGCCGGACGTTTGGGTTAGATCTACCATTTGTGCAGATTAATACAGCGTGCCAGCTGACCAGATACACATATCCGGTTGGATCACCACGCTGTGTTACGCTGTAAAGCACTCCTCAAAGGAACGCTTTTAGGAAAAGGTCTGTTTTGCAAAAATAAAATACAAACTTCTGTAAGTCAGGACAGAGACCAATCTCTAGAATGACGACCTTAGTAGACATGAAAATAGCCAGAGAGCACTTCTTACATAAGTTATTTGTGAGAGGTGAGTGGACTCACCAGGACCAAACAGTCTGGTTGCAGGCCATCACGCAACAGGTCACGGAAACAGGGTCAGATATATGGAGAGATCAGGGTCCCTTACATGTGGCCCTGAGTGAACTATATATATCCTCTAAGGCCAAGGATGAGCACAACAAGATTGCCAGGGTAGCGGCATATTTATATTTACATATGGGAGCCATGCAGGACAAATGTGCTGAAGGCCAAGATTTGGCGAGTAGGCAACTGCTGCCATTACAGAAGGCCCAATCTGATCTGGACTCTTCTGAGCAGAGGCCGCAGAGGAGCCAGGAGTCAGAAAATGATAGTAGGCAGTATATCATTAAAATAAAAGAGGACATGGATATACTGCAACAGGAAAAGGCTGACCAGGATACCAGATTTCTGGCCTTGCAGAAGGAGTACCATGAAGGCTTGGACTCCCTACTGCAGAGCCAGAAAAAGCTGGAGCAACAGTTAGATTTCAATAGGGTATGTGCTGAGCAGGTAGTCACCCTGCAAAGCCACCTAGATAGGGAGAAGGCAGAGAGCAATAAACTGATTCTGAAAGACCTGGATACCCAGGCAGAGTTTGATCAGGAGCGCCAGAAAGCTGGTGCCTTCCAACGGCAGAGGGACGACCTGGCAGCACAGATGCAGGCTCTCAGTCAGGAAAGAGACACTTTAGGCCAGGAAGTCTGCCACTTAAAAAAGGAAATTGAAGAAAATCACCTGTCCCTCCAGGGGCTGGGTGACCTCCAAAAAGAAAACCAGAACTTGGTAGAGCACACCAGAAGGGTGGAAGAGGCTCTGGCAAGGAAGGAGCAGGCCAGTAGGGATGGGACTCAGGAGGTAAACCTCCTGCAGCAAAGACTGGCCCAGTTCTCCAGGACCAACCAGGAAGCACAGAGGGAAAATGAGGCCCTCTGTCAACACAATGATAGGCTCCAACAACAGGTAGCAATGCAGGAGAGACTGATAGAGTCTAGTAAGGCCTTAACTGAGGAACTGAAGGCACAAATGCAGGCTCTTGCATTGCAACAGGGAGCAGGGGCGGATGGAGACCAGGTTCGCTGGGAAAGGGAAACTCCTGAGCATAACCTCAGGAGCCCTAGTACCAGAGGCCTTTATCTCTCTCAGTCCCTGGACTCTGCCACCCCCATGTCCCCTGGCGCACATGAGCACAGGGCCACAGGGATGGCAGATTACTATCCAGCCAGAAGCATGGGGCTCATAGGCCAGTACCACCCAGGAATGGAGGGGCGGGCATCCGGGTATGGGCACCCAAGCACAGTGCAATTTGATGGGGAACCCCAGGTGAGTAGGCCCATTAAGGGCATCCTGAAAACCTCTGCCCAGTTAGGTCAGTGGGGGGGGTACCCATCAAATCCTGGCAGCAAGGAGGGATCTGAAGACTCCTCTGAGCACCACAGGAAACAGGAGACCAGGTCCCCACATTCTGCCAGCCATTCCCAGGCTCGCAGAATCCGGGAAAACCTGGAAGATCTGACAGGAACCTCTGGGAGCAGTGCCTCTGAGTCAGAAGATGAATGGACCAGGGTTACCCGAACCAAAAGGGCCAGTAAGGCAAAAAGGGCCTTGCTTAAGGACCCCTTAAAGCAGATTAAGGCGATCAGGAGCGTCATCACGCCTTACCATAAGAACGCTAAGTATTCTGTTTGGGAGCACTTAGAGTTGTTTGAGCAAATGATGGAGACTTTCCATTTGAAGGACAGCCAAAGCTGTATTCAATATGTAAAGTGGACCTTCTCCCCGGAATACTGCAGTTTCTTTGCGGGGCTGGAGGACCAAAATCATTTAAGATGGTCCACCTATAAGGCGGCCATCTTGAAACATTTTTCTGTTCACAGAAATCCTCAAGAAGCTCGCAAGGCAGCCTACAATTTGCAATGTGGGGAGGATCAGGCCCCCCAAGAATTTGTGCAAGAACTGAAACGTGCTTTTGCGCAGACCACCAGAAGGGTGCGCACAGACAGTAGAGAATTCATTAATACATTTTTTCATGCCTTGCCCAAATACATAATGACCCAGCTCGTGAGGGATTTTCACGAGAAAAGATCTTTAGACTGGGTCATTGAACAGGCTACCCGGATCTATGAGGTGCAGAAACCGGTAGATAGCAAAAGTAATGCCCAGAAAAACCCCAAAGCCAGCAGCACCCCTGCTGCTGCCAAGGTGGCAGAGGTAAAGGTCACCCCCGTTTTAGATTTGGAGATGGGGGGGCCTAAAAACCTACCTGCACCTAATAATGCTAGGCCCAGAAGGTCCTCGGGCCAGTCACAGACAGGGAGCCAGGGAGGCAGCCCCACAAATGGGGTCCCTCGCTCTCCTGATTATGTAAGTCCCCGTTACAAGGGAAATCGACCCATCCTGGGTTATGTGTGGACTCCTCCAGCCCAAGGGGGGGGATCCAGCCAAGCACCTAACCCAGGGAACTTCCCTCCTAACTTCCCACAGGAGGGCAGAAATTCTCCAAATCCTGGGCAGAACTTTTTCCCCAGGTATCCACCCAACTTTCAGCCCCAAATCCATCCATCCTTCTTTCCCCAATTCCCTGAGCCCAGACCACTGAATCCGGGAGAGGGGAGGCCAAGGGTGGAGGGGTACCCAAATCTTCCCAACCCGGGGTACTACCAGAGAAGGGATAGCTACCCTTCCCGGGATCCGCACAGGGGAGAAAACAGGGCCCCATATCAGCCTGAGCGGGTTTCCCAGTTAGAGCGCCAGGTTCAAAACATGGCGCGGGATATGGGTCACATACTGAGGGCTCAGCAGAACCCTCAGATCAGCATGCCGGCGCAGAACGCACCCAACTCTGGACCTGGTGCTCCAGAACAATGACGGGGGCAGCACCCCGATAACACACCGGTTCCCAGGGAGGAGGCACAAGGGGAAGGGGGGTGTAAAGCCTTGGAGGAAGCTTCCTTCCCAACTTGTGAACAGCCCCTGGAAACCCAGGAACCGGAAACAAAATCTCTTGCCCCTGAAAGTCTGCCTCCTAAGGAGCAGAGGGGGGGTAGGAGAAACAAAAGACCCAAACAGACTCAGTTTGAGGAGGAGGTACAGATCTTCCAATTTGAGGGAGAGGAATCCTCAGAGGATCCTGGGAAAAGGATCTTCTCCTTCAGAGAGGGGGGAACTCCTCCCAAAGAAAAATGGGTCCCTAGGGATGCAAATCCAGACTGGGGAGATGTGGAGACTGAGCTACCGCCGCCCACCATCTCATCCCAGAACCAACAGCAAGAAAATCCCCTGGTTCAAACCCATCCTGGTGACTGCCTCCAAAAAGGGGGGGGCGGCCCGGAACCGGAGCCAGGGGAACCCACAATGGCTCTGATCTCCAGTTGCCAACTTTTTCTTTCAGATTCCCAAGGCTCTCCACAGAATTCTGCCCAAATCTCTTCGCTAGCGATGTCCAAAACCAGAAAGTTAGCCCACCAGTTGTCCAAAAATGTGCATTATCTGTGCCCCCTTGAGGAGAAGGAGGGAAGATACTATGCCCCGGTACAAGTACAGGGGCAGGGTACAATTTTAGCGCTGGTGGACACGGGATCTCAAGCTACCCTTCTGTCCAGAAGGGCCTTTGATGAACTGAATGCAGGAAGGGGAGAGAATTACCAAATCCCTCTCACCTCTCTTCCTGGACAACTGGAGAACTTTGACGGGAAGGAAATTCCCGTTGAGGGGACTGCAGACTTGGACATCAAGATCGGGCGACACAAGGTGAAACACCCGGTCATAGTAGTGACTCCAGAGGGCACCCCTTGTTTACTGGGGAATGACCTCCTGAGAAGGTTGTCACCCCTAATAGATTGTGTAAACAAGGTCCTCTGGACCCAGACTAGCCGACCAATAAAATTAAAACAGAGTGTCAACCATGTTAGTTTAAACGGCACCTGCCACATGGTTGAACAAAAATCTGACCAAGTAGAATTTCACTTCCAGAATAGCCAAATTCCAGACGTGACAGTAATAGCAGTAGGACAACAGACTGGTGATGGAGGGTCCTCTCTATTTCTGAAAATCAACCTTCCTTCCAGTCTAAAGTGGTACTCCACGCTGGAAGGAAACACTCTGAGATTCTATACTAATCCACAATCAGAAACTCCCACTCCTATAGTCCAGAAAGATGTGAAATCAGCTCAGAGCCTGGCTGATATTCAGCAAATTGGAGAGCAGTTGTTCATCCCTGTCCAATTAAATGATGGGAAGGACTCTGTTCTCGCTCGAGTGTGTGTGAACAACGGTAAGAGCTTCATCAGCGAAGCCATGTTCCGCCAACTCTCAAAAGATCCAGCCATTCCCACATTCAAACTGATAGACAAATGGGAAATGGACCTGGAAGCACCCAATTCCAAACATCTTCTGCCAAGCAGGTGTATGCTCAAAATCTCCATTGGCAACAAGAGATTAGTCCATAATTGTTGGGTCGTGCGAGACGTCACTGCCGCCTTTTACTTAGGCAGTGACATTCTCAATCGCTTTGCCATTAGTTTGGACCTAATAAACTTCAAAGCTTGGTCCCGATTAGCGGATAATCCCATGGGCTTTGATGATCCAGAAAAAGCATTTTGGTCAGCTCAATTGCTACCTTATGCAGTTGAAATTCAGATCAAAGAGGAAGTCACCATCCCAGAAAGGACCCGACAATTCTCCCTGGAAGTGAAAGTTAAAAGGGGACAAGAGTTGAAAAACCCTGATGCTTACATACATCTAAACGCTTCTCTCCAACAGCAAGGGTTGGGGGTAAACCCAACACCATTAGTCAACATAGAAAATGACACCATTCCAATAGAGGTGGATAACAGCGACTTAAAGAGTATTACTCTAGCCGCAGGCACCATTATTGGAATGGCGGTTGATGACCGACATTTTTCCATAGATTTAGGTAATGAACTGTTAGGGCCAATCCCCAAGGACTGCTTTGACAGTGACAGTGATGACAATACAACACCAGACAGGATTTTTACCCGGCATGGGGGGAACTTCCTGGTGTACACTTCTTGCCCTTATGGTAAGGAAGATGTGACTTGCGACTTCAGGAGGGATGAGGTGATTTTCCAGGTCCATGAGGGCTGCCTGTCCCACCTGAAGCCTCCGGTCCAAATCAGCACTCTGACCAGGGACTTCTCCACCCAGCTGGAGGAGGCCACGGAGATAGCCAAACCAGAAGTCTTTCCAGGCTTCAGGCAGATGGTGGAAGAGAGAGTCAACCTAGCTGATGCCTGTGTGACTCTGGAACAAAAGCAAAAGTTGAAACAAGTTTTCTTGGATTTCCAAGATCTCTTTGCGGTAGACTCATATGACTGTGGTCGCACTGACATCCACACAACAACAATCCCCACGGACCCTGGCATGACTCCTGTGTTTGTGAAGCAATATCGCTTGCCTCTCGCATCAATGGAGTCCCTTACTGAAATCATTAAGAACCTTGAGTCCCGGGGAATAATCCGTCCAGTCCACAGCACCTTCAATAATCCGGTGCTGGGAATATTAAAGCCAAACGGCCAGTGGAGACTCTGCGCCGACCTCAGGGAGCTCAACAAACGGGTCCATACTTCCCGATGGCCTCTGCCCTACATTGACCAAGGGCTGGCCCAGATCCAGGGGTCACAGGTATTCACTGCAATAGACCTGACCAATGGATACTGGACCGTGCCGGTCAGTAGGGAGGACCAATACAAACTGGCTTTTACCTTTGGGGGCCATCAGTACACATAGACCCGTACTCCCTTCGGATACCTTAACTCCGGTAATAAGTTCAATATTTTCCTACATAAGGCCATGCCCAACCTGGGTGTGAGGGGTAACCTGGCTTATGTAGATGACGTCCTCATCAAAAGCTCAACTGTTGAGGAACACATAGCGGAGATCCGTTATGTTCTGACGCAGTTGAGGGCCGCCGGAGCAAAACTTTCCTTTCAGAAAGCACAGTGGTGTAGAACCCGTGTTAATTTCTTGGGGCATGAGATTACTCCCCAGGGTCTCTGTCCCCAGGAAAAGAAAGTGGAAGCACTTCAGAAACTGAAAGACCCCACAACTCTGCGGGAACTAAGGAGCCTCCTTGGACTGACTAATTACAGCAGAAAGTTCATTGAGGGCTACGCAGAGATCACCAGACCCCTGATTCATCTCCTGAAGGGGGGGTCTAGTGGGAATGGGGTCCAGAACAATCCGAGGCGGTAAATCAACTCAAAAGAAGCCTCTCACAAGCGCCCTGCCTAGCTTACCCTGTCAGAAACAAGGAGTTCTTCCTGGAGACGGGGTTCTCTAATACGTGCTTGACGGCAGTATTATACCAAAAGCATGACAAGGTCAATAAAGTAATCTCCTATGCGAGCAAAACTTTATCCTCTGTGGAGGAAAAATTCAACGATTGTGAGAAGGCACTCCTGGCAACGGTGTGGGCATTGAAGAATTACCGCCCGTTTATCCAGGGGGAACACATCATAGTGGAGACTCCACACCAGCCTCTGCAATATCTCCAAAGTGACAGAATCCGGGCCGGAAATGTGAGTAATTCCCGAATTACTTCCTGGATTCTATCAATGCAAGGCTTTCCTGTGGAGGTCAGATATGGCCAAAACAAGACGAGTCCACTCGCGCAAGGTCTGGCTGACTTGCATGATTGTGCCAGAGAAAACTGTCTCGAGGACGAAAGTCTAAAAATAAAGGACAACATGGAGGCATACCTTAATTCCCCACACAAAGTCTTTGAAGAGGACAAGTGTGAGGGAATGCCCACTGTCTATGTGGATGGATGCTCTTACCATGTTGACAACGACGGGGAGAAAGAACTGGTGGCCGGCGTAGGGAATGCATGGGTGAATGAGTCCCCAGAACCCTCCGCTGGATACAAAATTGGTCCCCGAAGTAGTCAGGTGGCAGAATTGATGGCTGTGCATCAGGCCATCCTCACTGCTGTCCAGCATCAACTCCGCGAACTGGTCATAATCACAGATTCGGATTATGTACGGAACGGGTTCGTGGAGCACCTGGTTAATTGGAAAACCAGAGGCATGTTATGTGCTAACAACAAACCCTTGAAACATGGGAAGTTGATCCAAAACATTGATGATCTGGTCACCTCGAATGAGATGACCATCTATTGGAAGAAGATCAAGGGTCATTCCAAAGTAGAGGGACCAGACAAAACTGGAAACGACTTAGCTGATCAGCTGGCCAAAACCGGGGCCATCCAAGGGGATCTAATCGAAATAGAGTCCCTGTTGGGGGAAATCCAGGTCACTGCTATCACTAGGTCCCAGACAAATGCTCACAATGACCTTTCAATTGCACAATGGAGCAAGGAGACCCCTGATGCTGATTTGATTACCGCTCAGAAGGGGGATCCAATAATTGGTAAATTTTACCAGCACCTTGAGGACCCTGAGAACTTTCCCCTGACGGATACCGATTACATTGGGAAAGAGGACCTAAGAGTGTTGATGAAATGTCCAAAAATGTTCCGAATCCAAGACGGTTTGCTGGTAAGGAAATCCAAAGCTGGCCACGATCAGTGGGTGGTTCCTACCTCATTCCGAAGCCTGATGTTAAGTCACGCCCATGATGCGGCCACCGCCGGTCATAGGGGGTTTCACACAACATTGGAAATCTTGAGAGAGGTTGCATACTGGCCACACATGGGGCAGGACCTTGACCAATACTTGAAGGGGTGTCTTGTGTGTGCACAATTTCAGCCATCATCCCTCACGCACCGTGCGCCTCTCCAAAAGAGGGGGATGACACTGCCATGGTCAGATTTACAAATCGACTTTGTAGGCCCAGTGATTCGCTCTGCTAGGGGGAATAAGTACATGTTGACTGTGACATGCTTGTTTACCAAGTGGGTGGAATGTCTCCCAGCCCCAAACTGCAAGGCAGAAACGGCAGCTGCCCTGATGATCAACCACATCTTTTCCCGTTTTGGTCTACCTCAAAGGATTGAGTCAGACAGGGGTAGCCACTTCACCAGTGAAGTAATGACAAAGATGTGGGAGATACTGGGGGTCAAAAGGAAGTTGCATATTGCTTACCGGCCAGCTTCTTCTGGGGCAGTTGAGAGATATAACCGAACCATTGTGAGCATATTAAAGAAGTTTGTGGCAGATTCTGGGCCAAGTTGGGATATCCGATTACCTCTGGTCCTAATGGCCATCAGATCTACCCCTTCATCTGCAACCAAAATGTCACCATTTGAGTTGATGACTGGGCGCAAGATGGTGCTTCCGCAGCATTTGCTCTACAGGACCCAAGAGCAGACACTGATAAATGCCTCCACAACTCATGAGTATGTGGAGAATTTAAGGAAACACCTTCAACATGCTTTTGCTTATGCTCAGCGGAATCTAGAAAGATCAGCTGATAGCATGAAGACCCACTATGACCTGAAAACTTCCAGGAAGGAATATCAGGTGGGGGACCGGGTCTATCTATACAACTTCCAAAGGAACCAGGCAAAACAGCGGAAATTCTTGCCTACATGGAAGGGACCCTTTGAGATCATCGACAAGATCTCCCCTGTGGCCTACAAAATCCACATCCCCAAACGTCATTTGGCAGAGGGGGAAGACAAGTGGGTCCACATAAACCAGTTGAAATGTTGCCATCCCAGGCACACTCTGCAACAACTGGAGGAATCCTCTGGAATCCTAGCGGGTACTGTCTCAGATTAATTCAGTTCCAACCATAAAACATACCACATCTAGTCTCTAAAATATTGTGATTTGCATGAAACTGTCTCTTAGTTATACTGTTTTTTTTTTCAAAATAAGAATGTAATGTTTCGTTATGATGAAATGCATATGCTGCCCCACTATCTCAACAGTGGTGGAAAGACGTCTATGAGTAGGTATTGCCGCTCTTCCTTTGTCGTCCTAGGAGAAAGAAAATCTGGAGACCGCCCAAGGAGGACGATCCGGAGACCGGGAGCAGAGACGCAACGGGCCCGGGGTACCCCCCAATCTTCCCATCAGGACCGGCGAGGAGAACCGATCGATCCGACCGGATGGAGGAAAAGATGCTGAACTGTGCCATCTATTGGAAGAAGATGAGGAAACATCCCAGGTCTTGCGAGTCCCATTAGTGAAATAGAATGGCCATCGCAAGAGGGGGGCTTGTGGGATGTTTTTATCCACGCATCCAAGCCCTACCTCAAAACTGTGCAGTACTGACATGGAAAACATCATGATGGCCAGAGCTTCCCAGAAAATGCACAGGGAAATGCATGAAGAATAGGCTGCCACTCATTTTTGCCGATGTTATGGGCACAGAAGGACACTGCCTAAAACCACCAGTGGACTACCCACACAGTAGTCTGAAACCATTGGGAATGGCAATGATGATTGCCAAAAGCAAACCCATAACTGTTGGGAATTCATTTTCTTAAATCCCAAAAAGGGGTGCAGTACCAGTACTCACCACTATCAGAAAGCCGGCGTTTTAAAACAACACCAGATTTTACTTTTTTGTAGAAAACTGAATAAATGAACCCAAAACATGCCAAAGAAAGACTTACTGAGAGGTGGATACAATGTAAAGTTATATTCTGAAGTGACTTGAAGGTTTATAACAAGACTGGCTGAGCTGTGGATTTCAGCAGTTTAAGTAAATTTGGACTGAAAGACACTAAAAATCTAAATGTTTAAAAGAAATGAGTGACCTACTTTTGAGTGTCACATAGGTTGCAATTGTTTAAATGTCATAGTTTTAAACTTAGAATCAGCATTCTAGCTGCATATGTAAAAATGTTTAGTTATTTGAATGCAGGAAACTGGGGAACAGAAATGACATGTGGCTAAAAACTGGCTTAAAGAGATTCCAATTTTGCCTGGCAACTACCCCCCATCAGGAGTGAAACTTGAGTCACAGCTGTGTTCCCAGGCCTATCTGCCTTTTGCTGGCCACACTAAGGATATGCCATCTCTCTGATAATTGAATTAAGGGGAGCCCCCACAGAATACAGGAGCTCTGAACAAAGCCCTGTCCTGACTCAGGCAAAGGTTTTATTGGCGGGAGTCGTAAATGGAGCTTCCTCCTGGAAGGACAGGGGAGGGGCACTGCCTGTGAGAGCAAGCTGGCTTGGCAGAACTGGAAAAACCAGAAATTCAACCTTGTGCTGGGGGGAAACCACACCCCTTTGGGGCCAGAACATAACTCTAAAAAGATGGATAATTTATAGAGCGGACTTGTGAAAATTATTTAAATTACACCATAATTCTTGTGATTTTTCTGCCCACAGTTTAAGACATGTTAGGACCCGGTGGTATGTTCAGGGGGGTTTTAGCGGAAAAGAGGATATTACTCAAAATGTGTACATGTGAAAAATCTGACACTTCATCAACTAATGTCCATACTCCTTGCGCACATGTGTGTAAATTTGGGTTAATGTCCGAAATTGCAAAATCAGTTAAAAAGTGCAAATATGTGCCATTTTTGAACCCAAGCCCCCAGGAAGAGCAGATTTGGACAAGGGTATACCTCCTGTGATATGTGATGGGTGCGTGTAATTTTAAACGAATGTGTACCTGTGCAAATATGTTTTTTTTAATCAAATATAGATTGTGTGCAATTTGACAGGGGAGGATCCTCTGACCCATAAAACCTACCGCATCACTCTGACTCACAGTTCCTTCCCCAATCATGGGAGAGGGGAGAATTGGGCCAATGACAAGGGGAGAGGGGTAGGGCCTAGGAAGCTAGCCTCTCCACCCATTTTCAAAACACATAAAAGCAGACAGGCAGGACAGATAGGGACCTTCAATTCCATTTGCTGCAACGCGCTCTGCCGGACCATACAACATTCAGAGATCCAGACTTCAAATCCATCAATCTCCAGAATCCAGAGAGAGAGAGAGCTGACCCAGATCACTGTGAAGTCCAGTCTAAAACCTGACCAGATCCGTGGCGAGGCCCATTCTAATTCAAGAATATAGTGTGAGTACCTAGCAAGACTGTGCAGAACCAATCTCTTAGTTAAAATAATATAATTCAATCCTATTTTAATCTAAGTAGAACTGTCTCCTAACTGTCACCTGTCATTTTCTAGTTGCAAGCTGCACTTGTCTTTTTGAACTTTAAAATTTCAAATCTGAAAAACGACCTTTATTTAATCGCTCATATCTCCGTGACCGTTTGTGCTAGAGACTTGCAGTAACTTTCATCTGGAAGCTGAGATCCTAGGCTGTCCTATGACCCCAAAACGATATTGATAATCCTTGTAGTTCCTCTGTAATCGCGCCCGGCGCACTCAGAAAAATCTGCCGCGATTTGACATTTTGCCGCGATTTGCAAGTTTCTCCACGTGTAAAAATCTGCTGCTGCTTGCCTTCCGTTAAAGAAAAAATTTGTTTAACCTGCCAATCATTCCTGAATCATTGCTAGGGTGAGCCTGGACTAATATTAACTTGATACCACTCACCCTGAACCTCCTAGAGGGAATTAAAAGCATTTTAGCATATTTTTCACTTCATTGCCAGCACATATAAAAGCATTTTGGGCCTGTGTTTCCAACTTCTGTAGTCTAAGTTTGCTGGGGTGAACTGAATTACAGTTGATTGCATTTCTGAGAACTGTGTGCTTTCCTTCCATTTCCTTGCATTGCATAAAGGGGGGAGGGGATTGCCAGAGAAAAGTGATTACATTGTTTTGTTGAATCATATTGAGTATTTTCTGTATTGCATTTCCATTCAACATTACATCCATCTGAACTTATATAAAGCATTCTCTACCACCTTCTTTTTCTGTTCCTATTCACAAGTGTGCTAGTGCCAGATTCTCCGTTGTTAATCTTTATCATATCAGATTAAGTGTGATATCCAATTATTAATTTATTATCAAAGTGTGATATATCTATACATTGTTTAGTTTTTTTCAAATAAATCTTTTAAATTTGCAAAACAAACCTACTTCTTGGCTCAGTGGGGTCAGGGGGATTCTAAGAGAGGGGTGTTATATAGGGGTAGTCATCCAGAACGCATGAACTGGACATAAAGATATATCAATAAGGGTTTCCATTCAGTATCCCAGACTAGGCATTGACTTAGCTGTAGTGTTGATTTGAATCCTCTTACAACTCGTTCATAAGAGAGTCCCTCTCCAGGTGAGGAAGATCAGAGCGGACCCCCGGGGCCACTATGTACTGTTGCTAGCAGACATCTGGGGCGAGAAGTGGGGCCTGGCCGCAATCTATGCCCCCCCCACGCTGACGAAAGAACTACTCTCCGAACTACAGAGCTTGCTCCTGGAAGAAGAGGCTGATACGTGGGTGCTTGGAGGGGACTTTAATGAAGTCTTGAACATCGCAGTCGATAGAACCCATAAGAGACCTGGAACACGCCTCACGTCCACACCGCTCGCTGCGTTCGCCGAGGCCGTGGGATTGGCGGACACATGGCGCTCACTCCATGGAGACGAGGCAGGGTTCTCCTTCTATTCGGGCGTCCACAAATCTTTCTCCAGGATTGATTACGCCTTCATCCCCCGCAATATGACCCATAGGCTTCTCGACGCTGAATTCCTCACGAGAGGAATTTCGGACCACTCCCCACTCCTTCTAACTTTTAAAAACACCTGCCGCCGCCCGGATCGGAACTGGCACCTCAACGTATACCATCTCCGTCTTCCTGAAATTGCGGAGGAGCTGGAAAGAAAGACAGCAGAATATTTCGAACTCAATGAAGGCTCCGTGGACTGCCCGATTTCGATCTGGGAGGCGTACAAAACAGTCCTCCGTGGGGAGGCTATCTCTGCGGTTTCCGCCTACCAACAACGCCAAGTCCAGAAAGTCAGGGAAGCAGAAGCACGCGTCTTGGAGTGTGAACGACAAATCCTAATGCACAACACCCAAGAAGCAAAGGAGGCGATGCTCACGTCGCAAGACGCCCTCAACAACTTATCTCTAAACAATGCACGAACTGCTCACCAATTAGTCCGGAGCCAAATATACGAACGGGGCGACAAGGCTAACAAGACTTTGGCCTGGTTGGAGGGACGCAAACTAAGCAGAGGATACGTAAGGGCAATCAGATCTCCAGATGGAACACTGTTGACAGAAGACTCTGATATTGTCGAGGCATTCGCAACCTACTACAAAAACCTCTATACCCCACCCACTGGGAACCCACCAATTGAACCCTCACACTACCTCGACCAAATCGAGCTCCCGATACTCCCACAGCACCAATCAGATCTCCTGAATGCTGATATCACTGACACTGAGGTGCAAGAGGCGCTAGCACAACTCCAACCCGGGAAAACCCCGGGCCCCAATGGGTCCCAACAGAGACATGGAAATGCTTCAGTGGCATGTTACCTACCCACATGCTTCGCATGTTCCTACGCAGCAGAGAACTGGGAGCTCTCCCCCCTGAACTCAGGAAGGCACGCATAGTTGTCATACACAAGCCCGAGAAACCCCCAGAGGAATGCGCCTCCTATCGTCCGATATCCCTGATTAATGGCGAAGCAAAGGTCCTCGCCAGAACACTAGCTAACCGACTACTGCAGGTGATTGAGACCCTCGTCCACCCAGACCAATGTGGTTTCATGCCTAATAAATCAACTCGAATGAACTTACGTAGAGTCCAATTGGCGCTGTCCAGGGCAAAGGAAATTCCAGCCCCACTGGCCCTCCTGGCGGTGGACTTTGAAAATGCGTTTGACTCTGTGGGGTGGGATGCCCTGTGGGAGATGATGGCTAGGATGAATCTGGGGCAGACATTTATATCATGGGTAAAACTCCTCTATGCATCCCCGGAGGCCACGGTGAGGGTGAACGGCAGGTCCTCCAAAACATTTCCCTTGGGTCGAGGCACGAGACAGGGATGCCCACTTTCCCCACTCCTCTTTCTCCTGGCCATCGAACCACTAGCGATTGAGCTTAGAGCTAATACCACCTGGACCGGTTTCATTTGGCCGGGTGAAGACCGCCTTTCGCTCTATGCGGATGACCTCCTCCTATACCTCAGTAACCTGAGCATATTGTGCCCGGCTGTCTCCCTCATTCTCAGGGAATATCAGTACTTTGTGGGCCTAAAGGTTAATGATGCCAAGACCATATTCTTCCCGATTCAGGGTGGTGAGTCGGCAATCCCGGAGACCTGCCCATACCATGTCTCTATCAGGGATTTTAAATACCTGGGTATACGGCTTGACCCGACGCTTGATGGATTCCTCCGACTTAACCTACAACCTGTAATTGAGCGGTTCAACAGAGACACCCCCCATTGGCAATCACTTCCCCTATCGCTAATGGGCCGAGCCGCACTATTCAAAATGATGACCCTCCCCAGACTGTTGTACGTTCTCCAGAATGCCCCACTCCCCATCCCGTGTGAAACCTTCGCACTCATCGACAAGAACCTGCGCACACTGCTATGGGGTGGGAAACAATCCAGGATCACCCTTGATAAGCTCCAGAGATCGGTGTGGGAGGGGGGCATCGGTTTACCCTGCATACGCACCTATTACCTGGCCACACAGATAGGAGTAGTGAATGACTGAATGCACGCGGACACCACACTACCACACACCCGTATAGAACTGGAGACCATGGCCCCGCTAACACTGCTGCAAATCCTCTACACCACCCACGATCAACTCCCGGTGCTGGCCAAAATGACCCACCACATCTGTTGTGCCTGGCGGGACGCACACAAACTAATGGGCTGGAAAGGACAACCAACACTGACACAACCCATATGGCACAATGCGCTCCTCCCAGAACTAGTGAAAATGGGCTCCTTTGGCCACTGGCAAGCAAAAGGAATACACACACTAGCACAGGTGATACAAGGGGGTCGCCTCCTGAGTTTTGAGACCATGCGAGACCAATTCGACCTGGCACCCATGGACCGGTTTCAGCATGCGCAACTGTCCCACGCCATCCACACCCAATTCCCTGACACGACGATCATACACCCCTGCTCTCCCATTGAGACCAATATTCTCCTGCAGTGCATCACTTCTAAGGTCACCTCCACTCTCTATCAGGCTCTTAACTCGTTTGGGGCTGCACAGCTCGATGGGCTCAAGGCAAAGTGGGGAAGGGATATGGGACCCCTGGAACCTGAAGATTGGGTGGAGGCATTAATGTCCCCCAGAGAAATTGGTATAGAATCTAAGCTTAGACTAATACAGCTGAGGATCCTTCATCGCTCATACCACTCACGCACCGAAATTGCCAGATGGGGTGGAATAGAAGACGGGACATGTGTGCGATGCAAAAAAGAACCCGCTACCTTCTACCATATGATATGGGACTGCCAAGTGATACAGGCCTTTTGGGTGGACTGTGTCAACACAATCTCAGCCCCTCTGGCGACACCAATCCCTACGGATCCCAAGATGGTACTACTGGGCATCAGGGGTGAAGTAGACTTGTCTAAATACGAGAAAATGTTTTTGACAATTGCGCTGGGGGCAGGCAAAAGACTTATTGCGGCCAATTGGGCATCAGCCGACCCACTGTGCCTGAACCGTTGGAGTAATGAGCTGGACAGGTGCGCAGCCTCAGAGCGCCGGATCTATAACGCACGGGGCTGTCCCCGTAAATTTGAAAAAGTATGGGGTAAATGGCTCAACGCTAGCTGAGACCTGCGGGTGGGGGTGCATCAGCAGCACGGTTAGCATTGTTTGCCTTCATTGGCCTATTGATGTCTTACGGTCCTCGTCCCCGTGGGCCCATGCAAGCTGTTATTATTGCCAAATTGTCTTTGTCATATGTATGCCACTTATTCATGTCTCATTTATGTTCATTTCTTTGTTATGTTGATTAAACTCAATAAACATAGTTATAAAAAATAAAAACATCAGAGCTCTGATGTGAGCTGTTGGGGGTACTTTCCCTTGAAGATGTTCTATAGTGTTCGTCATATTTTGGTTGGAAGGTGAAGATCCTATCTTCCCTATAATCCTTGTCATCTCTTGCAAACTTGCAGCATTTCCTTATCTTGACTTCATCCTGATGGTTTTTTGTCCTTGGTAAGTACTGGCGTTTTATCAGCCTCTATTTCTTCTTTCAGTGTGTCAATGTCTATGGCGATTCTCTTATGCTCTCCATCGGCGTGTTCTATTAGTAGTTTGAGCATGATTTTTGAGCCATTCATCAGATTTCCTTCCCATAGGCCTGCTAGGTCAGCATCCTCTGCATTCATAAAGTCAGGAAAAATTATTATTCTTAGTCCACGGGGTATTTTGTCTTGTTCAAGATATGTTTGTAGGGTCAATTTCTCCCAAAATTTGTTGATTTCCCTTATGCAGAGTCTTTCCAGTCTAATGAATGTGTACCATAGTGTTTCCACTTGGGTGGATGGTATTGCTGTTGCTTGTTCAGTTGCACCTCTAGGAATAAAAAGGGATTTGATATCCTCCTTCCTTGATAGTAGGTAGTCATCCATTTCTTGGTTCGTTTGGTGGGCTGCGGTTGCCGGGTTCCTTGGTTTGAAGACAGGTTAACAGTTGCGTTGGGAGCACCAGGGACCATGGGTTGCCGCGCCCTCCATCTCTGTTAGCGGTGCACTAGCAGCCAGTCGGTGGACTAATATCAAGAACTTTCTTTAGGACCAATTCCAAACAAGCTTACGGAAATCTCTTCTTTTCTCTCCCCCCTATGTATGAAACATTGTTGAAATGAATGCTATATTTAATAATTTGTTTCAAAATGTATGCACCAATCTGCAAACAAATATGAAATTGTATACATATCACCTTCACTGGGAATTGACTCACCCCCACGTAATGTGTCCAAACACAAATGTCACATAATGTCAACATAATCACGAATGGTGAATGTCCTATCTGGGGACCACATACTCACCAAATATGTATCCAACCTTTATGTATTTAAAACTAAAACTGGTAGCCTAGAAAAAGGCCTGTTAGGTCGAAACACGTGTCGGCACCACTTGCTATACCATCAATTGATGAATTCAAGAGAATAAAAGATAGTAAGAAACGAAAATCACAAGCTTTGTGGAACTGCATTTCTCATGCGCCGAAATAGCAATGGAGTAAATCCCATTATATCAAACAGCACACGCGCCGAAGGAGTGGAAACTATAACAATTCTCGTATGCTTAACATACATTGTTAAAATATTTTTTTATACAGTAACACTATAAAGGCTTTCTCTACATATAGTCTAGGAAAATACGACACAGCGATGAAAAGTGATTCGCTCAGGATCACATAATGTATAAGTATGGAAGGTGGGGATTTGAGCCCTGTCTTTCTGGTTCCACAGTTTACAATTCAGAAAGTCGGGGAGACTTCATTTCTTCTATTCCATCTTCAATATTAGAAAGAAAATTTTATTTTCTGCAAAGTTGTTATTCAAGGGCTAAATTATTATACTGTTAAATACATCTGTTTTTTAAAGCACCAATGGTATGAAATGCGGGAATCCTATTAATCCTCTCTATCCTGAAGCAAATACATCTGAGAAACAGACTCAGGTGATTATAATGAAAACGTACTAGTATTATAATCTTATTCCATACAATTGTGTCCAGAATTGACTTTTGTATCTTGGCGGTGCTCATTCCATCTGTTTGCTTGGTTATTAACACTGAATTTCGCTGACTTTGCATCTTTGCTCTTAACTCACTGTTTCTCAGTCTTCTCTTCCTCTCCCTTGTCTGTATATTCTCTCCTCTCCCCCCTCCCCTTACCATAATCAATGCACTTGCACTCTCGGAAATGTCTTCAGGCCTAGTATGATAGTCATTGTTTGTTCCTCTCCTTGCTCCCCCCTCTCTCCTTTCCCTCACCTATTGTCAATACCCCTGCACTATCAGAAATGTCATCAGGCCTAGTACGATAGTCACTGCTTGTTCCTCTCCTTGCTCCCTCTCCCTCCTTTCCCTCACCTAGTCACTGCTTGTTCCTTTCCTTGCCCCCTCCTCCTTTCCCCCCACCTGTTGTCAATGCCCCTGCACTATCAGAAATGTCATCAGGCCTTGTATGATAGTCACTGCTTGTTCCTCTCCTTGCTCCCCCTCCCTCCTTTCCCTCACCTAGTCACTGCTTGCTCCTCTCCTTGCCCCCCTCCTTTCCTCACCTATTGTCAATGCCCCTGCACTATCAGAAATGTCATCAGGCCTACTACGATAGTCACTGTTTGTTCTTCCCCCCCTCCTTCCCTCACTTATTGTCAGTGCTTTTGCACTATCACAAATGTCGTCAGGCCTAGTACGATAGTCACTGTTTGTTCCTCTCCCTGCTCCCCCCTCCCTCCTTTCCCTCCCCTATTGTCAATGCCCCTGCACTATCAGAAATGTCACCAGGCCCAGTACGATAGTCACTGCTTTTTCCTCTCCTTGCTCCCCCTCCCTCCTTTCCCTCACCTAGTCACTGCTTGTTCCTCTCCTTGCCTCCTCCTCATTTCCCTCACCTATTGTCAATGCCCCAGCACTATCAGAAATGTCGTCAGGCCTAGTACGATAGTCACTGTTTCTTCCTCTCCCTGCTCCCTCCCTCCCTCCTTTCTCTCCCCTATTGTGAATGCCCCTGCACTATGAGAAATGTCGTCAGGCCTAGTTCAATAGTCACTGTTTGATCCTCCCCCAGCCCCTCCCTCCTTCCCTCACTTATGTCAATGCTCTTGCACTATCAGAAATGTCGTCAGGCTTAGTACTATAGTTACTGTCCGTTCCCCCCCCCCCGCGGCCCTCCCTTCCTTCAATCATTGTCAATGCTCTTGCACTATCAGAAATGTCGTCAAGCCTAGTACGATAGTTAATTACCCATTCTTAATGTCTCAAGGGCTTGTAAGAATGTTATTGTATTTTCCCTTGCTGCCTACCCTGCCTTGAATCGCTTTCAAACACATGTATATAGGCGCTATTCAAATAAACTATCATATCATATCATTGTGTGTACTTTCAAAGCACCAAGTCACATTATAAATCAACCTGAAAAAATGTAAGAGATGTAGTAATTGAAACATATGTTCATAAAGCAAGTATGCATCACTTAGTCAGAAAAAAGAAAGGGGGTCAAGTCAGTCCCACAATAAAGTAAGACATAGATCTCTTCAACAGTCAACCTGCTTAAATCCCAGAGGTGTACCTCTGTTTCATTTACCCTATTTTCCTTACCCATTATCCTCTGGGTTCCTTCCTTTGCACCACATTCTCAATAACCCCCTGTTTCTTACAATTAACTTGCACACCTCTGTTCCCCTTTTGCTCCATCCTTTAACTATTAACTCAATCCCTTTCCCTTACCTTGCACGCACCTCCCCTTACCTTGCAAGCACCTTCTCCCCTTGCCCAAATTGCTCAGTCACCAAATCCTTGCCACTCATTCCCTTTAATTGCCCGTCACACCAAGCCCATTAATTTCCCTTCACTACCTTCCATTGCCTTCACCTACAGTTCGACAGTAGACCATCATGAATTTGCCAATCAGCCTCTGCAAAACATGACAAGAAGGGATTGTCGTGGTCTTGCTGGTAATTGTTGCTATGGGTCTGCAGTTAGACAAAGAGCAAAAGACAGCAAAGGGACTTGGCTGTTTTTGTGCTACCAAGTTACACTTTTTTGGCAAGTCGGCTGCATATTTCAACTCACGGAAGCAGAGAGAACTGCAAGGGCAATACGCCTTGGACGGTGATGGAGATGGAGCAAGAGGTGCCTATTATATTTATGTGTGTTTTGAAAAAAGGTGGAGTGTGTTTGTGTATGTGAGTGTGTGTTTGTGTGTGTGTGCCAGTTTCTGTGACTGGAGTAATGAGTTTGAGTGTATTTGTGACAGTGTAAAGTATTGGTGGATATGTGACTTGGTATCTAAATATCTGAATCTAGTGTTGATTTGCATTTGTGTTTTTTTGTTGATCACATAAGAGAAGAGTATTCTGGATCAGACATGAAAAACGCTCACATACTTATGGTGTCATTGCGAGTTGGGAGGTAACAGTTTAAAACGTAAGTATTTGGCAAATACTGTTGATTTTACCGTCCACCCAATTCAGGGTTTGATCAAATACCATCATACCATCTGTGGTATTGCATTCGAATACCGGCGGGGTTATTTTAGGCAGACATTTACAGTAATCCAACTATTTTTACCTCCACGTTGAAGGTGGAGCTTAAACATCCGAACAGGCCCGCAATTTTTAAAATCTTTCTTTTTATTGTACAGAACCGAAGCACAGGTGCTTGCCTTGAATGGAGTTAAAAAAGGTTTTACAAAGGACCTTATTGAGGGGGTAAAAGGTAAGCATCTCTGATTGCCTCCTCTCACCAACCTACCCACATAATGCATAAAAGGGCCAGAATATAACCTTTTGTGCATACAAAAAATCAACAGTAGTGATATGAGCCACTACTGTACATAATGTATTTCTCCCTTCACATTAATGCTAAAGAAGGCTGAAATAAAATGTAAAAAAAACGTTTTACATTAATGCCATTGAAGGTGGTATTTCTCAAATAGCACTGAAGGTATTCCAGGAAGGCCACCTCTGCTGGTGGTACATTTTGAGTAGAGGGATTTTTGGAAATACCACTGGCGGAGCTGAGAACATTCTTCAGCGGTATTAAAAAATCCACCCAACTCTGAATGACCCCCTTAGCTTCTAGTATTATAATAATGAATACCTGAATATTAGAACGTTCTATAAGTGTTTTTAAACTGTGTCCAAATGTAAGTACCACAAACAGTCCAACAGCCATTTCTATGACCAGTATATATGTAACATCCATGGGTGCTATTCAGGGTGATATTACACTCTTTCTGTATCAACACACTGGTGATCAAGAAATTCACCAGAACCTAAGGGAAGCATTCGTACAGAATCAAACCAAGGACAACCAAGATATGAACCCTTACTTCCTTGGCAAGTAGGATTTCTAATAAGCTGCTGTGAATTGTAACCAGGGTTGGATTTGCTCATCTGCCACTCGGCCCGTGGCAAGGCCAAAATCATGTGTAGTCCCTGGGGGGCCGTTTACTGCCCACGTCTGGACCGGTTTAAAAAAAAATAAAAAGATAGATTTTTTTTTAAATATATAAAAAGCACCCGCAATGGCATAATTCATCATGATTGATTTGCATGCATGATGTGTGCACCATAAACTATGATGCATGCATCATTCACATGATGCTGCAGCATGCGGCCAACTTTGCACCCAACCTGCAGATTAACATAACTGGTTTGCAGTTAAATCTCAGTTACCAGTTTAATGGTATCCACTACAGAGTAATTGCTCATTTTACTATAGCCGATATAATAGTTTAGTGCATGGGTGCACAACATACGGCCCGCGGGCCAGTTGCGGCCCGCCATGCTCTTTTGTCCAGCCCGCGGGGCACAAAGACTTTCCTAATGGAGGGCGGCCCGCGGCCGCCCTCCATTAGGAAAGTCTTTGTTGTCTTCCGGGCCGGACAAAACACTGGCCGTCATTGGCTCAGCACACACGCACCACGTCGCTCCTACGAGCCACGTAATGCGTGTGTGCTGCACCAATGGAGGGCCAGCATTACGGCTGGCGTGGTCCATAAGGCTTGATGCCGGAAGGCATTTCAGCCTTGGACCACGCCAGCCGTAGTACGATTCCAGCGTTCCAGCTTACCTGCCGCTTACCTGCCTTCCAGCACATCTCCGGTAAGTGGTCTGTTTGTGTTTGTGTGTCGGGTTTGTTTTGCTTTATGTTTGTGTGTGTATGTTGCGATGGGGGGGTGGGGGTGGTGTGTCGGATGTGTATGAATGTTTGGATTTGAATGTATTTTGTGTGTATGTTGAGATGCAGGGGTGGGGGGGTGTCGGATGTGTATGAATGTTTGGATTTGAATGTATTTTGTGTGTATGTTGAGATGCGGGGGTGGGGGGGTGTGTCGGATGTGTATGAATGTTTGGATTTGAATGTATTTTGTGTGTATGTTGAGATGCGGGGGTGGGGGGGTGTGTCGGGTGTGTATGAATGTTTGGATTTGAATGTATTGTGTATGTATGTTGAGATGCAGGGGTGGAGGGGGTGTCGGATGTGTATGAATGTTTGGATTTGAATTTATTTTGTGTGTATGTTGAGATGCGGGGGTGGAGGGGGTGTCGGATGTGTATGAATGTTTGGATTTTAATGTTTTTTGTGTGTATGTTGAGATGCGGTGAGGGGGTGTCGGATGTGTATGAATGTTTGGATTTGAATGTTCTTTGTGTGTATGTTGAGATGCGGGGGTGGGGGGGTTGTCGGATGTGTATGAATGTTTTGATTTGAATGTTTTTGTGTGCTGAGTTGGGGGGTGGGGGGTTCGGGTCTGTATGGGTGCATGCTTGAGAGTGTGTGTGCTGAGTTGGGGGTGGGGGGTTTGGAGTTGGAGGCGTGGGGGGTTCCGGTCTTTATGGGTGCATGTTTGTGTGTGTGCTGAGTTGGGGGGTGGGGGTTCGGGTCTGTATGGGTGCTTGTTTGAGAGTGTGCTGATGTGGGGGGGTTCGGGTCTGTATGGGTGCATGTTTGTGTGTGTGCTGAGTTGGGGGGTGTGGGGGTTCGGGTCTGTATGGGTGCATGCTTGAGAGTGTGTGTGCTGAGTTGGGGGGTGGGGGGTTTGGAGTTGGGGGGTGGGGGGTTCGGGTCTTTATGGGTGCATGTTTGTGTGTGTGTTGAGTTGGGGGGTGGGGCTTCGGGTCTGTATGGGTGCTTGTTTGAGAGTGTGCTGATTTGGGGGGGTGGGGTGGTTCGGGTCTGTATGGGTGCATGTTTGTGTGTGTGCTGAGTTGGGTGGTGGGGGTTCGGGTCTGTATGGGTGCATGCTTGAGAGTGTGTGTGCTGAGTTGGGGGGTGGGGGGTTTGGAGTTGGAGGCGTGGGGGGTTCCGGTCTTTATGGGTGCATGTTTGTGTGTGTGCTGAGTTGGGGGGTGGGGGTTCGGGTCTGTATGGGTGCTTGTTTGAGAGTGTGCTGATGTGGGGGGGTTCAGGTCTGTTTGGGTGCTTGTTTGAGAGTGTGCTGATGTGGGGGGTTCGGGTCTGTATGGGTGCATGTTTGTGTGTGTGCTGAGTTGGGGGGTGTGGGGGTTCGGGTCTGTTTGGGTGCATGCTTGAGAGTGTGTATGCTGAGTTGGGGGGTGGGGGGTTTGGAGTTGGGGGGTGGGGGGTTCGGGTCTTTATGGGTGCATGTTTGTGTGTGTGCTGAGTTGGGGGGTGGGGGTTCGGGTCTGTATGGGTGCTTGTTTGAGAGTGTGCTGATTTGGGGGGGTGGGGTGGTTCGGGTCTGTATGGGTGCATGTTTGTGTGTGTGCTGAGTTGGGGGGTGGGGGTTCGGGTCTGTATGGGTGCATGCTTGAGAGTGTGTGTGCTGAGTTGGGGGGTGGGGGGTGTTCGGGTCTTTATGGGTGCATGTTTGTGTGTGTGCTGAGTTGGGGGGTGGGGGTTAGGGTCTGTATTGGTGCTGGTTTGTGTGTGCTGATTTGGGGAGTGGGGGGTTTGGTTGGGGGTGAGGGGGCCATGGGGTGGGGGGTTTGGTTGGGGGTGAGGGGGCCATGGGGTGGGGGGTTTGGTTGGGGGTGAGGAGGCCATGGGGCATAGTGTTTGGTTGGGGGTGAGGGTGCCATGGGGCATAGTGTTTGGTTGGGTGTGAGGGGGCCATGGGGCATAGTGTTTGGTTGGGTGTGAGGGGGCCATGGGGCATAGTGTTTGGTTGGGGGTAAGGGGGCCCTGGGGCATAGTGTTTGGTTGGGGTGAGGGACATGGGGCATGATGTGTGGTTGGGGGTGAGGGGGCCATGGGGCATAGTGTTTGGTTGGGGGTGAGGGACATGGGGCATAGTGTTTGGTTGGGGGTGAGAGGGCCATGGGGCATAGTGTTTGGTTTGGGGTGAGGGGGCCATGGGGCATTGTGTTTGGTTGGGGGTGAGGGGGCCATGGGGCATAATGTTTGGTTGGGTGTAAGGGGGCCATGGGGCATAGTGTTTGGTTGGGGGTGAGGGATATGGGGCATAGGGTTTGGTTGGGGGTGAGGGGGCCATGGGGCATAGTGTTTGGTTGGGGGTGAGCGGGCCATGGGGCATAGTGTTTGGTTGGGGGTAAGGGGGCCCTGGGGCATAGTGTTTGGTTGGGGGTGAGGGTGCCATGGGGCATAGTGTTTGGTTGGGGTGAGGGGGCCATGGGGAATAATGTTTGGTTGGGTGTAAGGGGGCCATGGGGCATAGTGTTTGGTTGGGGGTGAGGGACATGGGGCATAGTGTTTGGTTGGGGGGTGAGGGGGCCATGGGGCATAGTGTTTGGTTGGGGGTGAGGGGGCCATAGGGCATTGTGTTTGGTTGGGTGTAAGGGGGCCATGGGGCATAGTGTTTGGTTGGGGGTGAGGGACATGGGGCATAGTGTTTGGTTGGGGGTGAGGGGGCCATGGGGCATAGTGTTGCACTCCAAGAGTGAACCCAATAATAAAGCTAAAACAGGAACAGTTATGAGATGTTCATCTTTGGCTTTTTGAGGAAACCTGACTCAACGAAGGCCATACTCCTCTTGGGCAACCCAAATAGCAAACTGTAGCAGTCCAAAATAACGGCATGTCCAATCTAGGGTCAATAAAATATATATGTTAATTAAACAGGCGAGATACAATAACTAAATAGAAATAAATTATAACAATGGAAAATGTGTAGTACAAAATGTAAGTTTGAAATGCAAATAAAAATCGTTACCCCTCAAAAACATTCTTTTTCCGTGTGTTTAGTACAAATTGGGGGTTTAAAAAGCCTCCTGCCACGCCCCGCCTACCGCCGCGCTCACATTTACTTTTCGGCCCACTATAGCCCTCATGTAAGGTACTTTCGGCCCTCTGTCAAAATCAGTTGTGCACCCCTGGCTTAGTGGGTTGAGCACTCGCTGCTGCGATGTGTGTGTGATCTGCAGGTTGCAGGTTCGAATCCCATTAAGGCTATCTCAGCCTTTCATCCTTCTGAGGTCGATAAATGAGTACCAACACAGGTTGGGTGATATTGTGTGCATATTTCTTCTATAAAAAAAGCTTAAGCGTAAGTGCTATACAATAACATATCATTTGATCTTTGACGTCTGCTTGCATTCGCAGTAATTTGACAATACGAAGGATTCGCTCCTTGCACATCTGCTCACACCAGCTCTTCAATCCCCCTTCCCGAACGATCCCACCATCCTAGCCAGCACATTCAGCCAAGCGATAACCACAGCGGTAGATGCCATTGCACCTCTCACCGCTAAAAAAGCTAAAAAAACTAAACATTCCAACGTTTGGTTCACACAAGAACTTGCGGATCTCCGTACAAAGAAGAGAGCGCTACTGACCACCTGGAAAAAGCACCCCTCCGAGACAAACAAAACTGCCTTCAAGTCTACTTCCAGAGACTACAAAATAGCCACTACACGGGCTAAGGCAGACTCCTATAACACCAGGATTAGCAACGCCAATTCTGATACTAAGGAAATCTTCGCTATATTCAGGGAATTGGAATCCCCACCATACTACCCTCTACTATCACCAAAGATGAAACCTGGTGCAACCAAATTCAAGCAGCCATGCTACACAAACTAGACACCCTACACTCCAAAATCCTAGCGCACCAAAAAGCACTATCCGCTCTACTTGATCGCACTAAAGCTCCTCCAGCCCAATCTCCAGACGTTCCCAGTCAAATACCTAAATTTGAATTCTCGAACATGACTGAACCTGAGGTGATTGCACTCATTAAATCTATTAAGCCCTCTAACTGCAAGGGAGATACCTGCCCCTCCCACATTATCAAAGACTGCGCTCCAGCCCTGGCTCCTATCATCACTGCTTTCATCAACGCCTCTTTCCAATCATCCCATGTACCGACTTCTCTAAAAGAAGCTTTGGTCAAACCTCTCCTAAAAAAACCCTCTCTCGACCCCTCCATCCCAGGGAACTACCGTCCCATCACAACCGTCCCTTTTCTGTTAAAGATCTTGGACAAAGCAGCCTACCTGCAGGTTCAAAAGTTTATTGAAGACAACCACCTCCTCGGCCTACGCCAGTCGGGCTTCCGCCCTTGACATGGTACCGAGACGGCACTACTTGACCTAAAAAATCAAATAGAGGACCTAAGAGATGCGGGCAAACCAGCTCTCCTCCTGCTCCTTGACCTCTCTGCGGCCTTCGATCTGGTCGAACACAAAACGCTATGCCACCATCTCACAAACTCAGCCCACTTCTCGGCCAAAGCATGCAACTGGATCTCCTCGTTCCTTCAAGAGAGGGTAATGAAGGTCTTCTCTGACTCTGCCAACGCTACGCCCAGCTCCATCAAATGCGGAGTCCCACAGGGCTCCTGCATAGCCCCCACACTCTACAATCTCTTCACAAGGCCTCTCTTCAAGATTCTGGACTCCTTGGGCATCTCATATACAAACTATGCAGATGACACACAGGTCCTCATCCCCCTGTCAGGTGACTACACCTCAGACCTGGACACACTCAATAGGATCTATGCCACCATCCAATCATGGATGGCGGAGAACTGGCTCTGTCTAAACAGTGATAAGACCGAACTACTGCTTGTTGGCTCCCCATCTACACTGGGCAAACTTGACGCCAAATATCAATCCTTCACCGTGGATAATATTCCCATCAGAATCCCCCAAACCATCAAAACACTGGGTGTACATCTAGAACCCAGCCTCACCATGGACAGACAGGTCAATGCCATCGCCTCTTCTGCAGCATATCACTCCAAACTCATCAATGCCATCAGGCCCTTCCTATCTCAGCAAAACTGCATCTCAATTGCCAGAGCCATCATCGGCTCCAGACTTGACTACTGCAATGCGCTGTTCATTGGAACTTCCCAAAAAAACCTCACCAAACTCCAGATTGCACAAAATAATGCCTTAAGAGCTGCTACTGGCATCTCTCGCAAGGAACACATCTCAGGGATCAGGAGGCAGGTACACTGGCTCCCCATTAAGGAAAGGGTGGTCTTCAAAACCTTGGCCCTTACACATAAATGCCTGCACGATCAGGCCCCCCCCTTATCTGACACAGAGGATTACCAGACAAACAATCAACAGACCATCTAGAGTAGCCTATGCTAATCGCATCACTGTCCCGCACACACGCAGAGTGCGGGCAGGAGGAACTAGCTTCCCCTCTATGGCGGCGAGCCTATGGAACAACCTCCCAGCTCAGATTAGATCAATTGAGTCTCACACAGCCTTCCGCACGGCCTTAAAAACCCAGCTCTTTGTGTAAAAGAGCCCCTCAGTCTAGGTCTACACCTCCACTATATCACCTAGCACACGCTCTGTTATGCCTCGTGCTACCAAGGAAAGTATATGAGTAACCAACTGTAACCTTCACTGTATACCCGCTGCAACTATGTAATAGGGCTGTATATCGTCTGTAACCCTGTAACACCTAAGTATACCATATGGGGCCGCTTATTGTAACCCTCAAGCAAGCCTTCTTTAAATCTCCGTATAGCGCCTCGTTGCCTCTGGGCTGTAGTGCGCTCTACAAATACTAAAATAAATAAATAAATAAATAAATAAATATTGATCTAAAAACACAGATATTAATGCTACATATGGTGATCCATTCTTGTATGAAATGTATATCACATAAGTGAAATCATAACCAGATTTTTCGTAGTGTACTTAGGAACAATGCTATTTGATACCCCTTCCTGTTTTGTCAAGGGGTGAAAGGTCATGTTTCATCGCTTCCCGGGATCTCAATTTCGGGTGGGATCAAATGACATCACTTCCGCTGATGTCTTCAGAGGTCAAGGGTCGTGAGGCGAGGGGTGGGCCACTTTTTTGAGGCGAGGGGTGGACAACTTTTTCTTGGGTGTCCGGGCCTATTTCTTGTCCCAGTCCGACCCTGATTGTAACAGAGCAATGATGTATGGGGTGCAGTGGTGCCAATTTTACCATCCATGGTCACAGAATTTGTTATTTAAATGCATACCTTGCCTCTGCCGCATTCTTCCTCTGACACACTGTGGAGGCACATGCGTAGGGGCTAACCAAGCACATCTACAACACATCTATATCATTGCTGAAATCAAGATGAATGCCTCACCCCATTTACACAGATCTGAACAGGCTTTGCAACCCTTGGTTCCTTTCTTGTAGGCTAGATTCTGAAGGACTATCGTCTTTTTCAATTATTTGTTTTACATTTTGGAGCTCTGGCTCATGGGACAACAGCCCAGTCAGCCTGTGAGGCAATTGCCTCTTTGCCCCACTTGCCAGTCCGCCCCTATGCCTGTTTTGGTTATTTTACAGACTTTGAATACTCCATGCTCCTCCCTTCTTTGGCATTTTCGGGGGCATGGAGTGTTTTTACCCCTATCCAGGGAAAGTGGCTCTCATGTCTGGTTGAAGGCCAGACAGGGTGAATAAACACACATAGGACACAGAAATGACCATACTCTAGGGTGAACAGGGGCTAACTAACTTTATTGGTGCTCTCCACCTGGACCCCCAAGTTATTGACACCAGAAAGCAGCCCAATTCAAAGCAGCCAGGGTGGTGGTTGGGGGTGGTACAAGGTGATCTCCAGCAGGGCTGAGCAAGAAAAACACCATCCACCTTTGAAGATCTCTGTACGCAGGCAGCAACACCAGGTCTAAATGTTTGGCCCAAAGGAAACTGCTGCATGAGCTCCTTATCCTCTCTAGCATGTAAGTTTAAGCATCCAGGTTGCAATCTAGGACTACCAATATTAGTTCCATCTGAGATGTGGACATTCACTGAGGCACCTACTCTGATCTCCCAAGACTGGAAAATGGAATCCTCCTCAACGGGCACTCCCACCAGCCACTGCCACAATCCTCCACTTGCATGACCTGGTCTGTCATCTCCACCAGGTGCCACACATCTCCTCACCCACCGGGCCTGCGGGTCTCCAGGATTCGACAGCAAACTCCGAGGGGCCTGCCTCTAGCCCTCCTCATGCTGTCAGATCTGGAAGGATGAAGATGGACTACAGCACGTCTCACATTACACGCAATGCATCACCTTCGACCACCATAGTGGTCTCCTTGATCACTCAGCTGCCACAGTATACATTTAGGGTCACTGAGCCAAGACTGCCACCATTGTATCCCCATCAGAAGGCTCCCATGCTCAGACGAAAATTGCAGGTCACGGCTAGTCATATTAATAACAGGAGTTCCAGGACGGTAATATTCAGAACTGATGGGAGTTGCTCCTAACTGTGCACCATCTTGGCCATGCCCCCACCACTTCAGATTTTGTTCCCTGTGACCAGATGTTGGTGATTAAAGTGTAGTACTTTGCACCGTACAATGATATTGAAATGGAGCACGTTCATTCAGCAAAGGGTAAAATCAGTGGCCATTCTGAAAACATTGGGCCTCATTACGAGATTTGCGGTAATGGAAAAACAATGCCGGTAAGGGAATACCGGCACCGCTTACCTCTCTGGCCTATTACGAGTAAACATCCTGTTAACAGCGCCACCTCTGAGACCGTGCCCCTCCATACCGGCATGTGCGCGGGCAGGCGCCCCTTCGGGCCGTCAATACCGCAATGCAGCTAACAGGAGGACATCACAAGTCACGTGGACATGCACCTACTGGCATCTCGAAGGTGGTAATTAGTGATACATTGATGCCGGCATTGCAGGCATCGCAGATCACCCGCTAATAGCAATGTGCTGTGTTCCCAACTGCCACAGGTGCACACAATCAGCACAGGTGGAGGCAATGGAGTCTAGGCCAGCATAAAAGGAGCACACCCACACACTACACCCCTTCCCACACCAAAATGATCCCACTTGCAGTTGCGATATTGGGGCTGGGGGACATGCTTGCATTGCTACTCCATGAGCAACAACTACAACAGGCAATACAGAGGAGACGCAGGAGGAGAAGGATGGTGAGACAGGCCCAGCAAGTCCCGCAAGTGCAGCCAGTGGCACCACGCAGGCAGCCACCAATCCCTCGCATTAGAGCCAGTCCTTTCAACCTAACTCCTGTGCAGATCCACACCCTATACCGCCTGGACTGGGACACCATCACCACCATTGTGGACATGATACACAACGACATTGTCAGCCTGATTGAAATCCACACTGCCATCCCCCCCTCTACTGAAGGTAGTGTGAGTGCTCCACTTCCTGGCCACAGGCACCTACCAGCACACAGTGGGGCAGATGCATGGCATATCACAACCTTTTTTTTCACGCATGCTGAACCACGTGCTCGATGCCCTCCTGAAGCACGCAAGCGACTACATATCCCTACCACGGACTGCCCAGGAGATCTTTGATGCTAAAATCGGCTTCCATGCACTGGCAGGCATGCCCAATTGTATCAGTGCCGTCGACTGCACCCGTGTGGAATTGGTGGTTCCACATGCCATAGAAGTGGTGTACCGCAATTGTAAGCTATACCACTCCGTCAATGTGCAGATGGTATGTGACTCCAGAAAGTTCATCACACATTGTTGTGCCCGATATCCCGGATCAACACATGATTCAATGGTCCTGCGGAGCTCCACGATACCACGCTACATGGAGCGACATGCTGGCCGACGTGCCTGGCTGCTTGGTAAGTTGCATGACAGGCACATGGCAGTGTCATGGTGGGGGGAGAGATGCACACACCACCTGGGTGAGATAGGGATGGTGACTGGACAATGCCCATACTGCAAAACACTGTGCCCCAAAACATCCCGACCTGAACATGACACCTAAACGTCATCGAAATGATGGATGTTGCACACCAATGCCAATATGCCAGACTTGCAACCAGCCCACATCCTCAACACGTCCACTGCACATCATCAGACCGTACCCTCTGTAACACAATGCAGCAAAATGCAGTGAGTGGGCACAATGTACATGACCGCAGCAAAGCACAACACAGGACATGCATCCATGAGTGCGCACAAATCAATACCACCAAGGGAATACACTGATTGTCACAGGCCCACCACCACAGTAGCGCTCCATGTCACCACGGGAATTATAACCGATGAATGACAAATCATGATGAAACTTGTGCCAATGCTGGCAGTTAAAATACATACGAATTGCTCCACATCACCTATATGATTGCAATTACAGCGGTAGGCATCCACAGTACATGAGCACCAGCATGGAAGTGGACACCCTGCATCATCTGGACGGCGCAACCCACACCTGTAGACCATGGAACAGCACACATTGTGGCAAATAAACATGTGTGCACACATCCAGGGACATGTGAATGTGAACAACAAATAATTGCAGGCATGATAGTGATAAGTACAGGTGTCATGGTGGAAATTGTCTCACACATACCTCAATTTGCTCCCATGCAGGTGATGCTGGCTATCCCTTGAAGCCATGGCTCCTCACCCCTGTTCGGAACCTGCAGAACAGGCACGAAGAGGACTACAATCGGGACCATACCTGTACCCCTGTGGTGATCGAGCAGACCTTTGGCCCGTTGAAGGCATGGTTTTGCTGCCTCAGCAGGTCGGGTGGGGCACTCCTGTACAGGCATTAGAAGGTGGGCAAGATCATTATGGTATGTTGCATGCTGCACAACATGTGCATCCGATGGAACGTGCCTCTGCCGCCTGACATTGACTAGCAACCACCAGGTGAGGATGAAGATGATGAAGAAGAAGGGGTTGCGCATCAGCCAGGTGGCGATGCACATGAGGGACGTGCTGTGCGCCAGTCTGTGATAGGCCAATATTTCTAAGACACATGGATGCAGAGGGTGCCATGGATGTGGGACTCTGGGCAGTGGGTATGGGGGTACATGGACACTGTGCACTGTAAACCAATAAATCACACATACCCAATAAGCAATGTCCAGTCATGTGTTTTTTTTGTACACAGCAGGTGTATTAAACAGGTGATATATACAAAGTGCATTGACCCTCCACCTCACACACATCCCCTCCCCTACCCCCTCCCCTACAACTCCCCCACACACCCCCTCCCCCCACAACTCCCCCACACACCCCCTCCACCCTCTCCCTCCTCCCACAACTCCCTCACCCACACCTGCCACCCTCCCCCTCCCTCCACAATTCCCCCACAGACTGCCTTCGCCCTGCCCCACAACTCCTCCACACATGATGTGCAATCATAGTCATTCAATGCAATGTGAGTCAATATGAGTCTACCCAAGCAGGCTGCCCCTGCTACTGGCAACCTCTGTCGGCCTCCGGGGGCTGCATTTCAGAGCGCCATATGGCGCGTGATGACCTACGCACAGGGCTCATTTGGGTGGAGCTGGTGGATGACGCCGTGCCCGCATGTTCCACTGTTGGGGCAGGACGCTGCACCTCCAAGGCCTGGGCAATCCTGGCCAGGACCTGCGTCACTGCTGACAGCTCCTTGCAAATTCACCTGGTACTTGACTCCATGGCCCCTGTCATGGCCGCAGTGTTTTCACGTGCCTCCTGCCTTGTCAAGGCACCATCGGCTACATACTGCTTGATGAGCTCTGTGAGCTCCTGCTGCCGCCTCTCCATTTGGGCCATGTGCCACTCTCTGTCCCGGATGCCTGTTGAGGTGGACGGGACATCTGCCGAGGGGCCCAATGCAGGTCTGTCCTCTGGGGGGCTCCAGCCCTCTTGGATTGCCTCTCCTCCTGACAGTTCCAGTGGGGTTCTATCTGGGGTGCTCAGTGGTGTGTAGTGGGGGGTTTGCTTGGGGCTCGGTGTGCATACCACATCCATGGACAGGTGGTCGTCCTCAGGTAGGCATTCCTCAACCAGGCACTGTCCTTCATCTCCACTCTGGGGCGATGTGGCAGCTGCCTCCCCTATGGAGCTGTTTGCGGCTGACAGGGTCCCGTCTGCCACTGCCTCAGTATCTGTGGATTCCACCTGTTGTCCCTCAATTGGTTTTGCGGCAGTTCTTTGCCGCCCCTGTGCCTTGGCATCTTGTGTTGGTATTGGTTTGGGAGGCAGTTGTTGCTGGCCTGTGGCCTTTGATGTGGATGCCCTGGTGCCGTCATCCCTGGCCTTTTTTGATGGTATCCTGGCCTGTGCAGCAGTATCCTCACCATCGCTGTCAGAATCTGTGCCTGTGGGGGACCAAGAGAGGCACGGCATCAGTGATAGTTGTACATGCATCATGCATACATTGGTATTAGTGCAGTTGTACGCCTGTGATGATTTGCTGTCTTGGAGTTGTGGCATACAGGTTGCTTGCTATATGGGGGGTTATTCAGGCATACGTCAGGTTGTCACATGTGTAAGGTGGTGCATGCTGTGTGACATGCCTTAGTCTTCTGGACTGCGTGCAGTGTGACACATGCTGTTTAGCTGTTTGTGGGGTGTGTTACAGGTATGGCATGCAGCTGGGGACAGCATCTAGACTTGGATGTATCCATGTGTGTGTGATGGCCCATGCATTGGCTAATGTCTGTCAGATTTGTAGGCCATCATCATGCTTTGGATTCCAGTGGTTTGTGTGGACACTCACCTTCATCTGCCGATGACGGTACTCCTCGCTCCATGTCTCCAACTCCCTCAATGGCCTCCAAGCCGATCGTACTGGCACATGTCTCCTCCCATCTGGTGAGCTTGATGGGGGAGTGGGCCCTGCCGCCTGTTGTCAGACCCTGGCTCCGTTTGGCCAATATAATGTTCCGCACACATCGGCGTAGTTCATCGCATTGCTTTTTCACATCTTTGACGATGCGGGCGGTGGTGCCGACTGCAATGACCTTTCTGTCCACTTCCTCCCATATCTCCTTTTTCTTAATCTGAGCAGGTCGCTTGAGGTCTACTGCGAAGACCACATCACCATTCTGGGCCAGAGTGTTAGCCAACATATTCAACTCGTCCTTAGAGAAGCACACGTTGCGCTGACGGGAGGCACCTTTCTTGATGGCTTTTGGCATCCTGATGGCAATGTATGTGGTGGTTTGTGGATCGAGGTCCTGTGTGTGGAGGATTGCAATGGATTGTGTTTTTCAAGATGGCTGCCGTTGGATTTTCCATTCCGGCCCGATGACATTACTTCCGTTTCCGGTATTGCTGGGCCCGGTATTGCCAGACCCGTTATTGCCGGTGCCCGTTATTTAGGGGTGGGCGAAGGCGGAGGAGGTGTCAGCGCTTTGCATGATGTCGCAAACGGGGGTTTTGAGGTTAACGGCATGCCGGTACAGACGTTACACGCGTGCAAGCATTCTCGTAATCGCCCGCTGATAGTGGCATCAGTGCTACCCGGATGCGGTATTGCCTCCATGCCGGTAAGGTTTGGTTTTTACCACGAATCTCGTAATGGGGCCCATTGTTGCATTTGGAATGTAATCCTTGACCATAGAATATTGTGTTTTTAATAATATATTTAATGTTCTTTATAAAATACATACAGGTTCATGTACAAGTCCCCTGGAGCATAACAATAAGGGGTAAAGTTAGGCATAACTCTTTTACGGCTTGTTTTATGTTCAGGGGATTTTAACGTTTTTTTGTATGAATCTATGTGAATACTGCGAACATGAAATGTTGAGGCCAAAAATACTGATTTTTCTTTTTTTACCCCCTTTTACCACATATACATGCGGGGGGACACTCCCGCTCCCTCCCAATATCCCTACAACTTTTGTATTTACTTAACCCATCCCCACATATATATGTGGTAACATTGGGGTCCCGAATTTCGGTATTTTAAGCCTCAACATTTTGGCATTCTCTATTTTGGTATGTTCCTGTTTTGTAGGTGGAGTGAGAGATGTAAGAGGATATACGTTTCAGCTTCCCTTCCCGATTTTCTTGCTGGCGTAATGCTAATGTATTATATGGAATCTGTTTTTAGCACCTGCAAATGTCTGCCATGTGTAAATGACAGGCAGCAGTTACACGTTTACCCTTTTGACAATACGCAGAAAGCAAAGCTGATGTCACCTGGTTTTAAACTTTGGTTTTGCACTCATTTGGTTTTTTCTACAAAAGTAGAACACTTTATGCAGGTGACCCAACAGCATGTAAGTGCTAACGTTCGCGGGCCTCCTGCAAGCAATTTGACTCATTGCAAAATGATCACCACACTCTTTCCCAAATCTTACACTTTTAATAGACCATTATAAATGTAGCAGTGCACTTTTATCTTGGAAATGTACCAAATCTAAATGTTTTCAATAATCCTTATATATTTGGTTTATATACTTCTTAGCAGTAAAATGGTAAACAAAATAATGCAGCGGTTACAAATTTACCACCAGCTTATCTTTTCTATACTACTATATACAATCTTACTGCATCTTCTAGAAGTAATATCAAAAGCTACCAAATTCAAACTTGTGTGTATCACAGTGGAGTAGAAAGTCTATTGCTACTATCGGAATACTGAAAGGATTCACTCTTTCTTGATGAGTTTAAATATATCCAGAAAGAGCACAGGCTTATGGCAATGCCTGGAGAGAAAGAGTCGAACAGGACAGGTAGTAGGAGCGGTAGGCAGCAGCATGACTGTGAGGTCTAGCTGAGCCATTGGAGCACTCAGTGGAGACCATTGGACAGATTCCTTTTTTGGTCTTTGTAGTCAGTTTTTTCCTACTCAACTGAATTGCTTCAAGTAAATAGCATACCCTGAAGGATGGCTGAAAGACATGAATCAGGGTACTCACAAGTATAGTTGACCTCTAGTTTGTTTGCACACACAGGATCCAGAGGGGATAAACATGTCTGAAGGTAACAGAGTATTAGCTCTTACACAAAAGGGAGTCCCTTCTTGGGAATGTTCTAGAGAAGACAGTGCCAGGATTAGACCAAAACAAAGTGTCAGGGTTGTTCCTATTATGGGGATACCACTCTCCCACTGCATCTCGCTCCAGTCTAGAAATAGGGAAGGTTTGGGATAATTGTCTGTCCAGAAGAAAACAAGGATACCGGAATAATCTCGTGGCTGTAGTCTAAATAATGTTTGTTGGGATTGAAACCATATTGAAGTGTCTGGGTCCTTCCTATCATGGGCATTCTGGTCTCCCCAGGATCTTTACAGAGTCTTAGGGATATAAATATCTCAGGGATAAAGAGCCCAGCCACTTCTTGGATCAAATGTTGCAGTCTTTGAGATATAGTGCCCTGCCCCTCTTGTCACAGGTCACAGTCTCAAGGCTATAGCACCCAGCCACCTGATTGCCACAGGTCATAATCACACGGTGATATTTGTAATCCACACTATAAAGGTGGTGTCTGGAACACAGCTTCCCAAACCAGGGTTACAGTTTTCCAGATCATTGTAAGAGTTAGGGTGCTGTTCTCCCTCTCTAAACACAACTAACATTTGGCTGCTCTTAATTCTCTTTTTTACAATGGATATGGTGTCCTTTCAACTAGTTGGTTTAACTAAAGGATGTAGTTCCCAAACCAGTATCTGGCTTAACTAAGGGACATAGTACCATTCTCACTCTAGAGGAATGTCCTGCCCTTCACACCAGGTTGAGCTCAGAGTTGAGTGGGTCGGAATGGTCCTGAGGTCCCTCATCAGGATTCTCCACAAATGTCCAGTCTGTGTCCTAGGCACCTCGCAGCTTTCCACCACTGACTTCTTCTAAGCATCAGTAAGTATTACTGGTAAACTCTGGTTCCTGCAGCTGCCTTCCTGACTTCCCCCAATCTTCCACAGGGCGTTTGTTTCTTGGCTCCCTGTTTCTGTGCTCTGTCAGCGTCCTCCTCCCACTGCTGCTCTCCTCATTGTTTCTGCTCCTCTTTTGATTTTTTGTAGCAGAAGCTCACTCCCGCACTTTCTTTCTCTGATTCACCCCACATTGTCCTTTTCTATGTTGTGTTCATGGTTCTTCAATCACCTATGCTCACGTTGTCTGAGTCTTCAAAATGGACAGTGGCATTTTTGAATTTGAAGAGAAGTCCCACCTTACCCTGATCTCTTCCCTGCTTTCCCTCACAACCCCCTGCCACCTTAGCTGTTTTCGAAGGGCTCCTGTGATGTTCTCTGGGGGCTTGAGCCCTGCCCATCCTCTGTCCTCCCAGCTCTTGGGTAAGTTATTTTTTCTGGAACCCCATTTGTGAGGATTTCCAGATAAGGCCAGTGCTGCGACGTAGTGTGTAGTCACCTTTCCCCTATTCAGATTTAGCAGTGATGCCTGCACAAAATGAATTGTGTGTTAGTTCTTATAGGACTATGGTAGCTCCTCTCTGCTGTCAGTCTTCTTTCTCTGGTTCACCTTTCTCCATCAAAGGGTTGTTTTCCTGGTCAATTCTGCCTTCACATTTCTTTTCCCCCCTGGTCTACTGACATAGGTATGTATAATAGTTGATGTTGAGAGCAAAGGGTGATTTGGCAATCTTGAGAGAAGGAACATTTTCTTTGGGCTGCCACGTCTCTGGGCATTTGAGAATATAAAAAGCATAGTTTCTACTCTCGATTTATAAGCACCCAGATCTTTATATCTTTATTAGGGCATGGATGACAGAACATCTTTTGTGTGGAACTCAGTATCTTTTGTGACTTTGTTGAATACATACAGACATTGGCCACTCAGATTTCCACGCAGTACCCAGGTCTTACCAGAACATCTACCTCTCACAACTTTTTGTTCAGATCATAATCATTATGATCCTCCTGAGGCTGCACTCCCTGGCCAGCTCTCTTCCTTGGGTTCATTAGGCCGAGGGGGTGCCTCATTGCTCCCGAATGATGATCTGACCATCATTGTGACCTCATTTTAGTCACAAATAGTGCTTGGAAGAGGTACTCTCCTCGCCTCTTTGTCCAACCAAACATAACATTGCAACCTTCCTGCTTTCCCCTTCCTCCATCATCGCCCTGTCAGTGATATAGGGCACACATCACTGTGGCCAACCTATTAGTATGGTCTGGGACCACAGACTGGGCACTTCTACAGTGTTATAATACTGAGTGTACTTGTGCAAGTGGCGTACATGGCTGGACTCTATATAGCATTTTTAAAGAACCTCACGCAGGAAACTGATGACACTATGGAGACCCTACACGACTATAATGGCACAGTGTGGTCAAATAGCATGGCAATGTACACAAAGATGAATCTCACGCTGATGGGGTCCTGATGAAGTGACAGGGCAATATCGGCAGAAGCTTGCACTACTAGGGGGGAATTTTCAATGGAGCAGTGTGTTCAATGGAGGTGTAAAAAGCGAGGTCTACAAAGCAGAGTTTGCATCTCCACTTTGCTTTCTTCCTCCATCTTGGAAGAGCACCCGGCTTTACACCTGCATGAAATGTTCACAAAGCGGACAGTGAAAGAGAAGAGTAAAGACACATTTGCCTTGATTTACTCTTCACGACTACACTCTGCTTTGTGAGTTTTGAAAATTGCACGTATGGGACAAACAGCACGACAGTGCAAACGTTGGCAGTCCCGTATTCGGAATTTGCATTTTATTTACAAAATGACCTCTTTGTAGTCCATAATATTGACTGTAGCTCACAGTGCTAGTGGCCTCCAACAAAGACAGTGTATTTCCGGTGGAAGCTTACATTGCTGAAGTCCTGTAGGTTTGGCAGTGTACTCCTGAAGAACATCCACGCTGCTGGAGTCCCATAGCACTGATGTGACACTGCCAGATGATCGCAATTGATTTAAACTACCAGGGCCCTATGGAAGTGACATGGTTGTTACGTAGGATTTCCACACTGCTCCAGTGCTATATTACTATCAGGGCACCCATAGTAGCGGTTTACACTGGTAGGACCCTGTAGCCATGACCAAGAACTGCTGGAGAAGACTGACAAAGCTAGAGTCATATAGCACATTCATAGTACTGTTAGGGTCCTGTATCACAAAGATATTAATCAGTCATATAGAGCTGTGGCCCTGCATGTATGACAAGGCAGGCTAGAACATGCTTACACTGCTAATGTTCTATAGCAGTGAGAGGGGGCTGATAGCAGTGAGAGATGACTGCTGAAAGAAGCTCGCACAGCTACAGTCCTGTCAGTAGAGGAAGCACACTCTGCTTGCATAATGCAGCACCAACAGGGCTCTGTTGGGAGTCTAGCAGTTTTTAGTGACAGGCCACAGCTGGAGAACGCTCACACTAGACTCTCACAATTAGTGATGACACTCTACTATAAGATGATCCAACTCGAGTGCCTCGTCACTGGCAATCCTGTAGAACTGTCAATCCTGTAGAACTGACAATGTTTTCTTATAGGAGACACAGTGTAGAACGGTATGATAGCAGTGATGGCCAGTACCGTAGGACGCTCAAACTGCAGTTATCCTCCAGCCTTGCCAAAGGGCTGCCATAGGAGGCCGACGCTGTTTGAGCTCCAGAGAATTGACAGGGCACTTCCGTCCTTCTATAACACTGGCAGGGCATTGTTGGATAAAGCCCTCGCTGCATCAGCTATGAGAAGGCACTGCTGCACTGGTGAGAAGGTTCACAGAGCTACAGCCCTAGCGAACTAGCAAAGCTGAGTGTGGGTTCTAAAGCACTGGCAGTGTATTTCTGTAGGAATGTTCACACTATTACAGTCCTCATACATATCAGTGCTATTCCAGAGGAACCACTCTACCCATTCATACCATTTAAGCCCTTGGAGTATCATTTATTTCAGTTCTATTCCATGAGAGAACTCAAAACAGACTTGGCCTCGGGTTAGGCCATAGACAATTCAATCTAGTAATATGCGCAATATTCCTCTGCTGTATAAATGTATGTACAGAGCAATAGTGTAGTCTGCTGGGGAATGCCTGACTGAGTTTTCTGTGTAGTGCACATCGAGTTTACAGAATCACAGTTGTGGAAATTTCGGAAAATAAGGCAAGGGATGTACAGTGTTTCGACCAGGATTACCTAGTGTGCTCAATTGCTAAATCTGGGATTTGAGCTGAGCGTTCCTGATTGTATGTTTTGAATTTAGGAAGTAGACTACACCTCCTCTGATCGCATCTTTAGTTTTGAACCACTGTACAGTGATTTCCTCAAAGTATTCATTTCATAGATACACTAGTACTGTGTTGAATAAAGCTGACCTCCTAAAAACACACCACATAATACAATTAAAACTGATAGCAGTTAGCAGCAAATCATTCTATAAACACGTTGGTCAAAAATTCACCCTGAAAAGGCACAATAGCAAAATGGAGAATACACATCTGCAAAATAGTCATAAAGCAATCAGAAAAGTAATGGCCTAGAAAGCATCAGTGGCCTTCTTCACAGTACAGTGTCTGGTACAAGTAATGGAAAAACAGGGATTGTGTTGAAATCAGTCAACTCTGCTGATTTATCTTGAGTTACTATTTGAGAAGTTGACAAATCACGGGAACAAAACATATTTCCACATATCGTTTGGTGATTGATTACTTGGGTGATCTCAAACATATGCAACAGCAAACACCTTAACATGCAGGATAGCAGTGGTGTGTGCAGTCTTCTGCCGAGATATGTGCTATCACAAGTTTCAATCTTGTTATGGCCACCGTGATATTTTTTTCTTGGGGGGTCGATGCAATGAGTATTATTATGTTGACTAACAATAACACTCTTTAGTGAAATGCAGGTGGCCACATTGGTGGCTGGTACGCTCAAAGTGCCTCAGAAAATCAATACATACATTTTGCTAGTGAGCTTCCCAAGTCCCAAAAATGATTTTGTCTTCATGAAACCAGTAATGTATATTAAAAATAAAGCTACAAGATGTTCTTGATGATTACCACCAGCGGTAATCTGAGAATCTCACTCAATACAGGTTTATGGTTGTCATGGTGATAACAGCAGGGGCTTTACTATAATACTGCAGGACTTACTCAGTAAATCCACACCCGATTTATACACATATTTTGTAACCATTTCCATCCTCATATTGTGAATGGAAATTTGCCCTCTACGTAGAGGGTCACGCATCTACTGCCCATCATGGTTAATGCACAGAAAGTTCAGGTCTGCCCATATTTTACATTATGTGATAAAGGTGGGCATTATGGAGCACCAATTTTTTACCTCTTTACATTGTCCTAGAAGAAAATAGTTTTCCCTCTATTGAAGTGAAGTGGTTTGCTTCCTTTCTGTAGGGGCAAACGCATTGAAAATTCAATAAGAAATATGTTTTACCGCCCCCTCGTGGATTTCAATGCACTATTCCACCTTCTAATACAGTATTTTCAGGCGGCAGCCCCCCAGGTGAATAATATCGGGGGGCATTTATCTCTCAAGTTCTCTGTAATAAGGTGGGCACTGAGATAGGAGGTGTTTGTGTTTGCACCACATTTGTAATGAAACCTCACAAGGAGGAGTTTGGCAGTTCTCCCCAATTGAACTTTCACTGAAACTAGTGCCAAATGGTGCACTGACAAGCACCTTGTTCAAGTAGCATTTGCAAGAGATAAAAGGATGCACAAAGCAATCTGTAGGAATGTGTGTTAGCATGGAATAACTGTGAAACACAGACACTATGCCAAATCATGCATTTTAAATACCATTGGACTAGTAACACTCACCAACAATGTAATGGGATGTTTGAAAACAATCACTGGAGTTGGAAAACTTCCCAAAGACATGTTTAGAACATTATTTTAATATGTACCATATTTGAAATAGTGCCAGTACCATGGGCATGAGGCATAAACTGCTATTCAGCGGCATTTCATTGGGCCTTTGGACACATTGCAGGCACATCTTTTTATCTTTTATGATGATGCTTAAACCCCTGACTCTCACTCGTTGGACCTATGGGTGTCACTGACATTAGCGCCAATAGGCCTCTTGTGGTGAACGAGTTCTTCACAAAATGCAGTACATACCGTTTGAGTCTGCGCAGTTAGAAGCACGTGGTCATGCAAGGGCTGAGCCTTACATATGGTGACTATACAATGCAGAGGAGACTTTACCTGCCATTGGATGACTTTACCCGGATATTGGGAAGGTGTGGTTTCCTATTATTTCAGCACCTGCAAGGCTGCATCTTTAGAAGAAAAACCTTGGTGCCAACACACAAATGATTCATTTCAAATGCCACATCACGTGGTTTCATCCATTCCTATTTTTTTTATTATTTATCTTCCTCTCAGGGGGGCTTTTTAAAATTATTTTAGCTGCATACACTTATCCCCTCTTAACTGTGGCAGGACAGGTTATTTATGACCGCCATCCTGTGCTTAAAGTGGATGGTAAAATATATACAGTTCAAAGGTTCAGCACATGTTAGACTCTCAAGGCAGTCAGTGTCTCGGCTCCATTAATGCAGGTGAGGTCAAGGGGCCAGAGCAAACGGTCTGACGGGCTCCAAGTGGCCCGTGGGTCTCATGAGTACCCCCACCCTAGACAGAAACTCAGCGGCTGGAATTTGGTGAGCTGTAGTTTTCATTATTTAGCCACACAATAGTAGCCTCCGTGTGAAGTGCCTACTGAGTCAAAACCTGACAAAGGCCAGTTCAGCTAATAATGTTAGCAAAACACTGCCCACTTTTGTCATCTTAAATCACTCCCCCGTTTACGCAGATTTCCCAAAAATATGCAGACAGAGAACTGTTGTCCTGTCCGATATCATGTGTGTCATGTGCTGCCAGCCCTGGAGTTTGGCACACATCATGTTGCTTTCTTTTACAATATCGACGTCTCATTTTCACATTATAAGAACTAGGCTAGAAATAGTCAAGATGCCGGGTACGGTGGCCTTGTAGGCAGAGAGTGATGGACTATCTCACACTTGTCACGGGACAGCCTGAACAACCCAGACAGAGGGTGGTCTAAATTCCCAGAAGACGTTAAGTATTGTTAAGTGGTTCAATGACATGTCTCTATACAGCTCTCATTTTGCAGTCTACTGTGCATTGAATTCTTACACTTAGTTTTACTATTTTCATATTTTTGAGCGTGCAGATCATCAGATGCAAAGAGCCTGTGGCTAAAGACGAAAGACTGGCCACTTACCAGCTTCTTTGCTATCACTGCCTACTTGCTCTGTATGGTGTTTGTGCATCATGCCAGGCGGAAGTGTGAGATCAATAGTCCGAAGCAGCACTGCTGGTGGAAGACCCCTGAATTTATGGGCAGTTTCCTGCTTGGTAAACGGACTTTGCCCCACTCATCGCAGTTTGCAACTCTAAATTTGCCACTTTGAGCTCCTACACCACACATGTTTACGGTGCCGAAAAGGTACAGTGGTCTCTGCGCGGTTCTCCTCACACTGATGGCTGTGTGGACCCCGCCAGTTAGTGGCCTCCTTTTATGTAGGACCGTAGTGCAGTGCAGCCTTCTATACTAGGGGGCGTATCACGAGAGAACCCCTCAGTGGGACAAAGATCTGCCATATTTGGTCATGTTTTACTCTGAGAGTGATGACTTCAGAGCCAAAACCAGATCTCTCCAGAAATGTGTCGAGAATAGCCTTTGACTCTACACTTGGGCGAACACCTGGGAAGACACCTGGGAAGGTTTGGCTGCTAAAGACCCCATTGATTGGTTGGCCACTAAATGCTTGAATGAATATACCTATATTACTCAGAGCTCAGGCCCATCTCCACTCCCAATGTTCTTAATAAACTTAGGGTCGGCACACATGCTTTGAGATTCTGGGGATGAAGTTCTGCCATGCAGTATCCCGCCAAAACTGCTTCTGATGGCAAAGCTCTGCCCATGTTTGCGAACACCAGCTGTCCTCCATGTAAAAAATGTAGGCCCTCTGTGGTGCTCTCTTCCATTAACCCGGCGGGCACAGACAAGTCACCACCTCAAAGAATCTTTGTTCCCTGAGAACCATGTTGCTGTTCCTGCACAGATCCTACAGGAAGAGGCAGATCTATCACAACTATGAGAACTGGCAGCCAGCAGGACCTGCTGGTTGTAGCTACTATAGAACTGAACTGTAATGAATTGAAGTGGGGCGTCTCTGACCTGGGTGCCGATAGAAGTCTAGCTTGCATTAGTGATTGTACTGGCCCTCATGATTAAGAGGTGAGTGTACTTAAATGAAAGCCTTCTGGTAACTAGCTGAGTCAAGGGGTGGTAGCTATGCATGCCACTAGGATAGATTTATTAAGCGTACTGTGCAGTATACTCAACTCCATTGGACTACCGGCAATAACGGATCTATGTTCAAACTCTGACCGTTGAAGGCCAGACACCAAAAAGGCTGCATCTATCAGGCTGATTTAGTGCTTCCTTAAAGGGTGAGGGAATGGCCATTTCTGTGGGTTGTACCCCCAAACCTCCTTGTTTCCTGCCCCCCCTGCCAATATGCTCCCGCATTGCTGCGATTTACCTGTGCTCTGGCAGGTTAACCCCCTGAATGCCCATGTCACACCGCGCAGACACACACACACCTCTTCTCGTCTGAGGCGTGGCGTGGGGCTCAGCCTCAGAGTTCCTTGGCCTTTTGTTTATGGTCTTTTGTGCCCGCAATCTACAGATCACAGGAACCAGACCGTAAACTGGCCATTACATATACGGCTATGTACCCGTGCTGGCCATGTGCAGTACTGCACCCAGTTGGTTAATGTGCAAAAGGGCCTCTATCACTTTCCATATTCATTTCATATTGGCTTTGCATTTATCTTAACCTTTTCCTGAAACATGCAGATAAAGAGTTTATTTGCGAGGAAAAGGTAGAAGCAGGCACACAAAATAGTCTCTTAGATTTCAAGTTTTCTTGGTTTTAGGCCGTTCCTTAATATCAAAAACATTGTACCAGGAGCTATTAGGCTAAACTGATCCTATGACACAAGGATCATATCAAAACTATATAACAAAAAAGCAAGGTGAAACCACCTAGTAATGTCTGATGCTCTCAAAATGCTCATTAATATGAGCTTTGCTTTCGTATCCTTTAGTTTCAATCATTCTTTTTTCTTTCTTCTTGCTTTCAAAAATATATATTCCTTCCTTTTTTTTTTTAAATAAACTTTATTTTTATTTTCTTCTCAAGATCCTAGGTTACAAGCGTGCTTAAGAAAGACAGTGTAGTATCCCAAGCATTCTTCTTATAGTCAGTGTTCGTTTCTTTCATACATAAATTCTTGAGTGTAACAATTAAACAGTTAACTCCCTCCCCCCCTTTACTTTTCCCTTATTCCCTTTTCTTGTCGTGCCGATTCTCTCTCTTTTTCTCTGTTCTGGGTTGTTATGTGATCGATATGTTTCTGAGGGTCCGTGGTTTATAGAAATGGGCTTCTCTGCCTCTGACAAAGTCTCTAAAAGGGGACCATATGGACAAGTATCTCTGGTATGTCTCTGTTCTAATGGCAGTTACCTTCTCCATTGCCATTACTCCCCATATTTTCATCCACCACCATGGTGTCATCAGGGCCTCTAGCGTTTTCCACCTTTGTGCCAATGTAATTCGTGCTGCTGATAGTAAGTGTGTTATTAGAGTGGATATATGCCCCGATGCCGCGTATATGCCCTTTGCCTTCGCTCCCAACAGGATCACCTTAGGTGAGAGTGGTAATTCTCTGCCAGTAATGTCTTTGATGTGTCCCAGTATCTCTTTCCAATAGGTAATGGCTTTGGGGCATGACCACCATATGTGGAATAGATCTCCTCTCTCTCCACATTGTCTCCAGCAGTTTGGGGGATATTCTGGGTTTATTTTGTGTAATCTGTGGGGGGACATGTACCATCTGTAGCATCATTTATATGCAGCTTCTTTAATTGCTGTACATTTGGAGGATCTATGAGCTCTTGTCCATATCTGGTCCCACTCTCTTTCCGTTATCGGCTCTCCTACATCTTTTTCTCAATTCTCTTTATATCTTAGGCTGCCCGTCGGTTGTGCTCCTTCAAGCAGTCTGTAGATTCTAGATATCCCCCTCCTTGGTTCCCCCTCTTGCATTGTTAGTTCCAAGCCTGTTAGGGTTCTTGTTCCCGCTCTTTTCACTGACGGGTGGGAGATCCAGTGTCGTACTTGCATGTATCTACCTTTCATTTTCCCCCAGATCGAATTTCTTTTTGCATTCTAAGAAAGGAATTGGGTCGCTGTTTTGGTACATGTCCTGCAATGTCAGAGTGTCTGCGCCTTTCCATCCTTCCCAGAAATTCTTCTTCAAGCCTGGGGTGAAGTCGGTGTTATGTGCTATTGGGGATAATGGGCCCAACCCTCGTTTGATCTTTTTCATTTGCATCACTCTGTCCCAGTTACTCAGGGCTGTTTTAGTAGCTCCTAGTAGTTTTCCTTCTGCTTCGCAAGCCTTGGGATTCAGTGCCAGGAGCGCTGTTATCAGTATCTGTGTGGGTGCTTGTTCTATGGCTCTCCATCCCTTGGTGTCGGCTGGGTTAGTCCACTGGAGTATGGGGGCCAAGTGTGCTGCCATGATGTATCTGCCCAGGTCTGGGACCCCCAGGCCTCCCAGGAGCGGGGGACGGGTCAGTATGCATCGCTGTATTCTGGGTCTCTTTTTCGCCCATGTGAAGCTAAATACTGCGCTTTGAAGTTCTTTGATTATCTGTGGTGGGATCTCAGCGGGTATTGAACTGGTCACATATAGTAGGCGGGGGAGGAGGGTCATCTTTACCGCTGCTATTCTGGCAAACCACAATAGTTCCTGGTTATCCCATCTCAGCAGGTCCTCTTTTAGTTGTTTTCAAAGAGGGGGGATGTTTGATCTATATAAGTCCTCGAATTTCCTTGTCAGGTGAACTCCCAAGTATTCCAGAGTGTTTTCCTCCCATCTCAGGGGGAATCTCCGCTTCATGCAGTTTATTGTATTTGTGTCCTCCGTTATGTTTAGTGCCTTTGATTTATTGTAGTTGATTGTAAATCCGGATATGGTGGCAAATTCTTCCAGTGTCTCTACGGCTCTCGGTAGTGTATTCGTAGTGTCTCCCATATAGAGCATCACATCGTCAGCGTATAATGCTATTTTCTGCGGGGTCTCCTTGATTTGCACTCCTTTTATATCAGGGTCTCCTCTGTACCGCGCTGCTAGTAGTTCCATAGCCATTGCAAATATTAGTGGAGATAGGGGCAGCCCTGGCGCGTACCCCTCCGTATCTCCACTTGTTTTGAGTCACGGGCGTTTATCCGAAATGATGTAGATGGGCATTGAAAATTTGCCAGGATCATCCTGCTGAATTATGCCCCGCATCCGAATTTCTCCAGGATCATCCGAAGGTATTCCCAGTCCAAGCTGTCGAAAGCGCGTGAAGCGTCTAGGGCCGCTATTGCAAATTTCTGGTTTGTACGTCTCCCCCATTCGATTACATCTATGGCTCTTCTAACGTTATCTTGGGTGTGTCGCCCCCTGACAAACCCTGCTTGATCCTCGTGGATAATATCTGGGAGGATCTGCGATAGTCTATTCGCTAATATCTTTGTCTATAGCTTTGCGTCCGTGTTTAGGAGTGCTATCGGGCGGTAACTTGAGCATTCGATGGGATCCTTGTTTGGTTTCAGCGCAAGGATTGTTGAGGATCTTGCCATATCTGGGGAGATCGATCCAGTGTCTCTGATTGTGTTGAAAAGTCGGGTGAGGGAGCCCAGTAGTTGTGTCCGGAATGTTTTGTAGTACGCATTTCCGAAGCCGTCTGGGCCCGGGGTCTTGTTTCTTTTTAATGAGGAGATAGCTTCATTGATTTCTTGAGCTGTGAATGGTCTCCCCAGGATTTCTGTGTCCTTGTCCGATATTTGGGGTAAATGAGTAGTCAGTAGGTAGGATTTTTGGTCTGTTGCATTTAGGTCTGCTCCCTGTAGTAGTTCTTCATGGAATCGGACCATTATGTGCAGTTTTCCTTCCTCTTTTGTGATCACATCCCCTTTGTCATTTCTCAGGGCAACTATATAGTTACGGGATTTCTGTTTGTTTAATTTGGCCGCTAGGAATTTATTTGCTTTGCCTCCGTGGACGTAGTATGATTGCTTAGTGTTAAGCAGCGTCTGTGCTACCACATCAGCAGTATGACCTTCCAGTTGGGCCCGAACCTTCTTTAATTCTCGCCAGGATTTCTGCGTTTGTCGGGACTTGTGGTTTTTCTCTGCGTCTTTTAGGGCTAGTTCCATCCTCCGGGTTAGTATCGTCGTTCTCTGTAGTATATCGCTGCCTGGGCTCTGAATTCTCCTCGGATTACAGCCGTCCCCGCATCCCAGACTGTTTTCCAGTCAACCTTGCCATTGCCGTTCTCTTTAAAATAATTGTTTATAGTTTCTTCCATGTGTGCTCTAAGCACCAGGTCACGCAGGATCAGATCATTGAGTCTCCACGGCAGGCGTTGTCTGTTTTCTCCTCCGTCTATTTCCAGGCTAACTAGTACTGGGGCGTGGTCTGTAATATATTGTGTTCCAATTTCCACCTTAGTCACTTGGGGGATTAGGGTTGCTGATACCAGGATCATGTCTATTCTGGAGTACCCTCTGTGTACTGCAGAATAGTGAGTGTATTCTCTCGTGTCTCCTTGGAAGAAGCGCTAGGTCTCGATTACTTCTAGCTCTCTGAGGAACTTTCCCAACGCTTGTCTGTTTCTCTGTTCGGCTGCCGTAGGGGGCAGGGTTTTATGGAGGCTAGGGTCCATTATGCAGTCGAAGTCCCCTCCTATGATTGTTTAGCCTTCACACCAGCTCCCTATTTTCAGTAGGAGATCTGTGATGTATCGGTCTTGTTTGTCGTTGGGAGCGTATATCGCCAGGATTGTGTAGGTCTTCCTTTTGATAGTTCCTTTGATTCCCAGGTATTTCCCTTCAGTATCACTAATCATCTGTTGTTTTCGGAAGTTCAGTCCCTTTCCTTCCTTTTTAAGTGAACCTGTTAAGCTCTTAATTCATGACAGAGTCCTTTATAAAAGGACTCTGTCATGAATTAAGATAATTGGAAGTATTTATTCCAAATATACCCAGCCTGCAGAGGCTGTAATTTATAGCAGAAAAAGACTCCTGGGTCTATATTACACAATGAGCCAATGCATTTCGGTGTAAGACACCATCTTCAGGGCTATACATGCTTAATGATAATATTGTTCACAAAAATAAATTCATACATTCAATAAGTAATACATACCATAGTGTGTCAAACGTTTTCACATATGCAAGGAAAGACAACAAACAAAGTCACCTTACACATACTTTTAAGAGTAACATCTAACTGTGTGCATGACAGATTTATATTGCTGCAATTAAAAACGTGCTTAGCATACTAAATGAGGAATGCTTTACAGAGAAGAATATTCACTCTCAGTGATCGCTTTCACATACCTAGCATACTAAATGAGGAATACTTTACAGGTGACCCCATCCATTAGAAAGTGATTTGCACGAAGGAAATTGTAGAATCCTGAGAGAAAGACTCTCTGATTAAGGTATGATTGAACCCACGTTTTTATTTGCAGCAAAATAAATTTGTCATGCACACAGTTAGATGTTACTCTTAAAAGTATGTTTAAGGTGACTTGGTTTTTTGTCTTTCCTTGCATATGTGAAAATGTTGGACACGCTATGGTATGTATTACTTAGTGAATGTATGAATTTATTTTTGTGAACAATATTATCATTAAGCATGTATAGCCCTGAAGATGGTGTCTTACACCGAAATGCATTGGCTCATTGTGTAATATAGCCAAAGGATTATTTTCCTGCTATAAATTACAGCCTCTGCAGGCTGGGTATATTTGGAATAAATACTTCCAACTATCTTTTACAAAGGACTCTGTCATGAATTAAGAGCTTAACATGTTCACTTGAAAAGGAAAGAATATATGTTTTTGAAAGCAAGAAGAAAGAAAAAAGAATAATTGAAACTAAAGGATACAAATACATAGCTCATATTTATGAGCATTATGAGAGCATCAGACATTACTAGGTGGTTTCACCTTGTTTCTTTGTTAAATAGTTTATTTGCCACATTTCTTGTGGCCCTTCCATCATTTTATGAAAAATGATGTTGCACTGCACAGTGCCAACTCACTTCCCCTCCTATCAGCTGAACTTGACTGTTCAGTCAGAGCTGCAGCAAGGTGACCTAGGGAAAGGTTGATGGACACAGAGTTTGCCCAGAAAGGCACATGATATCAGACCCTGGAAAGAGGGCCAAGAGAACATATTTTAACAATGATCATACGTGTCAGTCAGTCCATTCACTTTATTTCGACATTCATCATAAAAGTACATAAAAACATACATCACAATCATAAATCGCATTTAGAGAATACAAAAAAATGACAAACCATAATATAAACACATTCAATCATAGTACAAAATATTGGTAAAAACCAGACATCACTTCAACAATCCATTATTACTACATAATAACGGAAAGCCTAGGAAAGGCAACAGTATACAATACTAAATACCATGTTTCGCACTATATATACTATGAGTTCTTCTCACAGGAGCTCATCATGACCTATTTTTTTAATAACTTTGCTGTTCTCGACGGCACAAATATGGTATCTATCTAAAAACTGCAAAGATGCTATGCATGGAAGGAAGTGCCTTGCAAATATGCATAGCTAATGGAACTGTGTTAATATTTGTGTTCCTTAACCATGGTTTCAAGTATCTTCTTATATTGGTATACGCAGAAAAGTGGAATAAAAAGTGTTTGATTCTGTTCCAATACTACATATTTGGCATTGGTTTGAACACTCTGGGTTCCATTGGTTCAAAACATCTGCCACAGGAAGGATATACATTTTCAACTTTCATAACAACATTCTGATAAAGTGACTAGGTGCTCAATCAAGATATTGTTCATGAAATGGAGAGCTTTTGATGGTGTAACGCTCACCTGGTATCCACAGGGATGTCACTCAGCCTGTTCTGACCTCTTACGACCTCAAACCCTTCCCTGGAGTCTATTCGACTAGAGACTGGGCCTGAAACACAGGATTGGTAGAGTTTTACTCCCTATTGTCTCTGTGTGCTTGAACCCCTTCTTCCCCGGGGTCCAACCCTTCCCTTTGATCCACAGCTCACCTTGTTTTCTTGGATAGTGTGCTGTCTGTCCTGCCTTCAGCGCAGGGGCGCGTTGATTGATGCTGGCTCGTTGCTGCCTAGTTACTTCATTGGCAAGAGTCTGACAGGTAAGTATAATGAGTCTTTTGAACAATTCTCTAACTTCGTTCCTTTCCTTCCTTAGATGATGGCCGGCGTCCGGGGATGGCGGCGTGCTGCTGAGATGAGTAGCGCTGAAGGTGAGTGAGAGCGCGATGCGCGATGCACCCCTTTTGTATTTGCATTGAACTGAATTCTTTTTCTGTGTCTTTTAGGTGCCGCAATGTTTTCAGCGTGGATGCCGGTTATGAAGAACAAATGCGGTGGGTAAGCGCGGTATGCGGCGCCTCTAGATGTTTCCACGTTAACCTGGAGGGTCTTTTCCCTCTTGCAGATGGATGAGAAGTTCCGGAGACAGAGTTCCCCCAGAGTGGCTGGGATTCAGGGAAGCGTTTGAAGCTCGTACAGTATTTAAAAATAAGCGAAGATTTGCAGAATGCTTACTAATGCCTTTTTTCTGTTCTTTTCCCTTTTCCTTGGGAAGCGGCGTGCCTGGATGGGAATGACACCGCCGAAGATGCCCGCAGAACAGAAGGCGCGATGACTGATGGGCAGAAGCACCGCAAGGTAAGGCTGTTCCTAACGGTGTTCTTGTTCTTACAGGAGCTGAGCGCAGAAGAAAGATGCAGGCCTACTGGAGACCGATCCGAACACGGTGAGTGTCACGCTGCAGGTGCAGAAAACGCAAAGCATGTTTCTCAGCCTGGGTGTGGCTTAAATAGTCTCTGGGTATCCCAGGTGCCTCCGGGCTGAACCCCACCCAAAAGACTAGACCGCACATGCAGTTCTGGGAACCGGAATATGTGGGGGCATCCATCTTGTTCCCATAAATGCACTACAAGTCCAATCCCCAATGTTATCCTATGGGAGTGAGTGAGTCTGGTGCCACAAGCGCCAGGTCTGACTCCGAGTAGGTCTTTGGAGGGATGGAGAGGCCCTTGAGGGCCATGTAGGTGATTGTGGCCTGGCTCCAGCCTGACATCTTCGAGGGCTGGGGACATGAGTGGCAGGAATCATGACAGATGGTTAAATAGTTAAAAAGTTGGTTGCTACTTCGAAGCGTTCACATTTTTTCTATTCCTGGTACCAATCAATGAGATTCTCATTAATGGGAGTGGTTGATCTTTTGGTTATACTTCCAGGATTGGTGCACAGATTTGCTTCATCAACTTCATACAGGATTGTTTTCATGTGGCTAAACTAGCTAATTCTAGATATTCTATTTTGGCTGAGAAGATCTGTCAAGGCCCCTCTGAAGACAGAGAACTCTGGGCCACAGTGCAATTTGAGCCAATTCAAAATGGATCTCATAGCCACAAGTGGCACTATAGGGAGCTAACCCAGCTTGTAATGTAACCCAATATTAAATGCTGACATGGGTAGGCCCAATTGCTTCACAAATGTATTTTCATTTATAACCAGTGCCTTGGTGTTAGAGCTACCTAATAGTTCGTGCCCAGACATGCACAGTTGCTGAGCTTTTGCTTTCTAGACCGCTAATGCTGCTTTAATCAGTCTACCCCCTTCTCACAAACACATCTTAGAATAGCCCCTGCATTTTTTTATTAAGTTAGACTTGATTTTGAGCATTGGTCATACCAAGTCACTTTCAAAACTAGATAATCAAAAATAGGAACTTCAATAATGGGATGATTGTTAATATGCAAATTGAACGACTTGACTTTTGCCTTTAGTCTAAAGCAAATCATAGCCTTAGTTGTCTTATAATTGATGACAAGGCCTTTGGAGTGCACACTTCAGCAAATAACTCTATTTGTTGTTCAGGGCCCATTTTTGTTTTTGAAATTAAGACTGTATCGTCGGCAAAGAGCAAAATTCCTATGTTGGCCGTTGAGAACAGGGGATTTAGCTTCTAGATTAGATACTTCTAGGGCAATACTATTAATAAATAGGTTAAGTAAAGCAGGGGCCAAAATACACCCTACCTTACCCCTTTTTCAATAGGGAAAGACTCCCCCCAGGCCAAAGATTATTTGTTTGTTTGTTTATTTATTTACAGAGCACTCCACACCCGGAGGTATCCAGGTGCAGTGCAATAATATGCAGTTTCTTAGGTACAAAAAGGCAGTGAATATACAATTTCTTAATTACAATACATAGAAATACAGTGTTATAATGCATAATGAGATTATACAAAAGGAAAGTGATGCAGGTCCTATTCTCTGTAGAGAAGCATTATGTCTCTCAGTAGGCCATGTGGTAAGCCTCATTTCTTCAAAGCAAGCCATAAATGTGTTCTCGGCACAGAGTCAAAGGCTGTTTTCAGATGAACGAAGCAGAAGTAGATATTTTGTTTTTTAAAGAAACACATTTGATAATAAGCATAAATAACTTGAAAACTTGATCCACTGTGGTGACTCCCTTATGAAAGCCAGCCTGTCGGGATGAGAATATATTATTTGCATACATCCAATTTTCCTATAAGTTTAGGACAACTTTCCCAAATAGTTTTCCCCATGTAGCCAGAACGGATATTGGGGTTAATTTTCTGGGTCATCTCTGCCTCACTTTTTGTACAAAGGTTTTATCTCTGCTTCTTTTCTATAAGGGCGGTATCTTGTTAATAGAGGTAATTGCATTAAATAGTTTCAATAGAAAAGGGGCCCATATTGTATTTTCATTTTTAAAGAGATTAATAGCTATTCCATCAGTTCCGGGCGCTTTCCCTGGTTTCTGGCTCATAATGCCCTTCGCTACTTCCAGCAATGTAAAAGATAACGGCAACCTACCATCTATGTTTACCACCTGATTCTGGGAATTTATTCGATCTTCATGGTATAGATTAGAAAAATTGTCATACCAAACTGTTTTTTCGATACAATCGTGGACAGGTTCAAAGGGTCCTTTTAGTCTTATTTATTTATTTATTTTCGCATTTGTATAGCATACCTAACCCTGAGCCGTCTGTCCTCTATTGACTTATTCGCAGAAGCTTTTGGAATCGTTTTTGGAAAACGTGGTCTTTAACTTGGCTGGTAAGATAGCTCAGCGTGTTGAGCGCTTACTGCTGCGATCTGAAAGTAATCTACAGGTCGCAGGTTCGATTTGCCGCAATCCAACTCAGCCTTTCATCCTTCCGAGGTGGATAAACAAACACCAATTTCGGTTGGGTGATATTGTATTTAAATATGTGCTCTGTAAAGTGCTTTGGATTAAGGCACTTCATAAATAAACTTATCATTAACTTGTCCCAATCGGCTTCAGCATATGCCTTCTTTTTCTTGAGAAGCAATTCTTTAGGTTCATGGCAGGTCTGACAACGCTCAGTTTTGTTGGTACAAGTGGGAATTTTCACCATTGGCAAAGGTGTACATTTATATATATATTTTCTTTATTTGATATGGATAATAAAATCATCCTTTCAAATATATAGCCAAAAATACAAAAACATTTAACAATTTTTCAATACAGTTTAGCAACATTTCATTTAAAAGCAAAGCAATGCAATGGTCAAATACAGAAATACAGAAATCAGAAATAAATGATTAAACTACATATTCTCCAAAATGGGAATCATTTGGTTTCGGGAAAATCGAATCGAGAAAGCAAATGATTGTCACACGGATGGTCAGATTCGGGAAATTATTTATATTTGACCAAATGTCGCTTGTAGACATAAACATGAACTTGGTCAGGTTACATTTTTTAAAATATTTCGATCTTTGAGATGCCAGCATTGGAGAGAATAAGATACAATGTTCCAAGGTTTCGATTTGAGATTTATCTAAACAAAAACGACAGAAATCTGCACATTTTGGAATAAGCTTACGTCTGGCCAGAATTTGTGTTGTGGGCCAGAGGTTAAAGCGAAACCTTAGGAATTGTTGGCGTATGTATGGGCTCGGGCACTTTAATAGATAAGGTTCTGTTATATTTAAGGCTTTTATGCCAAAGACACGAGTATCAAAATCTTTATACTGGAGGCACAAAGTGCGATTTTGAATCCATTCATGTTCAAACAGCTTTTGTTTCGCTCGAACTGGGTTTATTAACAATAGTTCAAGTGTGATGCTTGCGTCTGCTAGTGAATTCAAAACAATATTGCACCACGTTTTGGAAAAAACATGATCTTGTGCTAACAGGTGTTGAGCCAAAATGGTCAGCAGGCCGCCAGAGGTCAGGCCCAAGGTAGCTTTCCTTAATAAAGCGCACATCTTCCATTTAATTTGAGATTCTAGCGATGTGATACCTAGTTCATGTCTGATTAATGGAAGTGGGGTGCTTTTGGGCAATTGCAATAATTGTTTCCAGAAGGTCGCTTCTATTGTTCGCCACCATTGAGATTTTTTTGGGAGCATCGTATCGAGACCATAGGAAAGGGACGGAATTACTTTTTGTTGATAGAATAGTTTCAACGTAAATTTGCCAAATTTACTTTTCAAGATCTTGGCCTGTGCAATGAGCATGCGAAGTTTGGAAAAAATCTCTGTTTGTTGATCATGGGCTGAGAAAGAGACCTGTATATGCACACCCAAGTATTTATACAGGCTTACTTGGATTAATAGATCATTGTGAAAATACCAAGTAGATTGTTTTTTTTTTTGTGCTGTGGTTTGCAAATCATAACTTGCGTTTTTTGAGTATTGATTGTAAGATTATTTATCACTACGTATGTGGCTAGAGTGTTCAGAAGTTTTTGCAGCCCTGAGGGGGTTTGAGAAATAACAATTAAATCATCAGCATATGCTAAATAACTTATGGTGTGGGGCCCAAGTTTCGGAGAGTCACTCACAGTGTTCTGGAGACAAATACCAAGATCGAAAATAAAAAAATTGAAAATAGAGGACGCTAGAATACAGCCTTGTTTAAGGCCTCGGGCTGTTTTGATGAAAGACAAAAGTACACCAGCCATAGAAAGACGAACCTGTATAGTAGTATCGGTGCGAAGAAGTATAATTAAAGACAGAAGAGAGGCAGGGCATTTCTGAAGCTTCAATTTATGGAAGAGGATGGCTCGATCAATGGAGTCAAAAGCTGCTTTGAAATCAATGTAGGCTAGATATAAAGCTTGATTTTTATCAGCATACTTAGACTTCAACATGTTTAAGACCATAAGATTTGGGGATGTGCCCAAGCCCGCAACAAATCCCGTCTGAAAGGGATCTCTCAGGTTGTTTTGCTTGGTCCAGAGATTAAAGTCCCATAGGATGATCCTCGTAAATATTTTAGCTTGAGCGTCTAAGAGCGCTATGGGCCTGTAACTAGATGGTAAGGATCGATCACCCTTTTTGTAGATAGGGACTATTATTGAAGATCTTATTCAGAATTTCTGCCCAAAAGTGTGGATGTTGTTTGAACATTCGATTGGATAGACCATCTGGACCACAAGCACCGGAGTTGCTGACTTTGGCGATTTAAAGTTTAATATCATCTATGTCGAAAGATAGATGAAAAGGCTGCGGATCATGATCTGTTAAGGATTGTTTTAGAGAAGGACTAGCATAGAGAGACGTGAAGTGGGCTGCCCACAATTGTTCAGATACGCAATTAGCTTGAGATATCAGATGGAGGCTGTTGGTGTTTTTGTTTATAAGAGACCATAACCCAGCTGCATTTTTGGCACAGGCAGACTGGAGTAACAGTTCACCATCCGCTTGGTACATTTGGGCTTTAAGGGATTTCAGTGCATTTTTGTGCCTGGTTTTAATGGTTTTTAACAAATCAGCTCTCAAGACTCTCGGCCCGAGCATAGCCTGACGTTTCAGGGCCCGAGTGTGGGTTTTGAGCTGGTGAACATTTGAGTTAAAAGCATGGAGTTTAGGACCAATCACTCTATTTTTATTTGATGGTCTACAGGGTTGAAAGTGTTGCATTAGCGTAGAATACTGCGTAATTTGTTTGGAAGAGAGATGGTCCAAAGCACCATTCAAGTCACTTAAGGATTGAGCTGACCATCATAGTCGGTTTCCCCCATTGTTCAAGGTTAGATTTCCATGAAAACAAGACATAGGAATTTGCGTACATGGACCAGGGTTCATCCATTCGGCAACAAGTTGATTATGATCACTGTTAGCATTAGTGATTACCTTGAATTTATCAATACTTCCTAAAAAAATCAGCATTTACAAATATGTAATCAATTATGGAAGAACTATTTCCTCTAGACCACGTGGAATTTGGAGGCGAGTCTGATGAGAAAGCTCCATTAAGCATTACGAAATTATAATTTGAAATTATTGTTAACCACTTGAATATTCTGTGCCGGTTAGTGGAGTGTGGTTGAAAGCAATTTAAATTGAAATCGCCCGCCAATATAATGTTTGCAACTGATGAGTCAAGAGCAACCACATTCAGCAAATTAGTTAGAGCCTTAAGGAAGCAGTCATCAGAAATGCCAGCCGCGTTCCAGTATACATTAACCAAGGCATAATTAATGTTGTGAATGGATAACCTGATCATTTGAAGAAACTGGTTGGGAGTGTGCCAGTGCTGAGTAGAAATGCCCAAGCCCATTTTTATGGCTGTCAGAAGACCAGAGGTAGGACGACCTGAGATGCCACGCTGAGCAGGATTAAGAAATAAGATATGATTGTCCCATAATGGGGCAGTCATCATCCAGGTTTCCTGAAACAATAAAATGTTGTGACATGCAAGAACATTATTGTCGTTATTAATCAAATGGGAGAACCATCTGGTGTTCCAGCTGGCGAGAGAGATGGGTTGTGTCACGGGTGCAGAGACTATTTAATGTGATTGTGAAGTTGATTGTGAGTGCAAACCAAATGCTGAAGTGATTTGAGGGGCGCATTGCTTGTCATGCGCAATATCACTTTTATTAGTAGGTAAGGCATTTTGCTGAAGAGCAAGGGCATTGAGTGAGTCAATTGATAATGTAAAGCCAAGAGATTGGAGCTCAGACCTAGCTTGCCATATAAGATTTTGTATGACTCTAGATTGAAGCCAAATTCTGATGGATGTTGTTTGCTGTGGAATTAAGAATTCAATCAGAGTTATATCTTCTGAGCTGATATCTTCCAAAGATCGAATGTCTGAGAAGATGGTTAGAAGAGAACTTCTGTTAAGGCTGTATTGTAAGGCCGGCAAAGGTTTACAGGCCAAGAGCAGTGAAAAATGTGCAGATGGTTTGCCCATCAATTTTGATGACTTGTAATTTACTTTAGAGGAAGAGACAGTAAGTGGTTTAGGAGCAGCGTTAGGTAGCGAGGTACTGGAATTCGCAGCATTCTGCAGCAGTTCAGTCATCTCAGGAGTAATATGTGCTAGAATTGCATAAGGATCAGACACAGGAGCCACTTTGGGATGTGTTGGGGCAATCAAGGGTGTATTCACTACAGAGAGAGGTTGGCTAGTAGAGGGCTTTGGGCGAGGCAAGTCACATTTTGGACCAACAACTGATGTAGTGGATATCGGCAGATCACAAGGAAAATTGGACATATATGCTTCAACGGCGAGTCTGATTTCCCGCCGATGAGATGCATCGGCTGTGGATTCTAGAGAAGAGAATGCTGCAGCATTAGAGGACTTCGTTGGAGGGGCATTTAAATCAGGAACTACCTTAGTTCCAGTTTGAGGAGTGGGGAGTTTGGGTTGAACTCGTGACATCATGGTTTCCACTAGTTGATTTAAAGGTGCATACTCTTGTACAACAGGGCGACAAGGCACATCAAACTTGACATTATTAGTTTTAGACTGTTTCTGTGAGAGGTACTTTTTTGCAATCGATCGTGCAGCTGCAAGTGAGTTCTTTTTTGCTAAATGTAAGTTTTTGATGAACAATTTCGTTTTAGCAGTAGTACTCTTGGTGTTCTGTGGCAAATTTTTAGGTAATTTGGGTAAAGAAAGGAGATCTATTTTCTGATGGTTTTTTGCAAAAATGGTATATGTCTGCACATTGGAGGAACCCTGCAGAGTTTGAGGGGGTTGCAAGGGACAAGGTTTTACAGTGCCCTTTGCTTCTGTATCAGTGGAAGCAGGAGCGACCGAGAGGGTTTGAGCAGACTTTTTAGCCTTTTTCTGCTTTGCAGGGCGCTCATCAGGGCACTTATCGGCAGGAGGTTGTAAGAGGTCAACAACCTGTGTTATTGGGGCTTCATTTTGGTCACTATTCAAGCCCGTTTCAGGACACACAAATTCTACATTATCACCAATTGGGTGAATGGTGTGATCAAATTGGGGCAGACAATGTGTGTCAATATTTGACGTTTGCGTAGCCACCGCAGTAGTGATCGGCAGTGACTCAATAGCCGAATGCTTGGCAGCAGGATTAAATTGATTAGCGGATATTGTTTCTAGCAACGACATTTGAAATTGTAATTTTGCATCAAGGGAGTCGTATAGCTTTGTTATTGCAGTTAGAGAAACATGAAGGGCATCAAAAGCAAATTGGGTAATTGCATGGTTAGTTTGTGCAGACCATGCCAGATTGCCAATAGGAGGACATTGTTGATCTTTGCCAGCCACGTTAAATTGCTGTTTTTTACACATGCATTCCCGGGACGGATCTGGTTCTTGGCTAGTAACCGTTGACATGATTGAGATGGGAGCTACGTTGTCACGTGGGGGAATAGGTCTACGAGGCGTTGGGGCACAGAAAGAAATATTAGAAATGGAGGAACAACAACTTCAGAACATGATAGGGGATTTTGATAGATTATCAGATTTCAACTGCGGAGAAAAGGAGGAGTTAGACATGTTAAGATCGATAACAGCAACATCAGTGACGTGCGCAGACATAGAGGCAAGTTTACGCTCAAGTTCTGCAGTTGGAGGTACATTTGCAAGAATGCTGTTATCAGTGATTGCATTAAGTCCATTTAGATCTGTGTTAGTCAAACCACATGGCACAGCTGAGACCATTTTTGAGCTTATGCCAAGTTGGTGAACAACAGTTGTTATTGGTGCCTCCCTACCATTGGAGGTAACTTGCCGAGGTTGAATTCTTATTTCTTGCATTAGTAGAGCATGTTGAACAGGGCAATGATGATCCAGATGGTCATGTGCTTTGGGAGGCACAAGGGGCTGAGCAGTGCTCTCCTTGCAAAATTTGCGGATGTCTGAGGAATTCGCTATCCCAAGCGTTAAATTTACTCCCCTTTTGAAGCGGAGAGACTTCGGGGTAGAGGCAGATATAGTGGATTTCACTTTTGTAGTCTTAGGCGTCAGCGCCTCTGGGCCAATTTGTAAAGATTTTGGCATGCCGGATTTTAAGGTATTCATCATAGACCGAGGAAAAGTAAAAATGACACGAAGGCTAAGGAATAATTTCTCGAAAGAATATCAGGGATTGGCGTGCTCTAATGACAGAAGCGGGGGCAAAAATTCAGGCCCACCACCCCACTGCGCCGCGGCGAAGCAGCAAAGCGGGACTTCAGGGGACTTGCTGGGTGCGCGCGTGCAGGTGCGCACGCAGTCTCCCTTAAGTAGGTCCGCCTCTGACAAAGTAGAGCAAAGCCTATACCAAAAGAAACAAAGCTGTTTTAGAAGGTTTAAAAGCTTAAAAAGCTTGAAGTAGCGTTGCCGTGATTTATATTCACCTTCTGGAGGATGTAGTAACAAATCCCTTATGAAGACAAAACGCAGAAGAGCAGCAGCAGAGTCTCCCGCGGCAAAGCGGGACTTCAGGGGACTTGCTGGGTGCGCGCGCACAGGTGCGCACGCAGTCTCCCTTAAGTAGGTCCGCCTCTGACAAAGTAGAGCAAAGCCTTCTGGAGGATGTAGTAACAAATCCCTTATGAAGACAAAACGAAGAACAGCAGCAGCAGAGTCTCCCGCGGCAAAGCGGGACTTCAGGGGACTTGTACATTTATATACTCTGCACTCTTTATCATATCTTGATTCTCTCTGGACCATACGATTTTTCAGATCTATACCTAGTTTGAAGAAACAATCACAGACAGTGTTATCTATAGTTCCCTTAGGTTAGTAGTAGATTTTGTGTTTGCTCCTCCTGCAACAGTGCCCAATCCAGAGAAGGGCGTAAATCTGCATAAAGCTTAGGCAGAAGCAATTCCTGATCTGAATTATCCCTTGTAATTGACCTCCGCCTATTTGGAAACATTAATGCAGTATTTGTTTTCCCTTGTGACCTCCCTGCAATGGTCAGAGTCGGCATAACCAGGAGAGTACATGAGGGATCATGGTCACTCTGAGGGTGGCTCAAGATCTCAAATGAGATTATACAATGCCAGGAAGCTGCATCAATATGAACATAACCAATGTAGCTAGAGTGGCCTAGTCCCTTACGTGTTGGTCGGGCTGATTTATCATCATTAAATCTACCATTCAGGGCTCTCTGCTCATATGTGCTAACCTATCACGCGTCATTCAGGAGATAACTCATTCTGCCCTATTTTTTTCTTTCCATTCTGGAACGTGTAGTCTGGTATTTGTTATGGGGAAAGCACAACTACACATGTCAGAATACAAATTAAAACAGGACTGGGTGACCTCACCTGAATGTGAAGGGGCACTTTGGCTTGTGTGCATGTGTGCTTAATCCTGCATGCTTGCCAGCAGGAGAAGCATGTGGTCAGTAGTGATATCTATGGGACAGTGGGATACACTGGTGTCCATCTACTATTCATGATATCTTTCAGAAACCAATAAGCAAGAATGTTGGAGGCAGATTATTCTCAAGATTCAAAAATATAAGACAAAAAAAGAGGAAAACTAATGATGAGGAAAAAGAGAAAAACTGAGGATATGAATATGAGGACAAAAAGGAAAACAGAGGATATGAATCTATAACACATTGGAATTTTGCTTGATATCCAAGGATGCGATTAATGAAGTAATCAGGAAGATATTTTGAAAATGCATGAACTGAAATATATTCAGATTCATGATTTAGGGCCCGATTCAAGGCATTTTTTGCACGGTTCAAAGTGACTTTGCACTGCTGAAAAGTGACTTTGCACTGCCGACATTCTAAAAAGAAAAAAGTGACAAGCATTGAATTTATTTCTGAGTTACAATAAGCACATACACTTCCCATACTGATACAAACTCGACTGCTTAGGTCCAAATGCAATGGCTTGGTTTTGGGTAATGCAAGATTGACCCCTGTCAGACTAAATTGGCCAATCGTTTGTGCTGTTACTGCACTTTGTTAATCCCTCACTGGTTTACTACATTTTAATGAAACCATCAGCAACAAACCATGCATTTGAACAGTAATGAAGGTTGCAGGTATTTTAAGGCTGTTTTACTCATTACACATATAGCATTTAAAACAAACACATAATCAAGGAAAAATGTATGGTAAGATGGCTCAAAAGATAGAAATGCAAGGATTTGAAATCAAATAAATAACATAAAAAAGAAAAGCAAACTTGTCCCACCAATCTTAAGACTGCAATACCCATCCTGATTTTCTAATTTGGACAGTTTATTCTCAATCAAGTATTTACACTGTGACATGTTTCTGCCCTTGCATGCCTTTTACACAGACACACACAACACATATTTCATGGAATCACGGCTGATGTAGGTTTGTGATGATCAGACTATGGCAGCATGTGGGCAGGGCCAGTTTCAGGTTTGGCCCTAGAGCGAGTTATATGCCCTTCCTCAGTGCTCTTGGAGAAGTATCAACCAGCTGCTCTAGCATACAGAAAGGGACTGATTGGCCGATTGCATCTTCATTTTCCCGCTCCCCCTTTTCTACACTGCTTTGATTCCTCCTCCAGCCCGCAAATAGTACATTAATATAATATTCCCCCAATCATATTTGAAGCCCAGTGCAGGGTGGTGGGCCACCACAGTGATGTAGACATGTTCACTATATTTAAGAACCCACCCAGTCTCTTTACAAAGATAACATACGCTATTCCCCATAGGGTCTTGGGTGTTTGTTAATAAAATAGACCAATAGACTCTCAGCTCTGCAACGACATGCCTCCCACAGATTACCTTCAAAAGGATTCTATTTCCAGTAAGCACCAGCCGAACCCCCATAAAAACAGAAAAAAGACTATGAAAAAACTGCATGTATTGGGATCCCGATGGGTCTTAAAAATACTATTCTATTTATTATTTATTGTTGGAGTAAAATACTTTGGTTTTGCCAGAATGGTGCGGTTAGATTTAAGTGTCGCTCTGCTAAATGCGCAATATAGCCATTCTTCAGTGGGTGCCATGTTCAGCGTGTGCTCAGGCGATTGTCTCTTACAGGACAGGATAGCAGGCAAAGGAGCATAACTGCAAATCCCTCTGAAACCCAGTTCATAGTCCAGCATCAAGAAATATGTAAGTCACTCTTTGTGAAGATTAATATTACTCCATTCTAGGTTAAGTCCCACAGCAGTCTTCTGTTTTCAGGGCAATTCGTACTAGCAATTATGTTCCATTAGCACCCTGAGGGGGGGGAGGCGCTAGTCTATTAGCATGTTCGGAACGCGGGCAGTACTGTATGGTACAAGCACACGTTCCGAGCATCCTTGGAAACCATTGCCCCCTTCCGTTCCCCGCTCGCTCTTCAACATTAGCACCCGTGTAGGTTCCTGCACGGGTGCTAATGATGTCTTTTTTTTGCAACTAAAGAAAAATAAACGTACATTGGCTGCACGGCCCAGTGCGGCCCAGTGCTGCTTTCGCTTAAGTCCTTTTTTCATGTTGATGAACAGTGAAAACAGACTTCCAGGACATCAGCAGTGTGTGGCGCAGGACCACGCAGGCAAGGTAAGTTTATTTTTTTTTTATTTAAAAAAAAAAAAAAAAGACACCATTAGCATCCCAGTAGGAAACTTCTATTGGGTCCTTAACTTGGGCAACGGGCAGTTACCGACAGGGATGGACGCCACCTCGGGCATATCACCTCACTAAGATATCAAAATACATATAGTGTTGTGTGATTTGTTGCCACTAATTCGGGTTTTTGATTGTTTTTTGTGATTTTCAAGAATATTGATGTTCCCATACAGCAGGCGTAGAGATGTCACAAGGCATGAACAACTGAAAAGAAATTACTCATCCTTGTCTCTCGCATATACTTGCTGTAGCTAGGCAGCTCCAAGTGGCTGGATTGTAGTTATTTAAATCCGCAGGGGGCGGGCTTCTGGAAAAGAGGAACCCTAACAATATGCATACCTTCTCCAGCTGATATAGGATGCTTTCCAGTGCATGTGACCTGCAGGAAATGCACAGAATCTTGAATCAGCCATCTGTGGGACATTGTAAAGCCAGGTATTTCAATACTGACAACTGGGAATGCGGATACCTGTGTGAGAACGATAAAGTGTGCAATATGTGATCACTCGGGAATTGAGATGCATTCAATTTCTCGTAGACTTCCCCTGTTCCCACTCCCACAAATGTAACACAATGCCCGTAATCGCAGTTCAATCTTCATCTTTGCTCTGCTTATCTACAACATGACCACCCGAATCCTCGTTCCAATTTGTAGTATCATACCTCTTTCTGTTACAGAATCTGTAGATTTTCTTAATTCTGATATGTCATTAATAGAGTCAATTCAGTTGGGAAACGTGTTGGTCACATTCTTTTTTATGTCAAAGACTTTACCATGTGACTATTCCTTTAGAGGTATTGCAAAAAATGCAATTATGAATGTGTTCCATTGTGGGAGCTTTGAATGCTGCTAGTATTCTCATTGCACTGAAACCACATTTCAGTGATTTCGCTGAGTAGTTGAGATGACTTGGAGTAACTACAGTTATCTTTACTGACTGTGTGAGAAATGCGCACTCAGAGAGACCACCAGCTAACTTTGTGGGGCTCAGAATCAAGGAGCTTGCCCCCCCACCCCAGTTCTTTTTTTATCCTCATTCCCATGAGTGGGGATTGGCAATTTGTAATGGAGTATCTGGACTTTTAAAGCACCCACTGATTCTCCAAAATATAAGCGAGATATAAGAACCTTGAGATGTCTAATACTGTTTCTGCCCAACTCTCTGAAGTCTCAAATGTGAAGAGTCGCGGATTGGCAGATGCGCGTGCAGGCCCCGCTCTTCCATATCGGGGGACGCAACAACCCTTCTTGCTGCTTTCCCTTAGTACTTCAGGGCATTGGAATCTGGCACCCAATACAAAGCAATTTAGCAAACTTTGTAACTTCATGAGGCCTTTTTGGTAAATCAAATGACAGAGCCTTTAAAAAGAGAACGAGCCTGGTTCATTCTGAACACAATAATTGCATATTTCATTTGAAGTGTGTCCTGCGCTTAGCATATGTTTCCCTTAACATACCATGGCTGACGGAATGCATTTAAACTTTTACCTCGCCTTAATCCTAAATTTTCTGCAAAACTACATCTTTGCCCCATTAAATCTATATTTTGGACCTTCAAGGGACACTACCTTATGTTTAGCTGGATGTTGGAGATATGCAGTGAAGGCGGTAGATTTCAACCTATCCAACATGTCTTTTAACTTCCACCTACGAGAATGCATGTGACTGAACAGATTAGTTTAAGATCTCAGCTCCTTCAAAATACTTTGAGAAATATACATATATGGAAAATGTACATATATGACAAATGCCTTCTTAGGTCTGCACATAGCTTGGTTGAACTGGGTGAGGTTGCAATGCAGCCATTGGATCTCTTTTACATGTTTGATATCTGGATGTGTAAGATTTAGTACTCAATGAATAATGATCACCACCAAAAGATTTACTGTATTTTGCAACACTCTGTATCTGCTGCTTATTTGACTGTGAAAGCTATTCTGCTGTTTTGCTGTATGTTCTAGCTGTGCGACTATGTAGTATAAATAGTAATTTCACTTTCTAATGAATGAATAGTAAACTTCTCTATTGTTTTTTGTTCAATTCTACCTATTTTTGCTATTAGGTGTGCTTCATGCACCACCTATAAACCAGATACATTGGCACAGATAGAAGGGAGATGTCATGTGAGGAGGGACAAGCAGTCTATGGGTGGTCTATTGCTTTTTATCCACCTGTTGACAACCCATGGCCATGCAAATGTCCTTCTGGCTATTATCACCTACTTACCACCCTTGCCCACTGTGATGATTTACAAGTTCTCCGAAGGGAGCTCTTTCCTATGAGGCTAGGGAGTTGAGGCTGCTACCCAATAGTCCTCCTAGGGGGAGTAAAATGCAGGAGGACCTCATAGGGATATACTCCCCTCATGGGGATAAGGACTCCTGTCCCGTGAAAGACCTCCCTGAACTCTTGTTCCCAGAAGCAATCGCCCTGTTGACTCCTTCTCCCTCCTAACCTCCCAATCTGAAACTACTACTGTGTGTTATTGTGAAGTCTTTACTATTGCAACTGCAAGACCAGATAGGACTGGGATGAAGAAGAACCAAATAAACATACAGAACAACAGTAGAAAGGATTACCCAAGAACTGTGATAAAGTGGCCACTAGGAGGCATGAAGATAACTTCAAAGACTTTACAATAAACATTGACGCTACGCTGGGCTGACCCAGCAGTATAAAGTAACGACTGAGGAGGTCTAAGAGTGTTCGGGAGCAGGAAGAGCTGGGAGGAAAGCTACTGTCCATCCTGCAGAGCCCAGGACATTCAAACCTGCGCTGCCCTAAGCATCAAGAGACAGTCGATTTCTAAAGAAGAGGCCGAAAGGAAATACGTGAGCTGATGGGAATCTGGCTCACGGCAGAAGCAGGAAGCATCCAGCAGTGGTGTTGCCCCTCTGCAGTGGACCGTATGGTGGACCGTATGTTCCATAAAACATGCAGAGACCGCTGCAGCAACAGTTCAGATAAGCCTCATAGATCAGAGAGGAGGAAAGGAGGAAGACGCACTGAGCGCATGCAGAACCAAGAGTGACTTGAGACCCCAGGAAGAACCGGTAGCACTCCCCAGTGACGATACAGCTAACAGGTGTTATGATAAATTTGGGTGGGCTCCAGGGAGCCCAAAGACTCAAGTATTCCCTCGAGATTGATCTCCGTTGTCACAGTAGTGATACCCAAAGAATCAATAGTCATGTATTCCTTGGAGTGATCTCCCTCATCACAGTAGTGATACCAAGAGAACTAAGAGTCAAGTATTCCTCTGGAGTGATATCCTTCATCACAGTAGTGATACCAAAAGAGAACCAAGAATCAACTGTTCCTCATGAGTGATTTCCCTCATCACAGCAGTGATACCAACAGAACCAAGAGTCAAGAATTCCTCTGGAGTGATCTCCCTTGTCACAGTAGAGATACCCAGACAATCAAGAGTCAAGTATTCCTCAGGAGTGAACTCCTCTGTCACAGTGGCGACACAAGAAACCATAAATCTCAAGAGGGGCTCAGGAGTGAACTCCCTTGTCACAGTGGGAAACTCAGCATATGTAAAGAATACCAAAATGATCAAGAACTGTCAGGGAGTAATCTCCCCAACAGTCAAAATAGTGAAGAGAGATACTCAGAACATATCCTCCGTCCCGGAAGGCCCTCCAAAAGGAAGAAGCACCAGAGACAGTATGACTGCCATTCATATGAACACAGGTCAATTCCCACTGCTCCTACGATGGACAGCTATCACGAGAGGTATCCTCCCAGCAGACCCTACAATCCAGCTGTAGTGCAAATCTTACTCAGATTGAACAAGGAGACACACGACAGAGCTGGAGACGGTTACACGGACAGACTCGACTAAGCACTAAGAAACCAAGCCACTTGTTGTTAGAGATACCATGATGACTTAGCTACATTAGACATGAAGCACACATGCTATCCGCACACCCTGGACACACACTCAACTACACGAATAACACAGGTATACAGCTCTATAGTTAGAGGACAGTGACATACACATACTGTCTGCATGTTTATTATTTTGCCATTTAGGCCTGATACAGCGCCACGGTAACGCAAGAAGCAAGAAGAGTGTGTGTAAATGCTTGCAGATGCTTATATGCAAATAACCCCATGGTATGGCAGGAGCACTCACAGGACCTGACAGCCATAACGTACTAACCTACAGACTATAAGAAGATGTGCACAGTAGAAACCAGACCATGGTTTAGGAAATTTAGTAGGCCGCGATCCATGTGGAAAGGGGACCCCAAGCCTCACAGAATTCTGTGCAAGCAGAACCGTTTTGGCAGGAGCGAAGCCGCCACCAAGGTCGCAATGTTGAAAATGACATTCCTCACTCTGAATCAAAGAAACAATGGCTTCAGGAGAGGTGCGCTCTCTGACAAAATACAGAAATATTTCAAGATCCTGGGCTCACAGACGTGGTCTTCAAGCACGTGATCTGGCCGAGCTGAGGAGCTGCCAAAATTGGTGTTTGGGAAGACCAACCTGTTCAGCCATCCAGACAATAGCTGCAATAAAGTTGTTACATCCACGCTAAAGTTCTGCGTTGAGAATCAGGGTGCGCTCATTATGACACTGACACATAGTTGTATCTACCTTGCAGATACATAATTGCACAAGGCACCATTCAGAAGCGATCCACGGACTGGGAACAGAGTTAGTCCTAGGCTTGGGGGCTTGTGGTTCATCCAATCATAACCAAGGCCTCTAGGGGTGGACAGTGGTGATCACCGACCAATCACAGGGCTTGCTCACTGTGACAAATTTCAAGTAACAACTTTTTGAGAATGGCCAAGCGTACCACCTGACACAGCTCCATCCAATAACACCGCACACCTTTAAGCTCCTATATGGGAACTACCACACAACAACCAATCCTGAGTGAAGATAGGTTTTTGAGACGGTTCCCGAAAATGACGACAGTCTTGATGTCAGATGGTATCAAAGCTGGCCTGCGAGCCAGGGTCCGTTAAGAGATGCGTGGACGTCCTTCCATGTATGTAATCCCTGTGGTGCTTTGGCTGCAATAAACCGCAATTATCCCTTGCCTCTTGTGTGGACCTGGAGTTCTTGATTGGGCTGAGGGAAGGAGTTAGGCCTTCCACGAGTTCGCACCGTGCAGGCTCCCAGAACGGCTCAGCCGGACCGGGGGTCTGCCCCTAACAATAGAAGAAGTCCTCATAAAGTATCAGCAATAGGAAGAGTGGATACAGCCCTACCACCATTGTGCACAAATCCGTGGGAGGAGGTGAAGAGCCTTCTGAAGACTTGTGCAAAGGTCTATCCAAGGATAGTCTCCTCAACCGAGATAGACCATTCTCCTGGTCTGAGCATGTTTGGCAAACATAAAAAGTCCTGATAAAGTGCCAGCAATAAGAAGAATTAATAACACCTTAACTCAGTCTGCAAATCCTTTGGCGGTAGTGAAGAGACTTCTAAAAATGTATATAAAGAACTATCAAGAGACAGTCTCCAAAACTCTTCTAGATAGTCCAGGAGAAGAGAGTCAATGGGGGTCATTATGACTCTGGAAGTAGCCGTGCCAGTAAATACCGGCACGGCTGCCGCCAGAGTCATGAATTTTCTGTTGCCCAGGAATGGGCAATTACCGGGGCATTACAGCCCCGGCGGATGCAGTAATTACCCATTCCCAGGCGCCGGAAAATATTACTCCCCATTACCATTTGAGTCTCATTCGACTCAATGGGATTGGGGAGGTCGGATGCACCGGCACCATTCTTGAATGGTGCCGGTGCATCTGACATGGTCTGCGAACGGGTCCCGTTCTGCCCGCCAGGTCAGACCTGGCGGGCTGAAAGGCACCTGCTCGCAGACCTCGTAGTTTGCCGGTCCGGAAACAACAGTACCGGCAAGCTTACCGGTACCATTGTTTCCAGACTGGCAAACTCGTAATGAGACCCATTCTCCTGGTCTAGGTATATTTGGTAAATCAGACCCTATTGCAAGAGACTGGTGTTAAGCCAGCATAAACTGGATTATTTCACCGGGAGAAGGGTACCATTCTCCTGGTGGCTTGCATAAGCAGTTCATTGAACCCTTTTTTTCTTGGTTTATATGTTAGCGGTAGGAATAGAGTAGTTGGTTTGGACAGAGGATGGTATAATGGTTTTTGACATACACCCTGATGAGCACCCGAGTTATTCTCAATTGAGGTAGGGAAAACCCCTCTAGAAATAGGGAGAGACAGGTTCTTTTCTTTATTTGAATAACGGTATATATCCAAAATGATAACACCTTGTCAGCCTCCTTACTCCTTCTCGCCACACAACCTAGAACACACCTTCCCTGCAGATATCTTTGAGCTAGCTGCATCCAGCAGTAACATCAAACTATTTGTTATGAGAGTTCCATAGTTATTTTTACGCATTCTTCTCAAAGGTAATGGATTAAATGAAGCTATAAATAAGCTCATGGTGTAATAAACATGTCTTAACCAAGCATGCCTTTGGTCACTTTATTTATGAATAAAGTTTTCCTACAACTAGTTTAAACTTCAGAAAACCACATTGTCCATTTCATGGGACACGCTGATTACTACTGTTTAATGATAACGTACTGATCAGGCATAAGCAGCTGTGGAAATCATGTTGATGTTATTTTCCAGCACACAACAGTTTTATTTTCGTGGGTTTGTGCCATCTGTTCAACATATCTCACTGTGTGGCTTTCAGTTGCACATCCCTAGCAAATCTTTAACATGCCCACAGAAATAATTCCTTCCTCTTTCACTGAGGATTCAGTGTTTTCTTGTATAATGAATATATATATAGAGAGAGATCTGTCGAGGACAGAAGGAGCAACTCAAAGACATCAGTATTAACTGCTCAATTCAGACTCCCGATTAGTGCCTGTAGGTCCTGGCGACATTTGGGTGATTGCTGTACGCACGTAGACCTCTAGTTTAGTGCTTAATTGAGCTGCATCAGAAGTATAGACTTCACTGTTTCTAAATATGTGTAGGTGCAACTTATTTCGCCACAAGAAGTGAAAATACTTGGAAAAGTGGCCACCCTTGAACCAGTCCTTGCTTTTCAAAAGGCTCCACTTTGTATTATAGGGTTTATATTTCAGCTGTCCTCATCATAGGTATTCACCTACTCCCAGCATGTATGGCAATGTTGGCAAACATGCCAGGACTGGTTCGGTGCCACATGACACAGAGCCACCTGCCAACCATCAACAATATTTAAAGCTGTTGTTTTGTGTTGCTAATACAATGCTGTTCACACCTCTTCCGTCATAGAAGCTCTGCACAGTGACTGGTGCAATAAGGTTGTTCTGTCCTCTCTGGTTTACAATACAGCATATACATGTTCCTTGTGCACCAGGGAGCACTGATGCGTGTTTGCAGCCTTGTACACTGTTCTGTTTTTTTGACACAGGGTGATCCAGTAAGTCACTTTTAAAAAGAATATTCTCCTATAGCTTTCTTCTAGAGTTCTGTTGGATTGCACATAGATTTCATTTCCAAACGTGTCTGCATCCTTTTTTCTGTGGCATGCACTTTCTCCCCCCTCTTCTCCCACCCCGGCCTCTCTACCTCTGCCACCTCCCATATCCACCTTTGGCCTCCTCTGTCTCCTGATGAACTTCAGATACTTCTCTTCCCCCCTCCAACTCCCACCTGTCCATTCAGATTTGCCATTGTAAGGTTCCTATTGTCAGACAATGATCTATATACATCTGCACATGTTTGGTTCTTTACGTTTCACTATTGGGATCATGTATCCAGAAAAAGAGTGTCTTTGGCCGTTTGATTTAATAAGCAATGTCTTCCTACTACTAGTTTAAACATCACAAAACCATACACACATATTGGGTCCGAGAGGCATGTCTGCTATGCGAGAAGCAACAGCCGCCTAAGAACATCAGTGCCAACGGCTTTTGAAACCTTCATCATCAACACTTTCTTATTAGTGCTTCTAGCTCCTGACTAAATGTGTGTACTTCCTGGATGCTTCTCAAATTAGAGGGTTCCTGCAAAACCGAACATGAAACATGTATGGAATTCTGTTTTTTTTTCTAATTTGACAAGGTTTATCTTGCAACAATGACAAATCACATAATTTTGTAGAGAACATACGAGCCAAGTGGCCTTCAATTATGCTAACTGGCCAACCTTGAGGCAGTCCTGGCTTTTCACGCAACAGCTCTTTGAATTCTAGGAGTTGTAGTTTCCTAGTCCTCATTATAAGCAGTATGCGCCTAGAGAATTGTGGGCGCCTGAAAATCATTACGTTCGCTGCATCTTGTGCCTGAATACGATGTATACGGTAAATTGGATTGCCTTCAGTGATCATAGTTACGCATGCACAACTGGACTACATAACATCCCATTATGTGGAAAAACAATGTGTGCAGGTAGCCCAATTTTGGACTGCCTTTGAAAACTTTTCAGGTGCTATAATATGTGTGTCCTTGCACCTGTTCTTTACACTGGATTCTTGTTACAGCAAGCACTGGGAAAGCCAACACATTTGGCTCTAGCATAGGCATTAGCTAGATAGTTACAAGACACTTGTGCACATGTACTCGTTCTGTTTTTAAGCTGTTGCCATCTTCTGGCCAGGTAGTACCACCCAGGCAGTGCTTGACTAAAGCCTATCCAATGCCATCTTTGCTAAAGCTCGTTATTTATTGATTTTGAAAGAAAGAGAAGTAGTTCCTTGGCAATCTCTAACCATGCATTTATCCCAGCCTGATTTGATTGTTTTCTTGATCACTGGGTAGTGACGCCTTCTTCTCCATTGCTTCATCAACAGACGTATAATTCAATTATTTGGATAATTTTTTCGATTGAGTTTAAAAGAGATGGGCATTTTTACCTGCATGTAAAAGCTGTGTTTTTTTTTTTTTTTTAATAGTTTATTGGCTAGGATCCTGTGAGTGCACTCATGACCTGGCGCCTTTCTGCATCTTGCGGTGTGTCACCCCACTCAAATATGCAAAACGATCACAATCTTGAGTTCATAATCTCTACAGCGCTCTAGAGAAATGGGAGACACCATGTTTGAGCTTTGAGGAAGGATATTGCTGTTGGTCAGGAAGGATTGTACATAACAAACGAAACATCACTGATACCCTTAATCGCCTGGAAACTAGACCCCCCATCTGAAAAATTGAAACCTGGCCCTGCTTTGTCTGAGTGTAGCTAAGATTTCCAAAGATCTTATGAGTGTCTTGCCATCTGAGCCTTGAACCTTGAATACTGAAACAAGGATTCAGGTGTTCAGATGTCAAGTGCAATACTCCGTCTGAGGGAGCCACGACTTCATCATTAAAACTTACAAGTTATATTAGAATTCTTTATACAACTTGTTCCAGTCTCAAGACTCTGAGATTGAATGCCTGGACCTAAATCTCACTTATGTGAGACACCATCAGTTTGCACTCCCTTGCGACTCATAATTTCCATCTAAGCCAGGGAGTGCCTATCTCTTCCAGGGATACATGCAGATTTCTTTAAAATGCTTGATAACGTTTTTTCTTTACCTTGTACTATTAGTAGTGGTAGTGCGATATGACCGACTGCTACATGGTTTTAGAAGCTGCGCTTTCTCTTAGTAGAGCCCCCAGAGAGACGCTCTTTTCGGAAATTCAACTAGTGTGATGTCGGACGACCTAATATCTTCCAATGGAGGTAAATCCGAAAAGATTGCCAAGGCCGCACGTCGATTCACAACATATTGAGGTGATGGTACTGGGCATCATGTTGGGGTCAATGCATAGTTCGCAGGTCTCTTAGTTATCAAACGAAATAGTTCTTCCTTAGGCTCACAAGCCAGTCTGCGGTTCTATTAAAGTGGCGGGAGTTGCTCCACGATTAGAGTGTTTAGGGTCTAAGCCGGTCAATTTGGGTACCTCCATTATGACCGGTTGCGCCAAGATTTTCTTCTCACACTTTCTTTTTCCTAAGCTGTAATTAGGATCAGATTGTGTGGTTGGCATGTTTACATTGGCATTACTCCCCGATTTTAATGCTTCCACCTGCGGGTTCAATGGCTTGTCCGATTTTTTCATAGAGGGTGCATGTGTCGACATATACGCATCCACTGCCTCATGAATCTCTCGACGCTGCTGCGCTAGGGGAACACTAATCTGAGATTGAGACTTTGATTGGCGGGCCTCACATGATTGTTGCTTTGTGACGGCATTTACCAGGCAATCTAGAGGGGCATACGTTATGACTTCTTTGCTCGCTATATTGTTGGAAGAAAAGGTCACCTTTTTTGCCAGAACAAGTCTTTGATACTTTTTGGAGATGGCTTTGGAGATAAGGAGTGAATTCTTAGTGGCTTTTGGCATTGATAATGCTTTGATGAACTGCTTAGTTTTGGTTCCATTAGATGTCGGTTGGGACTTCTGATTTTTTGGAAGTTTAGAGCATGGGGGAGAGACTAGGGAGGTTACCTTAGCTTTATTGAAAATAGTATAGGCAGTTTTTTAGTTTTTTAGGGGTACAACAGACAACTGCTGGGCATTCAATGGCAGTTGTGGTCCTGTCACTTGCAACTCTTGGGTGATGATAGGAAGTGGATTTGTGCCATTATCCACTACCTCCATTGGTTGGATAGTGGCGTCAATTTCTATTATAGGATTCAGGAACACCGGTACTACTGTTTGCGTGCCTGGATCAGGTGCTTGTTCACTGGTCGTCTGTGAGGAGGCCGCTACCAAAGTCACAGGACTTTTTAAATTTGGATTTGATGTGTGGAGTAACAGGGTGCTTTGGAGAAAAGTTGACGTTTCTCATTGCCACTGCAGAATTTGTTCTATCTAAGTGTGCTGTGTGCACATTTTCCCTTCTAAGGTTTCGAAAAGTTAGTCATGGTTTGAAGAGCTAAGTTCATAGTTGTAAAGGTGATTTCAAGCACTTTTGCAACGGAATTGGGGGGACACTGTAGGGACACTGTAGGGACTTCTGACAGATCTTGAGCTTTACGTGGAGTAGGTACAGTATAAGAAGCTATGGAACTAACAGAAGCATAACTTGAGTCCAAAAATAACACCAGAGACCTTGATAAGGACTGAGGTGTCACAGTGCTATTAAAATTCACAGTTTGGTCATTCAGATCAATTACATTTGACTCACTTTCTCGGGACAATGCCTCCAAAATCGGACATGGAAGAGAAGGCACATTTGACATAGAGTCCAAGAGCATACTATCGGAGGGAGCCAGATGGGATAAAAAAAACCACCGACTTCATCGGCTCACATGATAAGCAGGCGGTCTAACATTACATTGCTTGCGATATGGGGATAACTATCACATTTGCAGAATCTTCCACTTGAGCCACTTGGGGATTAGGTGAGGCGAACACCTCCGGGTGCAAGTCTTTGCAATATTTTCGTATGTCCACAAATACCTCAGATTTAGATACAGATTTCTTTCCTTTAGACGTTGAAAGAGGTTTCGCCAGAGTAGAGCTCATTATGGTAGTAACAGTCTGCTTTGCACTTTTTATGATGAATGATCCTGAGTTCAAGGGATTGGAAAGCGTATGGGCAGAGACAGGCATACCTGTCTTCAAAGATTGCAGTCTACGCTGCATGGTGGAAAAATCAGAAGAAAAAAAATTCTGTGGCGCCGCGGATGACAATCTCTGCTTACACGCACCAAGCGGGGCCGTTGAGTGACGCCTCGCCCTTGCGTACTCGGCGAAGAGGCAAAGAGGCACTCAGCAGGCACTCCACTTGGTGCGCGTACGCTTGTGCGCGCGGGTGCCCGCTTTTACTTTCTTCTCAGAGAAAGGGGCGTGGCCACGAACAGCCCCAGCACAATACAGCTGAAGTAAAAACAAATAAAGCTGTAATCTTATAATACAAGAGTCAAATACGCTCTGAGTGTTCACAATGCAGTGAGCCAAAATACTGTGTTGAAATGGTCCACTGAAACGTTAAAGTTGAAATGCACGAATCAACTGGAGCAGTCGGGAAGGCAAAGAGGCACTCAGCAGGCACTCTGCTTTGTGCGCGCGCTTGTGCGCGCGGGTGCCCGCTTTTACGTTCTTCTCAGAGAAAGGGGCGTGGCCACGAACAGCACCGGCACAATACAGCTGAAGTAAAAACAAATAAAGCTTTAATCTTATAATACAAGAGTCAAATACGCTCTGAGTGTTCACAATACAGTGAGCCAAAATACTGTGTTGAAATGGTCCACTGAAGCTTTAAAGTTGAAATGCACGAAGCAACTGGAGAAGTTGGGAAGGCAAAGAGGCACTCATCAGGCACTCCGCTTGCTGCGCGTGTGCTGGTGCGCACGGGTGCCCGCTTTTACGTTCTTCTCAGAGAAAGGGGTGTGGCCAGGAACAGCACCGACACAATACAGCGTGTTGAAATGTCCACTGAAACTTTAAAGTTGAAATGCACGAAGCAACTGGAGCAGTCGGGAAGGCAAAGAGGCACTCAACAGGCACTCCGCTTGGTGCAGACATTTAGATAGAAGAGGCACTCTAAGACTGAAGTAAAGAATGAGGTCTTAAGGGTCAGTACGGCCACAGCAGATACATTTCAATCCTGTTCTTTGGCACACCAATGTCTGGGAACTTTCTGAGGGGGCGATTCGGTGCTGGATTTGGTGAGTGGGTAAAATAGGTTCAACACACTGTGTGTGTGGATCAACAAGTGGCAACGACACTTGGCACGAGTAAAGAAGCTCGGCAAAGTCATCCAATGTGAAGCTCACAAACAGCTGGAGGTGGCAGCCAGATCATGATATTATGTCAAATTATAGTTCACTCACTAAAATTATCACCATTTCTTTTCAACATAGCCTAATATTATTACGTTCTTACATAGCGCTTCAAGACAGAATCCACCCCTTCTGAGCACTGCATTTATTATTAATGCCAGTTGTAATAGTCAATATTTTGACCTCAGAAGAATGAAGGGCTGAGTCAGCTCTGGAGGGAGTCCAAGTTCTGAAAATACAAGCTTACCCCCACCTTGGAGGTTAGCACTTAACCCCTGAGCTAGCTATAGATCCGGCCTAAACAGAACATACGTCTAGCTGAGGCATGGACTTTAGAGGCACGCCGCCTCTGCTTTATCTGGTGCCTCATATTACCATTTTACTAACGTGTAATTATAGCTTCTTCATAAATACCATCACCGGGAAAGGAAAGATCAGCATATGACACAGAGGTGCCGTACCAACGAGTGAGAAAACAAAATACACATAATTCATAATGCAATGGCACCATCTGCTGGCAACAACATGACTTGTTTGGTTTCTTGCTAGGAAACTGCACATAATACTTTCGCAAAAGAAGGCAATGCGTGGTAGGTAGCTTATCCGAGGCACAGATCCCCTCAATTCAAACCTCCCACTTTCATTCTGCCCGTTCTCCTCCAGCAGACTAAAGTCTAGACACCCCGTAGATTTGGTCGCAATATATAAACTGTTAATATAAGATGCCTAAAAAACAGTGCTCAATAGGAGAAGTCAACACGGGAACTAGTAAATTGTAAACAAGGATGTGAGCAAATGTTATGGGCAACTGCTGTCGTATTTTCAGCTCTACTTACTGTTTTATTTGCGCTACTGGCTTGCTACTCTCTCCCCCCCCCCCCAATCCCCCCCCCCCACCCACACCCCGTCTCCCCATCCCCAAACTCAATCGTTTCTGTATTACGCCTGGTCACTGGCATCTCCCTTTAATCACCGCTTCACTTCTCATTCATTCCCGTTATCTCTCCCAGGCCGTCAACACAAGCTCTTCCCGGCTCAAGACATCAATGAGCAGCCAAATGCACCACTGGGGAAAGACCTGTTTTACTCGTTCACTTATCAGCTCCTCTGGGGAATCACTCTTTGCTCTCTCCATTGTATCCAAACTCTTCCGATCCATCTTTTATAGGCATTTCTTCTCCTTTCTCGGCCCCCATCTTCTCAAGCTATCCTTGCCCCTTCAACCCAGGATTGCCCCTCCCAGACTCCCTCCTTTTCCTCCTCCCAATCTACTGAATGTCCAAGATTCATAAGACCCTGACATCCTCCTCTCTCTCCCTAATCCAGTCTCCTCCTCTCAACCTCCTTCCACTCACACCCATTCCACCAATCCAGCCAGACCAATCCCCATCCTGCAGCTTGCAATCCGCTCGTGTGTCTCTGTCCATTCAGACTGCAGCACCCCACGCCGGCTGTTTTTTTTATCCATATTGTTATTATTTATGTTGGATTTTTCTAAGATATCCTCCCTCCATTGGTATTATTTTTGTCTGTGTGGAGGGGGGGGGGGGGGCTTCGTTTTTGCCCCATTGAACCAATTCATTATATTGCTTGTCCTTTATCCTTACTCGATCGTCAAACCATTGTCTCTCTTTGCTCTTTTGTTCTCTTTGCTTTCTAGTGCATTGTTGTACAAACCCATACATTTTTGTAAAGCGTCTTGGTGTAAGGTGCTATTGAAGCAAAAATAAACATACACTCTTCAACATAAAAATGCCACTGGTACTTTCCTAGCTGCTCCCAAGAGGGCTAATGTCAAATTATTTCTGAAGAACTGCACTGCTCACCCTATCACCTCCTCTATCTTCTTCCCTAATATAAAATCCTGGAACGTGTTGTATTTAACTGCACCGCAGAATACCTGGAAGGCAATGGAGTCAGCAGGTTTCTCTGACCCACGTCTCCAACTCTCCCATGCCGGGTCACCACTGTCACGTCTCCCATCGCTTCCTGCTTGATCACTCTTCCGCCGAGTATCCCTCTCTACTACTGACTCCCCCCTGACTTGGTATCCAGGAATCACCTTGACTTGGGGCTTCCCCTATCACGCACACTTTGTTGCTCCTGCAACGCGTATGCCTCTTCAGACACCACTTCTCAGTAAGAGTCTTTGGCCCTCTGTCCCTGTCTCTTTCCCCTTTACAGCTCCTCTCGTGACAAACTCATATCCCCCAACTTGTGATATCACCTATTTGCCCAAGATAAACACATATTATTCTTAATATTCTCATTCCCCTGGTGACATTCCCTAGAACAATCATCTCACTTCAATGACTGCCTATCGACCATCTGTCACTGGATGGCATCACAGGGCCAAAAGCTTAACTTCTTAAAAAGTGGGAGGGGTCAAGCTCCTGTACTGTGAGGGCATCCTCTCTGTCCCCTCTCCCATATCTTTTCCACCTGATCATCTAAACCATCCCCTACGGCTCACAATATGGGGGCACTATTGAGCAGCGCGCTTGAGCTTCCATAATGCACCCCTTTACACAGCCACGGCCATCATATTCAATCTGCTGAACATCCACAAAAGATGTCGCCACCTTACCATCCTCTCCAACAAAGCACGTACCTCCGCCCTTAACCTTAGCAAGCTGGATTACTGCTCCAGCCTCCTTGTGGGAATCTCCCCTCTATGCCTCGGCTCCTCTAAAAGTTCTTAACTATCCTTCACGCTGACTCCATGGCAGACCTCATAACTCATAACTGTGGCAGCTGCTCTGAGGTCTGATCAGGTTCGTGCCGGTGTGTGTTTCTACGCTTGTCTCGTGACTGCTACCGCGACCTTTGAATGAGCTGGCAGTTGTGGGTAGGGTGACCAGATTTTCAAAATAAAAAAACGGGACGCCACAAACATAAAAGAAGGACTGCCACAGCTGACCCTGCAGCCTCCCTCCATGTGCACTCAATATTTCCAAGACTGAATGCTATACTGCATATAAACGGTGCAACCTTTTCTAATGTAAGCATGTAATTAACAAGGAACTTTTCCTCTGATTGCTTTCATATATACTCAGTTTTGTAACCAGTCTTTGTGACACAATCAGGTAATACATCTGCTGGGTACCTGAAAGGTTAGGGTTTCAAGCCACCCGTAATTGTAACGGGTTATTTATAATGCCCTTAATATCCAGAGGTTTCTAAGCGTGGACCTGGGGATCGAACCTGTGTTGCTCTGCATCATCTTATTTCCAAGGCGAGCACGTTTGCCCCTGAGCTATCCTCCCAGGTCAATACCCGTGGGATGTCAGAGGGAAACAACGTAAAATAGGTTAAGTATTCTGATGTTTGCTTGATTTCTATTTGTTGTACACTATCAATATTCAATAATTTCGTGCTGGAAACTTCCCTTTATCAAAAACGGGGACAGGAGACAGGGACCCTACCCTTCCCCAAAAGCGGGATGGGGGTTTTGAATTGAAAACACCATCGGCACAGGCTGACAGAGGGCCTTATTCTGGGACAGTCCCAGCAAAACCGGGACATCTGGTCACCCTAGTGGTAGGACAAGAGTGGGGAGGGTACCAGGGCACGTAGGGCCTAGAAGTTGGGTCTCTGTGTTGATCCCTTTTCGATACCACAGACATATCTGTTTTCAAAGAAACCCGGTTGCTTCCTACGCACGCCTCCATCTTTTATTTACAACTGATTGGAGACACCACTTTCACATGCAGTGATGTTTGTGCAGGATCACGACCCATTCAATTCCTTCTGCTTGACCACAGATCTATCCATGGGTTTGGTTAAAACAGACTTCAGATTAGATGGATAAGGTAAATGGGCTTTGGGATGTTTTTATCTTTCATATTCTAAAATGTCTAGAGAAGCTGCAGGAGTAAATGGCCATTTAGATGTTTCTCTCATTGCCAACGCTAGTGTGACATTTCATATTTGTGCAGACCAGCTGCACACGCTTTCAATTTGTAACAGTAAAAATGGGAAGAAAACTAGTTGTGCAATTGGAAACCTAAAGGGTTTCCAATAAAGTAAATTCAAGGGATGAGGGGAAAAGCCAGACTTTTTTAATATAGCCCAATAATTGTGTTACATCTGCCTGTCGTTTCCTGGACAGGCTCTGGTAGATGCTTTAAGATATGTTCATAATTACCAAAATATGGTCCAGGAGCCCTACACATCTTTAAATCAGCAAAAAAGAATTACACATCCAAGAAATAATCTATTGGGGACCTGAAGGTTCTGGCTACAAACAATCTGTTCTGATCCAATAAGAGTATGCAAATAAATACTTTATTGTTTATACAATCTTAATACACAATTCTTGTCTATCAAAAATGTTTAATGGAACCTCAAGCTCACGCATTTTATTCACAAAGATTTTGGGAGTACAATGTTACTTCATAGGGACAATGTAATCAGTAGTGTGTAGAAGAACAACAAGTCACTGTCAAAGCCCCCAGCCACCATCTTGTGTTTCATTGGAGCGCGCAGCTGTTAGGCCGCACATAAGGTGGGACCACTCACCACAGTTTTCACATGGGTCTAGTGCCAGTGCTGGAAATGTATTGGGGGATTTCCCTGGGCACTGTAGGCAGGGAGCCGGATTGTCAGTGGTGTGGGTGGGACTGAGGGGCGGAGCTACGGGTCAAATAATGTGGGGACCATAAGTATAGGATTCTGGCTGCTTTGCATAAAAACAAAGTACATTTTGGGAACATAAAAATGACCACCAATTTATCAAACACGTCTGTGATAGTAATTCAAATGTGCATTCCTTCTGAGCATTCAATGGACACTTGGTATGAGGCTAGGGTGACCAGATTTTAAATTTAAAAAACGGAACAGCCCATAGACGTGGAAGTTGGACTACAGTAAACACAAACAGGACTCCGATAAAACTGTAGTCCAACTTATATGTCGTTGACCTTTTGCGGGAGGGGGGTCTCATTGGAGGAGAGTGACCAGGGAGGGGAAGGGGGAGGAAATGGAGGCATGAAATGCCTTTAACGCGCAGGAAGAGCTGCGCCAGTCCTCCGATTTCAGGATTTCTGAATCGGTTCCCGGCAAAAACCTGGAGCGCAGCCACCTGCCCATCCAATCCCGGAACAGGGTTCATTAATTTAAAAAACTCTCGGGACCCCGGGATGGAGGGCGATTTCCCGTACTGTCCGAGGAAAACTGGAACGTCTCGTTACCCTATATGATGCTCATTTCATCTGTCAGAATAGTCACCATGACAGTAACATGTGTGCAAAGCATTAGACATATATACAACTTTAAAATGTTTTATTGTTTGTGTTTGTGCTGGACTGGTGAGCAAAGGACAACTTTCAAAGGCAGTTTGCAAAGTCTTTGGATATCGTTGCTCGCATTGAGACTCCAAACGAACAGTGTTTGGAAGACTCGTGGCAACTTATTGGGGTTTGGGCCTAGGCACTAAATGGAATGGCGCTCTGGCAAAACAATTTTTACAGGAGCACAGCTCTGTCTTGTTCCGGCCAATTCCTTCCCTGACTACTTCTGAATTCAGGGAAAAAGGATAATCAACAGCCAACTGATTTTTACTTTAGCAAAGTAAAAACTACTTAATGCACGAAAAAAAAAACAATAGAAAACTATCAATATATGATCTGAATTTACAAAGGTTACCCGTTAAAAACTCGATGCTTCTTCAAATGATGCTTTTTGTAATACAGGAAAACAAATCCCGAGAATAAGGAGATGCTGCCATCTACTGGAATCATTATGGTACTTCATTAGAAATATTCTAACCTTATTCTGTGTTTATCTTGCTTTTCATTCCACAAAATGAAACGGTACTCTAAATGTTGTCATCTATTTGAAGATGCACACACCTATTCACCATTTAACATCACCAATAAATCTGAACATGAAATTGTATGTTACTCATACTAGAGGTTCCGTGGGTGTGAGAGGCTTAGGGCGAAAGGGTGGGGGCGCACTGGTGTAATGGGGGGCCCCGTGTTGTTGGGGGGCCCACCACCACATGTCCTGGGAGGGGGGTCCTTGGACTTTAAAAATAATTAACTATTAAAACATTTTCTTTTTTCTTTTTGTAGTCACTCTGCCTTCATAAAGAAATTATTTCTGTTACAGTGAAACAGAAATAATTTCTTTATGAAGGCATCGTGACTACAAAAATAAACAATTTATTTTTGAAGTCCGAGGGCTCGCCCCAACCCATGACATGGAAGCCTCTAGGCTGGAGGTCTCCATGTCGTGGGGCGGGGAGAGCTCTATGACTTCAAAAAGAAATAGTTTATTTTTGAAGTAACTCTGTCTTCATACAGAAATTATTTCCATTATAGTTCGGTCCTTAATGGAAATAATTTCTTTATGAAGTCGGAGTGACTAAAAACATTTCTTTTTGAAGTAATAGGGCTTCCGTCAACCCTATGACCTGTGTGAGCGTGTGTGTATGGTGAAAGGGCGCACACTTAAATGTATGGGTGGCTGGGTGTGCGTGTCGAGTGTATGGTGAAAGGGTGCACACTTAAATATATGAGTGGCTGCCTGGGTGTGCCTGTATGGTAAAAGGGTGCACACTTAAATGTATGGGTGGATTCCTGGGTGTGCCTGAATGATGAAAGGGTGCACACTTAAATGTATAGGTGGCTGCGTTTGTGAATGAATGTTGAAAGGGTGAACACTTAAATGCATGGGTGGCTGCCTGGGTGCGTCTGTACGGTTAAAGGGTACACACTTACATGTATGGGTGGCTGGGTGTGTGTGCGTATGTATGGTGAATGTTGTGTGTGCTTGTGTTCAGGGGTGCAACAAAACCTACATTCCTGGGCGGGGGCTAACCCTTCAAATGTTGGGAGAGGTGCTAACTTCACGGGCAGTGGGGAGGGGCAAATTTATTTGTGTGTGGCATCTAACTTCTTTATGCATTCTAATGAGACTATTCTAGTGCAGCTTCAATGTTACAAGCAGTTAACTCTATCCTTTAAGTCTGAAAGCACCCACTTATGGACTGCTGTGAGAATAAGCAGTCTCCTGTCCCCTTTCTACCCTTCCAATCACTTCCCTGGCATGCAAGTTCTAAACCCACATCAAGATTTCAATTTTCTAAAAAAATATGCATTTGAATTCAGGTACTAATAGTGAAATGCTTTACGTTAGTAATTGCCGGGCCTTTGTTAACAGAGAAACCCAGGTGCCGTTTAACATCTGGGTCCTGTTCTGTCTAGAAACTGCTCTGTAGGTCACCCAGGTCGAGACAACATAGCCCAAATTTCAGGGCGGGGGTGTGCGGTGGCTGAAGCCCAGTCAGCTCATTGGTGTTGCGCCACTACTTGTGTTTAATCCTTTGGTTACTTATTGGTAATCTTCATTACTCATAGCCCTATTCTTCCTTGTCCCAGTGATTGTGTATGAGGCACTTTGCCTCATACACACATACTGGGATGAGGTAGAGGGACATGGAGGTAATGCCTGGCTTAGTTACATCTAATATTCATTACTCCTAGACCCACTCTTCCTCATCCCAGTGCTTACCTATGAGGCAAGGAGCCTCATACGTAAGCACTGGGACAAAGAAAAGGGGTGTGGAGGTAATTCTGGGCTGGGAAGCTGATTTTGTGGGTTGGGACAGGGGGTGGGAGAGAGAGGGGATGTTTGGGGGAGTGGGGTGGGATGCGATGGAGATTGTGCGAAAAATCGTAATGGTCATCCATGTCCAGGCTAAGCATGCATGATATGTGGTATTAGTGACTAGAGAGGCATTTTGGTGCAGCCAGTCTAGTCATTTCTTAGTTTGACTTGACTTTCTTTTAACTGGTTTAGGCGCCCTCCCCGCCTTTAGACTTGCAAAAGAATAAATGAGACACTCCCTGGACGGGGAAAAAGGCTAACAGGACAGGTTGCGTGAGTTCAAAAATAGTTTATGTATTTGGCATCCAAAGAACTCTGCTACCTAGAGCGCTCTGACAATGATCACAGTTACATCATATTATAAAGGTGTATTTTGTCATACATGACGTCATTAGTGTAGGGTGTCAAAGCAGAACATGATTGGTCCGCAAGTATAGGCACATATGGTGATGATGAAAAGGTTCCATCTGGATTGGTTGCTCCTTTGTCGGGAGGATGGACTTCACGTGGTCTGTCGCCAGTGTCCAGGAGGGGTGAAGGTCAGGTTGCTGAGAGATGGGGTGATCGCTCCACTAAGCTAACATAATGCATCTCTATGAAGCATGCACTAAATAATTACTTTGCAATGCATTTGAACAAATCACTATAAACCTATAAATGTCTTATATGTATTTACATCGTTAATAACAGAGGTTTATATTGAACATCAGGTTAAAGGGCTATGTTGTCCATCAAGATAACATTGATTGAAGCTTGGTTCTGGACTCGTAAAGACTCGAAGGCACGTTGGCATTTGTTAGTATTAGGAAGCGATATACCGTGACAGGGACCTAATGTTAGTCGGGGTCTACTCGGCAGGTCTCATGGTGGGGTCACATATTTGGTACATCAAGTGAATATCTTGAGGGACACGGGGTTACATTAGCAGTCATTTTACAATGGCGAGGGTGAGGGGGCATGGACAGATTTGTGGAGATGGATGCTCGGCTCAAGCCGGTTCACACGCAGGGCAGTGATCTCAGAGGAAGAGTGGGTTGTTACATTAGTTCTTTGTTGCAATTAACTCTGGCTTCAGCGTGAGAATGGAGCCGCTGAGTTTTCCAGACACAGTGAGAGAAATGGTGGGGGCCATGTGTGCTGCATGCGCGGCACTGCAAAGGGGAGCGAAGCCTTTTCGTATTATCGCTGTGAGGCCTAGTTACCAAGATGGCGTCAAGTGGGCACAAAGATGGATGCCTTGTGTCCTGTGCGATGGTCCCATCTACACAGATGCCAACCAGTGCTGACATTGCATAAGGGAACGGGGGCACCCCCCCCCCCACGATTGGAGGCACATGGTCCAAGTTTGTACTAAGGAGAGGAGGGCCTATTGGCCCCTCACTTCCACACACTGGGCATCTCTGATAAATAAGTCCTGCTAAGTGTAATTACCTGGCTAGACTGGCATCATTTGGGTGCTGCCAGTCTAGCCGTTTCTTACTGCAGCATTGTATATTTTTCTGGGAATCTGTGATAAAAATAACCATGATAAGTGTTATTGCTTTGACTGGCATTTTGGTGCAACCAGTCTAGGTATGTCTAAATGTGGTCTGGCATGCTTTACTGCAATATGTTATTATATGTCTAGACTTGTCTACAGTGTGCAGCCTGTTGTACATGTTTTCATTGTGGCATGGCATTTTTAATAGCAAAGCATTATATTAATTAAAGCATTAATGTATCTGTGCTCTGTTGGTAACTTGCATGTATTGGATTTTTGGATTTGTGTTACCCTAAAAAACGATTGCAAATGCTCTAGCCTTTAAGACAATTTGTATCGGAAAGTGGGCTGTATAATGCATCAAAACACATATTTATATCTTTGTCCTAGTGTAGTGTGCAGCGTACCTCTGCAGCAGCACGTTTGTGCGTATTGCTTAAGCCTGGTAATCTAGGCCGGCCCAGAGTGTGGCGCAACCCGTGATTGGTTGCCGGGTTGGGGGGTGGGTAGTCCAGCATGGCTTGGAGGGGGGGCAAATTCTGTGTTACGCCACTGGTGTGCGAGGGGGGATTAGGGAGAGTTGGCTGCAGCGGGGTAGAGGTTTCTCCCCTAAAGCATTTCAATCGCTCCAGTCAGGGAGTCGGCTTGCTTTGGGAGGCAGACTTCAGGGTTCCAAATGATTTCAGCAGTCCTGCAGTGGTGCTATATCAAACACACATTTCTCTTTCTGGTGTGGAATGCAGCAGCTTCCTTTCCCGCAGTTGCCATTGTGTGAAACATCTTTCCAGAATAGTGATCACAATTATACTGTTATAAGTAGAGCAGAGAAATACCAGCAGCTATCCTAATGTCAAAAATTAATGATATGATATGATAGGTTATTTATAACGCGCTCTATGCATATGTATGTTCAATTCCAAGTAGATCTTCAGCAATCAAAGAAACGTGCAAAAGCCAATCATCTTGGCTGATGTAGCGTTGTCTATGCATTGACATTATAGCCAATGGTCCTCATAACATTTGGCAGCTCTTGCATGATGCGCCCACGAAATACCTTCATTCATCACGTAGTGTCATAATGCACTCTGCTATACACAGCATATGTGAGGCATACCAGGTAAATCCATCGAAGTCCCTGGTTCTCACAGTATTTCAGTGTTTTGACATCACAATCGGAGATACTCACAATATTATCAGACATTGCCATCAAAAACCCAGATAGTGCAACATTACAATTAAATTCACAGTAAACGGCACCATTATCAAGGATGTGTGCAATTAGTAAAGCAATAGGTTCCACTGTGCCCAATTAGCACTGAGGTGCCTTATTGCATGAAGTCCAGTGCTGAGTGGTGTGTGTGCCGTACTGTGCTGGGGTGTTGTGTGTGTGTGTGCACAGTGCTAGGAGTATCTTGTTCACATGCAGTGCTGTTCAAAATGTATGTGTGTGAACTGCAGTGCTAATTGATTTGTGTTGTGTGTGCAGTGCCAGGGTCGTTTGTGGAGTTTAGTGGTGGGGACCGTATGTGTGACTTCAACAGTGCAGTGTTGTGATGGTGTGTAGTGCAGTTCTTGGGACTGTGTGTGTGTCTAGACCAGTGATGACAGTGATGCATGGGTGCCGTGCTGATAAAGTGTGTTTCTATCTGCAGAATAGTACTGAAGCAGTGTCTATGCTGTGCAGTGCTGGGACAATTTGTGGGTTCTCAGGGCAGTGTTGTGTGTGGTTTGCTTGCGCAGTGCCGGGTCAGTGTGCATGTACAGTACTGAGGCGGTGTGCGTACAGTGCTGTTGTGGTGTGTGTGCAGTGCTAGGGGAGTATAAACAATGCAATGATATAGATGGTTTATATGCAGTGCTTGGCTGGTATGTTTGAGGTTGTAAGGCTGAAGGTAGTGAATGTGCAGTGATAGTTTCTGAGTGGCTGCAGTGCAATCCTATGGTAGTATGTACACTTATGGAGTATTATGTTTGTGTGCACAGTGCTTGGAATGATATGTGTACAACGTTTGAGTGCTGTGTGTGTGTAGTTTTGGGAACTGTTAAGGAGAATTCTCAAAATGTGCTAATTTCCCTTACTTTTTGAGACCCCCAGTAACTTTGCTGGATTTCTAGGATTTCATTTTTTTACCTGGGAAGAGTGTGAGCCTTTTTTCTCACTCTTCTAAGTATTTTGTTGTGTGTTTTACATTTGTGTTCTTTGGTTATGGAGTTTTAAAACAATTCCATGGGCATCATCTTTTTCTGTGTGTCACACAGCACCTTCAGTGCAGTGGCACAGGGATGTCTTGCAGACTTCCCAAGGTTTAAATACCTTCTCTGGGACTGACTAATGTCTCCCACAGCATGTAAAGTTAAATTGACTTTACCAGTCTCTTTAAATTTACAGACCCAGCACACACTATCTTCCTAAGGAGTGCTGGAGGGGTAGCATAGCTTCCCCTGAGTCAGAACACTAATGTAACAGTAAAATGTTACCCTGTCCTACTTTAAATGGCTGGTGGCAGTGGTTTGGATCAAACTACCATGATTTTTCCCAACCGCGAACAAGGTAGCTAAAATTCGGGTCAGCCATGTTTTTCAATATGGCGCCCAAAACCAATCTGTAAAAACAGACTCTGGTCGACTTTTTTCGCCATTTCTTTTAGGAAAGGTCCTTCTTGTGTTTGTCTCTGTGCACCACACCAGGTCTGGTCCCTTTGTTCGTTGGCCTTTGGCGGGATTCAGTGCTGAAGCCCTCCTCTGGCGTCAGGGTGTCTGGGGTGGACAGGATGTGAGGGAGGTGCCCGAAACTCCCTGTGCTTAGTCTCCTAGTAGAACTGAATGCACTCTTGCGTGATTGGCCGGCTGGCTGTCCGGCAAGGACAGCCACCCTGCTGTGTGAGTGACAGCCAGGCTGGAATGAATGGGGGAAAACTGTTTAAAAGCAGGTATCTGGGACTTGGAAAGCAGAGTCGACCACGGGAACAAAAGAACCGAAGATGAGCTGAAGGAAGAGGACTGCTGCAACTCCTGGATGACCGGTGAAGCCCTGCTCAGGTCCGAATTGCCTGAAACTCCATCGACAGAGAAGACCTTCATGGTTAACTTCTTGCCTTGAGTTGGGTGGGAACAACCAACTCACAAGCCATCTGGACACCATCCTCATCTGGTCGAATTTTCTACAGAGTGCTGTTGAAAACCGGATAGCCATAGGGAAGGAAACCAGCTTGTGGACTTTAAGGCACTCACACCTTAAACCGACGTCTTGCTAAAGCTTTTGGCCTCATCCCTGGGCAGTGCAGGAACCTCCCGATGTCCTCCCTCTTGTCCCCATGAATGAAGCTCAGGAACATCAAGATCTGCACGAACTGCCAGGAACAACTGCCTCAGCTACAGCTCTTCTTCACTTTCAAGGCTCTGTGCAAACGTGGTCCGGAAATCTTTTCGGCCATTGCGAAAGTTCATGGAAACTTTCTCAACCTCGAAGGCTTGTCCTTCCCTAAACATTCGTCTAACTTTTCATCTAGCCAAATTCTTCTAAATCCTGTGGCAAAGATTTAACCGTTGACTACAAGAACTGTGCTATTCTATACAAAAACTCTGAACCATTAACTTTGGCCCAGGACTATGAACTAAGTTGCTGGTTGTAGTTTATGGAAACCCTTTGCCTTGCCTATGCAAGTATTTGTGCTATTAATTCTTATAACCTTTTCACCTTTTCTTTTTACACTTTTTGAAAGTATCTGAACTGCCATTTTTGCTCCCACTTCAGGGGAGCTAAACTTGTTTATTTACTTATCGGTTGTGTATTTGTGGTTTATTAGTGTGTGATATTAAGCGGCTTTTGCTAGTGTAATGTTTTCAAACTGACTGTGCAAATACATGTATATTCTTTTACCAAGAAACCTTGAGTAAGTGTTTGAATAACTGTAATTGTTGGTCCTTTGTGTAACTTGTTCTACTGCTCACTTTACTCTTGAGATAAGTCTGGCTGCTCAGCCATCACTACCACTTTACTGTGTAGTACAGGCTTGTACCAGCACTTGTAGTCTTAATTGAGTCTAGTGTTCCCAAAGGGTACTGCACATGATTCTACCTAACAGGAACAGTGTGGGTGTGTAGTGCTGGGGTCAGTTTATGGAGTGCTGGGGTGGTACTGGGGTGGGAGAGCACAGCCTGTGTACAGTGTTGGGGCTAGTGAAGCGTAGTACTATGGGAAGTGTGTGTGGGGGCAGTGAAATGCAGTGGAAGTGTTTTTCCAGTGCTGGGTTTGGTACATGCATGCATGAATTGCCTGGGGCAGTGTGTATGTGTAGTGCAGTACTGGGAGTAGTATGCACAGTTTACTGCTGGAACAGTGTCTGTGTGCAATACATGCTGGTGTGTGTGTATGTTTGTGTCTGCATTGCAATTGTTAGAATCAGTATGTGTGTGTGTGTGTGTGTATGTGTGTGTTTGCAATGTTTGAGGTGGTGTGTATGTACCATGCTAATGGCTGTGTGTGTGGGTGTGTTCAGTCCAGTTTTGAGTTGAGTGGGTGTCTGTGCAGTAGAGTGCACTGTTGGGGCACTGTTAAGGAAGTGTATGTGCATTATCATACTTTCGTTGGTGTATACATGTTCAGTGCCATGCTGTTGCAATGTGTGTGTGATGTGGTGGTGTGTGCAGTGCTAGGAGCAGAGAGTGTTAAGTGCCGGTGTTGTATGTGCAGTTGAAGGGTGTTCTGTGTGTGTACAATGCATCATTTGCAGCATTTGGACAATGTGTGTGGATTTATGGAGTTGCTTATGTTCCTGATTTATGGAGTTGCGTGTGTGTGTGTGTGTGTGTGTGTGTGTGTGTGTGTGTGTGTGTGTGTGTGTGTGTGTGTGTGTGTGTGTGTGTGTGTGTGTGTGTGTGTGTGTGTGTGTGTGTGTGTGTGTGTGTGTGTGTGTGTGTGTGTGTGTGTGTGTGTGTGTGTGTGTGTGTGTGTGTGTGTGTGTGTGTGTGTGTGTGTAAGTGATGCTTTGAGGTGACTGCTATGAGCTGACTGTTCAGTATTGGGGTGTATAGTATATTACCAAAAGTATGATTGAGCATAATGATAATTGTTGGCAAATAGAGAATGTCCCAAAAATTCCTGTTCCCCCTGCACAGGTTAATGCTTGCTCTATTTACTTTTTCTGTGTACGGATTTCCCACTGGCGCAAAAGGAGCCCCCACATCCCTTGTGGTGCGGGGGCCTCGTGACCACATGTCCTGGGAGGGGGCCCCACTTGGAGTAAAAAAAAAAGGGAAAACATGTTTCCTTTTTTTTTATGTTTCTTGAATTCACTCTGCATTTATAAAGGAATTATTTCTGTAACAGAAATAATTTCTTTATGAAGGCAGAGTGAATACAAAAAGAAACTTTCTTTTTGAAGTCTGGGGGCTACCTCCACCCCATTACGAGAAGACCCCATGCTGGAGGCCTCCATGTCATGGGGGAGGGAAGCCCTATGATTTCTAAAATCTTTTTTTAAGTCGCTCTGCCTTCATAAAGACATTATTTCCATATGGTTCTGTCCTTAATGGAAACAATTTCTTTATGAAGTCAGAGTGACTTAAAAAAGACACAATGGGCCTCATTACGACTCTGGTGGTAGCCGTGCCAGCAAAACCGGCACGGCTGCCGCAGGAGTCGTTTTTTTTCCGGCACACAGGACTGGGCAAATACTGGGTATTACAACCACGGTGGACAAGGTAATTGCCCATTCCTGGGGCGCCGGAAAATATTCTTCCCCATTCCCATTGGGCCCCATAGGGCTCAATGGGAATGGGGAAGCTGAAGCTGGATGCACCAGCACCATTCTTAAATGGTGCCTGTGCATCTGACATGGTCTGCTCGCGGGTGCCAGTCTGCTCGCCAGTTCAGTCCTGGCGGGCGAAAAGGCACCCACGAGCAGACCTCGTAGTTTGCTGGTCCGGTAACAATGGTGATGGTAACTTACCGGCACCGTTGCTACCGGACCGGCAAATTTGTAATGAGGCCCAATGTATTTTTGAAGTATTATGGCTCCCCCCAATCCCATGACGTGTGCGTGTGTGAGTGTATGGTGAAAGGGTGCATACAAATGTATGGGTGGCTGGATATGCATGTGTGCGTGTATACGGTGAAAGGATGCACACTTAAATGTATGGGTGGCTGCCTGGGTGTCCCTGTATGGTGAAAGGGTGCACACTTAAATGCTCGCGTGGCTGCTGGTTGTGCCTGTATGGTGAAAGGGTGCACACTGAAATGGATGGGTGGCTGCCTGGGTGTGCCAGTATGCTGAAAGGGTGCACACTGAAATGTATGGGTGGCTAACTGCATGTGTATATATGGTGAATGGCGTGTGCGCTTGTGTTCAGGGGCGCAACAAATCCTACATTTCAGGGGGGCTAACCCATCAAATGTTGAGAGAGGTGCTAACTTCACGTGTGGTGGGGAGGAACAAACCTATTTGTGTGGGGGCATCTAACTTCTTTATGCATTTTAATGAGACTATTCTAGTGCAGCTTCAATGTTACAAGCCGTTAACTCTCTCCTTTAAGTCTGAAAGCACCCACTTATGGACTGCTGTGAGAATAACTGGTGTCCTGTTCCCTTTCTACCCTTCCAATCCCTCCCCTGGCAAGCAAGTACTAAACCCACATCACAATTTCAAATGCTTAAAAAATTGGCATTTGAATGCTAACAGTGAAATGCTGTACATTAGTAATTGCTGGGCTAGGCCCATGTTAACAGCGAAACCCAGGTGCTGTTTAACATGTGTCCTTTTCTGTCCGGCAACTGCTCTGTAGGTCAGCCAGGTCAAGTCAATATAGCCCACAATTTCAAGGGGGGGTGCTGAAGCCCAGTCAGCTCAATGGTGTTGCACCACTACTTGTGTTTAATGCCTTGATTGCTTATTGTTAATCTTCATTACTCCTAGCCCTATTCTTCCTCATCCCAGTACTTGTGTATGAGGCAGTATGCCTCATACACAAGTACTGTGATGAGGTAGAGGTACATGAAGGTAATGCCTGATTTAGCTACCTGTAATATTCATTACTCCTAGTTCCACTCTTCATCATCTCAGTACTTACCTTTGAGGCAAGGAGCCTCATATGTAAGCACTAGGACAAGGAAGAGGGACGTGGAGGTAATTCTGGGCCTATTAGCTGATTTTGGAGGTTGGGTTAGGGAATGGGAGGGAAAGGGGATGTGTGAAGGGGGTGGGATTGTGCAATAAATCATAATGGTCGTCCATGTCCATGCTAAGCAGGCATGATATGTGATATTAGTAGCTAGAGAGGCATTTTGGTGCAGCCAGTCTAGTCATTCCTCAGTTCGCCATGACTTTTTTTAACTGGCCATTTCTGATAAAGCAGTCCTGCTAAGTGTAATTACCTGGCTAGAGTGGCATTTGGGTTCAGCCAGTCCAGCAGTTTCTTACTGCAGCACTGTATATTTGTCTGGGCATCTGTGATAAAATGATATGATATGATAAGTCATATATAACGCGCCTGTACATAAGTGTCTTTAGGCACAACAAGACAAGGGAAGGAAAACCGAGGGAGGACAAGACAAATGATCTTAATAAGCCTTGTGTCATTCAAATAGTGCAAGTGCGAGAACAAGAAGTGCAAGGGGAAAGGGAGGGGGAAGTGCAAGGGAGAGGGGAGGGGAAAAACAGGGCAGCAATGCTCTGACTAAGTGCAGCCAGGGCAGCGCCGCTCTGGTTAGTGCAAGAAGAATAAGGGACTGTAGGGTTACAATTACAGCCCCGAACTGCGTGGTAGGCCCAGAGGAGTGCAAGAAAGAGCCTGGACTTAGTGAGACTGAGGTTAGCCAAGCAACCCGTTGTTACAGCAGACAGGTAGGTCAGGTAGGTCAGCAGGGGAGGGAGGAGAGAAAGAAGAGGTGCAGAGGAACGTTTTGAGCTGTTTCCGGAACTTCAGGTGGTCCGGCTCAAGTTTGGGAAGGGCAGGGACCCCATTCCAGAGGGAGGCATCTGCAGTGGGGAGGAATCTATCCCCCCCCCACTCTCTGCCTGGAGAAGCATCTAACCCATAGGGCTCGAGAAGGAAGGTATTTTGGAAGAGGGTGTTGGATGTAGTGCAGATCCCAGCTCCAGAAAGCCTTGTGGACAATGCAAAGGGTCTTGAACTTGATCCTTGCAGAAACCGGGAGCCAGTGGAGAGATTTCATGGCTGGAGAGATACGGTTCCTGGGCTTGAGGCCAAGGATAAGTCTTGCAGTCCTGTTCTGCATTAGTTGCAGAGGGAGGAGAGTAGAGGAAGGCAGATTGAGAAAGTGGCTGTTGCAGTAGTCCAGCCTAGAGAGAACCAGGGCTCTGGAGACACTAGCTTCTGGGGGAAAGTGAGAAAGGGAAGAGTCCCTTTGAGGAGGTGCAGCTGGTAGTGGGACTTCTTGACTATGTCCGAGATGTGAGGAGATAAAGAGAGATTGGAGTTGAAGATGACACCAGGAATGAGCGAGAGAGGAGAGTAGGCTGAGGGGAGCCTGAAGGAAAGCTGAGTGTCATCCACATAACACTGAACATTAGAGGAGAAGGTAGAGATCAGGTGGGTCAAAGGGGCCAAGTAGAGGTTGAAAAACCAGGGTGAGAGGATAGAGCCCTGGGGAACACCACAAGTAGTGAGAGGTGGTGGAGTGAAAGGTACCAAGTTGGACCTGGGAGGGGAGGTCCAAGAGGAAGGAGTTCGGCCACTCCAGGGCCTGATCCGTAATGCCTTGGTTCTCATGGAGTCGACTGATCAGGATGGCTTGGTTGACCATGTCGAAAGCAGAGGAAAGTTCAAGGAGGATGAGGACAGAAGGAATGTTGGGATCAAGGTTAGAGATCAGATCTTCACAGGTGTTTAGAAGAGCAGTTTCCATGCCTCTGGCAGCTCTTAAGCTAGACTGATGGTCATGGAGACAAACACAGATTCAGTGTGGAGAGTAAGATGGGAGAGGGCCAGATTTCCCAAGAGTTTGGGAGAGGGGAAAGTTCCAGTGGAAAAAGAATGATTACAGAAATCGGCCAAGGCTGGAGCAAGGGTGTCAATGTGGTCCTTGATGGTTCTGGAGGAGCGGGCGAGCACCTGTTCTAACGACACTTCCGTAGATGGGACTTGTCTAGAAACCTTGTCAGGCATTAGAGAGAAAGAGGAGAACGGAGGAGGAGAGGGCGAGATGGCCAAAGGGGGGCCTACAGAGGAAGAGGGAGAGGAAGAGGAGATAGTGGACAGAATGTCCTGAGTTTTAGCAGAGAAGCAAGAGGCCAAAGCCGTACAGTAGGCCTGTTGATGGAACAGGAGAGGTAGAGACCGCAACAGGATTGGCCAGTTCCTTGCAGATTTGAAAGAGCTGGGCCTTGTTGTAAGAGGCTGCAGAGACGCAGGCTTGAATGTGTGCTCTCTTCTTGATGAGTCATATTGCTTTGACTGTCATTTTGGTGCAACCAGTCTAGGTATGTTTAAATGTGGCCTGGCATGCTTTACTATAATGTTATTACGTGTCTATACTGGTCTACATTGTGCAGCCAGTTGGATATGTTTTCGTTGTGGCATGGCATTTTTAATAGCAAAGCATTAATGTTCATGTGCAATGTTGGTGACTTGCATGTATTGGATTGGTTTTGCCCTACAAAACAATAGCAAACACTGTAGCTTTTTAGACAATTTTTCTCAGAAAGTGTGCTGTATATTTCATTAAAACACATATTTATATCTTTCTCCTAGTGCAGTGAGCAGCATACCCCTTCAGCAGCACGTTTGTGCGTATTGCGCAAGCGTGGTCATTTAGGCTGGCTCAGAGTGTGGTGCGACCTGTGATTTGTTGCCGATTTTGGGGGTGCCTTGGCATGGCTTCCAGGGGGGCCGCCAGATCTTGTGTTATGCCACTGGGTTTTCCTGATGTATCTCTGGCTCTGTAGGTTTGTTGAGAGACGTGCACTGTTTCTTGGCAGTGTCTTGTCTCTTTCTGAGCCAAGAGGCTAACGCTTCCGGTCTATGGAAGCATGTACTTCATTGTTTATGAGCCATGTAATGTGTGACCGTCCCATGTGTATTACCATTTTAAGATGGGCCATGACACAGTCCAGCTAATAAAAGGAGCTGCAGGAACTTGCAGTAGAAAGACTGCAGACTCCAACTATGGAACTCCATCTGAATGCTGCATGCACACAACACGGAGCTGAAAAGACAGACAAAGAAGAGGTCACAACTGGTGTGCCTTATTCACCAGGAGGAAACAAGACGGCATGGGAAACGGAGTCTGTTTAATTGCCCTGAACCCATAATGCTAGTGACATTTACCCTTCTGTTCACGCGTGTATGGGCAGAGTTTCCTAATTTCCATGCACAACATCCGAGCCCAATATTAGAACGTGCTTTTGGAAGATAGTTTGTATACGCGTTTCCAAGGAGGCGGGTATTTATTGCAGTACACGGGTTGGACGCCGTTTCTTTGTTTTCAACCGGAAGCGGTTGCAGAAGAACTATCGAGCTTCAGTTAAAGTTCCCATGCAAAACTCCCGAACACAAACTCACAATGTGCTGTGAGTTGGGGTCGAGTTATTGTATTCTTTGTTCGGGCGGGGATCATATAAGACGATACACCGGAGGAGACTGTTTCTGTTTCCTCTCAGATAAAGTTGCAGCAGAACTATCAATGAAATGCGTTGTCTAGGGGTTGCTGAACTGCTCAGCCTAGTTCTTTGTGGGAAACACCAGGTTTACAGTGCTTTGTCTGAACTTGGACTTCATAAGGAATAGAGCTACAATAGAGAGGATGGACCAGAGTTGGTATGAGGGATGGTGTGACATCACTGCACAATCAAGCATTTTGTGCTTGATGCCGCCATGTCAGGAGTCAGGCAAAACCTGATTGAATGCACAACTGCCAGGAAACAGCAATCCAAAGTGCTGTGTTGTTGTTACATGGATACAGAAAGTTCACACTACGATAATATTTTGGTCATCAAGCTGGCTGATTCTGCTTTCAGACACAACTAAGAAATCCAAAGTCAGCAACCTTCCACATAGTCCCAAGAAAGACAGTCACACCATTCATGTTTTTTTGTTCTTGAGATGAGGTCTAAAATGTGGGCGGGATCTCAAGTTTATCAAATGACATTGCTTTAGAAATACCATCAACTGAGCCACTAATTCACAATGCCATGTTTGGCTTTAACAATCAAACTAACGCTTATTTTGAAAAGTGTCCTAAGCCTGGCCTACAACACATCTGCCATTATTGCACACGGTTAGCCTCATGCATGAAAAATGTCCTATTGCTAATAGACAACAAGATGATTTGCCTGCTGAACCCTCTATCCTTCCACCATTTCCCATTATTCCATTCATACTTTTCCGTCTGGAACAATACAAACTACCACACTCTTAAGTGATTACTCAAGATATTCTGAAGAGGAGTTTTGACTTCGTTTTTGTTCAATTGAGTTTGTACACAAAGATGCAATTCGTTTGTATTTGGGTTTATTGAAGGACAAAGCAAGCCCTTTGAACATACATTCTAAACATAATCAGGCAACAGTGAACTTTTCAATCCCTCTGCAGGGTGCTTTACAAAAGTTGGTTATTATTAGAATCCAATATATGATGCAGCGGGGAGAAACCAGTGGTAACGTGGACGGGGTGCATAACAGGCTGATAGTTACAGTTATTTGCCATGAAAGGAGCCGTTCGTTTTATTTGATTTGGCTGTAGGCCACCGAGGAAGCCCTGTCCTATTTGCACGTCGAAACTGGCAATACTTTCTACTGGTTAAGTGGAAAGTGGCCATAATTGTTACCGGGCACAAGAAGGTGACAGTACCTGTTACTTTACATGTAGAAACTGATAGTAACTGCTACTGGACATTTGAAAATAGTGATACATGTTTATGGCAGGTAGAAATTGGCATTAACTACTTTATGCGGAAAAAGTGGAAATTTGCAATATCATGAGATGCATCCTGCATTTTGAGAAACCTGATTGGCTGCCACACCGTCCCGGCTGCTAACACACTTTAACCACTGTCAAGATCAATGTCCCACACTGTTTACCTTGGTGGAAACGGAGTGGGTGAAATTTACTTATCACCACTGTGCTACTTCTGATATAAATATAGAGGCAAGTGAAGGGGTCCAGAAGGGATAGCTCTAGCTGGAAAAAAAGCACCTGGCAATGGGAACTTCCTATATGAAATAGTCCTTTGTGCTTCAATCACCGGCAGAATTCTAGAAAGCCACAGCGCAGCCACCATGGCGAATTGTAGATGGAGATTGGAGATGAATTGCCACCCAGTTTCTTTGCTAGCAGGTCATAATGGGTTGGGAACATTCCCAGCCATCCCTGTGCAAATAAGTAAGTGCCGCAAGCAGTATGTAGACATATCACAGCAGAAAGGCACGGAGATCAAACATGCTTTCAAGCTCCAACATCCAGTGTGGCCATAAAAGATCCGTGGCCACCAACCTCTATTGCAACCTACCACCAGCACCACCATCCACTAGCACCCATCACCATTGTTAGAAAATATTTTATGTTTGCACCTTTCCCTCCATAGATTTCTATGGCACACCCTTCTTTTTGCTTGTTTGTAAACTCTGTTCTGACTTCTTGAAGCAAAAGTAAAGTCCTCAGCTTTACTTCCCTTGTCTTTTGCTAATTTTTATGGGGAAACTGACTAGTCACTTAGAATGTCAGTACTGAGAGACTTTGGGCCCTGGTCCTGTAAAAATGCCAGTAAAATTGCCATTAATACGGGCACCAGACTTTTTATCAGACCGGGGAAACCCGAGTTTGCTGGTGAGGGCTCTGATCTACTGGCTGGTCTGACCTGTGCAGGTCATTCCGGCAATACCATTCCATGGAGTCCTATGGGACTCCTATGGGACTCCATGGAATGGGAATTTACTGCTGTCTCCGCCACCCATAATATACCGGTAATACCAGAATATCAGGTGGTGGAGACGGTAGGGGCAGTTTCCTGGTATCCCACCGGAATTACCAGTGGATACCGGGAAACTTGTAATGAGACCCACATGTCTCTCCTTTTGGAATTCTTGTATTTTTCCAATTGCATACACCACCTTCCAGTGAAATCCAATTAGGATACTTGGTATCTTTATAACTTTTCACCTTTTGGATTTCTGGTTACTTTTTATATGTGTCTATCACAAGCTGGTAGCAGCAGTGATATTTTTACTGTTTTTATGATGTTTTACTCATGCATTTTCACCTCTACCGTGAATGGCTACTAAAGGTGTCTAGCACCCAAAGATGGCCGTGACACAAGATTTCTTGTGTGTTCTTTGGCCATATTGTAGGTTGTCATTCTTCCTGCCCTCTCAGCCCCGGGAATCATATATATGGTATTGCACTTCCCAAGAAAAGCTGCTGACTTCATGGGCTATGGGCTATGACCCTTTGTGTGTGTGATGGGGGGGGTGGGACTGTCTGTTCCCAGTTCACAACCCCTGGTGCCAAAAGGTTTATGGCAGGGCAAGTATAGAGACCAGTGGTTGTCCATGACTGTACAACACCACCCCCGTCTCCAGCCCACTTCTGCAGGAGTCTGTCCTGATACATTATGGTTTCACCATCACCGTCTTGTGGTCAATGCTGGATTTGACTTTCATGGACTTCATTGATTCACAGTGTGTCACCCTTTCTCCACTCTCATGTTGGACTTCCTTTGCATCTTGTACTCATGGTGGCCCTGAATCATTCTGTTCCCATCATCATTGTGTATCCTGGTTTGCAACATTATTTGTTAATACTGACTTCTGGAATTGTATTTGCTCTCCTCTCTTGCTTCTCCAATCTTTTTGACTGCTTCCTCTCTGTTCTCTTCTCCTCTCCCTTTCTCCCTTTTCCTATCTCCTCCCCTCCTCCCCTTACTTCTTCTATACACTTACTCTATCAGAATTGTCCCTGGACCTAGTATGATAGCAACCTCGTCTGTCTCCTCCTCCTCCCCTCACTTGCCCCCCCCTCCCCCAGCACTATCTGAAATGTCATCAGGCCTAGTGTGATAGTCGCTTGTTTTGGTCCTCCCCTCCCTTTCTGCACCCCTCTCCCTCACCTTCTGTTTTTCTAGGACTCTACCAGAAATGTCATCAGGCCGAGTACGGTAGTCACCTGTCTGTTTTCATTTCCTTCCCACTCTCCCCCTCCCTTTCTTATCTATGTTTTAGCTCTTGAACTATCTGAAATGTTGTCAGGCCGAGTAAAATAGTTAATTTCACATCCTTACTGTTCATGGCCTTTAAGAATGCAATTGTATTTTTCCTTGTTCCCTCCATTGCCTTGAAGCGCTTTGAAACACATTGTGTATAGGCGCTATATAAATAGACTATCATATCATACAACCCCTGGCTGTTTGAATGTTGCAGATCCTTACCATTGGTTGGCTTGAACCTGCTTCTAGCGCCAATTCTGGATCAAGGAGGACTCCTGCAACCATTATTGAGATCTACATTGGAGCCAAGATTCCCACAAAGAAGAGAAGCCCACTTTCAACCTTAGGACGACTCTTGCAGCTGACCAGCATCAACTCCAGTGATTGGCCCTGCAAAGCCCTGTTCCTCTTCCTGATATTAGAAGACCCTCATCAGGGCCTGTACCCGTGTACTAGTGGGGCCAACTAGTCTCGACCCCTGCTTAAGGATACGCTCCCTCAGAGCCTTCAGAAGTGTCCCTGGACTGCCCGTTGGACTGACCAGCTTCTTTCTGGGCCACCTTGCTGCAGCCATCACCATTTTGATTTGTGTTTTGGAACTTTTTGTATCCTCAGCTTGTGCCAAACGTTGTCTGATCCTGAATCTTCAGGTTCCTATCTTCAAGGGATGCCATCCTGGAACTGCTTCTGTGTTAATCGTTGAAGGATGGCCTATTGCCATCTGATCATGGTGACCATCTCTGGAACCCATCTTCATGTGTCTTTTGAGGTGTCCTAAGGAAGTCTTTTCCTGCAGCGGCCATCATTTTTCTTCATTTTGGAACTCCACTGGGAAGCTGCCCCGAAGCCATAAGTGGCACTTGCACCTGTGACCCCTGGGCCTCTCTCGCCTGAAAATATGGACAGTGGATCACGTCCCCATTGAATTCTAGATGACCCACAGTGTCTCTTGGAAGAATCAAAGTCAGGGGGTTAAGTAAATATATCTGCTCCTGTCCCCCCTGTCCTCCATAGGGTAACATTGGGTGCAAACCCCCTTATCCCCTAACTCCCTCTTGAATGACCTGTGGTCGTCGGACCTGGGTCAAGGATCCTACACTAGTGCTAACCTTGGGACTAGGATAGATACCTTATTTTGGACAACAACACTTATTTCACTTTTTTAACTCTTTTGAATTATCACCACAGCCCACTGCATCCTTTCAGAAATACCTTCCCTGCAGATACTGTAACTGGAACCTGTGACCTTTGGGCACTAGGCTCCATACATCATTGGGCTGGACTCATTAACATAGAGGGAACTGGGGTTGGACTGCTTTTTTCTATTTTTCCTGCATTTACCTGTTTCTAACTAGTACATTTATGTTAATACATTTTCATTGAACCTACTGGTGAATGTAAATATAGCTGATATATGGTTCTCAGTGATACTACTTGTGATTTTCATATTCTAGTGTGTTTTTAAAGGCCTCATAAATTACTCTATTTTTGTATATTGACTGCCTAATTTGAATGATTAAATGTGGCCCTATTCGGAATCTGTAGCCTTAGACCACTCTCACACCTTTCCTGAGACTAAGCTTTTACTGCTCATCCACACCACCTTGATTGGGTTTTGGCTAATCTCTCAGGGTATTCCCTGTTCATCATAATTACGGTGGCCTCCCAAAGTCTTCCCCCCAGGGCTGATTTTAGAAATTCATCTTAACATGTCCTGCCACCAGCCACTACTTCCACTATGACCCACCACCATGACATCACCACCAGAGTCTACCAATATGACACAACCCAACATCACCACAAGCCATACTATGTAACCCATCAACAACAGGTTGAATCACCACTAGTACCTATTGCTGTGATTCACCACTGCAAACCCCAACTGCACACCATATCTGTCTTACACCACCGTAACCCACCACCACAAATTCATTGATCTACATACCACCACCATAAACGTTCACAGTGACCTAGCACCAACACAGGCACCTCCCAAAGCCACCACTATCCACAACCATTCTAACTTGGTGTAGATAACAAAGTTGCACATTTTTAGTATGTTTATATTTATATTTCTGCTCATATAGTACACACATCTCTAAGGAGCAGCATAATGCTGTACAATATTAGTTGAGGATTACAATAAAAGTATAAGCCAGTCTAAGTGGTGGTTTTCACTTGGGAGGAGGAACTGAGGCACCTAGGTGTTCCCTATGTACTCCGTTTAGGACCCAGTCTTGAGATACTTGCTGAACTGCAAGACCATTGGGACCATCCAAATAGTGACTGGATAGTGTTTCAGTAGGATGGTGTGTAGTAGGAAAAGCTTGCCTCCTGTTTTTTATTTGGCTGCCATGTTTGTCTTGAGTCTTAAGGTGGCCTAACACCTAGAAGTGGTGTGCCGCCAGAGACACTGAGTTTTGTGGTGAGGTAGGCAGACATCTGGTTTTAGCGATTTAGCTTAGGTATTACACAGGCCACCTTCAAGAGTATCTTGGTTGGGATAAGTAACCTGTGCAGATCTCTTAAAATGGCGGAGATGTGGTTAAATGTCTTTGATCCTGTGATCAGGTACACAGCAGCATGTTGAACCACCATTAGCGGGGCTATGTGTGGCTGAGACACCAGCGAGGCGGGCATGCCCATCATCGAGGTGTGAAATTAGAAGGGCCTAGACTTTGGTTTTGAAGACCTTTAGGGGAAGGAGTTTAGCTTGTGCAGGAGTACTAGTTGATATCAGGCGACCTGTCCTTTTTTGTTCATGTGTTGATAGCATGAGAGGTTGCTTTGAATACTGAACCAAAGTGATTTGGTGGAGAGACCAGATGAGGAGTGAATCATGCATGTCCCTTTGCCACCCTTGAGTTGTATCCTGTTTAGCTGAATGGCCTAGAAGAATGAATTCTGTTTTTGTAGGGTTGACCTTCAAGTAGGTGAATGGCATCCATGCTAGAATGGAAGCAAGACACTCTCTGAGGTGCAAGATGCCTTGAGGACAGCTCTGTTTGATGTAAAACTGGGCACCCATACTGGTGAAGTGAGATGTTTGAGCCAGAGAGAAGTGACCCCAACATCTCCATGTAGAGAATGAAGATCATTGGTGAGAGGATTGAGCCTTGTGGGACTCTGCAGCTGACCGGACAACAGTCTGATCTGAAGTTGCCCATCTAACTGTTTGGTATCTACCCAAGATATAGGAGGTAAACAAATGCACGACTGTGCCTCTAAACCCTATTCTTTTATTGAGATGCCGGATTAATGTGGTGTGGTTGACCATGTTGGACATGGCAGAGAGGAGGAGCAGGAGGCAAGTATCTCCATGATCTGGAGAGAATTGTTTTGGTCTCTTTGCTGTATCTAGTTCAAAATACCTATTGGTACTCCTGGCATAGACCTTGTTGGTTGATCTGATCATGGAGTTGGTTGGCCACTGCTGTCTCTATTATTGTGACAATGAATGGAAGGCTAATGTTCGGTCATTAGTTGACGATGTTGTCAGGGTCTATTCTGTTTTTTTGAGGAGTGGCCAGGTTAGTCCTGTTTTCTAACTGACTGGATAGATATCTTGAAAGAGTGAGGCACACACTATTTAGAGGAAGGGATGAGGGTAATGCCCCTGATCTGTTTTATGATGTCAGCATGTAGAGCATTGTCCTTGTATGAGGTAGGTTTTAGTGACACAAGAATATCAGTGAGGTCTTTAGGAGTGAGGGGCCTGAAGGCAGGCATTTGTTGTCAGTGGTGGGATAGGGAGGGAGGAGGCCAGCATTTTAGAGGCATTGAAGTGTTGTCCGATAGTGCCTATGTTAGAAATTAAGACGTTATTACTTGCATATCATTTTTCTGTGGATCCTCAGATTGACGGTTCAGGTTGTGAGATGGAGCAGTGTTTGACTGATGTGAAGAATGCTTTTCTCCTGACAACTGCTGCTGCAAAAGGCATGGAGTGATGTGTGGCTTTAGCTTCAGTGATGAGTGATTGTTATGTGCGGTAAAGGGTTTTTACATTAAGGAGGCCCTCCTGTTTGTGTTTTTTATGCCCACTTTTTTCTTGTTTTTGGATAAGCCTTTTGTTGCTGGTTAGTTCCTGGTAATACTATGGGGGAGAGGGTTCAGTTCTGGTGTGTCGTAGCTTCATAGAGGCATATATGTTGCTGAGGTGGTGCAGTGTCAGCAGTCTGTTCACTGTTTCAATACCTATTGTCTGTGCTTGAAGGAGGAGCATTTTCTTTAAAACCTTCACTTTACCGCTGAGCCGACGCAGAGCTGGTGATGAGGTGGTGCAGTCTCTGCACTCTGCTCACTGTTTCCATACCTATTGTCTGTGCTTGAAGGCGGAGCATTTGCTTTAAAACCTTCACTTTACCACAGAGCCGGCGCTGAGGTGATACGGTTTCAGCAGTCTGTTCACTGTTTCCATACCTATTGGCTGTGCTTGAAAGAGGAGCCTTTTCTTTAAAACCTTAATTTTACTGCAGAGCGGGTGCCGAGCTGGTGCTGAGGTGGTGCAGTCTCAGCAGTCTGTTCACTGTTTCCATACCTATTGGCTGTGCTTGAAGGGGGACCATTTTCTTTAAAACCTTTACTTTATCATGGAGCAGGCGTGGAGCTGGTGCTGAGGTGGTACAGTCTCAGCAGTCTGTTCACTGTTTCCATACCTATTGGCTGTGCTTGAAGAAGGAGCATTTTCTTTAAAACCTTCATTTTAGCATGGAGCGGGTGCGGAGCTGGTGCTGAGGTGGTGTAGTCTCAGCAGTCGCCAGGCAGCTCTCCGCGGCTCCTGCAGTCTTTGACGTACAGCAGACGACACTCAATTCACTGAACCACTAGTCATTTGTAGCAGTCCAGAGGGCCCGCTCACGCGCTGTAAGTTTCGACAATTGAGTGAAGTCGGAAGCGTCCTCAGCCGAGAAGAAGTGAGTGGCTCGCTCTCCAATTATGAATCAGATCTATTTCCCCTGAATTTGAGACATGCTGCCCTATCCATCAGCAGCACTAATCAGCTGGACTCTCTCACTGACACTCCCCAACCTAGACCCCCAACACCAACAAGTCTGTTGCACATGATAAACACTCAACTGGCTCTTCCATGTGAGAAAACCCTCACTTCACTGCCTTCAATCTTGCTAATCTCACCAACTTTATCTGCCTCATCACACTCCCTACAGACGGCGCTAATTACTAAAACACCTGATCCTCAGGCATGACTCGTCACTACATGAAGATTCACATTTAACTGTATCTAGCAACGCACTTCCATTCATCTCAACTTTAAAGACAGAAACGCTGGCTAAAGAAGTTAGACCAGAATTACATAGCGAAGATAAACTCATGAGAGCAACCATGCCTGTGACAACTGAGACAATAAATACAAACTCAAGTAGAAAATTCACCAATGAATTCCACTGGGGTTCAGATCCTCTCGCGGCCGTGATACTTGTAGGGGATCTGAGCCCCAGTGAAATTGGAACCGTGGAAATTAACCAGGGACAACAAAATGTGACAAGGAATCTACACTATTGCATAAAGCAGTTTTACAACGCTTCGGCACATGTTCGGTTTTGAAAAAGGTCCCTAGGCCGAACATGTGTTAACCAATGGGCATTAATAACAACATCAAATGAACACGTGGCTCCTTTCAGAGAGTGTCTTTCTGTTTTCATGGTTTGTGTGGAGGATGGGGAACACTCCTTTGACACTCTAAATGCGACTTAGTTCACGCACTATATTTATTTAGGGACATCACAATACTGTCGCAGGAAGGCTATCCTTGAATACCCCTCATATAAAATTCTAACCAATGGATCTAGAGCCTTAATGTGAAACCTAAGAATTCCCCCAACAGAATCCATGGACGAAACCGGACAACAAAAATATAAGAGAACAATGATGATGACAACAGCCAATAGAGAACAGTCTAGAGCCCCTCAAAACATAAGTCACCAACTGCACAAGGATGCTGAGGATGAACGAAAACTAAGGATCATAAACCTCAGTGTTGTATCCATCAATCCATCAAACCTCAGTAATGTATCCATTAATTCATCTGAAGTGTCTGAGAACTATGATGAAATCACTGCGCTACTTAACAAAATCACAACACATGACACACAGGAACAAACATCCAGGGTAGAGGAAACAGGAATATTGAACTCCAGCTTCAACATTGCAGCCATAATTGATAAGAACGCCTCTCAATCAACAAAGTATACGGCCAAATCAGGAGATCAAACATACTTGAAATCACCAATCCAAACATTCCTTACTTTAGAACAAAGGAGAATAGCAATGGAAGAAAATGATAAAATGCAGCGACTGCACTCCACAAGAAAGCACATGACACGCGAAAACAAGTTGACCAAACCACCGAACAACCTAACTCCGAACTACGAGATGAACTATCTAGTGACTGTAAAAAGAATCCTACACTCTAAAGACAATCTAATATTGAACCGTAGGAATATCATAAAGTTATTATATCACAGCCCCAAACTTAGGCATGTCCTCTCAGAAGACATCAGAATAGTACAGTTCATAAAAGAAAGAAGAACTGATACTACAACTAAACTCACCCCTAATCAAAAACGTCCCATCGGAAACGGATGACGATTTACTGCCACTAGGATTTAAATTCTGGCCTACTCTATTGAGACGAGTAAAACCCTTGATAGTGAAAAACCAAACAGGTACACTGACACCAAAAAATCTAATTCACGACATGAACCTATTATGCAAGTGCCAAGCAAGGACGGCGAATGGACAACTGAGTGGAAACACGTATACATGTACATTTTCCCTCAAAAACGTCAGGCCCAAAAGCACAAAGACCGGCAGAAAATGTCAATCAGAAAATGTATGACTCAAATTGGAGCTGGATTGCAAGAGCCGTAGCACCTGATGCAAAAGATTAGAGCCAAGTTGATTCTCTCAACTCTACCCAATATGTAGGATCCTGGAACTCCCAAGGCTTCTTCCATCTCTTTAATAACCAAACTTTAGGCCTGGGAAAATGCTAAATACTATGTTTCCCAGAAACGAGGCTCAGAAATATCCCTTGCTGCGATGACTATGAATGCTATATGAATCCCGCAAACAAAGGAGCCTAGGGCAGACCGTTCTCTGGACTCTTAACGCTAGTAAGGACAGGAGCAGGACTCGTGGTAGATGAAGCGATAGCCTTAAATCTCTATGCACAAGTTCTAATAATTTGAAGACAAGTCCAAGGCAAGCTAGGAGCACAGATTTTGATAGTATGCAACATATACTATAGTGTGGACATGTGTAATTACCAAACATTCACCAAAACCATCATGGACTATATTGATGACATAGTAAGCACGTATAAAGACCTGCAGATCCTCCTCTGTGGCGATCTGAACATGACATTTATCAACAAACAGGGTCTCGTCATAAATAAAAGCAAATTAAGAAAACATGCTTGTTATTGGATGGAAGGAATGAGAGAACTTAATTTCCACATGCTCAACACAAACTAAGGGAGAGACCCTGTGTAGGAGCACCTGGCATAGAGGAGAATACAAAGCATACCTGGTTTACATATTTGTCTCTACAAATCTGCTGCGACCAATAACATATCTACATGTAATAGACATGCCAACAAGTGATTACAACCTCATAGAATTAGCCTGGGATGAAATGACCCTGCTCCTCTGGCGGAATCTAAAAACGCCCATTGAACGTACACAAGGTTGTAACAGACTCAGGTTAAAAGCAAAGGTCGTAACTCACATAACCAAAATGCTTGGCAGTGCCATTAGACCAACCGATGAAACACCAGAGTATGCTGGTTACTAATCAACTTCAAAGAAACCACGAGAAAGCATGAAAAAGCGTCCTTTACACCGATCCATCTCTATGACAGAGCAGTAGTTGAAGCGAAAAGAAACCTTCTAGCAGACATAAGAAAAATTAGACAAAGTAATCAAATAGATAAATTCTGCCTCCTGAAGAAAAGGAAACAAACTTATAAAAATTGGCTCATGGCCTCACAAGCAAAAAGAGCACAAAATGACGCTGAAACCATAATGACAATCATCTCAAAGAAAAACACCAGAAACGTGTGAGAACTCCTCAATAACAACAGCAGATTTCAAGAGTCTTTCCAAATATCCAATGTCTCAGAGAAAAACTGGCTCACTAATTTCACCATCTTATTCGCCACAATCACAGAAAGAATGATCAGCAGGCTAAATGCTTCGAGAGCGCCTGGCCCTGATGGTCTCACCAACTGCATGCTAAAAATAGTATGTGGCCCTTGGTCAGACTTCATGAATCTTTTATTTGGAAAAATTACAAGAACTAAGAAGGTTCCTACTTCTTGGAGAAACGCCATCATTGTACCCGTTCTCAAAAAAGAAGAGCCTGGAAACTATTGACCAATTGCCCTCCTGGATGTAATGGGAAAAATATTTGGATCCATCCTTTCTGTGAGCTTTCTAAATAGGCAACAAAAAGCGGCAGACTCGACCCTCGACAATCTGGATTTATCAAGGAAGTTGGTAGCACCCTGAATCTCTTTATACTAAACATACTTAAGCTAAAGGCCATCAAATCTAAGACCAAATACTTCCTAGACTTCATTGACTTCAAACAAGCATTCAACAGCATCGACAGAGGAAAGCTTTTGAGGAAATTATATGATTGGAATTGCCCGAAGGATCTATTTGAAGCCATCATTGCCCTGTAATTTAACACCTCAGTCCAAGTAAGACTCATGAGACATGGTGAAGTCACAGAGAAAGTAAATACATATCGGGAACTAAAGCAAGGGTGCCCCCTTCCTTCCACGCTATTCAATTTATACCTATCTGATCTGCAAAATTCACAGAACTCAATTGCAGCCTTTCCACCAAGAATCCTAAGCCAACAAATTCCATGGATCCTATACGCCGATGATCTGGCCATCATTGACCAGGCGCAGATCGACCTACAACGTAGACTAAACAAATTCATGGAATGCACTGTGGCAAATAATCTTAAAATAAGCACTAAGTAAACCTACATAGCAACACTACAGGGAAACTCTCAAAAGGGAAACAAATGTTCAAATTGAAGCTAGATGGATACCCTCCCACACATGTTAAATCCATCATGTACCTGGTGATTCTCTTCAACTGCAGCATCTGCAAAATAGACTGGTACGAAATACTTTGATCTAACACCAAAAGTATGGCCTCACAAGGAAAAGCCATATTAAAACGATATGGGAAGTACACAATAATGTAGGCAATCACATTCTACAAACAAAAGGTTGTACCAATCTTAATATACGGAGGAGAAACTTTGCAAAATGTAACCTGGTAATCAGGGGCTCTCCTAGAAAGCCTTTTTTGGTGAGAAGTCATAAGACTACCCAAGGGGCTTATGATCAGCTCCATCAGATATGAAATAGGACTCCAATCGATGGAAACTAAAGTCCTATGGAAAACCATAGCTCTTTTTAGGAAGAGCATCATAACAGACCACCTACCTCCATTCGAGATTATTAGATACACAAATGATGGAAGAAACGAATGGATACTTGAAAGATGGAATAAAAGATGTCTGAGCTGGCTTAATGTGATTGGAGTGATAAAAGAACCCCTAATATCAAATCCAGAGATGGCCAAAAAGAAATTGAAAGAATATGACTGGATCTGCACCCAGGACAATAGAGCAGCATATGTTTTGACCATAGACCAAGTGATTGAAAGAAGATCAGTCGACGTTGGTTCAGAATACCTTGTTAGTTTCCCCTCAAGGCACTATCGAGACATGCTTCTAAGATTTCATTTAAATAGCCTTCCAACTGGAGAAGTCCTACATGTGTGCAAACTACACCCAGATGCCAAGCCATCTTACAGATACTGTCTGTGATGCTGGAAATGCATTGGAGGGACAGGGCCTCCGTACCCTTGTCCTTTACTTCTGGTTTCCTCTTTATTTTGATCTGTGTGTCATTTTGACCGTATGCACTTTTATAAGATTGAGTAACGTTAGTGGTACCACTTTAGAACTGTACATATTTACCATTGTTGATTTTCGGAGTACAAAGTGAGTTATCGTGATTGTGTATATGACTTTAAATATTAATTATAGAAAGACTGTGTTTTAACCGATGCAGTGTGTGGACATTCCTTCGTGGGTGCTGGGGGACTACACTGTACTTAAGAACCAGCGCGCATCACTTCCCGAGAAGCTAGGCCTTGATTGCTCCTCCATTGCTACCGTAATAGAGAAACTTGGCAGGGGTCTCTGTGCCTCCCCTCTACCATATAGAGAGCAGAAGTGCAGACCCCCATTCCGGTCTTCACACTGTCAGAGGAAAAATGTTGTAGAATCCTCATATCATCTGATGATTCAATGCGCATATCTCGGAGACACGAGAACAAGACATCTAGAAAGTTTCATCACCAAAACCAAAATCACTCACAGCACGTGAATTGTGGAATATGCTAGTAAATGGAACAAATGTCAGTTTGATCCTGGCAGCTATGAATTTTGTAGAAAAATTCTAAACAATGACTTAATAACAGGAAAAAATTAATAACACTGTGGAAACGAACTTTCCCGTTACACATGTATGGAATTGAAGAGGGATTGTCGTTAAGATGTTACTGATATATGCTTGGTATTCTTCAGCGTACACTCCATTACGCAAACGCGATGAAATTCAGATAAATATTTGATGAATGTTTTGTATTTAAAAGGTTTTGGTAAACCAGAATACATTTAAAAAATATATATATGTATACCATGTACATCATGGTGTGGTTAAATCTTGATAGCAGGGGATACCATCTAAGTTGATTGGCTAACCAAGGCCAGTTTTGGGAGACCTTGTTCCAGAGCTAACATGGGTAAGTTCTTGAAGTAGTGCCATGAAGATCTAGTGGGCTTAACATCTCCCTTGCTAGTAGGGAAGATGTGTGTAAATTAGATCGGATGGTGACGTGGCCTTTCCATTCAAGTGGGGTGGGCTTAAGGCTTTTGACAAAGGGAGAGGCGAAGAAGACGAGGTGGAATAGGTTGCCCCTAATGCGAGCAAGGTACTCAATAAAAGCTCTTTTATGTTAACTGATTCCACGAGGTTAAGGAGCGTGTCCCTGGTGCTTTTAGGATCATAGGTTCCTATATCTATGTAGCACAATGGTATATGAAAGTGGTGCATTGGATGTTTTGCTTTTCTATACTACATATGCCCACAACACTACTTTAGAGATCTTTGAGAAAATACAGCTTCAAACAAGTACTTAGTTATAAAAATGGTGTGACTTCAAGAAATCTCTTGATTTTTATGTGATTTTCACTAAACTGACTTGTCGAGTGCTCCCTAACTAACAATTCTCTATGCCAGGGCTGCATGTAAAGGGATGTTGAGGCATCCTTTCCAAAGAGAAACCAAGAAAAAGTGCTGTACTCTTAGAACTGTACTCTTCCGGGCATACTATTGCCAGCCCCCTTGTATGGTCTACAGATTTTTGCTAGATTTGTCACTGTAATTGCTGTTCTCCGCACATACCAATTTTCACATATTAATTGGGCCTCAATTCAAGTCTGGCAATAACCGTGCCGGTAAAACCGTATATTTTACTGGCACCTGGCTTGGTGGTAACAGCGGGGGATTCCAACCCCGTCGGTCTGGGAAATCAGGAACCGGTAAATTGTTATGCCCCATTCTCAAAGAGGGAGTGGGGAGCATGGAAGCACTGGCACCGTGAATAACAGTGCCGGTGCTTCCATAAAAAACTGACTACCATGGCCGCTTTGCCCGTCAGGGTCAGACCTGTCCGGCACAGCGGCTCCGGCAGCCAGACTTGTACTTTGTCGGTCCAGAAACAACAGTGCCGGTAAGCTTACCGGCACCGTTGTTTCCAGACCGACAACGTTGTAATGATGCCCATTTTCTTATAGCACCATTGTGTTGTTCCTTTCTTAAGGCCGATACTTAGATGCTAAGCCATGAAATGTTATTTATTAGGGTGCCACCTTTGTGAGTGGTTGGGCAGTAGCTAAGAGTCAATGCTTAATGTCAGACCAATGGGTAGGGGCTAAGCCAGAACATGTCATTTAGTAAGCAGGTGTCACTTTTGTGAGTGGTTGGTGGTTATGATGGCCTTTGCATTGGTATTCTTGTGATGGACTTAATGCCACATTAGAGAACCCCATCAAATCTTAGCTCTGTGTGTTGAGCACATGCTGCACAGATGTTGGTGTATTCTGTCCATGCACAGTTTGGATGCCTTTGGGGGTGACATCTATTCAAGGTCAAATAATGTTGTTCCATACTGTTTGGCAACAATAACTTAACTTTTCTTTACTTATGACTTAAATCACTTGCGGACACTTTTATCTAGAAACCACGATGAACAAGACATTGCAAATTGTAATGCCTCTATACAACTAGAATAGCTCAAATGCATTAAACACATATATTTATATTTAAATTCAGTAAAAAAACTTTGTTAAAGGGACATTATGGTTAAGTTGCGCTACTAAAAACCTATTTGTGATGTCATCTTTGATGTCCTGGGTGTTAGTGTTAGCAGTGCACGGTGGCGCGAATTATGGTTGCTTATGTTACCATAACTGCTGAATTTCAGGGGTTTTTCGGTTTTACTTTGAACCATAACATCCCTTTAACAAAGTGTTTTCACTGAATTTCATAGGTTTTTAGTAGCGCAACTTAACCATAACGTCCCTTTAACAAAGTTTTTTCACTGAATTTCATAGGTTTTTAGTAGCACAACTTAACCATAATATCCCTGACTTCATATACATGTAACATAGAACATACTAACCCCCTCGTAGTGATTTTCATGTCCGCGGACTACCGCCATCTCCGCGGACATATCGAAAATCTGAGTGTGGTGAATGTAAATACAAATAGTGTGCCCCATTTCCCCTTTGAAGTTGGCTCTGAAAAGAGACGTTTTTTTTTTTTTACAGATGCTTGACAGACACCTGTTATTTTGTATTTTTTTTCTTGTTTTTTTTTCTTATTTTACTCCTAAAATCTTCACATATCCTTCTCCAAAGCAACCCTTACATTCCAAAATAGAAAGGCATTTCCCATAAAAGATAAAGAAATGCCATCTTCTTTAAAATTAACAGCATTACTGGCATCAATATTCTCATTATTACAGAAGAACATACCAGCCCTAAGCATGAAGGCACACATGCCTCGGTTGATGACACACCTAGCAATGTTTTGCTGAGGACAAAAAACTGAACTATTGTCCCATATTGCCGTAGGTAGTAATCCAGAAAAAATTACTTTTGCATTTGGAAGGATCTTCATTACGGCTTGAACCAAGCGTTCCAAATCAGCCAACAAAGTAGGGGCACTGACGTTGCCCAAATGGAAAGCACCATAGTGCAAAACTACCACATGCGGACTGTTCATCGTGGCCATATCCTCACAAACTTGTACAATTCCCTGTACATTGCAATCAGGCACAGTGCTCCACACCACCTCCACTCCTTTCACATCAAAGTTCTTTGCAACATGCCTGCATTCAGCGTACTGTTGTAAACCATGCACAAACATATCTCTGAGCACCAACACCCTGACTTTCTCCACTTCTGCCATCTTCACTACACACAGTCTCTTTCAACACAAATCCACAACCTCGACATCTAATTGGCTGATCCGTACAGTCTTCTTTCCATGTTGGATTTCCTGGAAAAACCCAGATGTAGCACGCCCTGTCCACGAACAGCGGCGGTGCCCGCGGACGGCCTCCACTTAACTCTCTGTGCCATTCCCTCATTGCATACAGCTAAGCAATCACACAATACAAATAATGTCTTCAGAACACCCCCATTTTGTGAATTTTCGAACATTTCAGGACAATTATCATTTCATTATTCAACATATTAACATTACAAATATTATACTTTCATCTTGTACTCTGCACACAATGCTATGTTTCTCCATTAGTAGTTCAGTATACTAGATAGAATCCCATAATACAATGCTATTTATATCAATGCATCAGTCAAAGCACTAATAACGGTATATTTATTGCAATATCCTTGACACTTTTTTTGCAACATTATAATAAAAATCCCTAGTACACAAATTCCATGAAAAGTACATACACATGTGATGTCATCAGTGATTTTATCAATGACATTTGCGATGTCATCTTTGATGTCCTGGGTGTTAGTCTTAGCAGTGCACGGTGGTGGTGCGAGTTATTTTTCATAGCTTACCATAACTTGCGATTTTCAGGGGTCTTTCGGCTGTACTTAGAACCATAACGTCCCTTAAACATACTTTTTTTAATATCACGCAAACAATATACAAACATGGCGTGCAAAAACCAACTTCTCACAGATGGCTTTACACAGAATGTTGCAAAGTAAGAATTTATGCTCGTTCACAGTGAAGGTCAGCTGCTTCCATTCTTTTCTCGGGCCCCGGAGAGGCTCACGAAGCGGACTATAAGGTTGTATTGTGTTTTGACCTTGACAGACAGAGATTGTGATGAAAGACTTCTCTTGAAGGAGTGTTGCTAAAACGTAAGAGAAGATAAGGATGAAATTTCTGAAACGAAATCACTTTTATATATTATATCACTATGTGAAAGATCGTTCGCACACGCGGAGTCGTATTTTGGGACTGCACTACTCGTAGACAATGGAAATTGCAATTGTACTGTAAGTAACCCTTTAGATTATTTTATACCAAATATAATTACAATAGCGTAGCATTAAAGACCGCTCAAGTTGAACTTGTTCGTTGAAAGTGGCATAATGTTTTCTACTGCGCACTATCACCGCCGAATTGATCCCCTGTCGTTTAGAGGGCTCTGAAAAAGGCAGACGACACAGGGTGGGTTAATAGAAATAATTTAACCGGTCTATAGGCGGTCAAGCGCTCTACGCGCTGTGCCACTTCACTCTAGCCTGTCAAGTGGCACAGCGAGTACAACGCTCGCTTTGACATCCGTGCACACGTGTTTCATCCTTCCGTGGTCGATAAATGAGCACCACACACCGTGGTTAATAATAAGCACCACTTAGATACCTCACGGTTCTTAGCGCTACATGAATGGGAAAATATTATTATTTTATTATTAACATACTCTGTTGCACTATCTTCGATAGCAAATAGTTTCACGCCCTAATAAATAAAATTATGATTTTTAATGAAGATCGGCTGGTGAGACTAATTTATGTTTTTTAAAACAGGTATGTGGCTCCATTTTGCCTATGTCACGATTTACAGACTCCAGCGGATGGGGTCTTCAACTGCCAGGTGCAGGTCCAAATATGTAACTTCATGACCCTCACCATTTTATGGGACAATCGCCAAGGACCAGTACTAGCGGCTACAAACAACATACCAACCCATAGGGTGGTCTAATGGCTCGTTGTTGGAGCAACCTTACGATTATCAGAGCGACCATTTACTGCTTTTATCATAAACCAACAGCCTATCTACTGCAAAGGAACAACGCGTGGCTCAAAATAAACTTTCGCTGATCGACAGCAGAGACAATAGCAAATCGCTGAATATTCACTAAACATTTCATGTGAAATAAATGCACTTTACCAAATGTACAATCCTGCTGTTTACTTTTAAACCACAGTTTCATATTCCGAATTGTGGCGCACTGAGTTGTAAGCTGATCTAACACCCTCTGTACCGCAAAGGAACATTGCCTGCCTCAACATGAACTTTTGCGGATCGACAAAAAAGACAAATGCAAATTGCTGAATATTCTCTAAACATTTGATGTCAAATAAATGTACTTTACAAAATTTACAATCTTGCTATTTGCTTTTAAATCACTGTTTCATATTCCGAATTGTGGCGCGCTGTGTTGTGACATAATATGTGTTGTCTTCCGGGTTCTGTGTAAAGTCACTTAGGACTGCAGAGGACTGGGCGCGTTTGATGACACACCCTGTAACGTCACGGAGAGAGGCAGGGAATATGAATGCTTTGATAATATCAGGCTTAGGGGCGGGAGATATGATTTAATGTTGCAAAAGCAAGTCAGCCAGGTCAAAAGCGCCAGTCATAGGATTATCACATAATGTCGGCGCACACCAGCCGGATTTATCGTTTCTTTAGTGGACAAAAAGTCGGTTGACGCCCATAGGAAATTGTACTATTAGCGGACAAAAGGAGTGGTCTTAAAACACTTTCACCCTGACAACGAACAATACAAACAACGTTCTCAGAACACCCCCATTTTGTGTAATTGCAACCATTTCGGGACACCGCGAGTGTACTTAGAACACATCCAACTAGACAAATTACAATACGAACAGCGTCCTGAGGACATCCCCAGTTTGTGTATTTACGAACAATTAAGTACACCGCGAGTGTTCATAGCTCATGTTTACCTTCCTTGCGAACAAAAATGACACATACTCTGTCCTCTGAACACCCCACCATTTATTTTATTTACAAAATGTCAGAACAGCCGTGTTCTCCGTGGACAAATCGAATGCAACAAAAACGTCTAGCACATAAAAAAACAAAACATTGAACCTATCTCGTACTCCCCCACGCTCCTCAAACACTCTTACACACCAACACACGGCACTAAATACAATTTTTTATCCACGTTTCACCGCGCTGTACGCGGTCCACGGCGAATACAAGATGGCGGGCGCCACAGAAAATCTGACGCGCTCCACGCCCCTCGCCGTCCAATCAGCGAACACGTTGCATGTCCGCGGACATGACGCAAGGCCATGGGCCAATCGGGGTGCTGTCCGCGGAGCGAACAGGGAAGTCCGTCCGCGAAGCGAACACAGATATCACTCATTTTTTTGCCTTACGTTTTGGTCATTTTATAAAAAACTACTGGACGGATTTACAGCAAATTTGCAAAAGCACGCTTTCGGGACCAAGCCCCCGCTCCTGCTGCAAATTTGGTGTAAATCCGTCCAGCGGTTTGGCCTGTGGCCATGCGCAAAGTTTTTTCCCATTCAGTCTATGGTGAAAAAAAAGTTTTGGGACCCCCCCTATAACTTTGCCCCCCCTGGACGAATCCTCACCAAACTTTGCAAAAAACCTCTGAGTGACCCATATACTTTCTTTGCGAAGTTTGGTGAGGATCCGTCCATGGAGAGCGAAGTTATAAGCCGCTCAAAAAGTGCTCTTCCTATGGAAACAGCAACTTAACCATAACTACATGGCCACTAGCGTGGCCATGTAATACACATTGTTGTTATATTACATACTGTGGCCCAACAATATTTTTTATCACAGAATGATTACAAGAAAAACAATTCATAAAAATATCAAAACAGAGAAACATTTCAAAATTCACTGTCAGTGTTCTTCACAAAATCAGAGGTCCCACATTCTCATTTCATATGTATACTAAAGTCACAATTATTGGCTTTGCCCATTTGTGTTTTCTATTCCCCTGCACTAAGTAATGTCCGCAGTCGTTTGTGTGGGAGATGCATGTATTAGATTTGTATCAAGGGTGGAATACGGCCCAGCAAAATAAACTATTTTTCCGAGTTCTGTGTCCCATTAGATTGCTATCCATTTTGCAATGTTACATGATAATATGAAAACAGATAATTGCCAGCCAACAGTCACCAGTGTGTATTCCATGAAAACCTTGTTGCATGTTATTAATTGCAGAAGTGTAGACAATTAACATTGTGAAGAGGGGAAAAGTACAAGAGTGGGTGAAAACATTAATTACACATATGGGTGGACTCTCATGGGAATTTCTGCCCAAGAGAAACCAGCAATGGAGAACTGGGAGATGTGTTCTGTTTCAGACCTGAGGTGGGGTTGGCATTGGCATCCGAGCTGGATGGGGCATCAGGCGGAGGAGTGATAGTCATTGAGAAAAAAGGTGGAATGGCAGGAGAGAGTCTATCAGATAAGGCCAATGCAAACCCGGTGAGTATGGGTTCTCAGAGGGCTTTGCAGAGCAATTTGGTGGCCAGGAATGGCAGGAGAATGGGGGAGTCAAAGGGGTCCGTCCTGAGATTAGGATTAGGTGGACATGAAAGATCAAGACCGAGATGGGCTGTTAGTGAAAAAGGCGTACAGTGCAATGGAAGTGCCGGGCGTACTGTTTTTGCTTTGTGCAATCATAGCACACATGAACATTCGCAAAAGGCTGTGCGCAATGATGTTTTGAAAAATCACTGGCAGGCACCTTGAACACACAGTTTGATGGTAAGGCTTGATTAGGCTAGCTCAAAGAGAGTCAAGGATGATACGTTTTGGGTGGGAAGGGGTAGGAAGTGCCTGGAAATGGCCATAGGGATTAGCATGACCATGGGCAGTCGATGGGTGGGTACAGTGACATAGTACACAATTTGCACCGCCCCCCCTGCAAGCCTTGCTAAGGGCCTCCCCATGCTCTGCAACAAATCATGAGTCGTGTGATACTCTGGGCTGGCCTAGACTACCACCCCAACTGCCAAAATCAGTTTCTCGGCCCAGAATTACCTCCACATCCCTCTTCCTCATCCCAGCAATCACCTATGATGCATTTTGCCTCACAGGTAAGTACTGGGCTGAGGGAGAGTGGGATTAGGAGTAATTAAGATTACAGGTAACTAAAATAGGCATTACATAGATGACCCTCTACCTCGTCCCAGTCCTTGTGTATGAGGCAACATGCCCCATACACAAGTACTGGGATGAAGAAGAGTAGGGCTAGAAAGATGAAGATCACGAATATGTAAGCCAGGCAATAAACACAATTACACACCATTACCTCCACGTCCCTCTTCCTCATCCAGTACTTCCCTATGAGGCACCTGCACCTTGCCTCATAGGGAAGTACTGGGATGTGGAAGATTAGGAGTAATGAAGATTACAGGTAACTAAGCCAGGCATTACATCCACATCCTTGTATCTCATCCCAGTACTTGCGTATGAGGCAATATGCCGCATACACAAATACTATGACGAGGAAGAGTAGGACTAGAAGTAATGAAGATTACTGGTAAGTAATCAAAGCATTCACCATACACGCACACCCATTCACCCATACATTTACATGTGCATCCTTTCACCATACACTCACACAAGCACACCCATACATTATGCACTCACTCATTCAGACAGATTACATTACATACATATACACAATTACATGCACACACACACATTTACACAAAATACATTTTCTTACCTTTGAATCCATTGATCCAGGACAGGGAATGAGGCTTCCGGCTCCCTGCAGGAGCAGCGCTTGTTCCTGTCATGGAGCTGGAGGCCTCAATGTCACGGTGTGCGGGAGCACCCTATGACTTCAAAAATAAAAGTCACTACATTCATAAGGAAAATATTTCAATTACGGGACCAATTGCTGTAACGGAAATAATGTCTTTATGATGGCAGAAGGAATTCACAAGGAAACTATTTCTTTTTTGAAGTAATAGGGGTCCCCTGCACACCGTGAAATGGATGCCTCTAACCTAGAAGACCCCATGTCATGGCATGGATGGCGGGGCATATGACTTCAAAAAGAAATTGTTTTTTTAAAGTCGTTCTTCTTTCATAAAGAAATTATTTCCATTTCAGGACCATATCGGAAATAATTTCCTTATAAAGTCAAAGGGCCTCAATACACGGAATGCGGTAAGGGTTTACCGGTACCGGTAAGGGCACCGGTACTGGTAAACTCTTACCGCCTTAATACGAGGTCCCTTTGCGGGACCCAACCTCAACGGCTGGTTTTACCAGCCATTAAGGAACGGGCCCGCAAAGGGACCTTGGTGCTAATTACGGTACCGCAATTTGCGGTACTATAATTAGCTCCTTCCCCATTCCCATTGAGCCCTATGGGGGCAAAATTGGGAATGGGGAAGTGCCTTGGTGAATGGGGAATTACCGCCCCCACTCACCTTGGAGTAGGGCGGTGATTCCGCCATCCACCAAGGCGGACACAGTAAAATACCGGCGGCAACCATGGTGCTAATAGCGCCATTGGTTACCGCATACCGTGTAATGAGGCCCAAAGAAACTATTTTTGAAGTCTGAGGGAGCCCCCCCATCAGGACATATGGCCTACACCATTGGTCTGCATGGGCCTCCACTATGCCACTGTGTGGGTTATTAACCAAACAACTCAACACTTACACGCTTTGTGTCCTTCCTCATAATTTCTCTCTAGCTGTACTCTAATGCAATAGTTTTGACTTATAGGGGGCACTTTAGTGCAACCAAATAGCTAAAACTGAAAAAAGCAAGCAGAATCTAAACGCAGGCTTTATGCGGTATCAAATAAGCCTGCAAATTGAAACAATCCCACTCTCTGTTCACAATGACTAGACACAGCACTGTCAACACTACTGTAATATCATACAATTGCACATAGTCACCTGCTCAATTCCAGAGGTGAGAACGCATTTAACCTTTAACATCAGGGTGAAACTGGGGCAGAACATTGGCTCGAGCACCAATGAAAAAGTGGCGGACATTTGCAAATGGACATTCGTTCCTTTTGTGACAGTTTGAGAAATACCCAAAGGGGAGTTTTTTGGGGGGTAAAATCTCTTTGAAAATTGTGCATCTTAAAATATTTGGCATTACAAGTAGAATTGCGATGAGAATTAGTTGGGGTACGTGTCCCTCAAGGAGCTTTTAATCCTGCTCCCAATGCTTCCTTCGCCTTCAAAGCTTCCTGCAAAGGAAAAGATCAAACGCTGGTTATAAACTGTGCGATCTGCGGCAGTGGACTAGCTCCGACCCGCCATGTGCATAAGTTCCCATGGGCCTCATTACGATCCAGGCGCTGATGGAATGAAGGGGGCCGGTATGGGACCGGCCCCCTTCATTCTGTCAGGGCCGATTATGAGGTTCCCTTTGCGGGACCCGGATCAGACGTCTGGTAAAACCATACGTCTTTTCCGGGTCCCGCGAGGGGAAGAGGGAGGTAATAACGGGCTGTTCATAATGTGCCCATTATTACCTCCCTCCCCATTCCCATTGAACCCTATGGGGGCTCAAATGGAAATGGGGAATGGTTCCTGCAAGGAGGAATTACCGGGTCCTCCTATGTCGGAATGACCCAGTAAATCCCCATTGCAGGAACCCGGTATTGGAGCCCGGTTCTTCCTCAAGAAAATACATCCAACACTTGTGGATTTTTCAACTGACAGCCAAGAGAGCACCTACACTAAGAAGTCCAGTTACAGCTCTTCTAACGAATATATCTTCAAAACAAGAAGATCACAGACCCACTGTTTCTACTCTAAATACTGTTTCCTTGACTACTCCTGAAGAAAGTCCCTACAATCATAAAGCGGACTGAAACATGTCGAGTTCCCAATTTAGAAATAATCCTGAATTGACTAGTAGTATTTAATATCCCAATAAAGGGGTGTCCCAATTTGAATATAAGATTAGGTGATAAAAACATTGAGTGATCCATTAAGAATAAAAACCCCGATTGTATAAGGATTAACAGCAAAGGTTTGAATATAGTTTGATAAATTGGTTATCTCTATTTTTTAGAATTTGTTATATGTTTTGAGTCTTGTTACATATGTGAACCATTTTAGAGTGTCTGATTATGCATTTTATATGTACTATGGCTCCTGATTTTTATGAGAGAATATTAAAATTGACATTTTTCCTAAACTGATATAGTTACTGACGAGCTGTTTAGCTGTTGACAATTAACCTTTTTTCCTATCTTTCTATGTATTGAATGGGTAAAAGAGGTGGACCTGGGGCACACGGCCCGTTCTAAACAAAAGAAGGGGCTGGGCACATCAAAAGGTGTGACACCAGTGTTCCCCAGCTCACATGCAGCAGGCAGCCCTTTCATTTAAGGAGTCTGCTTTAACCACAGGCTCCTTGAATGAAAGGTCTGCCTGCTTCTGGTGTCTCTGTACTTGAAACAGGAGGACGGCTGGCGGGCCCAGTCTCTCCTTTTTTTTCTGAGTAACTTGTCATCACCCAGCATGAAGCAGCTGGCAGTCAAACCCTCCTCCTATTTTGAATACATTGGGCCTCATTACGCGGTAGGTGGTAAGGGATTCTGGCACCGGTAAGGGCACCGGTGCCGGTAATCCCTTACCACCCTATTCCGAGGTCCCTTAGCGGGTCCCTTCCTTAACACCTGGTTTTACCAGGCGTTATGGAAGGGACCCGTTAAGGGACTTCAGAGCTAATAACGGCACTGCAAAATGCGGTGCCGTTATTAGCTCCATCCCCATTCCCATTCGAGCCCTATGGGGGCTCGAATGGGAATGGGGAATGGTTCCCGGAATGGGGATTTACCGGGTCCTCCAAGGTTGGAATGACCCGGTAAGTCCCTATTTCGGGAACCCGGACCCGGAATGCGGTAAGGGGGTAGCAATGGCGCTAATAGTGCCATGGCTACCTCCTACCGAGTAATGAGGCTCATAGACATCAGGCAGCCTGCAGTGCACGGTTACACCTGTTGCTTGCAGGTGTCAGTACTTCGGTTTAGAAAAAAGTAAAGGGCAATGCCTTAAACCGAAGTGGTGACACCTGCAGGGAGCTTGTGTAACCGTGCAGCCTCTACACAGGCTGCCTGAAGTGTCGGCTGGATGGGGCTAGTCAGCGGTGGGCCGCTGCAGGGCTCTGGCACTGGAGCCCTTTCCGGATACTACCGGGGCCCAGCACCGGCCCACTTAAAACCATGAGTGTACATGTACAGTAAGAGCACTACCAGGGTGATACGATTTCAGGCATCCTGTCACTGACATAAACAGATGTGAATGCAAACATGAAATGCCTGCATTGTACGACTCAAGCAGACGTACATTACTGGCCTTAGAAAGCTATTGTGGCCATCGAAATAACTACATTACTTACTGATTGCTGGTAAGTGCCATTACTTCAGCCCTGCTCTCCACTTCTATATTCATGACATTACATAGGGGTGCTTGGGAAAAATAGACTTGTTTCATATCAAGCAAAAGGGCCCATTGCTTTTTATCGCGTATAACATGTTCTTCGGATTGAGGGTCTTACAGCGAGGCATATTGCTTTGAGCAAGTACCTGAGAAAAGTTTGCATAGGGTGTTATTAAGCATGAACCGAGCAAGCAGACAAGGAAGCAGTGAACAAGAGGGGAGAGCCGTTTGATGGTGTACAGCTAAGCCAACCAGGGTCGTTTCCAGCAGAGAAAAAAAAAGAAACAAGCCAGATGTTTCCCCTATGCTGTGACTATCAAAACCATTGATGCTTACAGTATGAAAGGGCGGATGCACAGCCCTCCTAGAAACAAATCAAGGCCCAGTCGGTGCTTCAGCCATTTCATCCCGTAAGTCTAGGCCAGTTGCCATGCCAACGTGAGACTGCTCCCGAACTCCCTGTTCTCTGCCCTTTCTTTATTACAGTACCAATGATGGTCTGAGGTAGTTTTAGATGCTCCCCCCACTTGGAACCAAAATGGTGTCGCGTTCTTTACCACAAAGTAATTACTTCAAATGTTCATCACATTTTTTAGGGAATTGTGGGGTAAAGGGTAAAAAGGGGGTGCGGAGGGGTTTGCGGCAGGGGCAGGTAACCACCCCCCCCAAATTGGAGAAAAAACACTTTGAGAAAATTATTCGAAGTAATTACTTCTTGGAAAAGTACCACAATGCAATTACTGTCTGGAATGCAGAAAATGATGCATTGACAGCCTTGACTTTTGGAAATTATACAGGATTTGTTCACACGCTTTATGATTAATGGTGAGTCATTGAGCAAGAGTCTGGAAAATGAATAGCAATAGGGCTTTTCCGCTTGCGGATATTGTGCGGATTTAAGCCTATCTGCCACTTGCAGTTGCTACTTAGAAATACCCGTAGCTCTGTTTTGGGCAAGGTTTCATGAACACAAATGATAACCATCGCTGTAATGACTTGGAGCCAGACCATTTGTTTCCCTGGGACTCAGAGCCACCCTATTATCAAGCTACTTCGAGAAGCCTCAGACCGCACAGGGAGAGGCTGCTCACAAAAGATTGCACAGCAATCGGAATGTGCCCATCCTTGGTGCAGGGAGGAGAGCAGCCATTTTGATGTGATTGCTGGAGTGCGACTTATTGACAAAACAAGGAAACTGGCTTTTGCAACACAGGTGCGGATCAGTGGCGGCTGGTGAGTTTTAAAGCTGGTGGGGCGTAAATTTGCAAGGGTGAATTTAGTAGCGAGCGCGCAAAGCGCCCAAGCCCACCCCCCCCAAGGAGGGAGCAGGGGGGGGCTCTCCCGCCACGAAATTTTTGGAAAAATGGCCTACAAAATGTTCAATTTACTGTCCAAAAAACCCACCGAAATATGAAAAAAGCATTCGGTTTTACATATTAATGGTGGTACACTATTCTTACGTGTGCAAGTGTGATGGTGTATTTTACAGCAGCTTGTATTGAGAATAACTGGTACTATGGTGTAATGCATAACTTTTGCTGGCTGCTGGGATTATTATTACCTATTTTATGTGTATCAAGAAGCAAATGTAGTATTCCGACGAATATCTAACAGTGTGTCAATCATACGGCTGAAGCCAAACAAAGCCGAATGCTTGCTTCATTTATTAAATCCACGTTTAAAATTGAAATGTCACACTTCCTTAAAAAAAAAACACTGTTTTAAATGTGTTCCTATGATTTTTATTTCTTTACATTTTCATCAAACTATCATCCTGATTTAAAGTATATAAGCCATAGAAGAAAATAGTAACATACACACAGGGTCCACCTGTCTAAAAGCATGTTCATGTGCAAACCCAATGCTATTTAAAGTAGCAGGCTTCACAGACGCAAATTGCCAGATTGCAATAAACAGCACGGCAGTCGGGCATTGATATTTTCAATTGCCCTTGAGTATCACACACATACCAATAGCGGCAAAATGAGTTTCCCTCCTTCCTTTGAGCTCACATAACAGTACAAATGGTTTCTCTGGGTGCCCTGTTGGTAAGAACTAGCCGTTTCGTTGCGTGGCTATCAGGCCAGTTCAGTTCTGAAAATGATGGGTCTTGAACATTAGAGTTTGAGCACAGATTGAGCACTCTCAGTGGATATGATCATACGAGCAATATGATTTTAAATGATTAGTGTCCATTCACCTCCTAATAATAATAATACAATAAAAAGCCCGGCCGTGTGGATTTGTGTACAACCACAACACCCTGCCGTATCTTAAGATTTCAGTGAATGCTGTTTCAGCAGCCATACCCCAGCGACATGCGCATGGGTTTACGGAGTAGCACACTCACCCTTGCCCTCTGTTCATTATAATATTTTTGGGAATTTATAAACACATGATTTTGCTGTGATCCCAGTGTCTGTTGCAGGTGGGCCCAGGCCTTGCTTTAACTAGCACCGCTAAGCAGTAGTTTTCACCCCACTGCTTGAAGGTTAACTTGTAATTAGCCCACTTCTCAAGTTGGTTGAGAGTTTATGCAGAAATACTGCTGCTACTTGGTGAACATGCTCTGTTTAATGATTAGCCGCTCCCCGTCACATGCAGGTGAACTTAGTAGTTGGAGCGAGCGAAGGGGTTTGTAATCGGGTTGGTTTGATTGAACAATCGCTATGACTGTTTTCTGTCCCATAATGTGCTGGTCCCGTTTTTAAGAGCAGATCGCCATCACGCTCTTTGCCAGGAGTTTTTTTTTCCCCCCATTTCAAATCCAACGCATGATGTGGTATGTGCGCTAGTAAGTTAAGCCAGCAATTGTACTGCACCAACAACAACCTTCGACTCGCACAGGGGGCGAGCAAGCCAAATATGTACCAGGCAGTGCTGTCACCAGTGAATTCCAGTATCAGGCGAAGCGAACAACTTGATGGAAAATGGTGCACTGCACTCAGATCCATTTACGAAGGAACACAATTGTCATGAAGGCAATCGACTCAACAGCCCATCCTCACGCCTGCTGTCAGACCCTGCCTATTGCCTTTTCAGAAGTTACTTGTGAATCACAAGCTCCTGGAGCACCGGTCTGGCTGCAGCCCCCACCCCTGCTTGTGACATCTACAGGCTCGGCGTGCCGCTGAAAGAGCTGCAGTCGCACACTGACTCTGCGCCTTCACAGAAATCTCGAGGCGGCGAGTGCACGCGAACTATCGCACAGCTGCAATATGCCTTCACTTGAAGCCTGGCCATAGCGCTAAGAGGTGAGCGGAAGGAAGGAAGCGGCGCTGTATGCATCTGTAACTCTGCATCAGGGCTGAGTTTACACACACACATCACGCTGCCAGTTAAGCTCTCCCAATACATCGTGCCAAATTCTTGCCCATTGCACACACTGTTGTCATCACTAGACTGACTAGAGTCATAACATGCCATTCAGAGAACCTGGGTTACACGTGACATAACCAAGAAGCCCCTTTTAACTGTCAAACACTTGTAGCCAAATTATTATTTTTTTTTCTTTTCTTTTTTTCTTTTTTCTACACTGTTTTTGTGGGACTGGATGCGGGATTGCGGGAATACTGATTCCCGCAATCACACCGCAGAAGCCCGGACTAGTTGGGCGTGTGCCTCATTAAAGCCCTGCCCGCTCTCGTTGCGTCACCTGAGGCAGCAGCAGCTCAGGGCTCTACTTGTGCCGTTTTATATTTTCAGCATTTTTGTCGAAAAATGCCGAAAATATAAAACGGCACATTGGATGTTGAAGATTCTACACGGGCACTGCCCGGCAGCAGCAGCACGCCTGCCTGGGCCTTGCCTTGCTGTCCGTGGCCCAAGGCTCTAGGGCCTTGATCCACGGACCGGGGGAAAGAAAGGCCCAGGCCAGGCAGCCCCTGCCTTGGCCCCCACCTTGGGGGTAGGCAGGCCCGGGCCCGCTACCACCAAGGCCGGGCCCAGTCACAGTCAGTCAGCAACACTGAAAGCCGTAGGCCCTGGCCTACACGTCTTTCAGTGTTGCTGACTGTGGCCGTGGACCACGTCCCCGACCCCAGGCCCAAAAGAAAACAGAACAACATCTGGGACAGGACCACCTGGTACTTACCCACCGGCAACTCGTCGCGTCGTGGTCCAGGCTGTCTCTGGTGGTCTTCAGGGGTCAGGGGCAGCTGAGCTCGCATCGTTACTCGTCTGACTCCAAAGAATCCAGGGGAGAGTGTGAAGGTGGCGCAAGCGCACCCACACGCCCTGCACCAGCACGAGATCTGCATAGATACAGTAATGTCATTGGCTGTTTGCCAGCCAATGCAAGGGTTGTCATTGGCTGGCAAACAGCCAATGACATTACTGTGTCCATGCAGGGGAGGGACTGACCTAGTGCGCTGTTTGCGCACATTTTAGACTGGCGGCGGGGCCACCCCTGAAGCGCCCCGCCAGCCTTCTAATTAAAGGGGTTTACGAAGAGTGCGTGGAGCTACGAGCTCCACGCATTCTACTATTAAAGAAATTAGAGTAAAACGGGACGCGCCCTGCTGTGTAAGCAGCCGGGCCCAGCCCTTCAGGTGTTGCCTTGCCACAGCGCCCCCGGCTGTTGGCAAAGGAAATGCAAGCTAAAAAAGAGATTCAATCAGAGAAGTTCTCTGATTGAATCTCTTTTAGCTTCCTCTTTCTTTTCTCTTTCTTTTCTGGGGGGGCGGCGCCCGGCCGCCCTATAATAGCAGCCGCCACTGGTGCGGATTTAACTGGGAGGCAGAACCACTCCTCCAACGTTTCCTAAATAGTAAGCACTGAAATCTTTTGGTGGGTCTGAGAGAACTTTAACTCCGAATTTGAATGTATAGAACTGGCGTAATTATGGATTTATCGTAGTTTTCGGTTTATGGATTGTTTTGATCTCGTCAGGATTTGGAGGGTAAACAGGAATGCAAGTTTTCAACTAGAAAAAAGCATTTCACCTCACCTGGAATGTGGTTGATATGACCTATCAACCACATTCCAGGTGAGGTGAAATGCCTGATTTTTAAACTGCAAAGAGAAAAGTGACATCTACTTGTTTACATTGCCATGCCATTGAAATATGTGCACTGTTGTTGGCAGAATTATTCATTTACATATAGTCACTTCAAAATGTGTTTTTGAAAGATGAAGAATTCATTCATTGCTGACTTTGGTTCAAATCTATACAGAGAGAGACGGGTGTGGGGTTTTGGACTCAAAGCTTCTCACGCACACGGGCAACTGTTCGCACAATGCAAGACAGTGGTCAGGAGCGCCACGTAAAGCGAGCAGTCTCGTTGAGCAATGTGTATTCCCACGCACACAAATAACTTTTCACACAAACAGAAAAGTGCGCGTGTGATAACTGCATTTGACTTCACGCTAGATAATGTCGAAGAGGGCAGGGGAGTTCTTATCATTTGATGAGAGGGAGTCTTGCTGCTGCTGTGAGGACATAAAAAGTGGAATTCAGAGCAGGGGGTTGGGAAAATGCCTCTCCGCTGCAGAGATGTTCCCTCGCCTGTAAAGAAATGAACATAAAGGAATTAGTCATTCTCACAACACCTCAGAGTGTACTTTCTCGTTGCCACATTACAAATCTTTCAGTTATGCAATATTCTCTAACCTGTTTAAACAGTGTGAACGCCAAAAACGATTGTCGTAATTTGTGATAATGATTAAGCAAAAGGATTAATTAATTAATTTCCTTGCCAATATATACATATATCACCCTAGCCATTAACCCAGTCCCAACCAATTAACCTGCCCCACCAGACCTTCTGGGGCGATTGACTCTAAATCTTTCAGAACCACGCAACAGGACTTCTGGTGTAATATTCCCACTTCTCATCTAAAACAGTATCCCTCATTGATTAAGAAACAGAGCCCCTCATTAGTGTTTATGTCGAGCGATACCAGGTGGTATTGCACTTCTGGGGTAAACATGGCTGCCTGATCACACTCCTAGGCCCTCATTACGACCCTGGCGTTAACCAATGGCGCTATTAGCGCCATGGTTAACGCGGATAATTTACCGGATCCGCCATGGTGACATGCGGAATTACCGCCCCATTCCAAGGTTGGCTGGGCGGTAATTCCCAATTTAGCATTGGCCCTTCCCCATTCCCATTTTTGCCCTATAGGGCTCAATGGGAATGGGGAAGACGGTTATTACGGTACCACAAAATGCGGTACTGTAATCACCTTCAAGGTCCCTTTGCGGGTCCTTACCTTAACGGCTGGTACAGACCAGCTGTTAAGGTCGGGACCCGCAAAAGGACCTCGTAATCAGGCGTTAAGGGATTACCGGTACCAGTACCCTTACTGGTACCGGTAATCCCTTAACGCCAGGGTCGTAATGAGGGCCCTAGTCTCATCCTCCTTCGGTGAGGGGCGTGGGGCCTCCACCGCCTGACGACTTCTGCTGTTGATTCGAGGTTCATCGTCTTTGGCGGTCTGAGCCAGCAAGATACATTGGTTTTAGTTCAATTGCCTTGCTCTACTGCACCGAGGCAGGCTAAAGGTTGTAGTTAGCGATTTAGGCACACATGCCCAGTTCAGTCCATGATAGGCAAGAATTGCCTTAGGCAAATGGGTTGAAAGGTTTAATTTCGTTTCGTTTAGCTTTTGTTAAGACGGATTTCTGAACTCTGTCCTGGCGGCGCAGAAGTTCAGAAGGCCAACCTAATTACTTGGAACAGGGTAACCTCTGGACAAGCCAGACCAATCAGGGTAGCGATCGCGGCGGTCAAGACTAGGTCTCAAGAGGGGTGAGGGTGACTGAAAGCCCGCAATGAGCACACAAAGCAAGGACACTTACAAATTACTCCAAACAGGTGTTATATTAAAAATATATACACATTTATTCCAAGGCCTTTGCAACAATGACCGTAGCGAGATATCACGATAAAACTCTAGTAAACCAACACATACCAAACCAACACAATATATATACAAACACAAACAAGTCTAAAGCGTTAGATGCACGAAATGTGTAGTCCACATAGAAGGGGAGGAAAACAGGCAGTGCGAAATAATGATTAGACCCAGTCCGCCTTCAGAGGCACCTAACTAAAAGGAAGTTCAAGCCCTACGAAGAGTGGAGCCTTGTGCTCAAAAGTACCTGCACACGCTGGTGCCATCGGGCAAAAAGGGGAGTCTCTTCGAGGGAATCAGGCAGTTCAGTTCGGTGCACAAATGAAGAAGAACAGAGTTCCGCGACTCAAGCGCAGCCTCCACTCTGGGCAGAAGCAGAGCGCGAGTATGGAAAGGCGTGCTGTTTGACACAGCGGGGAAAAGCTATGGGCTCCTGCAGGAGGGCGACCAGTTCTTAGCTATGCTACTCATCGGTCCCCGATGCAAGCAGACCCAGGCTTCTCCGCATCAGTTTCAGTGCTGGCAGGTTCAGGGGAGCAGGGGACGTCTCATCGTCGTGTAGATTCTACAGCAGCAGAGTTGAGTTAAAGATGTCCCAAACGAAGTGAACTCGCACAGTTTGTTACCACAGCAGGGCAACGGAGCGGCCGTGTGTATCTCAGCCAAATGTACACTACTCACTTCAGACCTGGGAATGCCAAGTGTACAAATCGTGTGAGAGTGACAAGGACTCGAAATACAACACAACCTGGCGGCGGTTACAGAGCAAGACTCCTGGGTAGGCTGGTCAGTCTGCTGGATGGCCCAGAGACACTTCTGAAGGCTTACGTGCAGGAGATGGTGAAGATGCCGAGAATAGCTGTCCCCGCTATTCCAAGGGTTGAAGTACCAGTACAGGCCTTCTGGTTCGATCAGAGGTAGAAAGAGTTTCACAAAGCGACAGCAGTGCAGAGGAGCAGTCCTTCAGCGGGTCACCAGCGATTCCTCGGTACAGCCTCGTGGTTGCAGGATACTTCGCTCCTGTATTCCTTTGTTCGTGAGAACTCAGGAGATCGACATGGTAGTGGCGTTTCCAGCCCCCTCTTATCCACGGTTCCCTTCGCGCCAATACGGAGGGGACCCAATGGGAAATCCGCTCATAAAACACTCACACCATACGTGGACCTATCACGGACCACGGTGGTCCTAGGCATTCACACCACACTAGACTCTCTGGCACCCAGGATGTGTATTGGGATCAGACATCCCAGCCCACATCCTGGAGGCACACACAAGGCCTGTAGAAGCCCGCGAAAGCATCTGTGTTTTGCGGGACAGTACATGCCCAAATAAGGAAGGCCCTGGGTCGGCTCGACCTGGGGAAGGTGAAGGGGGCAAGACGGTCAGCGGACAGGACAAAGGAGCCTCGTGGTCTGGCCATTTTGGGAGCCAGGCCACCATTTTGGGCTAAGCACGAGAAACGTGCTTAAAACACCAAAAGGAGCTCAAAAACACAAGAAACGATCGCTGCCACCATTCCCATCCGTGATTCACTTGCACCAATCAGTTATAATCCAAAAAGAGTATCTAGGGCCTGTAGAAGGCTAGAGACCCAAGAGAGCAGTAACTTAGCTTACAGTGCCCTCTTGTGTCATGTTGCACGAAAGCCGCAACATGATAAAGAAACTATGGAAAACAGCGTTTCCCGGTACTGACTGTCTTAAGGGCATGTCAGTTTCCCCGTAAGAATGGAGCGAAAGCCCAGAGGAGTGCGGCAGAAGGCTGCACTTCTCTGGCAAAGTCTAGATCATGGTGAAAACAACAGCAAAACGTTTAGGGGTTGCCACATGGAAGGAAAATTACCCACAATTAAGAAATCTTTCCGAACACTCGCCCTTCCCAGACTATGGACAGGGGGAACTAATCCACCCCTGGATGAGTCTCTTGTTCAGGTCGGTTAAACATTCTGGACAACCCATCAGCATTGCTTTGTTGGACACCTGGCCTATGCTCAATAGTGAAGTCGAAGCCTTGTAGACTTATGGACCACCTAAGCAACTTTGGATTCTCTCCCTTCATGTTCATTAGCCACTTTAAGTGCTTATGGTCAGTTTGCACAGTGAATTGGGTCCCATAGAGGTAGGGCCTCAGCTTCCGTAGGGCCCAAACAACAGAGAAACATTCTTTCTCCACTGTGGACCATCTGAGTTCTCTGTCCTTGAGCTGGCGACTAATAAAACCAATAGGGTGTTCCTTACCCTTCTCATCTACTTGCGATAGTACAGCTCCTATCCCAGTGTCAGAGGCGTCCGTCTGCACAATAAAAGGTCTTTGATAATCAGGGGCCCTGAGGACAGGGCCTGGCACAAGGAGTCTTTTAAGCCGTTGAAGGCCTTCTCACACTCGTCGGTCCAAGTTACCTTCTTGGGTTTCTTCGGAGTGGTGAGGGCAGTCAGAGGGGCAGCTATGGTGCCATAGTCTGCCATGAAGTTGCGGTAATACCCCGTGAGTCCTAAGAAGGCTCTCACTTGGGTCTGTGTAGTGGGGGTAGGCCAGTCTTGTACTGCTTGTACTTTACTGGGAAGAGGCTGTATCCTCCCTCCACCTACTTCATGTCCAAGGTAAACCACTGAGCCTTGTCCAATCTGGCATTTACTAGCCTTTATGGTCAAGTGGGCTTTCTGAAGAGCCTGGAGCACAATCCTGAGGTGTTTCACATGGTCTTCCCAGGTGGCACTGAAAACTGCTATATCGTCCAGATATGCAAGACAGAATTCGTCCAACCCATTCAACACATGATTCACAAGCCTGTGGAAAGTGGCAGGTGCATTTTTCAACCCGAATGGCATTACCCTGAATTGGTAAAGGCCGTCTGGAGTAGAAAACGCTGTCTTCTCCTTGGCATGTTCTGCTAACACTATTTGCCAATAGCCAGCAGTGAGGTCAAACGTGCTGAGGTACTTGGAGGCACCCAAAGTATCCACCAGCTCATCTGTTCGAGGCAAGGGGTGTGCATCTGTCTTGGTGACAGCATTCAGAGCCCTGTAATCCATGCAGAACCTCAATTCAGAAGTGCCTGCCTTTGGAACCAAAACCACAGGGCTGGACCAAGGACTACTAGAGGGTTCAATCACCCCAAGGTCTAACATCTCGTTGACCTTGGTCTTAATATAAGACCGTACTTTGTCTGACATCCTGTATCCCCTACTTTTGGTAGGTACACTGTCTCCTGTGTCTATGTTATGTTTGCACCAAGGTGTCAAACCAGACGACTGTGAAAACAGGGGGGAAAACTGCCTAAGCAAACTTTTCACCTCAGCCTGCTGATCAGAAGTCAGGTGAGGGGCCACTCGGACACCCTCAAAGGAGCTATCTGAAGGACCGCTTTGGAACAGGTCGGGGAGAGGTTCAGACTCCTCTTCCTTAACATCTGAAGCCAGTAGCAGTGCTGCGATTTCGACTCTTAGGACGAAAGCCTTCAGCCTATTTACGTGAAACTCTTTTGGAGCCTGTCCAGGCCTTCCAAGGTCCACTAAATAGTTAACCTCACCCAGGGGCTCCACCACTGTGTAAGGGCCTGACCATTTGTCCTGTAAAGCTCGAGGCCTTATAGGATTCATGATCAGGACTTGCTGACCAGGTGTAAAGTTGATGAGGGAAGCTTTCTGGTCGTACCAATGTTTCACCAGCGCTTGTCCTGCCTTCAATTTATCACTAGCCAAGCCCATCAGAAGTACCATCTGTTTTCTGAGCCCCAGCACATAATCTACTACATTGGTAGTAACAGGGGGAGTGGGCATCTCCCATCCCTCTTTGACTACGGCTAAGGGTCCCCGTACAGGATGACCGAACAGAAGTTCGAAGGGGCTGAAGCCAACACCCTCCTGTGGTACCTCTCTGTAGGCAAATAGTAAGCATGGTAAAAGAAGATCCCATTTTCTTCTCTGAGGTTCTTCCAGAGCCCCAATCATGCTCTTTAAAGTTCTGTTGAAACGTTCCACCAGACCATTGGTCTGGGGGTGGTATGCAGAAGAGAACTTGTAGGTGAGCCCACATTCTTTCCACATAGCATGCATATACTTCGACATAAAGTTGCTGCCACGATCCGACACAACTTCTTTAGGGAAGCCAACCCTAGTAAATATGCCAAGTAACGCTTTTGCAACTGACTTGGCAGTTACAGTTTTCAATGGGATGGCCTCAGGATATCTGGTTGCATGGTCGACCAACACCAGGATAAACCTATTACCTGAGGATGTTTGCGGGTCAAGGGGACCAACGATGTCGATCCCTACCCTTTCGATTGGTATTCCCACAACTGGGAGTGGTACCAATGGAGCTTGGATTGTCGAGCCAACCTTCCCAGATAACTGGCAGGAGGCACAACTCCTGTAGTGACTTTCTACTTGCACCCCGATCTTGGGCCAGTAGAAGTGCATGGATAACCTTTGCTTGGTCCTCTTAATACCAAGGTGACCAGCAAGGGGCACTTCATGCGCCAACTGCAGGAGGAAGGGTCTTACAGCAAGGGGAACCACCAACCTCCTATGGTCTCCTTCTGTAGACTCTGTGGGCTCACTATACAGGAGTCCACCTTCCCAATAAATCTGATGCGTCCCAGGAGGTTCACCCTCAAGCTGGAAGCAGGCCTGTCTCCTTAGGCCTTCCAGAAATGGGCACTGACCTTGGCCTTTACTGAATTCTTCCCTGTCAGGACCACCTTCTACTAACAAGTCTTTTAGTTCAGGATGGTCGTTTGGGTCAAATACTTCAGGCATCGCCACCTCCTCGTCAGGCCCGGGCGATTGACCAACTTCCTCCACCGCAGTGGTAGGCGAGCTCGGGGGAATGTTCTCTTTCCCTCGTCTTGACTTGTTTACTCCTTTCGCCTTGGGTTTCCCCTTCGGCTGGGGCGGCGTATTGGTCTTGGCCAATGCTGCCTGTGTTTGAGACCGTGTGCAGGGTCTGTCGGCAGTGTCTCCTATGAGCCCTAAAGCTCTGAGATCATTGCCTAACAAGACCTTTCCTGGGACGTTTCTCTGAATGCTCACTGGAATCCTGACTGCTGTACCATTCAAAGTAACATCTACAGGTATTACTGGAAACATGCGAGGTGGGCCGTCAGCCAACTTAGTGGGCATCAGAGTAGCTCTGGCAACTTCCTCTGAGTCTACCAAGGTAGAATCCACTACAGTTTGACTGCACCCACTATCCTTAAGAGCTGGAGTATCTACTCCATTGATCAGCACACTGTCTTTAAAGTAGTGCTTGGTAATATCTGGAATCCTAGCATAAGCCTCTGCTACTTTAGGCTCCCAGGAACCCAGGGAAACTAAAACTACCTCAGCTTCTATCCCGCTGGGGAAGGAGTCTGAGGAGAAGGATGCTCCTGTAATCTCTTCTTCCTCGTAGGAGGAGAAGGCCAGATTAGCGGAGTGGACCCCCAAAGGTTTAACCTTACACCGGGGATCCCCCTCCACGTGGTCAGTTGCTCCACAAGCAAAACAAGATCCATTGGGTCTGTTTACATAGGGAGGCTTATTGTAACCAGAGTTCTGTTTCGGAGTCTGACCTCCACTACCCTGTGAGTTCTCTTGTGTCTTACCCTTATTTTTTTTTTGTGGCCCTTTTGAGAAGAAGATTTATCAGATTCTCGACCCTCCTTATCTTTGGACTTTTTCTCTTCATCCTGCTTACCAGGATGAGTTTTGTCCTTATGGGACACTCGATGTGACACCCATAAGTCTGCTGCAATGGCCAGCTTCTTAGGATCTATCTCCTTCGAATCGGCCAAATGCTGCTTAAGCTCCGGGGAAGAAGATCCAAAAATGTGTTCCAGCATGACAAGATTTATCATGCCTTCAAAGGAAGGAACCTTATAACCTTCGACCCAGCCAGTCAAGTTTTTTAAGGATTCGGTTACATAAGATACCTAAGTACCACCTTCTTTTTTCTTGTACTCTCGGAATCGTTTTAAATATTGGGCAGGAGTCTTTCCAAACTTTAAAATGAGAGTTTGCTTTAACATTGCGAAATCAGCTCGCTCAGCTTTCGACATTTCCATAATGGCACTACAGCCAGAATGGGGCAGTCTGCTGAGTAACCAGGCAATCTTATCAGCATTGTCAACTTGTTGAACTTCACATGCATACTCAAACGTATTCAGCCAGTCCATAATGTCATTCCTTTCCTCATACACACTGAGCAGATCTTTCGGAAACTGTGGATGAGAGGAGGCCCCAGACCCATGTCCAGGACCCTTGGAACCATTTGCAACCTGAAGCTTGGCTAGTTCCAACTGGTGATCCCTGTCTTTCTGTTTTTCTGCCTGTTCGATTTGTAGTTTGGCTATGCTGAACTCAAGCTCCTTCTGCCTAAACCGCAGCTCTTGCTTCTTGAATTCAAGCATATCCTCCCCATCAACACTGGCAGAGGAAACATTAGACATCTCATCCTCCCTGTCCTCGTGGTCGCGGTGGATCAGTGCAGCAGCAGAACCGTCAGTTCTACCAGTGAGAGCAGCCCCACCTCCTTCCGCACTGTCCTCAGAAGTTATAGCGTCAAGCTGTGCTTCTTGCCACGCCACGATTCTTTGGATCATATCCAATTTGGTGCCTTGAGAGGAAACACCTCTCTCCGCACACATCTTTTTCAATGTTTTGGATTTGGAAGCGTTTAAAGTTAACAAGGTATTTGTTTCCATACTGTTAGATAGGACTATGGCCTTTTTAAAGTTATACTGCGACAATTCACTACGTGTCCTGGTAGGAATAACTTGAAATGCCTTAGTTTGTGCGCAACACTGGATACCTTCAGTCGTATCCCACCGCTGTACACCAATTTGTTAAGACAGATTTCTGAACTCTGTCCTGGCGGCGCAGAAGTTCAGAAGGCCAACCTAATTACTTGGAACAGGGTAACCTCTGGACAAGCCAGACCAATCAGGGTAGCGATCGCGGCGGTCAAGACTAGGTCTCAAGAGGGGTGAGGGTGACTGAAAGCCTGCAATGAGCACACAAAGCAAGGACACTTACAAATTACTCCAAACAGGTGTTATATTAAAAATATATACACATTTATTCCAAGGCCTTTGCAACAATGACCGTAGCGAGAAATCATGATAAAACTCTAGTAAACCAACACATACCAAACCAATACAATATATATACAAATACAAACGAGTCTAAAGCGTTAGATGCACGAAATGTGTAGTCCACATAGACGGGGAGGAAAACAGGCAGTGCGAAATAATGATTAGACCCAGTCTGCCTTCAGAGGCACCTAACTAAAAGGAAGTCCAAGCCCTACGAAGAGTGGAGCCTTGTGCTCAAAAGTACCTGCACACGCTGGTGCCAACGGGCAAAAAGGGGAGTCTCTTCGAGGGAATCAGGCAGTTCAGTTCGGTGCACAAATGAAGAAGAACAGAGTTCCGCGACTCAAGCGCAGCCTCCACTGTGGGCAGAAGCAGAGCATGAGTACGGAAAGGCGTGCTGTTTGACACAGCGGGAAAAGCTATGGGCTCCAGCAGAGGTAGACCAGTTCCTAGCTATGCTACTCACCGGTCCCCGATGCAAGCAGACCCAGGCTTCTCCGCGTCAGTTTCAGTGCTGGCAGGTTCAGGGGAGCAGGGGACGTCTCGTTGTCGTGTAGATTCTGCAGCAGCAGAGTTGAGTTAAAGATGTCCCAAACGAAGTGAAGCCGCACAGTTTGTTACCACAGCAGGGCAACGGAGCGGCCGTGTGTATCTCAGCCAAATGTACACTACTCACTTCAGACCTGGGAATGCCAAGTGTACGAATCGTGTGAGAGTGACAAGGACTCGAAATACAACACAACCTGGCGGCGGTTACAGAGCAAGACTCCTGGGTAGGCTGGTCAGTCTGCTGGATGGCCCAGAGACACTTCCGAAGGCTTACGTGCAGGAGATGGTGAAGATGCCGAGAATAGCTGTTCCCACTATTCCAAGGGTCGAAGTACCAGTACAGGCCTTCTGATTCGATCAGAGGTAGAAAGGGTTTCACAAAGCGACAGCAGTGCAGAGGAGCAGTCCTTCAGCGGGTCACCAGCGATTCCTCGGTTCAGCCTCGTGGTTGCAGGATACTTGGCTCCTGTATTCCTTTGTTCGTGAGAACTCTGGAGATCGACATGGTAGTGGTGTTTCCAGCCCCCTCTTATCCACGGTTCCCTTCACGCCAAAACGGAGGGGACCCAATGGGAGATCCGCTCATAAAACACTCACACCATACGTGGACCTATCACGGACCACGGTGGCCCTAGGCATTCACACCACACTAGACTCTCTGGCACCCAGGATGTGTATTGGGACCAGACATCCCAGCCCACATCCTGGAGGCACACACAAGGCCTGTAGAAGCCTGCGAAAGCATCTGTGTTTCGCGGGAAAGTACATGCCCAAATAAAGAAGGCCCCTGGTCCGCTCGACCTGGGGAAGGTGAAGGGGGCAAGAAGGTCAGCGGACAGGACAAAGGAGCCTCGTGGTCTGGCCATTTTGGGAGCCAGGCCACCATTTTGGGCTAAGGGTGAGAAATGCGCTTAAAACGCCAAAAGGAGCTCAAAAACACAAGAAACGATCGCTGCCACCATTCCCGTCCGTGATTCACTTGCACCGATCAGTTATAATCCAAAAAGAGTATCTAGGGCCTGTAGAAGGCTAGAGACCCAAGAGAGCAGTAACTTAGCTTACAGTGCCCTCTTGTGTCATGTTGCACGGAAGCCGCAACATGATAAAGAAACTACGGAAAAAAGCATTTCCCGGTACTGACTGTCTTAAGGGCATTTCAGTTTCCCCGTAAGAATGGAGCGAAAGCCAGAGGAGTGCGGCAGAAGGCTGCACTTCTCTGGCAATGTCTAGATCATGGTGAAAACAACAGCAAAAAGTTTAGGGGTTGCCACATGGAAGGAAAATTACCCACAATTAAGAAATCTTTCCTAACAGCTTTATTTTGACAATTGTCATAAAAGCACATACAGTTGCACACCAACAAATCATCACAAAAATACTTCAATAATTATCAAAATATTACTTAAAAACTAGATAACAATTAAGAGATCAAGGCAATAATAAATATACAGTACAATTAACACGAGAGGTGTTTCAATAATTTTCATTCTTCTGAGTCAGGTTTATACAAAGTGTCTTGTGGCAACATAGGTCACACCAGTGATACATATAAAATGCATTTTTAGATAGTTGTGTTCTTCTAAGCCAGCACCATATAAGGTATCATGAAAGACGATAGATACAATCCATAGTAGATAGTGACTTAATATGAAACAGATTGGAGGATAGAGCATATATACCCTTATTCCTCAGCCAGGGTTTCAAGTATCGTTTCCGGAGATCAATATATGCTGGGCAAAAGAATAGGACATGTTGAACGGTTTCCAAACTTTGTCTACATGCTTGGCAATGATCAAACCATTCGGGGTTCCATTTCCTCAATAGTCTGGCTATAAGTGAAATGCCCAGTCTCAATTTTATAAAAACATTTTTGATAAAGTCAGTATGTGCAAGATGAAGATACTGCTCATAATAATATGAATTTCTGATGGACAGGTAGCAATTATGTAATGGTTTTTCTGGGTACCATGCAAATTATTCTTTGCCCAATGAACTAGATCTTTTATTCATATTTTCAGGGTTATCCCACATCACAGCTTCTCTGATTTCATACAGACTAGCCTTTACATCGGAACCATGGGATTTTGGATGTTCCACTTTGGTTGTGGAGGCCAAACAGTTCACCCTATAGGCTAGTAAGTCAGGTTCGGTGTGCAATTTGTGCCAATATAAAACCGGCCTTGTCACTATAAGTAGTTCAATTGGTAAGCACTGTTAGGAAAGATTCCTCTTTACTGCACCTTTCCTGCCATTTTCCAAACGTTGTGCTTTTATTTTTGTATCTGACCTGTTCTTTTTACTACACTGACTTTTGCTCATCTGTTATAGGGAAACTGACATATCCTTCTGGCTGTCAGTACTGGGAAACATTGTTTCCCTTAGTTTAGCTACTTTATTACTACTTTTACTAACTTGTTACCACTTGTGGCAACTGTTTATCATTGTACAATTCATCTTACAATGTACTACAATGGGTACACTTTTTGTTTTGCCCTAGACTAACACTCAGAGGTTTTTTGGTTACTCTAGGTGTGCTAAATGGAGAAGCTTGTGGCAGCAGTGACTTTTTACACTGTTTTGCTGCATTTCATTTTAGCCTTACCGCTTTTACTGTGTTTGACTACTAACAGTGCCTAGTGGTCAAACATGGCCATGCCACAACATTGTGAGGCCAGGAACATCCTTATATGGACTGCAGAAGCCTTTGGTGGGCTACTGGAGAACTATGTGTGCTTGATGCCAGGAAGTGGGCTGGGACTATCTGGTCCCAATCCACAAACTGGTGTCAATGTGTCTGCGTGGTATGCATAGGTTTTACTGCCAGTGTACCAGATTTGACTACTGCTTGGGGGGGTGTGTGGGGCAGATGTGTCATTGGCTAGTGGAAGCTTCTTCTCTTACCTGGCTTTTAGGATAAGAAGAGGACTGCTGCACCCACTCTGGAGAGATCCTGGAAGAAACTCAAGGAGCCAAAACTCCTGTCCAGCTACAAAACTTGCGAGGAGACTGTGGACCCGTTGGAAGAAGGCTTGGCAACCAACTTCTGCTGCCACCCTGATAGTGTCATGATCCATTGATCACGCCCCTTTTGGTCCTCCTGGTCCCTGGCACGTCGGGGGTTACTCGCTGTAGTACACCCAATATGGCCGTATTCGCAGAACGCGGTCTATCGACCTTTACGTCCATGCAGCACGTTCCATAAATTAACCACGCATCTGTGGCTCTGCGCGTCTCAACGCTATCGTTAGCTGAGGCTAGACGTGCGTCACGTTGTGCTCCTGGAACTGAGTTGCCGCTCTAATTCCCGGACCCTCTCCTTCTCCTTCCCTTTCCTTGTACCTGTTCTTTCCGCGTTCCACGCACACCTCCCCCATGTGCACTCTTCCTTTCTGGTCTTCCTGGAGTTTCCTTGATCCCGGACGAAGAAGCTGAACGAATCCTGGAATCCGACGATGGCCGAGCGGGTTTATACAAGACCCGAATATCATGGAAAAAAACCCCGGCGAAGGATCCCGCAAGGCAACATAAACAGGTAAGAAAACACTAAACCTGTGACAGATTGAGACGCCACCTGACTGAATTCGACACAGACATGGAAGCGGCCATCCAGGACCTAATGCGTGGCATGCAAGAGCTGACGACTGAAGTGCAAAATTTAAAGGCAGAGAACACCGCCTTAAAGCAATTGGTGTTGTCCCGTGAATCCGCTATGAAAGAGAGTGTAATACTGGGTGGCGTTGTTGATAAATATGATGGTTCCGCAGAGTCTTTGTGGATTCCTTGACTCATGTTTGGCCCACTTTACTTTCAAGCCTTATTATTTTTCTACGCCCAGGGCTCAGGTGGGCTTTATTATTTCGTATCTTTCCGGCAATCCCTTGACCTGGGCCACCCCACTGGTTAACTCTGGGGATTCTCTATTGGATGATTACGATTGGCTCCATACAGGCCCTTAAAACCATGTTTGACCACCCAGAGCAGGTCTACAGTGCCCAGGAACGTCTACTTGACTTTCAACAAGGAACCCAGGATATGCTTACGTATGTCACACGCTTCAAACAGCTGGCAAAAGAGGCGGATTGGTCCGGTGAAGCTTGTTTTACCCTATTTCGAAGAGGGCTAAACAAAGACATCAAGGATGAACTAGCCAGATGGCGCGCCCAAGTTCTTATCAGGCCCTAATGGATCTTGCCCTGCAGATTGATTTTCGCATTCAGGACAGAAAGGCAGAGAAAAAGAAAAGCAAGTCGCCACTCCAGAAAAGCCCCATTGGGATACCCTCGAACTCCGAAGGTATTTCCACTTCAAGTAACGAGCCTGAACCTATGCAGCTAGGGGCATTCCGTGGACCCATATCCTCCCAAGAAAGAATGCGTAGCAACCATACCGGGTTGTGTATGTATTGTGCATCAGACAAACATTTAGTAAGATAGTGCCCAATAGCCCCCCCACGGCGCCCAGGAAACGTCAGCTCCCGATCCTAAATGGAGCACAGGTTCGGGAGAGAGATGTCTGCTCCACATCAATTCCATCCTTGAACTCTCCTGGATAAAATTCCTTGGTGATTTTACAGGCCTTCTTATCGCCATCCAAGAAGGAAACGCATCCCATCCTGGCACTGGTGGACTGTGGAGCTATGGGAATTTTCATAGACCAAGAATGGGTTCTTAAACACCATATTCCTTGCAAATCCTGGACTATCATGCAACCTGTAGAAGCTATTGATGGAAGACCCCTTTCTTCAGGACCCATAACCCTTCAGACCATGGACGTCGAACTCGCCATAAACCACCATCGAGAAAGGATAAAATGTGACATTATCAAGTCGGCCCACTACCCAATGGTTTTGGGAATGCCCTGGCTTCAAAAACACAATCCGTACATCAATTGGGCAGTGGGTTCCTTGTTCCTGGGCTCAGAATTTTGTATGCCCTATTGTTTATTGTCAGACTCCAACACCATCAGAAAGACCTCCTACGAATCACCAAGGTACAATCTCTGTCTCAAACATCCGGGTTCCGGAGATATACCAGGAATACTCTGATGTCTTCTCCACTGCCATTGCCCAGGCATTACCTCCCCATAGACCAGAAGACTGTGCTATAGAAATGGACCCTTCCACTGTAATTCCCTTTGGGAGGATGTTCATTTTATCCGAACCTGAAAAGAAAGCCCTTCGAGAATACCTGGATACTAATCTTGCAAATGGCACCATACGACCCTCTAAATCCCCAGCAGGGGCCTCACTGTTTTTTGTTCCCAAGAAAGACACCAAGGAACTCAGACCGTGTCTGGACTATCAAGGTTTAAATCAATGCACCCTTAAGGATCGCTATCCGTTACCCTGGATCTCGGACATTCTGGAGGCAGTAAGGGGCGCAGTTGTTTTCAGAAAGTTGGATCTCAGGGGTGCCTAACATCTGATTCGCATTAGGGCAGGAAATGAGTGGAAAACGGCCTTTAGAACACCATTTGGTCATTATGAATACTTGGTCATGCCTTTTGGACTTGCTAATGCCCCGGCGGTCTTCCAACGGTTCATGGATAGGGTGTTCTCAGACATGATATTCCTTTTTGTGATTGTCTATCTGGACGATAGCCTAATATTTTCGAAGGACATTTCCAAGCACGAAGAACATGTAAAGGCAGTGTTACAATGACTACGCGAAAACAAGCTCCTGGCAAAGCCCGAGAAATGCATCTTCCATGTTTCTACTGTACACTACCTAGGATTTGTCCTTAGTCCAGAAGGCATTGGAATGGATCAATCCAAGGTTAAGGCTATATTATCTTGGCCAAGCCCCACCTCTGTGAAACAAATCCAGTCTTTCCTGGGCTTAGCTAATTTCTACAGGAAATTCATACCTTCCTTTTCCGAGATAGTCCAACCAATCATTGTCCTATTAAAGAAAGATTTGGACCACAACTCAAGAGGAAGCCTTTCAATGGTTGAAGACTGAGTTTACACAAGCTCCCATCCTGGCTCAACCTGATGTCAACCGACCATTCATAGTGGAGACAGATGCCTCCAGTTACGCTATTGGAGCCGTCCTCAAACAGCTATTCGGGGACAGGATCGAACACCCCATCGCTTACCTTTCCCGGACGTTAACTCCCAGTGAAAACCATTACTCAGTCTTGGAAAAGGAACTGCTGGCCATCCGTCAATCCTTCACCGAGTGGCGTCATCTACTCCTCAGAGCGAAGCATCCTGTCCAGGTCTGCACGGACCATCGAAACCTACAAGTACTGCAGGCCTTGGAATGTAGGAACAGCCGTCAAGCTCGCTGGGCCTTCTTCTTTGCCCAGTACCAGTTCCAGATTCACCATGTTCCCGGGACACAAAATCTAATAGCTGACGCCCTCTCTTGACGTCCAGACTACGAACCTCCGGGAGATCGGGCATATCTCAAGATGTTTCCCCATACAATATTTGTAGCTCAAGCAAACAATCTCCTGGAAGACATTCGTATGCAAACTCAGACTTCGGAACTCTGGAAGGATCCTTCGAAAAGGACTCAATGGGATCTGAGAACCCAGGACGGATACCTGTTTAAAAATAACAACCTGTTCATTCCCACACAGAAACTACAACAAAAGATAATAAACCTCTGCCATGATACCCCTCACTCCGGTCATCGCGGCATTTCCAACACCCTCCATCTAATACAAAGACAATTCTGGTGGCCCAGAATGAAGGCTGACGTTCAACTGTACGTGCAATCTTGTTCTGTCTGTAAGCAAAACAAACATGACAACCAGAAACCAGCAGGACTCTTATTACAGCCTACTCCACCAACAAGACCTTGGAAAGTCATTGCTACAGATTTTATTGTAGAATTACCGCCATCCAGAGGGTACACCACTATCTTGGTCACCATTGACTTGTTCATTCATATGGCCCATTTTACACCTCTGTATAAGTTACCATGCTCGTCAGAACTTGCTGGAATCATCCTGGAACACATCTTCCAACTGCATGGACTTCCTTCCAAGATTATATAGGACAGAGGACCACAGTATATCTCTCAATTTTGGAAACACCTCTGCAGGATACTAGGAATCCAACAAGCCCTCTCCTTAGGATATCATCCCCAAATCAATGGAGTCACAGAACGAGTGAATCAAACCCTTGAACAATACCTTTGTTGTTTTTCTACTAAGGTCCAGGAAGATTGGCCGCTTCTGATACCAGTGGCAGAATTCGCCTACAACATCTCGGACCATTCGGCTGTTAAAACCAGCCCTTTTTTTTGCAGTCATGGATTCCACCCTGTGGTACTACCTTCAGTGCTTCCGCATCCTACACCAGTTCCAACAGTCGATTCCTGGATTGAAACACTCATCAATGTACAGAGAGAAGCCAAGGAACATCTAGAAAGAGCACAGATCCAAACTAAGCACTATGCAGATTCGAGGAGAAGGCCAGGGCCTTCTTACACCATTGGGGATAAAGTATGGCTATCCTCGAAGCTACTGCCCCGACATCTCCGACCGAATAAGTTGGCTCCTCGATATTATGGGCCCTTTCCTATAAAAGAAGTCATTAACCCTGTGGCCTTTCGGCTTAAACTACCAGACTCCTGGAAGAAAATCCATCCAGTTTTTCACAAATCTCTATTGAAGCCTTACATCCAAACCACCCGTACTAATCTTAGACCCAGTCCTGTGGTTGTCAATGACCAGCTAGAATATGAAGTGTCTCGAATATGTGACTCCAGATATAGACGAGGACAACTTCAATACCTGGTGGAATGGAAGGGCTATCCACCCAGTGAACGTACCTGGGAACCAGTCTGAAACCTAAACTCCCCCAGATTGCTCAGAAAATTCCATTTAATAGATCCAGGCCAACCCGGTGGAATGAGTTTTAGAAGGGGGCATGCTGTCATGATCCATCGATCACGCCCCTTTTGGTCCTCCTGGTCCCTGGCACATTGGGGGTTACTCGCTGTAGCACACCCAACATGGCCGTATTCGCAGAACAAGGTCTATCAACCTTTACATCCATGCAGCACGTTCCATAAATTAACCACGCCCCTGCGGCTCCGTGCGTCTCAACGCTATCGTTAGCTGAGGCTAGACGTGCGTTGCGTTGTGCTCCTGGAACTGAGTTGCTGCTCTAATTCCCGGACCCTCTCCTTCCCTTTCCTTGTACCTGTTCTTTCCGCGTTCCACGCACGCCTCCCCCGTGTGCACTCTTCCTTTCTGGTCTTCCTGGAGTTTCCTTGATCCCGGACGAAGAAGTTGAACAAATCCTGGAATCCGACGACAGCCGAGCGGGCTTATACAAGACCCGAACAGCACGGAAGAAAACCCCGGCGAAGGATCCCGCAAGGCAACATAAACAGGTGAGAAAACACGAAACCTGTGACAGATAGAGCCATGTCGTGTGGAAAATCTCCAGCCGCCCTGTGAAGGAGCTGTGACCCTCGGTGTGGAGGCAACATCCATTCTTGACATTAGCTTCAAGTCCTATGAAGAAGAGCCTTCGGTAGTGCCCCAGGACTGCCTGAGGCTGACCAGCTCTGAGTTCTGCCTACCGTGTGGCAGACGTCACGTTCTGAGTTGATGATTGGAACTTGGGGATCCTCAATGTGTGCAACAAGGCTTACCTCTGTGAAATTCGTGGTCCTAGCTTCAAGGGGGCCCGAGATATGAGGGAATGTCTGACTGTGACAATTGTATCCATTTGCGTCACCATGCATCGGTGGCTGTGGTCCGAAACTGCTTAGCTGTGTCCATTCCTGCCCTGAGAGGGGACCTGCATTGAGTTCTGCTGCACTCTTCAACTGGGAATTAAGGGCTGAGGCTGATAGCAGGAAAAGTGACCTTCTTCCATCAACCTGCCAAGTCACATAAAGAATTGGAGTTTCGACCTTTTGCAGTCGACATTATGACTGCACACCGGGGTGGGTTCATAGTCATAATCTCGAATGTAAAAAAGTCGAAAGTCAAAATCTCGAAAACAAATAGTTGGAATTTTTTTTTTCGAATGTCCTTTTTTAAAAAAAATTCTGTTCGAAATGGGGAGGTTCCCCCCCAACCGCCCCTTTTAAAAAAAAAAAACCCTTTTTCAAACGCACAAAAGCCAAAAAAACATGTAAAATAAAAAATATATTCAAAAAACTTTTTTTTAGACTATTTGTTTTCAACATTTTTGTAATTCGACCTTTTGCAGTCGACATTTTGACTGCACACCATGGGGGTGAGTTGTAGCAATACTCATCTGACCCCTAAACTCTCTTTTAAAACTTTGGATAACTTTTAGAAACTTTTGTCTCACATTGGCTTTGCCATTGCTTGTTCACACAAGCCCACTGAAAGTTGGGAACACATTTTCTAGCTAGTTTAACTCGTCCCCTGACACCTGGAACTGTTCACTGGACCCCAGAGACCATACTTTCATTTTTTCCAGCCTCACAAAACTGTGTGGAACGTGGCTGAACATTTGGGCACAAGGCCCCATAAATCTTAGGCATGGACTACTGAAGTTAGCATTGAATGCCTCTGGACTAGTAGCGCTAATGCTAATTTGTACCTTCCTTTTCAGGGGTTGATATGTATTTTGCACCGCTGCAGTAATTGTATATATGCATCACATTTTTAGTATTGAGTGATAATATTACCTTTCATTTTTCACTGTCCATAAGTGAATAAGTATTTGTATACCTGATTGTCTACGTGTGTTCATTGACTGCTTCATTCTGTGTACTCATTGTGGACCCCTTACAAGCTCACTACCTCTTGAGACTTGAGACTTGACACTACCCTTGCTACCTTGAACTGGTTTGGCTACAACTCCCACAGTAATTTCTCATATCATTTTGGCAGAAGAGTATCTATATTATCAGATTTGGTCCAAATAACTAGCCTTTGGTTATTAGGATACTCTAATGAGAGTCGATCATATTGGGAATATTCAAGATAGCACTTGAGGGATCATGATCACTCTCCGGATAGCATATACTCTTAAATGACTTAACGTATTACCAAGAAGGAGTACCAATTAGGACATAGTCAATATAACTAGAATGTCCCTATCTTCTATATGTGGGTCTGGCACGATTGTCATCTTTGTCCCTATCATTAATAGCTCTCATCCCAACTCTAAGCCATAACAGGGCTACCTGTAAAGCTAGGCAATGTTGTTTTTTTGGTTTTGGTGTCTAGTGTCAGTACTATTGAGGGCTGAGTCCTCCTCATCAAGGATTTCGTTCATTACAGCTAAAGGTTCAAACTGTACATTTAAGTCACCCATTACAAAACATATTGCTTAACCTTTTCTCTTTTACAGCGAGATCCATTTGTTAATTTCATTTTTCAAAGCATAATAAACATTCATCCTTGATTGATCATTAGTATGTCAATCGAGTAAGTGTGAGCTTTCTTCTTGAATTTATTTCTACTTGTCTGTGATTAACTATGTCGCGTGAACAGCTTGAACTATTATTTGTACTAGTGCATTAATTATGTGCATCTTCATGTGTAGGTGAAGCCAAGAAGCACACTTATACCATCGAGTTTTTCATATAAGACATACGAGCCAGATTACCAACATAATGATACCCCTGAATAATTTCCAATCAGCAATATACTTTGGTGTAATGGAAAGAAACATGATGGGATCCTATGGGTCTTATTTATTATGACTAGGTTATATACTAGCTTGACACTGTTAGCTAGGTAGTTGTTGCAATTTGTTGTATTATTTGAACTGTTTATTTTGTTATTTCACATTTATATGTGGGTAGTTGGTCAGTTTTAGTTTTTTGTTTTTTGTATTGTACACTTGTCCAGGTTTTGATGAGTTTATACACATTGATAGTTTAATTTATGCTGAGGGTAGTTTTGTCTGGTGTACACGTCACTCAATAATCACCATTCGTTCTAGTGTTTTGAGTGTTTTCATTTGTTCAAACATTAGATACTTGTTCTGGGTCCTTATTTTAAACTAAACTGTTGTATCAATGTTATTTGCGATACGATGTATTGATTTTTATTGCAAATATTCTACTTATGGATTTTAGATCAATAAAATTATGAGTTTTGAGAATAGTAGTGATTGGAGGAGAATAGCATTTTTCTTTATCCATATATTATAATATCGGTGAACGATCTTGTCTCCTTGTGTTACCTACGTAGATGCACTTTACCCCTGTATTTCTTCCTCCAGAGCAATGGCTAGGTTGCCACATGGATTTACATTCTATTTGCAGGGTTTTTGAAGACAAATCTGTGATTATCCAAGTTACAAGTCACTCACTGCGGCATCCCATAGTGCTTTTAATTGTTAAGGGATAAAGATTTATGTAACCTTCAATGAAAACTTCCACTGCTGCCCAAGGCTCTTGGAGGCAGACAATGTTATATGCTCTAATGAAGTACAGCCAAATCTTCTATCTTTTTTGGTAATATTCCAGGATACAATTTGTATATTTTTGGAACCAGGTTTTGCAGCAAATTGTTTGTATAGGGGAAAATATCAGCTGCCCCAGTAGAAGACCCATAATGTCAGTCGATAGCACTAAGTTTTTGAAAATCAGGCTCTGCACGTAAAGTTAGCTGGAAGCGTGGTTCAGAAAGTGGGACAATGCCACCCTGATTTATTGCTAAAAGGATCACAACAGAATTATTTGCATTAGAGGATGGTGTCCGGAAATGCCTGCCATTACACTGGCTGTTCTAGGTGGCATTCTGATTTATATCGTAGGAACTTCGTTGCAATGGGGAACAGCTTTTACTTGGATGGCAGATTCTTTGTGAGGATACGTTCTCATATGAATTGACAGGAGTCCCTCCCCCAGGTTTCTATCAGTGAACTCCAGATTTATATAATCCTTTAATGTGTGACAATCAACGGATTCAGTCAAGTCTCCAAGGGGGGCAGCCCCTTCCGGTGAGGCTAGAAAGGTGAGCCTGCTACACAACATTCCCCCTAGGGATGTCGGTAAGCAGGATCTCACATGGAGAGACTCTCCTCTTCGGGATAAGGTCTTCCTTTCAATGAGGAACTGCCTTGTCATTATTCTCAAACATCCTTTACAACCCTATCAATTGACAGACAACTAATCTCCTCGTACATCTGTTCTTGTAATGTAATGAGAGAAGACAAGTATCAGCCTGGTACTGTGAATAGTAAGAAAATACGAGTGATAAAGAATACCTGTCTGCCAATCACAGAGACAAAGAAACCTAACGAAGATTGGAAGAGTTTAGTTCCAACACAAATAAAGGACTGAAGTTGGGGAAGTCCCAGTGTGTCATAATAAAAGTAGGAGGGCCAAGAGAACCAGGAAGAGAGACCCCAGAGTTTCAAACTGGCTGGCAGAGGGAAGCTGGTACCTTGGGGACAACGCTGGTTTGCAAATCGGCAAACAGTAGGAGAGACAAAGTGCCCAAATTGCATTATCTGGAGAACAGGTTGATGAGAGGTTTTCCAGAGGCAGCTGGTCCATGCAGGGACATTCTAACGGGACTGGAAAGGAGCCACAATCCTGATATGCCTGAAGTGAAGCATGCCGAAGATGGACCAAGACAGGTCTGTCAATCTGAAGAAAATCCCAGGAGGGAACAGAGCATGAGATTTGGTAGCCAGGAAGGGGAGGGAGTGAAGACCCCTTGCTTTGCCAGTACCTGTAACGCTCACCTTAGCTCTGCAGGGGCACCTGGAATCCTCCACTACTTCCTTTTCTGGTATGCGCTGGAGTACATGACTGTGAAACGTGTATCTGAAAGGGAATGTACAGGAATGTCAGCTGATGCGGTGTGCAGGAAGGAGCCACCACCCAATACCCAACCTCTGGGGTCCTCTCTCACCTGTTTTAATGCTACAGGAAGCTCTCCATCCTGCTATATATCAACAGGGGCACTTTTAGACGCAGCCAGTTACTTCACTGGCTGTTGGAGTTCCGCCCAGACCTTCTGCGGCGTGAAGGTCTTTATTGAAGAATTCTATCAGGTTGGCGCAAATGCTAACGTGACAGTTCTCTTATAAATAGTCTTTAGATCTGTGGTGCTAGCATCTTTGGTATAGTCCTGGCTCCACTATGACGATGCTGTGTTTTAGGAGCCTTGTGACCCCTTATTGTCCCAATGCGTGCCTTACCCCTTCAGCTGTGGTGCTTATTATTCCTTTTGCTAATTACAGCGCCTTTTATTCATAATGTCTTTGAAGCGCTTTGTTGTCTTTTGTTCTAGGCACTGATGGTGAACTTGGTGTAGGGAGCGCACGCGGTATCCCTTGTTGCTCACTGACCTTTCTTGTTTGTTTTTCCTTGTTGCTAGGAGCGCTGTTAAACAGCCAACATTCCGCTGTGGAGAAGCCGCTCCCTGGAAGAAGAACGTGGCATGCGGCTGCAACAGCTGACGAGCGGAGTGATGTTCGAGGAGCCGGAGGGAATCTCGAGAAGACGGAGGTTCCTGGAAGGCGTCGCTGCGAGGATCGAATGCAGGTAACAGCTGCTGGGGATCGGAGGACCGTGCGCTTGCAGACTTTGATTATTGTTTTCTTTTTCCCTTGCAGGAACAATGCCGGGAGCGTCACGCTGCATCAGTAGAACGAAGCGAGGATCTTGGTTTGGGCGTGGCTATTTATAGTAAGCCAGCCCCAGCCACGCCCAGAAGACTGGCCTGCAGTTAAGGATGCCAGAAAAAGTAATGCCTCCATCTTGAAGGGCCTGACAGGCACAGGATGTACCCAACGTGATTCTATTAACCCCTGAAAGTCTGTCCCGGCCTCCATATTAACCCACGAATGCCCATAGCCAGTTCACTCAAGTACTTCTGGTATGCCGCCAATCCTGCCATGCTTTGACCCACCTTGCCCCTGCTTGTAACCTGGCCCGGGGCCACCCATGGTGCTTCGGATGTTGCTTTGGAGCCCTAAGGCGGGGGCAAGAGACCAGGCCCACGGAATTAAGGTCTTTGATTGTGACAGTACCACACATGGACACCAAAGCATGTCAAAGCGGAGAAGAATGGAAGAAAACTGAGAAGCCGCCTTGACTGAAAGCAGAGTGGAAACAAGGAAGAACGCATTCACATATCAAAGATAAAGGGGAAAGCAGGCATGAAAGACAAATGGGATAGTCATACTTATGTGTGTTGGAAAACTGAATATAAAGAATGGAGTGACCCTACTCATCCCAGTGAATTGCAAGATTATAAGAAAAGTGAAAATCACCCAGGCACTCATATTCATCACAGTGAATGGCAAGGTCTCCAGAAGAGCAAGAGGCAAACAAAGACCCAACCTACTTGTTTGTGTGAGAACATAAATAACAACACGAAAGAGGGTTGATCCAAGAACAGGTGTGTTTGTCCTAAACAAGAAAGAAGGATTGTGAAGCCCAACATACATTCAGGGACTCAGTCAAGAATCAGAGGAAGTCTAGGGATGAATGTGAAGAGTCAAGGGAACCAAAATACAAAGGCTTGGAAAAGACCCTTGAAAGAACTGGACGACTTTTCATGAGAGATAGCAAGAGACTATCTGAAGAGCCCATAATGAGGAGAACCTTGCTGTAAAGCGATCCAGGAGAACAGAGTAATTATCCCGGTATTTAGTTGTTTAGTTGTAGTGGTAGGATCAGAGTAGCTTAGGTTTGGACGGAGGACACACTTTTACTTTGAACTTCACCATTGACAACAGGTACCCTATGTTTAGTTGTGTTAGGTGGGGAAAGCCTTAGGAGAGGGAAAGCTTGGTATTTTCTTTATTATTTCCAAATAAACCTCTGTCTCCTACTTCTGACCTACCACAATTGTCATAGGGATCAGGATACGGAGATGCATTCAGGATGTCTTCCCTTATAATTGAGCAAGAGCTCATATTGTATCCAGTAAATTCCATTGTTTGTAAGTGCATCTTCTTGCTCGTATGCACCTACTGCCAATTTAGGTACCTTGGTCATAAATACCATCCTACCATCTTTGTGGTCGTCTTTCTTGTATGATGATTGAATAGAGTATAGGGAATCATCAATTCTCCTTCTATGATTCTTAGGATCATTTGGATACAACACTTTTTTTTTCTTCAAAATCAAATTTTATTACAGGGAGATCAACACACTTACAGATTACAGGAATATGCATGCCAAAAACAGTATTTATTTTTAACTTTGCCGCTACCGTCCCACTATAACCCCTCCACCCTTCCACCCCCACCCCATACTCCGGCAAGACCTTTATAGAGCACAGTTGGTTATCATGTTCCAGTAGACCAAGTGTTGGGGCTACCTCCCATATTTGTGAAAGAAGAGGTGTCAAACTACCTCTTTATTACCTCTGGTTTCATCCAACAGGTACATAAGATATTTAATTATATATATATATATATATATATATATATATATATATATATATATATATATATATATATATATATATATATATATATATATATATATATATCTGACTCGCTGGAGCCTCTCTCTTTTCATAGGGACTCTGGCTCTTTTCCACAACTGCACCATACAGCTCCTGGCAGCTATCAATAAGACATGTGACATGTTCAGATTGTACTCCCCATCAACTTCATCACTCACCCCCAATAGTATTAGTAGTAGTGGGAGTTTCCTGGAAATCCCATCCAATTCCTTTATCCAGGACAACACTTCTAGACAAAACTTCTGCATGTGACCACATTTCCACCACATGTGCCAGTAGTTGCCATCTCCCCGCTCACATTTCCAAAAATGTGCATTTACTCCCGGATCCATTCTCGCTAATTTGCTAGGGGAGTAATGCCATCTGTGTAATGGCTTCACAGCTTGTATTCTGTATTGCAAAGAAACCGTGGAGTATGACACCTTATGACAAATCCTTGACTAGAGCCATTCAGAGATGTCCATATCAAGATCCCTGATGCAATGCACCCTTGCTGTTATTTGACCAATTTGTTCCGCCAAGAGCAACTCCCTATATAGCCAAGCCATAGGTTCCTTTGTACCCCTCCTCTGTATCAGGGTGGTCTTGAAGGATGTGAATCCTCTGTGAAGGTTTTCCCACCACCCAGGGTCTGAAAACACACCTTTAAACTGTAAATACCAAAATATTGACAGTGTCTTGATCCTGAGACACTCCCTCAACCGATCTGGGGACATGAACCCTCCTCCCTCCCAGAGCTGTGCCACCTTCTTCAATCCAGCCTCATACGAGGATTGAAAATTAAGTGGCTCATCAATAAGGTCCTTCAATGTGGGGGCCCAAATACAACTCAAGGGTGAGGGCCATGACGTGAGCCATCAGGTAGCAATCCCATCCTTCCAAACAAACCACAGTACAGTAAAGCTTTTTTCACTTCTAAAATAAAGGGAAGAAGAACTACTGTGGGTAACATTTGGAATAGAACAGTCATATTAAGACTATTCAACCTGGCCATCCAGGATAACTACAGTCTCTCCCATCTGTCTAAATATGGCTTGACCTTGGCCCAAAGGGGAAGGACATTCTCCTCAAATATGCAGCCCAGAACCCTTAAGCCAGAACCCTTGGAACTTTTGTCCCCAGGTACCAAAACCCATCTACCAGGGTAATAAACGGCAACCCTCTAATGTATTCTAACTCTTCGGCATGTAGCGACCCTGCTGGAAAGTCCACTGATTTATCCCGTTTTAATTTTAACCCTGACAGCCTCCAATAACTAGATAGTCCTTGAAACAGGTATCAAATTGAGTCCTGTGGTTCCGATATATACAATTAAGTGTCATCGGCAAACAGACTCACCTTATATTCCATTCACCTCACTGTTATGCGCTGGATCCTTTGATCCTCCCTCACCTCCACCACCCAAGGCTCCACTTCAAGTGCGTATAAGAGAGAGAACAGTGGGTAGCCCTGTCAAGCCCCTCTACGAAGGGGGAAGACAGATGACCCCCCATTTACCAGGAACTAGCTGTGGGAGTTGAATCCCCAATCCCTATGTTCATTTTCGTAAGGACTGCCCTCATGAAGGACTAACTAACATGGACAAATGCTTTTTTGGCATCCAGAGACAATGTCAGAGACCCCCCCCCCTGCGCAACCTCAGAGGAGGCAAACAAATTGAGTGTCTTTCTGAGGCTGTCTGAGCCCTGTCTATTTTGCACAAACCTTGCCTGGTCAGGGTGGACCAGCTTTCGGAGGACTACCCCCAATCTGGATTCCAAGGTTCACATGAACAGTTTAGCATCAATATTGAGCAGTGAAATTGGTCTATAAGCCGAGCAAAGTGTTAGATCCTTACATGGCTTGGGGATCACTGCTATCAAGGTGTCCAGAAAGGAGGGAGGAACATCTCCTGTGTCCTTAATAGCATTTAAAAATTTAGCCAGATGGGAGGCTGGAATGTCCTGGACTGTTTATAAAAGACAGAAGTAAAGCCATCCTTGTTCGGCACCTTCCCTGGTTTGATATGTCTGATAACCTGCACTTCCTCAACCATAATCACTACCTCTAGCTTTTCCCTTTCAGCCAAGGTTAATAACGGTAAGGTTAATCCTCCTAAGTAGCCCTCAATCTCAGCCATGTCTACCCCTCCCTCACTGCTATATAGGTCCTCCTAAAACTCCACAAACCACTGTAGAATCCCCTCCGGGGTTGTCTCCAATCATCCTCCCATAGCCCTGAGCTCATCCACCTTCCTGTCCACCCTCATTGCAGTAAACTATTGGCCAAGATTGTTCTCACCCAATGGCCCTTCTGATAATATTTTTGTTTAGTATATCTCATTTTTCATAGCATGTACCCCAAAAGGAGTGTGTGTAGTTCCTGTCTATTTTCTCTCATGGAGCTCATGGTGGTTTCCACATCAACGGCTCCATTGGATAACTTAGCTTTTAAAAGTCAAATAGCTTCTTTCAGTCTCATTTTTAAAAGGCTCCTCTCCCTTTTCTGCCTGCTACCTTCTACATGATGAGTCCCCTCAGCGTGACCTTGCTGCATCCCATACATATTTTATAGCTACCTCCCCGATGTCATTAACCTCAAAATAACTCCTAATTTCATTCTCCAAGATATCCAGAAAAACCCTAAGGACAACATTGTTACATCACCAGCAAGAGCGGATATCCACCGTCTCCCCAGTTTCCATATAGCTATGGTCATGGTCACGGTCATGGTCCAGCCAAGCTATCATTTATACCCCTTGGCTCCTATATAGAGTATTTGTTTCTGTGGGACCACAAGGAGGTCTTTCCTCATAAACGTGCACTGCGGGGCGAGAAGAAAGTATATCCCCTGGTTGGCCATTTTTGGGTGTCCAGATATCAGCCCAAAAGTGATCCATAAGGAGATAAGGGCACTCCTTGCTTTCCCTACTACACTCTCTCTGGGCATCACTTCTACCACTTTTCCAGCCCAGGCTGGTGTCCAGATTCATACAAGAATCTCCACTTACTATCATAATTCCCTCCACCATTACTCGCTCATATTAAAGGGCCCTTCAGGTATCCCTTGACCATGAGAAGCTCTCCCTGAGTGCTTTCCGAGTTTGTATCTCTTTCATCTGTAAGGCTTTCCCTAGAAATAACCTGCATCTTTCATTTTCTCCATTTGGGAGACCCAGAATGCTTGCCCAATTTCCTTAAACCAATCTTGCCTCCTCCCTATTCCTAAAATGTGTCGCCTGCACAAAGAAAATCGAGAGGTGCAACTTTCAAAATGCTCCACATAGCATGAACCTTTTATGGGGTGAGTTTAGCCCCTCCACATTTATAGTCGACACTTTAAGCTCACCCATATTGCCCAGTAGAGATCTTTAGTCATGACCATCTCATGCTCTCCAAGCCTATCCCAGAATCTATCCCAACAAGTATTTGTGGAATATAAACACCCTCCCCCACCTCCATCTAAAACTCCCAATTTGCTAGAACCTCTAACTCCACCATTTCTACCAAAAGTAACAACAACACCATAGGGTTCAATAACCAAACACGATTGAGATGCACTGACATCTCTGGGCCACCAGGATCACAGTCTTTCACCCCCTCCAGCTTTTTGACTTTTTATGAAAAATCGGCAGTCCTAATAGCTATATCTATTCAATAATTGCATTCGGACCTCATCTGGAAATTCTTCGGCAAAGATGTTGACATTTTCCTGAACTTTTTAGCTCCATTCACTTTCTTTTGCATTCCCGGTTGGGCAAAGGCCTTCTTAAAACTCTCCCTAATCTGTTGCTGGCCATCTTGCACCAGTGGGACCCTCTCCCTTGTAACTCATGAATGAGTTCATCGGCCATTTCACCTTGTTTCACCTCATATTGTTCACCATGAAACTCTAAGGACGATGCAAAGGGGTACCTCCATCGATAGCGAATCCCTTCCGCCCGGAGCCATGTTGTCAAAAGCCTGCATTTCCTCCTTTGATCCAGAGTGTATGAAGACAGGTCCTGGAATATGAATTGAGGCCCACTCCCATTCAAAAGTTCCCACATTTGAGGCCATCTGCAAAATGTCCTCCTTGTCTTTGAAATAATGGCACTAGGCAACCACCAATATCAGTCCTGACCCTGAGTCAGCCCCTCCGTGGACTCTATAGAAGAGGATATGCCTCTGAGCTCCCAGAGGCAATCAGTCCCTCCACCAGTATTCTCACCCACATCTCCAAGTCTCTTGGTGATTCCTCTTCCTTCTGAGGAAGCCCTCACAACCTTAGGTTAGTCCATTGTTATGTTTCACATTTCGTTCATCTTGTTCATTTTCTCTCTCTCCTTGCACTCCAATTCTTTGACCTTTGTCCACAACTTAGTCTCCAAGACCTCCGCCGACAGCTGTTTGTTTTCTAGGGCCTCCACTCTCTCTCCACCTGTCCCTTGATGACCACCATTGAGGTCTGAACCTCAGCCCTAAAGGCTTTCAGTTCTGTAAAGACTGAATGTATATCCTGTTGCATGACCCCCATCTCCCCACAGGAGGATTTAGGCTGCTCTTCCATGTGTATGTCATCACTTCAGCCACGCAAGTGGACCTCTTGTAAACACAGTGTTACGCTCACCTGGTCACTGCAGAGGCGTTGGGGCACAGTTGCAGCCCTCCCTGAACTTGAATCACCCCCTTCAGGCCTCTCCCTCAGTAGAAAAGCTGTGAGCGGTGGTACGTGGTGATACTGCTCCTGTGAATTATGGAAGATAAGCTCTCCATCCTGCTACTTCTGGCAGGGGCTCGTCGAATGGTATCTAGTTCCTTCACTGATCCCTGATAAGTATTAGTCCAGTCCAGCTGCGACTATGCTTCTCCTTATGATTGGTAAGTCTTTCTTGAGCTCTTGTGATGCTGTTCGTTCTGTTTAATGTCTTTATATGTTGCTCCTATTTATGCTTGCAATAATGTCTCTCATCTGTTTTCTTCCCTTAGATGGAAATGCGGCCTCAATGCAGCTGTGAGACGCGAGACGCGGCTGGATGGAAGATGGATGCTACTGCAATGTTCGAGAGCAGGTAAGTGATGGTTTAAGGAAAAGCGCGAAGTATGGCGAAACACAACCTTAAACTGACTGTTTTTTCAATGTCTAACCTTGTCTTCTGTTTTCCTTGCAGGCGCTGCTGTCAACGATGGAGCATGTCGTGCTGTGGTGCCAAGATGAATATTTCGGCGTTCAAGAAAGTGTAAAGATGAACACTTGGTTCGCCAAAGAGATGTACAGGTAAGTACAGCTTCCCCCAGTATGCTGGCAGGAAGCAGGATGTCCAGGAAGCAGGATCTTCAAAGTTAAGTCTGACCTCAGGCGACGGTGAGCGTTACACTGCTTGCAAGTGCAGAATAACGCAAAGCGTCTGTCTTGAGGATCGGGGCAGCTTATATAGCTGAGATTGTGGGCACGCCCATTAGGGCCGGCTTGCCAGCCACACCCTGCCACTCCTAGAGAGTGAGCACATGCAAAGGCAATCCATTAGCTGCCACACCCAAGAATACACTTGGGGCTGGTTAATGGATGGAATGTTCAAGGTTAATGCATCGTGCTTAATGGTGGAATGTTCAAGGTTAATGCATCTGAAGTGCTATGTCCATAATAAAAGCTTTTTGGTGTTAAATGGATGTCCTTGTTTACTTTTGTTCATGAGCCTTGCGCCAAAGTTGCCAGAACAGTGTCCACCGGGGTCTCCTGTGCATGCAACCCCTGCATGCCTGTGACCCTGCCTTCATGACCATGACACACAGCCTTAGCACCGCTCCAGGATCCAATCTGCACCTGTCCCCAGGGGCCCATCATATCAGAGAGCACCATCCATATTGGAAGGATATAGTCTCATTAACAACGATCGCCAGGGCCCCCGGTCAGTTGGGCTTAAGCCTTACCGGTTCAAAGCCTAGCTGTGTCTTCAACTGGAGTCCACCATCTTACGCACATGTCTTAACAAGCAGAGCATTTCCTCCTTATTTGTGGCAAATAAGGGTCTGGGCAAACCCCTATTCCTTTGCTTCTCGGTTCCAGGGATAGTAGGCAGGCCTGTGCAATGTCTTAGGCCATATCTCACCAGGCCGGCACTAGCAATGAGTTTAGGTGACTCCCTGCTTTCCAGAGGCTCCCAGCCATTTGTGGGCCTCACTGCCAGGCTGGCCCGACATCACACAATGGTGGGCTCCAGTTTCCCAGCACCCGAAACTGGGGTGGTCCCACGATTGAGAGGGTACCCGGGGATACAGCCACTGGGGAGTGTCTCTGGCTCCACCTGGATTGACCGCACTGGGAGTCCTCACACCCATCATGGCACCACCAGCAAGCTCCTCCATTTCCTGACACACTGCCTGAGGGGCCTGGGCCGTGTCCCGCAGTCACCGTAGGCTCTCCACACTTCGTTGCTGTCATAGCGCCTGCTGCGGGTCATAAGGGTTTTCGGGCCTCAACACCAGGCAATTCCAACTTCTATCGACATGAGCTCTTAGTTTCCTGCAGCCAATGCTGGGAAATCCCCATGCTAGAGAGAGCACAGCAGCCAGCAGCAGGCAGGTAGCCTCTCTGACTTCATGTGTATCGACCTCCTCAGGAACCTCCACCCTTGCTGCGACACTGCCAGAAAGCTCCCCTGCCTCCTCCAACAATGCCTGAGGCCCTCGGGGCTCTGCATGCATCCACCATGGCATCTCCCTGCTTTGCCACCGCTGTGCCTTACATGACGAGTCACTGGGGTCGGGTGCCGTCAACTTTGAATCCACTGGGTCTTGGAGTGCACAAATTATGGGACTAATTCCAGCAGAAAGTCTCCATGCTACGAAGGAGCTGCAATTTAGTAAGCTGGATTGGGAGCGAGATCACTATGTGGCCATTACTTCCTGCACCCTCTAGCAATCTCCTGACACATTATTTTGATCATAGAGAGTCGGACGTTGAGTATTTATAAAACGAGATCTGGTGGGTGTATACCCACCCAGATTTTTCAATATGGGAATTTTGGTTTTGTTTTCAGCAATAGTCTTGGGTGTCAATGGTCCGGGTTTGCGTGAGAATTAAGAGACATTGGGCCTCATTACGACCCAGGCGGAGGACCATGGTGCTATTATCACCATGGTCCATGCCGGTGTCTGCCATGGCGGAATGGGGAATTACCACCCCATTCCAAGGTTGGCGGGGCGGTAATTCCCCATGCCGCCATGGCCCTTCCCCATTCCCATTTTTGCCCCATAGGGCTCAATGGGAGTGGGGAAGGCGCTACGTACGGTGCCACAAATTGCGGCACCGTACTTAGCACCAAGGTCCCTTTGCGGGTCCCTACTTTAACGGCTGGTAAAACCAGCCATTAAGGTCGGGTCCCGCAAAGGGACCTCGTAATTAGGCGCTAATAGGTTAATGGCGCCGCAGCCTTTTACGGCTCCGTTAACCCATTAGCGCCTGGGTCGTAATGAGGCCCCTTCTCGTAAATATATTCGGTTTTAATGTACACATGGGCAGTGTAGAATCTATTGCCATTCTTGCCTAAAATGTGTGCACTGCCGGTGTTGATATCAATGTTCTCACCATATTTTTCCAAAGTCAAAACATCTTGTGAGAAGGTAACTATCTGGTCAAACACTACTTGGGTCCATGAATCTGAATTCTTTGGGAGGTGGTGTTCCTTCATAACTGAAACCTAATCTATAGAATTGCCTATGATGAAGGTATTCACTCTAGAGTCTTCACCACCTGGCAATAAGTCCACCGTGGAGAATCTGTTTTTTAGCTTAAGAGAATAATAGTAAACATTTGAGTCATTTATTTCTACAGCTGAATCTCTATCCAAGGTAAGGGTGGGTGAGTTACATTGAGAGAGGGATGGAGGGCCTCTACTGGGATTTGTAATCCCTTCATACTATTTTAGAATCTGGTCTTGGTTGCTCATATCTAGCCAATGTGTCCTCTTCTTCTGTGTCAAGGGCCCTACGCCTTCACTATAAACTCCCTCAGTCAGGTTGGCAGTTCTGTAACAATTTTTTAATTGGCGAGGGGTGGGGGAACATTTGAATTATATCAGTAATGCTTGCACAAGCTGCTTGATTGTTTAGTACAGTAGGATTTGGACAAAACATTTTCTTTTTCTGCATCATGTCTTAGGATAGCAGGCTTAGAGGTATAAATGTCTCTTTCGGGTCCTTCATCTCTGCAATTAAATCATTCGCCTCTTGGATTGGGGCTGCAATTTTCTCTTGACTTTTAGGATAGGAGGGCAGGAGAAAGAGCGAATCTGCCCTTCATTTTAGCCATTTTGCAACTAAAACACCATTCTAAGGAGCAAAGAAAGTTATCAAAAACAACCAAAAACAGGACCAGTAAGACAATAAAATATACATATCTCCCCAAAACTCTCAGCTTATCCAGAGATCTGAAATTTCCTCAATCAATAGTCCTCTGGAAAAGGAAACATTTGTTCAAAGAGTAAATGAATGACCACTATAAAATCATCTGCAATTTCAAAATCATCAGGACTACATTGAAGGTTAATCACCCAAACACTTAATTCATTTGAGTTTCTATGCCCTATATTAAGACTTAATGTTAAATTGTTTTCACTGACCTGTGTTATGGTATGGCTACACAGCTTGCTGGCTTGCTCAGGTCAGTCCCCCCTCCCCACCTGCCTAGAGCACCAGGTTCCCATCCAGTTATTAAAGTTCATAAGTAAAAACAAAGTCAACATCAATTCAAACACAGTGAATAATCACACCAAACAAATGGGACCACGCTACTAAATTTCTCGCCTTTAGTAAAGCATTTATTAAGTCCAACAAAAGTCCCACAAAGATCACAATGCGGTCAGCTATAAAGAGACCTTGTACTGCTATTTCCCCCAGTAATTTGTGTACACTGCTCGCGGTCCTGAATCAGAGCCTTCTTGAAGTGCCACTTTAGAATTTCCCCACTTCCATTGACAGGAAAGAGACTCTGTACCTCAATAGTTGCAGTCCATCGTCTGTGGCAGTGCTGCTGTGCCACTCCATTGTGGGACAGCAAGAACAACAGAACTTGTGGTGATGAATGCGCGCAAGGCTGATGCATCTGGGTGCCTGCGTCTTCTTCCTCCTTCTTCAAGGTGGCAGGGCCAACCCAGCTAATCCACCAGCCTGGGGGAGCAACAACATAGCTGCAAGAACAGTGAGACTTTGTGCTGACTTATTGCGGGATGCTGGTGTGCTGGATGCTTCCCTCTTCTTCCTCCTTCCTCAAGGGGGCAGGGCCAACCTAGTGACAGCAAAGAAACAGTGTGACTTTGCGCTGACGTAGGGATTTAGTGAAAGGGTTACCTAGCCAAAGTCCGGCCGGAGGGAAGGAAAATAATAAATATTAAGGTAATGAGTCAGGATGAGGTTTTGTATAGAAAGGCAACAGATCGTAACACCCTGTTAGAACACTCAAGCCAGCACCCTCATTCACAAAAGGACAACCTGCCTTACAGGCTATTTCTTCGCTTACGGAGAAATTGCACAGACATTGGCAATTTTGAAGAACAAGCCAATTTATTAGGTAACAGACTATTAGAAAGAGGTTATCCTCAGAAATTGGTAAAGAGATCAGCGAAAAGAGCCCGTTGGAGACAGAGAGAACATTTGCTTTGTCCAAAGGAGAAAAATACCAGTACTGATCGGATTGTATGTGTCACATCTTTCTCTCCACAAATGGTACTGATCAAAAAAGTGATAAGAAAACATTGGAACTTAGTCACCAGTACCGGTTGCACAAATGGCTTACCACTCTTTGCATTGAAACGGTCCAAAAATCTGCATGATTGTCTGGTACACTCAAGACTACAACCCATTAGTACTAATTCTGCTTAGAATAGCCTGAGAACAGCATGGAATAAGGAAAGGGAACAAATATTGGGGCATTACCCTTGTGGGAAATGCAGTGTGTGCAATTTAACCTCTAGAACCCACAGTTTCAATCAGGGCATGTTTAATTGGCAACTTTGACAGTTTACCAAATGCCAATCAAGCAATGTTATCTATGTGATTAGATGTCTGTGTGGTTTGTTAAGCGTGTGTATGACAACAAGAAAAATAACTACTCGGATCAGAGAACACAGGTCACGAATCAGGACGAGGAATACAACAGCACCACTGGTTTTGCACTTTTTGGCAGAAAATCACACAGAGGAAGGCTTACTCTGAACTGTAGTTGATCAATTGTGTTAGGAAAAAAGTCAATACTCTATGCAATAGAGATTGTTTAAACTGTAACAACGCTGGATCTATCGTTTAAAAACTCATTTAACTGGTCTCAATGAGGACATACAATGGCCCATTTTGTTAGGACATTAAGATTGGCAAACTGGATTTGTTAATTTTTGTCCTATCTGCTGCCTTATTTGTTGCCCCCCCCTTTTTCCTTTCCTCGAGTTCCTGTGTCTTTCAGGGGTAATGGAATTATCCCCCATTGGATTTTTGCACAGGGGAGGGTCTATATTTACCCACACATATACAACCTATAAATGGACGATGCATATAAGGGCAAAAGCATCTATTTTTGTAATCTCCAGTCACCAACCTGGGAGCCGATCCGGATGTTACATACAATTTTAGGTTCCGTCTTGCACCGGGTGCCATTTAACATTAACAAGAGAAGTTTGCTTCTTGGTGCCGACATATTTGGCACAATGGCTAACCAGGCAATTTAGCCTGTGAAATTGAAACAATATATTCCCATACAACACAGTGAAACCCCTCCATTTTCAGATTGATGAGAAGAGATTCCAAGATTCAGTGGACACAGCTTAAATTATTTCAACATAGCTGTGTAACTGCCTGACATGGTAGACGTATTGGAATCATGTGTCGGCGTGGTTTGCGTCCAATGTCTTTGAATGAATATAAAGGCACGGCAGAGAATGTGAGGTGATCGTAAATTTCTTTGTATAGCCGCATACACAGCGTGGCAGAGTTTAATGGGAAATCTACTCCCGGAGATCTAGAGGAGACACGGGCACCATGTACACATAGGTAAGTTATGGTACCTTGGATTAGGAGGCGGGAAATTGGTAAATGTTTACGGGTCAAGATAATGCATCTATCCAGACAGGTCCCGTTGCCGCATTGGGACGGATGCTCGCTTTTTGAAAACACGAGAGTAACATTTTTTTCCCCCCCAGGACGACTGGCTGTTTCTGGGTGCAGTAACTGGTTTGCTGGGCCCGGAAGCCACCGGCTCGCCTACAAAACAGAATGGAGTGGTCATGAGGAGTCTTGGGCCAACTGTAGGCAGCGAACCATTCTGGAGACAGCAACTGGCTTTTCTACCACCCCTAATGGTCGCTGGGCATCTAGAATTGTACGGGTGCTGCTGGATGGATCGACCTGCGAGGCGTGAAGTTATCAATGCATCCCATTGGTTAATCTTGCGGTAAAATACATGCCTGTATCTTTTTCACAGACCCCCTTCGGAGGAATTGCCCAAGGGACACAAAACACGGATCCATTAGTGGCATTTCTCGTGGAATCTACCGTGTGACTCGTTCACATTTTCCCGGCCTCAAGTTGCCTGTGACCTACTTACCAGGTAAATGAGCTTGTAACACGCTTGGGGGAGTTGCCCTAGCCAACCACTGGATGAACTTTGAATGGTTTTTGTTAAAACGTGTAGACAAGCTTTAATATGCAACACATGCTTTTGTACACATGGCAAGGAATCTTAGGCGAAACTATCAAAAACAAGGAATGACTGTGTCATTCTTCAATCCCATGGACGCACGAAGGGGCCCTAAGATATAGAGAAGACAGAATACCCATGGAAGACTGAGCCTTGGCACAGAAGACTGCATAATTTACTATTGCAGGTAGGCTTCGACTTAATGAGTGGAGACTTCATACAAAGGGTTGAGTCGTTTCGAGGTCCCCGTGCTCACCCTGGAATTGAGTTTTAAAAGATGGGCGGCGTGTCTGATAATTGGACCATTGACTGTTTTTGTTGTGCCTTGCGGTCCCCCTGTTCCTTGATGGCTGTTAGGAGAGTGGCCAGCCTACAACCCTTGCAACCAGACAGGAAGAATAGCCTTCTTTTTTTCCCTGTCAGTTTAAACCACGTTTAAACTTTAATACAAAATGGCAATGATGCAGTAATTCCTCCATTATTAGACCGAAGGGCCGATGGAGGAAGGGTGGTGACTTTAGGTTACACCATCCATTAAGTAACTAGCTCTTGTTGTAAATTTGATGTGGGTTGATTAGCAATGTATCTTCACTTTGAGACACTCACTGATATATACACGTTTTTTTCTTTTCTCTTTTCTGGGACATGCATTGATCGTTCATTGATGGGAACTAGGAATATGTAGAGAAAAGAACGAAGATCTCAATGAACAAAACCACGACTACAAATATTCAATGTGATCTAAAATCAAAAGTATTTTCTTTCTTTTGCCCTGATGAGGGCCCAGGCAGAAGACTATTCTCAAGCCTGGCCCGAAACTCGAGTTGACATGACAACAGTTTAAAAATCCTTTCAGGAAGAAAAATGTGTGGTTCTTTCCAGTATCATATACATAGTTGTGGCAATTCAATATATTAGAACGATTGTAATATATGCCAATAAGACAGAACAAGAGTGATGTATCTTTGAGGCAATGAATAATGTCTAACATCAAGGGCCTAAAGGTTAGGTCCACTGGTTTGTTTTAACCAAAAGGTCATCATTGCGTTTTTTTGCGCATGTATGAATGGTTGTTTTGAATGAAAATTAATGAAAGTGATTGAGATGAATGAGTGTATATGAGATCACAGCATGGTGTGGTGGTTTTAGATAATGAAATTGTACTAAATTAGATTTTAGGATCTATTGCTCCTCACTCAGGTTTTTCATGCAATATCATTGAGTGACTGTCAATTGTGTATTTGTGTACTTTTGTACTACAGTTCTTGTGACAACAATGTTTATATAAAGACAAAAGAAAAAATATTAACATCAAATCAAAAAATAAACATGATATGAAAAAAAATTATTTTTGAAATTTAACTTTTCTTGAAGGTATTGTGTTCAATCTACTTCAAACAATTTCAATGCAAAGAGAGTCAGTACATGTCTGGTGGCATTTGTACCTTTTGTATTGTCTTTGATGGGAAAGGGTACATCTTTTGAACTGAAAAGGAACATCCTTGTTCTTGCCCCCTCCCTTGTTGTGCCCATATTTGGCATTTTTCAACTATTTATTGTACTATTTCGTGGTATTCCATTATAATTCAATAAAGAATAGGCTAACTTGGAGTATGAGTGAATCTGGGAATTAAGTGTTCCCAATGGAGGAGACCCTCTTCCGTACTCCTGCATTGCAGTGCACACATCATTTCAAATCTTACTACATATGCGTTTTAAAATGATTCAATTATATGCACCTTTGCTAAAGCAACATTTAGCAGTGGCAAGATAGGAATAGTGGCTAGTGATCTTATAATTGAAATGGTGTATATGCTTCCCACAAATATGTAGGAGCAACCAAGCATAGTGAGGGAGTTTGAAACAACCGATGGTGGCCTAGAGGGGTTCTCTCCCTGTGAAAGACTTTGAACTAATGGATTAAAATGGTCCATTTTTAAGCACACTTTCTGTGAAAATTCTGCTTCCCATAATATAACAGAGTGTAAAAAAGATTTGTATGTGTCCTGTGCCCATAAATGCATATTCTGGTTGCACCATTGTATTCCAGTAGACCTACACAAGAAAATACTCATGTTTGTTTTGTTCATAACAAATATGTTTTGAAACACTTGTGGATAGGCGTGTTATAAATGCCATATCATATGTCATAACATAATGCCAGTAATGATACTATAAAAAATATGCTAATGTTGGCTCTGTCAATATATGCCAGTATCCCCACCTAAGAATATACTCATGTTGGCTTTGCCAGAATAAACACCATGTCACAATAAAAGAACATGTCTGGCCTAGCTTCACCAATGTAGACTAGTATGGCCACGTAATAAAACATATCATGTCTGCTTTAATCTTGATTCCCAGTAAAAAATGGCATGTCATAGTAAGAAAATAAATCCAGACTGATGGCCAGTAGGCCAGTCTAGTCATGTAATCACGCTTATCATGTTTGCTTTACTCTTGATACCCAGTATAAAATTCCATTCCATGGTAAGAAAATAATGCCAGATTGGCTCTGCCAAAGTAGCCCAATTTAGCTATGTAATAACACTTACCATGCTTTGCCTTTGATGCCTAGCAAGAAATGCAATGGCACAGTTAGAAAATAAAGCAAGACTAGCTGCTCCAAAATAATCAGTTTAGATACATAATAACACTGATCTTGTTTGCCCTTCTCTTGATTCCCAGTAAAAACGTTGTGCCACAGTAAGAAAGCACCAAAGTAGGCCTGTTTACCCATGTAATAAAACTTATCATGTTTGACTTACGATGGGTGCCCAATAGAAAATACCATGTCACAGTAAGAAAATAAAGTTTGACTGGCTGCACCAATGTAGGCCAGTCTAGCCACTCAATAACACTTATCATATTTGATTTACGATTGATGCCCATTCAAAAGATGCCATGCTGCAATACGAATATGTCCAGACAGTCACCAAATAAGTCCACCTCCCCCTGCCCAAATCAGCATACCTGTGCCTGGCACAAACACAAGCACACACATTCACACAGCATTCACTCACTCATTCACCCATACACTATACACTTGCTCATTCACACATGCACTCCTGCACCATATACTCTATCATTCACAAATATGCATGAATACATCAACACATTGGCCATCTGGAAATCATGAAAATGGCAGCAGTCTGCTATATAAATCTCCCTATCATAACATTACATACATTCTTAATTTTCTTCTGACCTGCACCCCTGTGCAGACTTCACTTATCCTGACACCACCTGCAATGAAGGCCATCTGGCTTCCTGCAGTACAAGGAACCAGACAGCAGGTAGAGCTTGCCTGTTCCTTGTGCTGTGCTCACATCTCGACGACCGAGGCCATCAGAATGTGTGAGAAGAAACATGAGCTCCCCCATGCACACTCAGACCTGCAGTTCACCAGCCTGCCTCCTCAATGCACCATGCAAAGCTGGGAAGCAAACAAAATGCCCCAGGCTTGGCCAAAATGGGTAGTGGGTCGACGTCCCATCCGCCATTGTGGGTGAACTGTACCTTCAAGATATCACACACTGAAATCATTTAGCCAGTGGAAGAGCAGGTGACTAAAGCACCGGAACTGCAAATATGTCACACCCCAGGAGACGGACAATACATTAACAGAGATAAAACACTGGGAGGAAAAATCGGCAAAATCTAAAACGAATTCTAAAAAAGTCTTCAAAAGCTCATTTCACATTCCATATTCCAAATTAAAAATTCATACATTTGCTATTCCTTAGTTGACCCACAGCTTCAGATGAAATGTACGTTTTGAAGATTAAAGCTGAAATATACTCTGTGCCTTCCACTCAATCCACAACATCAATTTAGAAGCTAAGAACAAGCCACAAAGTCCTTAACGACATCACATACACATATGCAACTCTGTATAGAGCGGCAGAAACCACTTGCTAAAAGAACATTTCCAAGTGTACATTCAATATTACAACATGTGGGAAAGAAGCCCAAACCTACCTCAGACATCACAGTTGCACAAAGGTTGTGTAGGGTGGGTGAAACTGAATCAACAATTTAACAAAGTGGGCCAGCAAAAAGAAAAATAATTTGGAGGTAATGCTAAGAATAGAGGAACACACTAACAGCTTATACATCCTCTATGAAGATCAAACTTGAGTTAGCTTCTGCTTTTTCCACTGGGACGAGAAGTGAGGCTGCATGGGGGATAGCTTTGCCTTACTAAAGTTCACCTCTTGGAATTGACACTCTTCTCCACTGTTCATGGGAGTGGATTTGGGCCAATGTCATAAATAACCCATACGAGCACATGTAAGTTGTCTTTTTTTTGTAGTAGCCAGGTTGGCTACAATAAAGCAATAATATTATATGATTTATAATGCACTTAATAACCAGAGGTTTCTAAGCGCGAACCCGGGGATCGAACTAGTGTGGCTCTGTGTCGTCTTGCTTCAAAGGTGAGCACGTTGACGCTGAGCTATCCTCCCGAGACTAAGCAAGCAATAATAAAGACAGATCTCATAAAGAATAACGAACATGAAACAGTGCATTGATTATGTTGTCATATCTGTCAGACAGTGTTTCATGCAGATCAGAGCTTTAAAGGCCTAACCAAAGGTGTACCATTAGACCCCTCATGGGAGAGAGTGGGAGGAACTGAGTCTGTCGCCGGAAGACCCATCCAACAGTCCATACAGATAGTCCCTTTCATCATGAGTGGGCATAGTGCTTAATTTGTAAAACAATATGTTGCAGAGCCCAAATGTTTTGAGCAAGATGATGCTGGACTAATTCCATGTCCCCTAAAAGGTCCCATGTTTCATATTGAAAGTGACTTCAATGGTATCATCTTCCAAGCAAACCTTCTCTTTCATCTCCATTGAGTTCAAGATGATTTCCCTCAAAAACATCAGACTTCCCTCTTTTTCCATAGGTGGAGAGATTTGCATTCAGGAATGAGATCCAACCACAATGCACCTAACCGATTCTGACATATTATGTTCCCAACACTTGCAGATACAATAGGTTCAGGTTGAGAGGTATGCCCATTAATCTGCACCCACACTGTGTGCCTACCTTCGTTCGCTCTTTTGTCACTGAGAGACTCTGAGTAGTACTCTTAATTGTAAATTAGTGGTAAGATTGCATGTGAGACTCTGATGTGGAAGAGAACTTGTGGCTAGTTAAAACTTGCAGCTGAGGGCAATCAATGCACTGTAAGTAGCAGTTACTGAATACAAATTCAGCAGGAGCCAGATACCACTCTGCCATTGGCTGTTGTGACGGATCACAAGTATTCGTCCCTTCTCCGCAAGGGGGAGAATTCCCCTGTGAGGCCTGAGAGGTGATCCTGTTCTGCAAAACCTTCCCTAGGAGTCGAGACACGTGGGACTGACTCGGGAAAGACTCCCCCTTTGGGGACAAGGACTCCCATTCCTGTGAGGAACTCCCTTAACCACCTACCATAGCCACATACATGGAACTGTCTACTATAAAAAGTAGTGTGGCATCTTTACATTTGGCTGAAGGCAATCTTAAAAGAAACCCACATGGGAAAAGAAAGATGGCTCTTTAATGAGAGAAGCATATTTAACTGGGACGAGTTAGAGCACAGTGAGATGAAGAGAGTGCTATGAAACCCCCTGCCATCATCACACTTTGTGGAGGTGAAGTCGGGTCAGGTCGCGGAGCCCACGATTTGGAATAAGATGCAAAAGGCCAGTGCGAGACAAGGCAGTGCTGGTGTGTACAGCTGTGAGGAAAGCATTCAAGGAAAAAGAAAGGAAAAATCAATCAATCAATTTATTTGTATAGCGCTCTATCACTCAAGGAATCATGGCGCTCAAACAACTGATAGTCAGGATAGATGTAAACGAAACCCAGTTGTCAAAGGGGGTAAGTATCTCTGAGCTTCATCTAAAGAGAAACGTTTTGAGATGCTTTTTGAAGGATAGGAAATCCTCAATTTTTCTCAAATTTTCATGCAATGAATTTCAAAGCCTGGGGCTGGCCACTGAAAAGGCCTGGTTACGCAAACGTTCTTTCCTGTACTTGGGTATCTGAAGGAGTGCTGCATTTGAGGATCTCTAAGAACGCACTGGGCTATATCTAACCAGTTTCTCCTGGATGGCTAAGCATCCATTTCCACCTAGTGCACGGTGCATAATGCAAAGCGCCTTAAACTGCACCCGAGCTTCTACCGGAGCCAATGGAGAGATTGTCTAGCCTTCGTTACTCCTGCTCTGGCTGGCAAGTGGGTAACCAAACACACTGCTGCCTATTGTAGCACCTGCAGATGCTGCATAAGAAAGGTAGGCGGTGGCAGGTAAACAGCATTATAATAATCCAGACTCCCATTAACACAAGCTGCCACTACTTGAGCGTGAAATTTATCTGAAATAAACGGGAGGACTTTCTTTAGCTGTTTGAGCTTAACAAAGCCTGCATCATACACTGAGTTAACCTGTGCCTCCATAGACAGGGATTCCGAAAGCTTTACACCTAAATTACGAACTGTCTTGGAAGGCTTAGGTAACAGGTCCAATGATGTGGGCCAAAACGCATCGGACCATCCATCAGCAACGATGTACGTGGCGGTGGCGTGATGCCTGAACAACGACATTGAGACTACTGTGGCGAGTAGCATGAACAGCTTTTGATCACCAGTACCCATGTACGCCATGTACCCGCGAGGAACCGTGAAAGGGGAACTGAGGAGCGAGAAGAGAAAGAAAGCTTACCCTATTGAGAACCAAGTCCTACAACCTCCCCTGCAAGAGAATCCTTGACCAGGAAAGCCTAAAATAGGATCACGATAAATCCAATTCAAGGAAGCCTGAATTAACAGATTGGGAAGAGTCGATAATTGATGACAATAGTGTGAGAAACTATTTGAAGGAACAATATTCTAAGTATAGTACCATAGAAAGCATGAAACCGAAGAGTATTTTTGAAGAAAGAAAAGAGTTGATGACACAGACTATCAAGAAAGATTACGTAAAAAAATATCTGTACCAAAGAGAAACCTATAAATAAAGACACTATCAGAATAGACGAGACGACCAGGGGATGAAAAGACATTCTCTTGGCCTATTTAATGTAGTTGTATATAGTGGTAGGGTCAGGTAGAGTTAGTTTGAATGGAGGACATTTTTAGTTTGGACTTTCTGACATCTGGAAAGCACTTTTAGTTTTAATTTATTTTATTTATTGGATATTTGTAAGGCACCTATACAACAAATGGTGTTTCAAGGCGCCACAAGACAAAAAAGGGGAGGTCAACAAGGAAGAAAGATAACAATAACAGTCCTACTAGGCCTTGTGACATTCGGATCATGCAAGTGCAGTAACAAGAAGTGCAAGGGGGAAGTGCTGATCTGCACAAATGCGAAGTGCTAGGGAGGGAAGGGAAGTGCAGGGTAAAGAGGAGAGAGTGCAAGTGAAATGGGGGAGGAGGTGAGAAAGAGAGCCCCAGGGGCTAGGAGAGTGCTAAGGGGAGGCCAGGAAGGCAAGTGGCAGGGATTGCATGGGGTGCATTCCGAATGTTAAGTACGAGAAGGGGGTTGGACTGGGTGGTGGGGGCCTGGAGCCATGTAGAACGAAGAAGGAACCAGGTAGCCAGTCACTGCAGCAGATGAGTTGTTATCAGGGCTGAGGGAAGGAAGAAGTGAAAAGGATAGTCTTGAGGAGCATCCCGAACTTAAGGAGATCCAGCTTAAGCCTGAGAGGGGCAAGGAGACCATTCCAGAGGGATGGTTCATTTAGATAGGTAGGTTATTCCCTCTAGTAATAGGAAAAGTTAGGCCTTATTCCGATAATTTGATATAGGATTGTTAGGGCCAGGCCCCCTGGTCCAGCCGAGCCACTCTGGGGGCACACAGGTGCGAGTCCGGGGAAGGCCTAACTCCTCCTTCCCATTGCCCAATCAAGAACATCAGGTCCACACAAGAGGCAAGGAATTACTGTGGTTTATTATAGCCAAAGCACCACAGGGTCTTACAGAGATGTTGTATGGGAGTAACTGCACCACTATACATGGTCCCCGTTCCACCATACAAATACATTACAACCCTTTACCTGACCTCTAGTCGAGTTTTTCAATATACGCTGTTAAGGGAAAGGAAAGGTTATAGTACACTGTTTATCAAAGTTCTCCACTACGACCCTCCACGGCTCTGCACCTTACACAGTGGTCTCTGTATTCAGACCCGCTTTCACCAGCGCTGCTGCTGTCCAGCACACCACCACAATCATGCGCAGCGGCCTTCCGTGCACTGCCGCTTGCTCACCTGTCCTCCAATCTCAAGTTCACAACACCAACTCTTCGCCTTCCCACACACTGTCCTATGCATCAACCTATGGGTGACGTCACCGAGCAAAAGTTCAGGCAAATGAAGAGATAATTGTGCACTCATGATGAATGCCCGTTTTCCCCACTCCCCGCAATACGCCCCAAACCCAAAATAACCCCACAACTGTCTTCCCACCTCTCTGGGGGTGGAGTATTTCTTTATTTCTTGTGTTTGCTGCAACCGACGCATCGCCTGACGGCTGAAACGCCTCTCTCCGGGAGGCTTAAGCAGACAAAACACCTCCAGCAATCTAGGACAGCTCCAGCTAGCACTTACGGGCATCCATCATATATGTTCCAAACTAAAACGTCCAACACATAGGAATACCACATATATACAAGTTGTCACAGTCCGAGCCTACTGAGCCCACAATCCTTGCTCGTCACCAGAGCCCTTCGCCACGATACGCGAACAAACACAGAAAAGGGACTTCTACCTCCACTCAGGTTCCTACTGCCATGCACGTGTCAAAACAATGGCAGCACCAACATTAATCGTAAATTATACCTCCCTTCTCCTGCATACACAAAACCCATGTAAAAGACAACTTGTCTCTGGGTCAGTTTTTACGGTTGAAAAAAGGAACAGTACCTTTACATTGAACTACAAAGAAGAAGCAGATGGCCTCAGCAAAAGATTACTTGTAAGAGGCTATACTGAAAAACTGACACATCTGGCAAAGAAACGTGCCCTCAATAACAATAGGCACGCCCTTTTAGAGTACAAAAATTGCCCTAAGATTAAAGATGACGATAATTTGGTGTTTGTAGACACATTCAGCCATTTCTCTAATCAAATAAAAAAGATGATGCTGAAGAACTGGAATATTTTAGAATGATGTGACAAGCCACTTGACAAGCCAATAGTGGCATTTAAAGGAAGCTGCAATTTAAAAGAACTTATAACACAGAATGATGTGAACCTGAGAGTGAAAACACAAAGTACCATCGCTGAAAAATGGGGCCTTCCTAAATTGATAGGCCATTCTGCCTGCAGGCAGTGTACTTGCTGTAGCTCGACTTCTAGGAGTACTGAAGTGAATTTTGGTTTAAAAACACTGTGGCGACAACAACAATTTAACAATTGCAACTCCGCAATGCTCATCATTGGAATTTGGGGCCCTTGCAATTGGTTGTACATTGGTAAAACTGAGCGGCAGGTGAAAACGCGAATTTGAGAACACAAGAGTTGTATTTCGGAACAGAACACAGAATGCTCCCTTGGTAGACCATTGGGTCGAATTTATACATAACATTGAGGATTTACACTGGAGTGTCTTATGGAAAATGACCCCCTCTGGCGACACGAACTGAGACAAATTAAAACTATTTCAGAAGGAACAACGTATGAACTTCCTTACAAAAAGCTCTGAAACTGGACTGCATGACAGACTAGAATGGGCAGTTTAAGATGGCCGTTGGCACTCTCTATTTGTATTTTGATTCGTTATGACAAGCCAAGCCCTGTCTAGCGCTCAAAGTGTCTCGTTGTGAACTTTATATCCACACAAAATCACTTTAATACACTTTTACGCCGAGGTGGCGTAATAGTTTAGCGTTACTGAACAAGGACTTTAGCCTAGCCCAAGCGCGCTTTTAACAATGTCGGGCACATATGACTCTGCTATCAATGCTGACTATAACAAGCCCCTCCTTATGGACCCATTGGGTATAGGTATCCAACCGTTCTCCTTATTCCCCTAATCGGAATGTTATAATACATTCTGGTGAGTGGGTGGGTGTTTTTTCACGGGCTTGAGGAACTAATGTCAGACATAGTTCCTTATGTCCACGCACAGACAACCTTTGAACAACGTTCCACGTCCCGCTCTGTTAGATATATTTTGGTTATACTGGACTCTGAATCCCAGCACACCACGTGGTATACACACACCTGGGGAGCAGTTGTTGAGCCACGTGCACCTAATGAAGGGAGGCGCTCTGGTTAATTACTGGCTTGCCTTTAAATATGGCAAGAGGAAATGACGCTTTCTTTCCCCGCCGTGCATTTGAAGCAAGGACAGGCGAACGCTCCACTGTGACAGATTCCAGGACGGGGTAGAATCCAGTCGGCTTGATCTCTTTTACACTGACAAAAAACGGTAAGCCTCGGTCCACCCTCGCGTGACCATCGCCACCCTGTTCATTTGATCATTATCAGTGTATATAAAGAACTTTTCCCCACGGCGTTAGGAGTCACCCTTATCTAAACGGTGCCTAATATGGGTTTATTGGTGCCTGTGTTTACTTCTACGCCCTTGAGCACAATGGGTACTTGTACACTTCACTCTTTTACTATTTTCTGAGAGAGAACCACGAAATAAATATATCTTTTGTTTAAAACAATATTTAGGCTGACGTGCTGCAAGTGAATGGGACTTAGTACAGCCTATCTTTTGATGACCATTGATGCGCTACAGGTATAATACTGTATGATGTTGTTGCTACTCTGGTTTACCGGGTTCCAATTAGCAGGAGGTGATTCCAGTAAACTGACTATTCCAAAGTGCTGCCAGTTGCAGCGTAGACTGTGGGCTGGCTAATGACAACGTTTGTAAGCTGCCACTAGGACGTTCCCTTTTATACGTTTTTGCATTGTGCCGGCTGCCCCGTTGGTCGAATGAACATCTAGCCTTATACTTTGCTTCGTATCTATAGACACACCCAGGTCGGGAGGAGAGTCATTGAAGCAATTGCTCCGATTACAGCCTAATAAGACAGATATGCTCAGTGAATAAATACAAGGTAATGCTACATGAGCCACCGTTTTTGAAACCCCCCTGTGATGTAGGCGTCACTGAGCTTGAGTAACATTACTGATTTTGCACTTTCTACAGGTCGCCTCATTAGAATTGAAGAGTGACTTTTTCGACTGAACTTGGATTGACTCCAAGCCTTTGACACATGGGACCTACCAGTTTAGATGCCTGATATTCACCCCCGTAGAGGGCGGCACTGAAGGTCTCATGCTTGGTAAACTCACAGAATATAAAATTACAGCTAAATTGGCCAATGCTGTCTGTTGCTTCCTTGGCTGATTTTGGTTAATTGGGACCCATGTGAACGGGTTCATTCTGCTTCCAACGTAGGCTATGTGAACATGCTTTTGACAACGAGATCTATTAAGTGATGATTAGCCACCCTTAAATTTTCCTTCGCCATTGTGTTTTTAACAGAAAGGAGTCCTTCCATGTTAGAACACCCTTGTGGGTGTATTAAATTGGAGCATATGATAGCGTCACAGTTGATGTAATTTAATAGTTTGTTGAGAGAGATCTTATTTATCAGTCTCTCTATCTCTTCGTTTGTTCACAGGTGTTTGATGACCTTCCTTTGCTGGAGGAAATTTGAAGCTTACCACTGTAGCAGAAAATAGCTGTTTGATTGGTGCTTCGAAGTAGTCCACTGGAGTAAATTGGAAACTCGCCATAGTAGCAGGAATAAGCTGCCTCTGTTGGTGCTCCTAATCAGTCAACTCCCACGTGACATTACTAGTGCAGGGTTCGGTTGAGCACAGTTTGGGAGTACTCTATGCCCTGATTATAACTAATCAGGTCGTGTGGCGCTGAGATCAATTTCGCCATTCTCATTGACAACCTTGGGACATACTGTTTTTAAGTGCATGCCCCTGATGAATTTCCCCTGACTGGGTGTGTTTGGAATGAGTGAGGAATGAAACATGTTGGGTTGAATGGGAGTGAAGGAGTGTGAGACCGAGTGGTTAATGCAGTTTTGTCATTTTTTTAAGTTAAACAACTTATTTTTAGGTTGGGTTTATGAGGAGACAGTTGATTTAGACACATATTTTTGCTTTACTGTTTCTTCAACCATATATTTTTCTACGGTTTGTGTACACTCCCGATCCCGGTGTACTTAAGTTGTTATAATTGTGTTTTGGTTTTTCCCTTTTTGTGCAACTCGTATGGACTGTGCCAAAGATTTGTATGAATTAAGATGAATTATGTCATTGTGGCATTTTTATTGTGAATTTTAATTATTGTTGAATGTTTAAATAAAATTGATATGTGAATAATCCGTTAAATGTGCATTTTTGTGTACCTTCTCATTGTGTATTACTTGAGGTGGCTATTAATTTTGTAGAGCTACTGGAAATTGACTCCTCCCTCTCCTCAGGTTTTCCTTAAGGGAGGTTGCACATCCCACCCTGTGATGACACACTGTTGACCAAGTCTTTGTACCTAAAATTAGGGGGTTAGTTTGGTCTAACAGTTTAATTCCCCCCTCCTCTCTTTGGTATTCACGTGTCAAAACAACGCCAGCACCAACAATAATCGCAAATTATATCTTCCTTCTCCCGCATACACAAAACCCACTCACACAACATATTGCCTGTTTTGTGGACCACACTTACGTTCTTCTGTGTTCATCAATGCTGTTCGGCTGCTGGCTCCCTGTTAACTGCTCGTCTCGCCCTTCTGAACTGCATGGACACCTTGCTGACTGCGGGCGTGATATATTTCTCAAGGCAGCTCCCGATGGCCTATCTCCAGTTGCGCTGTCTGGTTGTCTCGCAATGCCTGTGAGGGTCCTTCAGCCTTCTCGGTCCAACGGCTAAGGAGACAGCTTCTGGCTGGGTTGGCGCCACAACAGATCTTGGCGGGACTTTCAACTTGTTACGGCCAGACCCCTTGCAGGCCACTCTAGAGGCCTGCAGGTGCGAGTCCATGGAAGGCCTAACTCCTTCCCTTTGCCCAATCAAGAACGTCAGGTACACACAAGAGGCAAGGAATTACTGCGGTTTATTATAGTCAAAGGAGCACAAGGATCACGTAAATCTCTCAACAGACCCTGGCTCTCAGGCCAGTTTTGATGGCATCTGACATCATGATTAGCGTCATTCTCGAGAACCGTCTCAAAAACCTATCTTCACTCGGGATAGGCTGTTGAGTAGTAGGTCGCATATAGAAATGTATGGAGGTTCTGCATTATTGGACGGTGTAGTGTCAGGTGGTACACTTAGCCATTCCCAAAAAGTTGTTGCTTGAAATTTGTTACAGTGAGTAAGGGTCGGTGACCCCCACTGTCCACCCCTAGGGGCCTTGGCTATGATTGGATGAGCCACGAGCCACCCAAGCCTGGGACTAACTCTGTTCCCAGCCGCGGAACACCTGTGAATGGTGCCTTGTGCAATGATGTATCTGCAAGGTGCAACAATGTGTCAGCATCATGACGGTGTGTAGCCCATAACTGTAATGAGTGCGCTCCGGTTCCCGATGCAGAACTGTAGCATGACTGTAACAATTTTGTTGCAGCTATTGTCTGGCTGGCGGAACAGGTTGATTTTATCAGGCCTCAATCTTGGCATCCCCTCAGCTCAGCCAGGTCACGTGCTTGAAGACCACGTCTGTGAGCCCAGGAGCCCTTAATTATTCTGCATTTTGTCAGAGAGTGCACCTCTTCTTCAGTCGGTGTTGCTTAGGTTCAGAGTGAGGAATGTCATTTGCAACATTGCGACCTTGATGGCGGATTCGCTCCTGCCACAGTAGTTCTGCTTGTACATAATACTGTGAGGGTTGGGGTCCCATTTCTAAGTAATCACGGCTTGCTAGATTTCTTAAAACGTGGTCTGGCTTCTACTATACACATCTTCTAATAATCTGTAGGTTAGTGCATTATGGCTTTCAGGTCCGTTGAGTGCTTCTGCCGCACTATGGGGTTATTTGAATATGAGCGTCTGCAAGCATTTACACAAACTCTTCTTGCATCTTGCGCTACCCCAGTACTATAGCAGGCCTAATGGCAAAATAATAAATGTGCAGACAGTATGTATATGTCACTGTCCTCTAACTATAGAACTGTATACCTGTGTTCTTCATGTAGTTGAGTATGTGTGAGTGTCCAGAGTGTGCGGCTAGCACATGTGCTTCATGTCTAACGTAGATAAGTCATCATGGTGTCTCTCCCGACAAGTGGCTTGGTTTCTTGGTGCTTAGTTGAGTCTGTCCATGTAACCAGCTTTGTCTTGCGTCTCCTCGTTCACTCTGTGTAAGATTTGCACTACTGCTGGGTTGTAGGGTCTGCTGGGAGGGTATCTCTCGTGATAATTATCCATCGTGGGAGCAGTGGGAATGGGTGCAAGTTCGTATGAACTACGGCCATATTGTTACAGATTCTTCTACCTGTTGAAGGGTCTTCCGGGATGGAGGGCACATTCGGATTCTCCCTCTTCAGTCCCCCCTCTGGTCGACTTGTCAACCACACCACCATTATCTCCTCCGTCGTCTATCAGACGCCATTTTTCTGTCATTCCTTCTAAGTGTCCATAGTAATTGACATGGTCTACGATTGACCAATACATGTAGACGCAACCTCCTTCAGGCTTGCAGTATACCCACTTTCCAACACACTTCTTTGGGTTGCGGGGGATTTCAACCTTCATTCCAGACGGGATTATGTCAGATGCTGCTATCTGTTGTCTCAGCCTCTCCCTTTCCTTGATGATGTCATTCATCTGCTCTCCTTTCTCTAGTTCCATAAGTAGTTTTATTCCTACTACCTCTTCTGCTGTCTTCTGACATCTTGCAATGCACATTTTTATTCTGAGCAGAGATGTTGTTCCAATATCAGGCCTCCAGCCAGCACATTTAGGCTGTCTGCCAGCCACAAAGGAATACATGAACAGAGATAGGCAAACCAGCTCTTATCCTTCCCCGTCCCGCTTGCTTCTGCTTCCATTTTATTTTGCATGCATGTGGGCCAACGGGGCTAAGGCATCTGATAGTGTTCCGTTATCTTCATCACGTGCCACAAGAACTTTCTATTTTCGTGCGAACTCCTCCTTCCATCGCTGTGAGGAGATCTAGGACATATCTGTTCTGGAGTGCAACCAAGCTTATCACTCAGAGCTCTTCTTTTATTGCGTTGAAGCCGTTCACTGTTGAATGGATGGTAACCATGAGTCCCCAACGGTTAATTTGCAGCCATTTAGAATTGGCATATGCTTGTACGCCAGGAAATAGAGATGCAAAGATGCAAAGAACATTTTTGTTTGGCTGAATAGTCTGTGGGATGCTTGGGATGCTGGTACTTCGTCTAGTGCTGCTTCAAGACGTCCCCAAAAGTAGTTTCCTTCTCTCTTCACCCTGCTGAGCCTTCAATGTTCATCTGCTTCTTCTGGTTTGTTGGATGTAGGGATTAGTGATCTCTTTTTCCTTTTATTGTATTGCATTTTTACGGAATTCATCTAGTTGAAAGGCTTCCATGGCACCACTAGAGGGCATGTTCACATACACCAGTGAACATATCCCCCAAGTTTGGAGGCAGCTTGTCGTAGGGGGTTGTTCCACAAGCCCAATAGTGATCCATTAGGACAATTGTCCCTATCCCCATCTCTGGTATTGTTTCTGTTCTTTTGAACCCAACATTTTCTTCCACTTCTTCTTCACCATTGTTCTAGAAGCAGAGAGCCAGCGTAGTTAGTGGGATTATTGGTACGGGTCCATCTTTGTTGTTGACCCATGTCACTAATCTTGTGCTTTTGTCCCACTTCTTGAGGCAATTGTCATTTTCTTCTTGTACTTTATTCACTGCTGCCTTTGCCAATGTTACTGCTTTGCATCCTACTACTCCGTCCACCCAGCCATCATGTGTGTATACTTGTACATATAAAAATGTGTTGTCTTTCCCAGCACCCCGGTTCTACTCCAATCTCCAATCTCTCTAGCTCTCCACTTACATGGTAGGCAGACTTTCAGCGAGATGCCAGTAATTGCTCTTTATGGGTAATGTCTTGATCTAACTGTCCTCATATTGAAAGGTCGCCTTGGACATACATCTTAAAATGGCTGTCTTCCCTTGGAATATTCCCTGAGTTTGGAACATGGCTAGGTACATAAGGCATTGTGATGTTGATGCGGGTATGTCTGTTGCTACGAAGGTCCTGGAGGCACTCATGGCATAGGGGATGAATGAGCAGACATAACAGCTCTCATCAGTTGTGTCCCTCCCAATTTTGGACATGTGCTTGTACCAAATGTTGTTGGTTATGTGTGCAGTGTCTGTAAGATATGTTTCTACCCCTTTCATGCCTGTGGCAACACTGCGCTTCCCTCTCCTTACCTTTTCAGCAGTATTGCCTTTACCACCTGACACTGTAGTCTATGCGGCTTGGGCCAGCAAGTTAGTGTGGGATACAACGGAGAGATGCAAAGCAAGAAAGAGCTGCCAGAAAGCAGTTGTTAATAGTCCACTAGAAAGCAGTAACCACACAATAAACAGTACAATTTTAATTATTTTCATCATTGTCACTTACACTGCCTATGCAGCTGAAGGGATGATAAAGTTGCCTGTCCGAAAATCTTGATAAAAGGTGTTATTGTTAGTACTTGTAAGTGTAATCAAGCTCGGCGTACTAAATAATCATTAAGTGCCCATGCAAACACCTGTTCCCAAATTCTCGGAGTGTGGGTAAGACAGAGTATGCACTCTGCACAAGTTGTGGGTATGTTTGTAGTAAGTATTCAAGAAATGCACATTAGTACATTTGTGGTGATCGGGGCCTAAAATGCGTGGGTTTTCTTATAGCATGGATAAATTGGTCGGAGTGTGCTTCAGGGTTCTCAATGCGAGGCAACATCAGAGTTATTCCCAAACATCCATACCTTTTAGTACTTGTACATCAACAATCACAGGACCCTGCATGTGCGAGAGAAAAGAAATGTTAGGACAGTGTTACTCGTAGTCGGTAGCACGAACTGGAACCGTGTGTGTGTGGTATGGCAAATGAAAGCATGATGCTACCATATGATGTCTACGTATCTTCGACGTTATAGAAGGGGTTTGGGAGTATGATATATGGGTGAGCACTATTCCTACTTTGGTTACGTAGTGTTCTGGGGATGGGGCAGTGTTCAACAGTGGTCAATATGTACTAGTATGGCTGTGGGAGTTACTTGGGAACGTCTGAGCATGGCATGCCCAGTTGGTTTTGGGTCATCAGGGTCTTGGGTATTTGGGTTATCTTTTTGTTGGTTGGCTAATGCAATTTTGGTCTTGTCGGCTTCTGCAGCCGTACGGTGGATGAGGCTGATGGTTTATAAATCTTTATATTGTGCAGGTGGTTCCAAGCCGACCTGCCCTGTAGCTTCACCGTCTTATCCGTCACAGCCTCTAGAGTGTGTGGGCTGGTGAAGCGAGGCGCATCCCAATGCCGGATATAATTTCGCAGGAGGACCCAGTCGCCTACTTGAATAGGTACTTATTTCTGTTTGTCCGTGTTGCTGGTATCCTCCTGCGTGCTGGTTTCTGACCCCCTTGTCTGTTGTATCTGGTGAGAAATGAAAGAAATGTTAGAAACAAGTGAAGTTACTTAATTGTACAGATCCAGTCCCAGTATTTCTGTGGTGTTTTGGTAATCCCTCAAAGCACTTGTGGGTGGAGCTAATGGGAGGTGCATTCTGCGTCCTGTCACCACCTCGTGGGGCGTTAAATGGTGGTCGGACCCTGGCTTATTTTGTAATTCGAATAAGGTAAGAGGCAAACAGTAAAGCCAGTTCTTCTGTGCGCTCTGTTGCGTTTTTGCAATGCACTCTTTCAGGAGTCCATTGAGGCGCTTGCACACCCAGTTGCTTGTGGGTGGTACACACAGGCAAATTTGTGTTTTATGCCTAGAATGTTGGAACCGTTCATTGGGGAAGTGAGGTCCATTGTCAGATCGCAGGACTTCACACACACCCCATCTTGGGAATACTTCTCTGACTAGGAATTTTGCTGCTATGAGGGTGTTGGCATGGGAACATGGCCCAGCCTCTACCCACCTGGAGAAGGGACAGACCACCAGAATCATGTAAAGGTACCCTTGACATACCTGGGTCATGTCCACGTAGTCAATGTAGAGGTGCAGGAATGGTCCTAGGAGTCTGGGTATTGTTCCTGTATTACTCTCAGTGTGTGGCCAGTAGTAAACTGTTGGCGCGTCAAGCAATTGCTAATAAAGTTTGTTACATGTCTGTTTAGGACAGGGCAGAACCATTATTCTCCAATGTGTGCTGCAATTTCTTCTCTACCAGTATGTGCGGGTTAGTGCAGTTGCTGTAATGCTGTTTTTAGGAGCGCGAGTGCCAAGACCACTTTCCCCGTGTTGTTCTGCCACCATAGGACATCAGTAGGGGACATTGAGCACCCTCTCATTACCCAAAGTTCCTTCCCATCTCTTGGTGCTGCTGGCGGTAACTCCATCATCTGTGTTTCTGGTAAGTGAGCGTATCCATCCTTCAATAACATCTGCCCCACCCCTCCACTTTGTTTCTGCTCCTTCAAGTGACATATTTCTCCGAAATATGATGCATGTTTTGACTGATAGTCTGCTGCTTCATTCCCTCTTGATATTGGATCTTCTCCATTTGTGTGTGCCTGGCATTGCACTAGTGCTACTTTCTCCAGGTATGTTATAACATTTATTATTTCTCCTAGGAGTAGGGCATGCTGCACTGTGGTCCCATCTGCCCTTCTGAATCCCCTTCTGAGTTATTTTGCCATCCATGAATGTATGGTGGAGGTGACATAAGAACTATCTGAATACATTGTCACTATTTTCCCCACACTAATTTGTAATGCCAATATTAATGCCACTAGTTCTGCAGCTTGTGCTGAGCAATGAGGGGGTAAACGGACACTATATACTGCTTCACTTGTCCAATCTTCCTTCAGCCTTACCACTGCTGCTCCAGTTCTCCTAACCCAGTCAGTTTGGTCAATCCTTGAGGATCTGTCAATGTACAGTACCTCTCCACCCTCAAGTGCACCCTCCTCTACCTTGTGTGTTTCATTGAAGAACTCAATATTTTGTGTACAATCATGAGCCCAGTTACCTGATTGCTAGACATCTGCTATGAATTGTGCTGGGTTAACATTTTTACATCTCACTATTTTCAATTCTGGTCTTGATAATATTATTTCATACCCTGTTGCTCTTTGGGTTGTTAGTGTGCGTTTTGGTTTGTGCAGTATCGCCAAGAGAGCATGCTCCACGTAAAGCTTTGTTGTGCATCCAATAGTTATTGATTAAGCCTTTTCTACTGTGAATCCTGCAGCAGCCAAATATTGTTAGCACAGGAAATGTCCTTTCATTACCGGGTCCACCTGGCACTGTAGTATGCAATCGGCTTATGGCCCATGCTTATCTTTTGGGTCCGCACTGCTTTCACAACCACGCCATCGGTGATGATGAGTTTATGCTATAAATATACTTTTTTTCATATGAGAATGCTTGTGCGGCACCGGTTGATGCTTGTTCTATGCCTGTTGTACGCCCTGCTTTAGATAATTGTTAATAAAACAGCTACAGATTTGCCAACTTCCTGAATCTGTCTGATTATTGGTGCGAGAGTAAGATCTCCATACCCATCCATACCAGAGAGAGCTGCCTCGTTTAAAAGGGCCGAAGGGTTCACCACAGTAAGACAATATGGCCAGACTCGACCCAGCAATATGGGCCAGTACCAAATAGGAATATTCATCATGCTACCTTTACCTCTGATTCCCAGTAAAACATGTCATCCCACAGTACCTTTACCTCTGATTCCCAGTAAAACATGTCATCCCACAGTAAAGCAATATGCCCAGACTGGACCCACCATTGTGGGCCAATGTCCTGTAGGGACACTCAGTATGCTGCCTTCCTCTTGTTGCCCAGTAAAACAAATGCCATGCCACTGTGACTATTTGTCCAACGTTTTGTGTCCAGTTTGGACAAATATTCACCTCACCAATAAAGTCCTACTGGCAGCCATCCTACCCTCCACTTCTTTCGCACCCCAATAAAATGCCTGCTGTCCAGCAGGCACACAAGCATCATTCATACAGCATTCATTTGTTGTTTACACATTCACACACAGGCATCAGCATCCATAATACATTCATTCTTCATTCACTCTCTATTCACACACACATACACACACGCACCCACCCACACACACACACCCCCCAGCATTCATACAGCATCATTCATTGTTCATTCACTTTCCGCTCAAACACACACCCCTCTTCCTTGCCCCAGTGCTTACTTGAGAGATAACCGTACATCACAGATAAGTACTCGGGCAAGGAAGAGTATGACTAGAGGTCGTGAAGATTACCAGTAAGAGTGGTGTATCTTAGTGCCAGCGCACAGTGTTCATGATTCAGTTGATAATCGACAACTCTCTGTCAATGCATATTTGCCAGCATCGGTTTACTTGGAGAAGTTAACACTATGCATGTGCATGAAGTATGGAGTGTATGGTATGTAAGGTGTGTGTGTGACATTGTTGTGTGAATGAGAAATTGGATCAAAGCTGCAATTTAACGGAAATGTTGCATTGGTAGAGATCAACCATGTACGCACTACTTATGGGATTTTGTCATTATAATATTGTTTTGTGATACTTTGTGCTAGTTCTTATTTTATCAACATGAAACAACGAACATCAATACATTTGTAACAGTCTAAGGAAATGGGAACCGTTTATGTGGGGAGTAGAAGGGGCACCATGAATTAGTGGTACGCGGGAACTGTACCCCTAGACAATGGTGTATGCACGAAGCAGTTTTCCGTGCGTTCCCTCATTGGGTGGCCCTCTCGCCTTTAGAACCACTGGCAGCTTTGTTGTGCAGGTGAGATTATGACAGTGACGAAAGATTTAGCGTCTCCACTCTGAATATGTACAAACTGTAGTAAATGAGTTAATAGATTATGGATGGCAGGTCATAAATCTCACATGGTTCCTAACACAGTCCATTTTCCCCTACCAGAAAAGTGTCAAGCAATGAATGAACTATGCAGGTAGTCCATTGGACTAAGATTAATTGTGGATATAAATCCCATTAATCTCTGCCCCTGCATATAGGGGATTCTCCTGGTAAATCTAAACTAAGGTAATGATTTTCCAAAGAAGCCACTGATAGTAACTTTGATATACTCCTGACTTACTCCTGGAGGGAGACTACTTGATCCACAAAGAAGTTATCTGGAGTAACCCTAAACTTTTCTCAACTAGCCTAAATCAGGAGTAAAACAGAGTTAGCAACTTTGCTGTGAATTGAATAGTCTCTCTCAAGGAGTAGCTCAGAGCTGCTCATCCCATCCTCGTAACTTCTGTGAATCTTCCTAAAATGGTTTGTGCACCATCCAGACTGAAAAAGAAATATACTGTAACGAAACTCAAATGAACATGTGTATAAACATACAACCCGTGGGCGCGAGATCAAGGGCCTCAGAGTTCAGAGTGCCAAAAAACCATATAGCTCTTTGCTTGTCGTTCGTTCATCTATCCATCCATCCATTCATAAAACAAATATCTGGAATTCACACACACTTTCATGAAGGGTCTTGCTTCCTTACCTTATCGTATCCAAAAACACCTCTACCCACCCTACCAGAAGCCACCTTGCTAACCAACTCCATGCACTGCTCATAAAAAGAACTAAAGCTGGCGGCATAGGTTTCCCTCACATAGCACCTAAACTATGGAATGCTCTCCCAAATGCACTCAGAGCAGAACCCTGCCTGCTCGCCTTTTGCAAATCGCTCAAAACCACACGATTCACATAACACTCACCTCACCATCAATAGGACTACCTGGCAATGCCCTGTACCTCCCACAGTCCAGGCACTATGTCTCCCAAACAATCTGTAAGTCAAACTTATGTAACCCTAAATTGAATCTGTAATGTAACTGTTTCATGTAACTACCATGTACTCCGTGTATTCCTTGTAACCAGCAATGTGTAGCCTGTAACAGCACCACGATTCCCTTGGGCTGATGTGCGCTTTAAAAAGTATGAATAAATACATACCTTGCCCATGGGAAGTGAAAAAGCTAACAAGACAAAAGTACGTTTTTATGAAATATAGCTAGTGATTTTGGCAGCGATCATGGGACTAAGCGATGTCCTTCTGCCCCAATATGTTTACCAAAGGTCATTTGTACCGCGCACTATGACCACTGAAGTGGTCCCCTGGCGCTCTGGCGGCTCTGAAAAGGGGAGGAGGGGGGGTGGGTTAGTAGGAATAAGCTGGAAAAGTGCAAGAGAGCAAATCAATTGCTTTTCTTTCCTCCTAGAGATGGTTTTACAAGCAAACATATAATCTATAGCAATGTACCACACCAAATATGCCACAAAGGTTACAGATGCCTCCATTGGCTCTGTAATCTGTTTCATTTGGAAATTTTTAAATATTTCATGTTAACTGTGTTAATATAATTGTAAAAATGTTGTATGTAAAATATCAAATATCGCAATAACTTACTTTAAATATATGGGCAGATATTTATTTTTCTTTTGTTATCTTGAAAGTGGCCACACTTCTACTGGGGAAGCTCTCGGTTCCTGCCATCCATCCTGCCAATGGCTCTCCACAGCCCACTTCTCCCATTTGCCTCGTGCTTCGTGCTTCTCGCCTCTGCAATTCAACATTAGAAAGATAATGCTTCAAGAGGATGGCAAAGTGCCTTCTTACATCAGTGAAAGCTAAGGGGACTTTGCATTTCTAATACATTACCTCGACACACCCTGTGGTTACTTTTATGGGATCAACTTCCATAACAGGAAATGGAAACGCGAGAGGCCTTACAACATTTTGAGTATTATTATATTTTTTATTATTAATATTATATTTATTGAGCACATACCTAGCTTTGAGAAGCAACATAATGTTTTACAATTGTAGGAGGAAGAACACAGTGAGGAAAGCAGAGAAAAAGGGAGTGGAGAGCTAATAGGGGTGCAGTGAGGAGCAGATCACTGAGTCTCAGGTATGGTGGGCAGAGGTGGGTTTGTGGACCTAGTTGTCAGGGAGGAGCCGATACTTTATATAATGATATAACTTATATAGTATAATGTATGTATGATTTATAATTCATGGAGGGAAAGACAGCCTGAATGTGGGATCAATTGGGGAAGCTCTGAGCCTGGTTGGTAAGAAATCATGAAGGGAAGAAATGCATCACAAGCATACAGATGAAAAGGGGTCTTTGAAGAATTCATAAATAGAGATTCACGGCACATTTAGGAGGTTCTGTAAGGGATCATATGCTAACCACCCATGGTGTTTTATTAGCGAATGGGGAAGATCATGGCGCTGGCAAAGCTCCATAAATTGCCTGACGAGGTTAGAGGTAATTTGGAGATACCAATTAGTGAACAAGACGCTTGTGCAGCCATCAGTGGCAGGGCACAAGGTAGTGAGGGGCTAGAGGAATAGTTATATAGAACATACGAAGAGGATTGGGTCCAGAAATTAATGGATATGTTTGAGGAATCCCCACAGATGATGGGTTTACCACCATCCACGAGGCAAGCAATGATAGTTCTCCTGAAACCTGGCGTGGGTCCCACGCAATGTGAGCTATGTAGACAGCTTTCCCTTACAAGGCTGTGAGTCTGTACGGCACTGATGATCCCCAATAAGGGTTAAACCATTATGCAGTTATCTACAGTCTTGAGGACTATCTGTCTTGGGTTGAAAAATGATACGTTTAAATTGCACTGCCACAAAGACAATGATATTTCCCTGGAGGAAACGTTTGGCATTTGAGCTACTTTGCATACCCACAATGTATTGCCCTGCTTGCTCTGAACTGTAGGTGAATTTCCAGTGATAGCTACTGGGTGGCGCTGTGCTGTGACATAACTCAAATGGCTTAATCTACTTTCACAATATAGACTGTTTATGATGTCTCCAGTGCACTAGGATCGAAGTGGTTTTTATACCGGCACGCAATGCGATCAGTAACCTGATAAGAGTCACACACATAGTCCAGGGAGTCAAGAAAAGAGAAGCAGAATATTGTATCAATTCATTAGATGCTTAGAAAGCATTTGACTCTAAAGGCTGGTAGCTTTTTATGTTGTGCTCTGGAATCCAGGAATTTTAGTGGTGCATTTGTGAGCTGGGTGAAACTATTATGCCTGGAGTTGTGGCCTGGAGTTGCAACTAGACAGCAGGTGCCAGAGTGTTGGCTGGGTAGAGAGGGGCACTTGGCAGTAATATTCCTTCTCCACTGTGGTCTTCATGCTGCTGATAGAACTCTTGGCAAATAGGCTTTTTGAGGAATTTACAGGGTCAGGCATACGGGTCGCAGGGACGGGACACTTTGCCACCCTTATGCAGATGATTTATTAATATTCTGGACCCCACACAGAATATTCCTAGGTTGCTCAAGACTGTACATGACTTTAGATCTTACACCAGATTATCTACTAACTGGAGTAAGTCATGTCTCCTTCACTGGGGTTGCCTGATACAACTGCAGAGCTCTGCATTGCCATGTTTTCCATTGGCAGGGCCACCATATAGGTTTACATAACTAGGCATACATATATATCATGACCTAACTGTTAAAATAAGAACAGTATTCAAAGAGGGAAGTGGAAGTGAAAAAATATATAGCTTTTTGAAAGATGTTGTCATTGTATACGCTTGGTCGGCTGGTTCTCTGCATTACTTCCTGGGTTGCGGTATGTATTCACAGGCAACGTGTTAGTTAATTTACTTACTGAGCTAGTTCCGGGGCAAGGGAGACATACAGTGGGGTTGAAAAATTGACTTGTATGACAGAGGGTGGGGGCCCAGGACGACCGGACTTTAGACATGGCGTGGGAGGCAGACTCCAATCGTGTCTGTGCGGTGGTCGAGGAGGACCTTATGGATATCGATAATTAAAAAAAGAATGGAATTCAAGTGCTTTATGCAAAAAATAATGCCCCATTTGGGGTATGCCACAATTTGTTAAAGGTACGAAAGTGGCATCCCTTATTATACAGAAGAAAATGATTTTTTGCAGAGATGAAGCACTTTCATGCTCTTAGGGATGGTCACGTTATTCAATTTGTTAAATTAGAGAGCATCTATTTAGAACATCATTGGGAGTGGATACCGGTCTACATTCGGTACCTGTCATTTATAAGGCATTTTTGAATAATGCTCCAAAAAACTATTTTTCCTATAGGAGACAGTGGGAAAACGATATTGGTTGTGATTTTACAGAAAATGAATAGGAAGGGGCACGTGAAGTTGTAGGCAAAGTGTCGAGAAACAGATTAAAACAAATTAAATTTTATATACTACATAGGGCCTACAGTACACTGATAATCTAACACAGGCTTAATCAAACTAACTTCACGGAATGCGCTAAATGTCTTCACGCTGAAGCAAACCTCTCCTGCTTGTTGTATTATGCCATAAAGTGGCGCAATTTTGGCTCACGGTAGTAGGGATCCTGGAAAGAGTTTCACACTAAGCACATCTGTATTCACCTATAGTGTGTTTGCTTGGGTATGATCTATGCTAAAACGTTGAAAGCAAGATGGTGGATCTCCGTGTCAGAACCCATGGTGCATTAATGGTCGAAAGTCGCTCTATTCTGGGCCGCGTTGGAAATGAATGTACTACAGCATAATATGAATAATGAAGATGTAGGGGCAGTTCGACTGGTGAGAGAACTAATGATTAGTAAATGAAAATATCACAAGCCTGGTGTAATAGAACGTCTATACAGGCCAAAGTGCAGGTTTTCATTGACACAGCAGGAGTAGGACCACTACATATTCTAAGGCAACAGCTCCCTCTAGCAGTGACAACAGGCATAGCTATCCGAAAATGTCTCTACTGCTCATGACTGCATCGGGCAAACATACAGGGCAAACATACTTCTGGCATTTTATTATGTTATTAGATACTTTCAGCATGACTCTTCAAAATGTTCAGAATATTTATGAAGAGAAATGGTAGATTGGGCCCCAAATTCGGAAGTCACTATCAGGGGTTGAATGTTACAAACATTAGTAACCCGGCGAGAGACAATCAGAAGTCAAGAGCCATTCTGATTGGCTCTCGCCAGGTCCCTACCCGGCCGGAAATCCCTTCATCGGGATTACACGGCCTCTGTTCCCGGCGGGGGGCGTGGCAGCCCCTCAGCCAATGGGGAGGCTCGAAGCAGGGCCATCCCCGCTCCGAGCCTCCCCGCGGCTGAGAGGCTGCCTTCACCCCCCGCCGGGGACTCGGGTAAGGAATTTTTTTTTTCTAAATCCCCTCCCTCCCTCCTCCCCACTTACCTTCTTGTTCCTGCGTCCCCGGCAGGGGGATGAGGAAAGCCTACAGCCGTGTGGAGACTCGGAGCAGCCCCGCTCCGCGCCTCCACACGGTTGGAGGCTTCCCTCGTCCCCCGCCGGGGAGGCAGATACGTTTTCTTTTTTTTTTTTTCTCCCACCCAACCCCACTTACCTTATTTTTGATCCTTTTGACTCCGTTTTCCCTTTCCATGGCGGCGGCCATTTTCTTGGTAGTTTTTTTTTTCTCCTGAAACGCCGCAGCGCCGAAACGCCGCAGCGTTTCAGGACAAAAAAAAAGCTTTTAGTGCCCCGGTCACGCAATTTTTGCAGGCCGGGGCACTAATAGCAATAGAACCCGAGCGTCGGGGGCATTACCATCTCAGGTAATGCCCCGGGGCCTTCGGTAAGGCCCTCGCTTCGCTCGGGTCCTTACCTATAGCCCCCCGGCATTACCTGAAACGGTAATGCCCCCGACGCTCGGGTTCTATTGCTTAATTAATATACTAAGGAGCACATTGTTTGATTGTTTTGCGTTAATAAAATTCCACTACAGAACGTTATGACATTCCTACTATGTGCAGTCGTTTAGGGCTTGTTTGGTTAATGTGGTGTCTCTTTAAGAAACACATGCAGTGGATTGACAGAACTCCTTCGCATGTAGAACTTTATAAATGGGGCGTGTCCCGTGATGCCTCAGGGAACATGCAGAGTCCAGACTGAGAACAAGATGCCGGGTGTCATCAGCGGGGCCGAGGGTGGCTAGCTGTGCACATGACCCGATAGGGGTCCATGTAACATTGGCAACGAGGAGGTCGTCTGGTATGGCTCGGACCCGCTGGGCTGGGTGGAGGTGATTCTGAGTTGCGACTCGGAGAGAAGAACGTTTACCGGCTGCAGAAATTCTTGGATGCTCCACGAACATGTGGACATTTTGAAAAAGAAAAATGTAAAACCAGGAAAGAGAAATTAGGATGTTTTCCCTGATCTTGGTTTCGTTTTGCCGGCAATTGTGGAGAAAACACAGGAGGGCTGAATTTTTATCTTGGGCACAAGTAAGGCGCTGTTTTCTTTATTTCTGATGGCGTGCCAAGAAGATTTTTTCACAGTGACATTTTCTCCAGCACTGGTGGGGGCAAGTGCAGTTTTGTCGAGGAGGGGCTGTCCTGGCCAGTGAACTCGAAGTGGCCAGTGGAGGTGATGGATGCCCCACTTTATTTTCTCTACTTCCTGTGTGGGTTGCGGTCCCTGGTTGGAGTGCTGCTTGTGCGCCCACGTGCACAGTGAATCACGTGTCGGAGGAGGGCCTAAAACAGTATACCCAAGGTTGACTGCTTGCAAGTGCCATCTACATGATGGGTGTTCAGGAAGTTTGAGGCGCTGCTGCTGCAGGGGTTGTGCAGGCAGAGTGCGGGCGCCGTGCCAACAGGGTGCCGAGGCTCCAATGCCACAGTTTGACATTTCAGGAGCTCCAGCCAGCCTGCGTCCATGGTGGAACTTGTGGATTGGATTGACAGTACGGATATCTATTTCAAGGCCACAGGGGACATAAACGATGAAAGCATGGTGGCAACCCTCTTATTCTCGGCTGGCCTGGAGGTGCATCAAATATTTAAGACTTTGCAGCCAGTGGGCGATTCCTATGACACAGCAAAGAATGCACTGCAGGAACATTTCATGCTCCTTGCTAACATGGATTATGAAAGGTTTCCAATGTGTAATGCAAAGCAAAAAGATTATGAAACTCTAGACACTTTTCATGGACGCCTAGGGTGCATTGCGGCTACCTCCACATGGGAGAATGAGCAAGGCGTGATTCGTAACCAGTTGATCCAGGGATCTGCTTCTGGCAAGCTGCATCGTCAAATGCTGAGGGAACCAGGCCTAACCCTGCATGGGATGCTCGAACTTGGACACTACCATGAGGTGGCAGACACACGCGCTTCCAAGATGGACGCGACTATACGTTCACTCAAGGTTGATGAGGTGTGTGCGATAGATTGCAGTCAAGGGGCAAGAGGGACCCAACGGGCCGTAGCGCACCCAAAAGATAGAGGCCTCAGATCAACAGAGTTGTGTCTAAAGTGTGGGTATGACTTTCCACAACCAACAGAGTGCTCAGCAAAGGGCAAAGCATGTGGGATGTGGGAGAATATCGACCACTACGCACGTATGTTTAGAGCTCCAATGCCGGTGCTGGTCCAGAGAGGATCCATCAGGGCTGAATTTTTCAGGCAGCAGCGGCCACCGAATGTGGCCCTCGTTGACCAGGAGGAGGAGGAGGGAGAAGGCCAAGAGGGCGAGGAAGACGACGATGATAAGAACATCTTTTTAATTTCCAGTGTGAGTGTGGTAAAAGCGAAGGCCAGGAGACAGCTGAAGTGCATGGTGTGTGTGGATGGGTCACTGTTATTGGTGTTGGTGGACACAGGTGCCTCTGTCAACGTTATGACGAGAGCACACTATAACCGTGGGAGGTTGTACATGCAGATATTGGCTCCACTGGGAGAGACATGCACATTCTGGTGATAGTGGATCAGTGGTCGAGATATCCAGAAGTGGAGTTCTGGGAATCTGTATCATTCGACCATGTGGCAGCAGCATTAGCAAAGATTTGTTTTACTCACGGCCTTCTCCAGGTGTTGTGCTCTGACAATGGACCACCATTTCAGGGAGAAAGCTTCAGCCAACTCATGAAGGAGTGTACACTACACCATCTGAAGGTAACAACTGTCTGGCCAAGGGCAAATGGGGAGGAAGAGAGATTTATGAGGACCCTTAACAAGGTGTTCCGCATCACCCACGGCCAAGGACATTGTCTCAGAACGGGCCCATACAAGTTCCGGAGGGAATATCGAGCGACACCCGACCGCTCCACAGGGGTGGCACTGACAGAGGCCATGTTCAAACGATGTCCAAGAGGTCTTCTGCCAAACACAGGGGACCGGGAACCGGCGTTGATCGAAGATGACTGAGTGGTGGAGGAAAGAAGATCCAGGAATGAGAGTGAGAACATGAGACGAGGGTTCAGACCAAACCCACTAGTGCCGGCAGACAAAGTGATTGTGAGAAACAGGACCCACAAGGGAAACTGTCCTTGCCATATGAACCCAACCCCATGGACATGGCAGCTGTATAGGGATGTATGAAAACTGCCTCCGATGGTATGGCAACAGTCACGAGAAATGCAAGCTTCTTCAAGAGAATCCAGGAGAACGACCAGCCAGGAGATTCCCCTGGAAGGGGAGTGCAGAAGAGTCTGATGAAGGTGGTGGGACTGATCGTTCTCTGAATCCCCTGGACCAAGGGGACGCAGGTGAGGAGAGGCTGAGCTGGGAGGGGGGCTGGCAGTATTCACAACGTGCAGGTAGGGGAAGACCTGCTCACCTGGAGGATTATGTGCTGGACACATGAAGCGAACACTTGATGCTGTCCTGAGTGACTGAGTAACTACGTTTGCTGTTTGTGTGGTTAATCACCAATTGTTTATGTGGTGACAATTTGTTAAGAAAAATTAGGAGTGTGGTGTTCCTTTAAGAAACACATGCAGCGAAGTGATGTAACTCTGTCACGTGTGGAAGTTAATAAGTGGGGTGTGTCCTGTGGTGCCTCAGAGCATGTGCGGAGCTCAGACAGCGAACAAGGTGCCTGGTGTCATCTGCAGGGCCGAGTTTGCCCGCCGTGCGCATGACCCGAGAGGGGTCCATATAACAGTTAAGAAAGTTATTGTCATATCTATTTGTGTTAGGTTAAAGATGTAAAGTACAGAAGGTTGATTAGTGCATTAACTATACCATATATTAGTGATGGGATACCCGTCATAGACGGTTATAGGCATGCACAGAAAATATGGTACTGTAATCAGAAACAATTAACATAAAGAGATTTTAAAAAGTACATCACAGAAACCTATTTCCAAACTTCCTTTCGCCTCGCCCCCTCCTGCCTGCAGATGTGTAATACCATGTGTCCCAGAATGTTTTTCTTTGGACAGTGACTATTGGGAGCAGCATCACTGCTTTCTCTTTTGTCAACTCCCTGCTACATGATTTTGGGGAAAAACTGTAGCTAAGGCTCTCGCAAGGCATTTGCTGCAGGGCGGGAGATTGCCAAGGAGGAGGGATCCTCCCAGGCCCTTGTTGGTTGAGGAGGTCTGATCGAGGCGGAGAGAACGCCCCAGCTGTGTGAATCATGCAGGTCCAGTTGTGGCTCAGCAGTTGGCCTTCCTGGACCCAAAAAGCAGGTAAGCCGCAGCACGCCCAGTCTGGTTCAGGGAAATGGTTGAGCCAGGTACAGGCAGGAGAGGAGAAAGTCCGATTGCAGCAATGGATGAGGAAGTTGAGAACTGCATAGACCAGCTGGCAAGATCATGTGGGGGAGCTTGCATGAGAATGATGGAGGACGGGCTTCTCTGTAAGGAGCTGTCTGCTTGGCCTGCAAGCCGCCCTCTGGTGCCATGGAAGGTGGCGCTGAGGAATTGTAGTTTTATGTCGAATTTGTTCTTGGCGGGGTGCGGGCTGAGGAGGCGGTAGCTATGTTAATTTGCAGACATGAATGTGTTGGTTTTGATATACCACAGTCTTGCACAGAGTTTTTGTAACCAAAGGAAAGGGAACAGATCTTCACACCCTTTGGAAAAGTTCAGATTGGTTAAGTGCCAAGGGAAAGGAGTTGGGGAAGAACAAAGATGCACAAGTACAAACAAGCATTTCTGCTTCATAGCTCAAGGCCATCCATTGCAACAGTGTTTTGGATGCACAGTTCAAGGACCATATAGTTCAAGAGATAGGATGGTTCAGGTGTCAGTGACAAGGAAACTAAGCAAAGAATGTACATGTGTGAAGAAGCCTTTCTGTTTCGTTCTTCTAAGACCACATTGACCAGGCAAAAAGAAAGATCACGTTGGAGGGCACAATGGCAAACAAGTCTTGATGTTATATAGTTAAGGACAAAAGCCATTGAATGCACGAGCATGTTGATGACTTAGGTAGTTTTGATAGACCATATAGAATCTTAGCGTGTCCAGCGAGACATGACAGTTCAAGGTTCCGGAAGTAGTTCTGACTTTTCAGAAAATGGAAATGGCTCCCAACAGAGAGTTGGTCTGGCAGTACTCAGGACTTAACTATCATGCCTGATAAGGGAGGGAAGAGTTACCCTTCCTCCCAGAGAGTCAACATACGTATGCATCCTGCCTTTTGTTCAATTTACTTGAATGTAGATGGTAGGGGGCCTGGATATTTTCATATTATCCTGACACCAGGTGGGTAGTTTACCATAATTATGTTAGTTTTGAAACAGAGGTGCAGACCTAAATGCAAATTCTGCACTGCAGTCACTTGGCTGTTACATCAGCTATCAGACAGGGCACCAATTACCTCTGAACCTGCCCTGTGCCACAAGAGAGCAGGTGCTGTAGATCAGGATACTATTGCAACAAATGGGCATGGCTGTACACTATGCTTTTGGCATGGAGTCCAATTAAATGGGGTTCTTGTTACCAGATAATAATGCCAGCTAGCTCTTTACAAGAACCCGGTTGCATGGCATTGTGCATGGTTTTGGTTCCATGAGCTAGACTCCAACAGAGGCCTTTTATATCAAAATACAGACAATGGAGATAGAAGTGTATGGAATTTGAAACCCTCATTCTGATATCTCCAAAACTGAGAATCAGTCTGCAGAGTTTGTCAGTGATGTCTAGCTTCCGGAAAGGATGGGGTTGGAGCAACCAACAGAGACTTTATTTTCACAGAAGCAAGCAGATTAGGGCAGGAAATCCTTGGGGGAGAGGTTTTGGTCTCACCATGGAGAAGTGGGCACCGGCTTGAGCAGACCCACCTCTAAAGAGAGAGCGAGCTGGCAACGATGGGCAGAGCACTGATTATTTTCTCAGAGAGGGTGGGGAACCAAGCAGTGTTAATAATAACAGACGACTCCATGTCCTTGGCATTTATAAACCGTCAAAGATGGACAAGGTTAAGACTTTTGGAGGGCCTGTGGAGGGACATATGGGAGCATCATGTGAAGTCCCTAGAAGCAGTGCACACGCGGTTTTGGAGAATGTAGCAGTAGGCCTCCTGTGCCGGATATTCCCATGTTCCCTTGAAATATCGCTGCACCCATGCATTGTTCAGGATTTGTGTTACAGATTTGGGACTCCTCTAGTCAGTATGTTTGTTTCCCATGGGACAGCCTGGGTGGCCAAGTGTTGCTGAGGCACAAGACTCCAGGCACATGGGGGTTGATGCATTGTCTCTGGAAAGGCCCCAGAGTATATTATATGTGATCCCTCCCATCCTTATGATATTCAAGGTGGTCTAAAATATCATGAACAGCCAGTCTGCAGTGATCATGGTAGTGTCATATTGGGCAAGAAGGGGCTGGTTCCCGATTTTTGGTAGAGCTACAGGTAGAGGGTGTCTGGAGGATTCTAAAATGGCCCCTCCAACTCTTAGGAACACCAAGAGACTACTCCGTGCAATGACCATACAATGGTCAGTGTGGAAATTGAGAGCAATGTACTGCAGGGGTTTGAGTGGCGGCGCACTGGCAGAACCAATCCAGCACTTATGGCGACCTGTGACTGTCAGAGTCTCTGATCGCCACTGAGCTCATTTTGTATAATGGTGTGAAAGGAATCACATTCCAGCTTTGCAGTGTGGGGTTGCAATAGTATTACAATTTCTCCAAGTTGGCTGTCAGTGTCAGAAGGTGCTGGCAGTCTCACCACTGAGTGCTCAATCCCAGCATTCCGTCAGCACTGCAATGAGGATACAGCAGGGAAGAGCGAATGAGACACTTCCTGAGGAGCTTACCGAGGTCTAGCCCCATGTGTATGCAGGCACTCATGCCCAGGGATTTACCCTTGCTCCTAAGTTCTCTGCAGGCGGCTCACTTTGAGCCAGTTGATATTTTTGATATTAAGTTTCTGACATTGAAAACTACACTTTTAGAGAAAAAAGAGATCAGCCAATGGTCTGGGTGCAATAGGGACCTAGCTGTGTAGACCACCTTATTTGAGGATACAATTGCAGGCATTGATAATGAGCTATGATCCAGCCTTCCTACTCAAGGTCATTTACAAATTTAACAGGTCACAATAGATTGTGCGTTCAGTATTGTTCCAAAATACTGCCTCACCAGAAGAGGTGTGGTACTATTTGTATATGAAAAGAGCAGTGTGAGAGTACACACAGAAAACAGAGGCCTTCAGGAAGGCAAAAATGTGTTGAGGATCTTTGGGGGCCTGAGGGTCAGGGCAGAAGGCATCGGTGCTGCAATGGATTTGGCCAGTAATCACCTTAGAATATGCAGCAGCAGGTTGCCAGCAGCAGAAAATTGTTCCATGTGATTATGTTGCCTGAATAATGTCATCAGGGATGTGAATTTCTTTTCCTTGCCCCTAAAATACTTTGCACAAATATTCTAGCAGGGGTTTAATTACGATTATAAACTCCAATCCTAGAATATTTGGGAAAAGTGTTTGATTTTACTGAGGGCATATATTTTGGGAAATGTCGCCTCCTGGTGGTATATTCCTTGAAGAGATGTTCACTGGATACCCAGAAAACATCCAGGGGAAGTTTACCAAAGGGATGGCTGCACCATGCGCCCTCGCAAAAGGAGTCTCCCTCCAGGGTCTTTGCAGAGCAGCAACATGGGCTGATGCCAATATATTTATTAGACATTATAGGTTGGATGTGGATCGTCCAGCAGCCCATATACTGGAGTTTTGCAATCTGCTATCATTTAGGGGTAGTGTTTTTCAGATTTACTGGTCAATAGAAATGATTAAAGGGTGTGCAGCAGCATACTGTGAGACAGTATGCTTTGTAATAGGGCCTTCTATTCAGGGTTTCCGAATATCTCAAGCTTAAGAAGTGTGACGAAGAAGAGGGACATAGAGGTAATGATTGGATTAATTACGGTAATTTAATTACTCCTAGTCCCACTCTTCTTTATGACTGTACTAATGACCCTCCCCGCCCTCTTGATGATTGGAAGATCCCATAATGCTACTTTGAAATGTAAGTAAGGATGCTGGGACACAGGAGGTATTCTTCCCCCACACGGGCACTGATGGAGCTCAAGGAAGTTTGGAAAGAGTTTCCTGTCATGGAGGTTTGTGAGTCAAAGGTAAGTAGTGTTGCAACGAAGAGTAGGATTTGAAGTAATGAAGATTATTGGTATGTAATCCAAACATCACCACACAATTTTCCCCACTGCACAACTTGACACAAAATAACACAAACATTTCTCTAGCTTTCAAAGCACTTCCATGCTGTAGGAAAAAGGAAATAAGGTTTTAAGAGCACGCCTACCTGCTTCGTCCTAGCTGTTTCGCATGAAATTAACATTGCAATATTTCTGAAAATGATAATTTGAGAGACAACATTATTCCTGCTTGAAGTTATCCTTGGTCGATGTTGTGTGACTGCAAAACAACCTAGTGCCTCTGAACCTCGGCGTCTCTGGTCAACTAACTCCAGTCATCTGTATAATCATTATCCTGCCCTCTGTTTCCTTATGGTCCCCTCTTCGTCCATGGAGTCAGCTATTGAGCCTTCCCAGGGGAAATATTGGGATACCTTTTGCCAGGATGTCGACATCAGTGACAGTGGAATAATACGCTTGACCATTGCAATTAAGTTCCAAGTTCAGTACGTTCAGCAACAGCATATATTCATTTACAACAGCACCAGTGCACATTATCTTTAAATCACGTTTGGCCCAGGCCACGAGGCACTTGAACATGCTAGCATTCCTGGGGCCTCATTACTGAGACTTAAAACTGGTCCAAGTGCAATCGTGAAGGGTATTAGCACTTAAGCAACTGAGGCAAAACGGCAGTGAAACAATCATTTTTCTGCATTAGTGATTTTTTAAACCTTCGTTTTAATGCTGTGTAGCAGTGCCCTCGGACCTGTTCACATTGGCACAACAACTACGGGACAGTACAATTTAAGGAGAAGGCAATCTTTTCCTCCGAAATCAGGTTCTGATCCTTAAATGTACACTCGCAGCACAAACTCTAACCAAATAAAAAAAAAGTGGCATATGCGATGGTTCTAGGGAAGAGGTTAGCTGCCGCACAGAAGAAATAGGTAATAGATTAAATATACGATGCAATACTGCCATCTAGAGGTATATGGAGGTGTGTTGTTTTTTTTTATAGCTAGTTACCAAGATACAAAGCTACTTTGATGTAAGGGCAAATCCAATAGGTTCTGTCTGTCATACATACATGTAAAGTGCATCCTCATATACCCCAATAATGCCCTTATATGTCTGGCGTAGTCATCATATGGTACGATATAAATCCAAATGTGCCGTTGCTGCCATCATATGCCATATGAAGACTCTAATACTCCAATAATGTGCTACATAAAACTTCCAAATAAATGCATACATAGATGGATACATTCCTCGAAGTTGCTTGATCTGGCCACTGAGAAAGCCGGGTCCATGGGACACCAGTGGTACATTGAACCAGGTCTGCATACTTGACCCAGCCAACCTCCAAGTTTGACACCGAAGCCATGGCACATCCATTCTCCAGGTCCCGCCCAGAGTTCCAGTTTGGTCACTAGGACATGCTACTGGGCCTGTCTTGTGGCACCGCTAGACCCCCATATGCCCAATGGGCATGGCCTTCAGCCATTGCCAGGGGACTCTTTGCCTAGGGCACAACCTTCATCAATTCCCTGGGAAACTCCAACCAGTCTAATGTAGCCACTGGGTATGTCTGTGGACAACACTAGTGAACACCTTGGCGCTCCAAAGTCACCCAATGTCCCCAATGGGCATGGCCAAGGCACCCCACACCCGTTAGCCAATCAATGTGCCCAATATCTACTTTTGCAGGGACACAGCCTTCAATTCAATTCCAGGCCATCTGCAGCCATGCTCAGTGGCCACGTTGCCTGAGGCATGGCCTGCAGCTAAGTCCTGGCCAACTCCAAGCTAATTATTGTGGCAACTAGTGATGGCCTTAGGTCACAAGCTGAGATGAGACCAGTCCCAGATGAGACCATGCGCACAAATAGACCTTTGGAAGAGACTCCAAGGTTCAAGCTGAGTGTATGCGTTCCAGCCAGGCTCAATTCGTGTCTGAGACCAGAATGAGACAAATAACTCACTCGACAACCATGGAGTAGGGCAGTGTGCTGAGGACTGAGTCTGCTGGCCTTGCGGCTAAAACAGCCGTTTTTCGTTTTCTGGCCATACTTTATGGAGGAGTGACCCCCAAAGGCCAGAAATGTACCACTTTTTGCAGATGTTCCACAGGACACAACGGTGAAATCTTTGAAGTGTTTCTGGGTCCCCAGTCCAAAAAAGGTGCTCTTTTGAAATTCGCAGATATGGCCTGGTCCGTGGATCAGAGTGGGCCAAGCAGGATGCACAAAACCGCGGTGTGGGTTCACAAATATGCCCACAAACTTGAAATATGGGATTTTAACTGATTTGCTTTTTGTTGAAAGCTGTAAAAGGTTGTCTCCAAACCAACCAAGGCACTGTAATGAGACCAGATGCCAGTTGCCTTCCTATAGGCGAGAGAAGAAGTTGCCTATGGAAGTTTGCATGAGAAATGCCTGTTTTAGAACCCCTTCATAACAACCCCTCTTCCCCGATTGAATCTCAGAAAACGTTCCTGTATAATTCAAAGTTGCATGCATATTTATTTTGGAAAGGATCGAACGGCTCCATGGTTGTAAGCATTGGAAAACGTGCTTATCCTTTGGATGAACAAATAAGCTATAACTAGCGAGGGCAGTGTATGCCAATGGAGCTGTGTAAAAGGGGGCTGTTTTAAGTGAAAAGTGTCAGGACCAATGACAGGTGTGAAGATGACAGATGCTTTTCAGTTGAAACTTGAGAGCTAGGTCCCTGAGGGGAGTGGCTGACTTTTATTTGTTATTAAATAATTACATTATGCAGGTAATCCAAGTCAGAAAGGGTAGCCGTTTAATCATGCCACCCTTTCATAAAGTTCCATGCTAAAAGTATAGTACACATATGCCCTGCTGCATCAGTCTGCTAATCTACAACACCACATTTCTGAAGATTATGTTCAGTGCAAACATGTGCCCTGTTTGACAGCTTTTGTGACAAAAATCCTCCCCAGACAGAGGTTGTATTTAACTGCTGCACCTCTGATCCAAAGACATGATAATTGTGGGTCTGTCTATCTAGCGGTAGGGTAATCTCTAAAAATAATGTTTGGGGATCCTCTGGGAGGTTGGGTAATACCCCTCCTCCTGCCTCGGAGATTTTCCATATGAGAGCTCCTGGGAACCATGCTTAAAAGAGACATGCCCATGATAAAGGCAAGCCTCACCCTAGGGTGTTTTATACCAGAGGGCATTTGAAGCTGCAGGCTTGGGAAGGGGGCAGGTTAGAGTAGTCAGAAAGACCTAAATGGAACTGAGGGAAGGTTTCACATTCTTGCCTTTCTGTCCTTACTGCCCTCTCCAGTTCCTGTAGGACAAAGCACTCTGAGTATGATTGAGGAGGCAAGGGTCACTAATCACAGCTACAGGGATTGAACCCCTTACATCAGGCTTGCTTTTGTCCAATCCCTGGTAACCTTTTACCATTAAAAAGAAGAGGTCTCCCTTGATTCTCATTTTCTTTGAGGACTTAGAAGAAGAACAGAAGAATTTGTTGGACTGCTATTGGGAATGCAGTCCATTCCAAAGTCCTCCAGTTGTGAGGTGAAGATAGAGTGGCTCCAAGGCAGGTGCAAGCTCTGTCGCCTAACCACCCACAGGGAACATGGGGGTGACTTGCTGTTGGAATAAGACATACACTCTGTAGCTCCTCTGCTACGAGGCTACTAACTGAAGGTGAAGCAACCCCTGCAGTTGTTAGCCAAGCTGACTGGACTGGAAGTGACAAGTAAAAGGAATCACCTTGTGCTAGGAGCCCTGTAGTGGAACTGGCAGCACTTGCAGGATAAAGGAAGTCGCCCTTCTCTCTCTCTCTGCTTCCACCAATCATCTTGACACTGGTTTGAGCAGCTTCAATGCCTTAGTGCGGATGGGCCTCTAATCACCTTAGCCCAAAACAGACACACCACTTTAGAAGCAAGTGCATGTTTGTATGTAAAGCAGGTTTATTGTACACACAGCGGGAAGGATGTGGGTGATACTCTAGTGTCAAACTAACCTGAGTCTCCCTGAACCAAACAAGATGACACATTATATACATTATTGCAACAGTTAAAACACTTGCACACATTTTATTACAAGTTATCCCCCTACACATGATTGGTCAAACCTATACAAAAGAAATCCAATATTCTCTAATTCCCATGTTCTCATTGGTCACATTCACGTATCTAACGTCATCAGCTCATATTTGTAGCACACCCCTTTCCTGGAGTCTTCCATGGTAGGCTGTGGCATCATCAAATAGCTACACATTCAAACATAAACAGAATTCATTACAAGTTCCAGTTGGCCTGGGACCTTCTAACCACACAAGTGATTGCACATGATTTGCAAGGTCACTTCAAACAATGTGAGTAGGGGGAGAATAAATAAGTTTGCTTTGAACTGGTGATAACTCAACCACCCACACTTGCTGGCATCCTAATTTCATTATAATCTAAACGACTACCAACTCAACATGTATGACCTCTGCACACAACCTGAGAAAATAATCGAAACCCATAAAGTATCACTCAACACTGCCCTTAGGTGTCGCTTCACCCCAGGTTTGTTGCTCAGTTACAAACAGATGGTCGGACCTATCTGACCAATGAATAACAGGCTCTCATGTACTTCAAAAGATTTCATCTCCTTGCCTCAAGAATGCCAAGTCATAAAAACACAACCTGGCTGTAACTGATCATCTGGTATTGTCGCAGCTAGTCATTGCCTTGCCTCTGCCTCAAACCTTGCAAAAAACTGTTCTCCCAGTCACACAGAGTTCACCTCGCAAAACTTGACTGCAGAGCCCAGCCAAACTATGAAAAAGCACATGGCATACAGAACTACACCATGTACCCCAAACTGTCCCAAACATATTCCCCTTGAGACCTCCATGTATGGATGTCACTGCATGCATGTTTTAAAACTACTGTGTCCTTCACATGGGTTCCTTCATAACAAATCTCCTTTCTCGCATGCACATTATGAATCTTTTCATTGTCCAGTTTCTAGGCGCTTCGTGGGACATAATACCTATATTGTGTTTTTTTTGTCATCAGCGGTTTTGACATTTATCTTGCTGCACTCATGCAAATCTAAATGTAACACATATCCCATTTTCATGAACAATGCTAGATACATGTAAAATTGCAACACCGTGCCAACTTCGCCGCTCCCCCAGTCACTAATATGGCGAGTGCAACATTAACCCACCTTACTCATTGGGACCTTTTCTGACCACCTCAACATTCCCCCTTTAGTTAATACTTTAACTTATAAACCAAGTTCTTGTTCTTTAAAACATCTTCTTTGGGAAAAACACTACAATCACCTCTCACATTGGTTCCAATATTGCCATACTCCTCTGCTGAACAAACCCAACTCGTCCCTCCACCATTTCCGCAATCTTTCCGCTGCTCCACACAATCATTCCAACTTGGTGGAGGACACAAGACAGCTTCCGTCTGAGTACTGATGTGATGTAATATGGTAGTGGTTCTAGCTTTGGACTGGGTCACAGTTATCATGGCAGCTGCTTTCGGTAACCAAGCAGATCAGCATTGTAAGAGCATTTGGCAAGAGCAAAAGATAATAAGAAAAAAGACAAAAATTTCCATTTAAATCTTGACAGCTAGGCTCATCCAATTTGGCACCCAAGAAACAAAGAGTCCAACAAAGGGTAATTTGTGATTCTTGCATCGTTCTCCATGACCACCCTAAGCTTGCGCAAGGCAGCGATTGTTTGTATCAGAATCCCATTCTCTGAATCATTAGGAGGCACACATGTACAGCAGGTATTCCCTAACTTCTGACAGGCCCCTTCCTCCATAGCTGTTAGGAGGTTGAGGATATATCTATTCTGCAAGGCAATGAGTCTCAGGGCCGAAAGTTCTTCTTTAATGGCACTGAAAGCTGACTCAGAAGAATTTATAAATAACAACATTTCATACTAGGTCCCCTGTAGCCACTTTGCATTTGCTGCAGCTTGGATGCCAGGTGCCAGGAGGGAGGAGAAAAATGTCCCAGTTTGACTCAATAAATTATATTGCTTGTGAATGTCTATTAAAGCTTTTGGAGACGCCGCCGAAAGGTAGTTTTACTGCTTGGTCCATCGTGATAGTCCCTCCTTTCCACGATCAGGCAAAGTCATTGAAGTGTTCATGTCGATAATACAGGGGACACAAGGGGCACAGGGGGCAAAGGGGGTTCAAATGTGGCTTTGGACATCAGGCCGGCAAGTATCATGTGGTTCTCAGGAATAACAAGGACAGGCACATGTAACGTGGTAAAACGGCACACAACCCGCCAGGCTGGAGGCAATTGTCTATAGGCATACTGTCCACAAGTCCAAAATACATTGAGAAGCATAGCTGTACCTCCAGCCAGATCAGCAATGTGAAGCATGCGGCTGCAGTTTCCACTGCCCTTAAAACACAGAGAGAAATAAGTAAGTGTCTGTACCTTAACAGGTTTTTCTGGCTCCTTGAGCCATGTCAGATATTACTTTTGCCACACATTTCCACAATCTTGGTTTACACATACTACCCATTCTGAAAATCTCTTCATCACTCCAGCAGCTCGGCAAATCTTCACTCCTTGCTCCTGTCGGTTGTTGATGATAATGACCCCTTTCAAACTCAACTGGACTCTTTGCGTATACCAAACATTTTTCTGCTCTTTACGATCTGTAGCTGAAAACATTTCATCAATATGTAAAATAGATGGTGTGAGATATTGCCCTTGAAACTGTCCTCAGACCGTGCACAAAGCTAGGTGCATTACACACAGTGCCTATGATACTCTATTTCATCTGGGATAAACACCCCAGGGACACCAGAAGCATGGGGGATGAGAGAGCAGATGTAGCAAAATCATACAGGGCTCTCTCCCACTCTCCTCATATGGCTATACCATACAGTATCTGCTGCAAAATCATGTGCATCTACTATCGGGTCTAAATTTACATACCAACTGCTGGTTTTCATTTGCAACCCTGTTTTCCACTGGAATGAACTGTGAATCCTTAGGGCATACTTAACTTTAAGCTTGCTCCTGTGCCGGTGGAGGGGCACCAGTATCCCTTTGTACGTCGCTGATATGGACACAACTCTTGCTACCCTCCACCTTCACAGCAGATGGAGTTTGCGAAAATCACTCCAGCATCGCACAAAGGGGCCAATGAAAACTTCGTCCCCGGGGAATAGTTGCTACTTGTGCAGATCATCAGATTCTTTGCTGCTGTCGCCTACATACTGCTGATGAGAAGACACAAAGTGTGAAGATATAATTCTGAAATGTTTGGTTAAGACCCTAAGGTTATACCTAAACTCCTCACTCAGGACCTCTGCTGAGTTATGTGGCTCTGATGTTGTGCATGCTGGTGAGAGCAGTGTGTATAATCTATGTCCCGTCACAATTTCATGAGGGCTGAGGTGGTGATATTTCCCTGACTGATTCCTCAAATAAAACAAAACAATTGGTAGGCAATAGTCCCAATTCATATGCAAATCATTACATGTATTCAATGATAAAGAATTAAGAATACCATTTAGCCCTTTCACAATTCCGTTGGCCTGTGGGTGGTACAATGAACCCAGCTTGTGCTTAATGCCCAAAAGTGGAGTAATCTCTGCAAATGCAGCATTAAAGAAATGGGTCCCATCGTCTAACTTTCGGACCTTACAAATTCCCCACTGTGGAAATTCCTCCCTCACCAAAACATTTGCTGCAGACTTAGCATCAGCGTGCACACATGGAGCAGCCTCGAGCCAATGGGAAAATGGGCAGACCACAACAATTAGGTAATGAAAATTATTAAATTTCTTTATCATGCCTACAAAATCTATGTTGAGTTCTTGGAAGGGCCCTAAAGGGCTTAGGCAAAACTCCTCTTATCATCCTAATGGTATTACCAGGAGTAAATTCTCTATAGACTATAGACTATATAAATCCCTACAAATCTACTTACCTGTTCTTGGAGGTTTTGTATGAACCATTCCTCCTGGAGCTCTGTTGTGATTTGTCGCTGAGAAGTGTGCAGTTAATGCAGTTGCTCTAGAGCCACAAGAAGAAGTTCTACAAGCATTACTATCTTCCCTGTAAGTTCCTGTCTCCACAGAAATTCTTACCCCATGTTTCTCCCGTCTCTGCCCTCCACATCTCCTGAATGAACTGGATGTGCGCGGCAGGATCGTCATCTAACTTCATTGTTTTGGCCAAGATAGAATTTATATTGGCCATGGCCATATTGGGATATAAACCCACAGGGTCCCCTATACCTGTGCCCTATAATTATTAAATGCTGTCCCATCGTACCCTGGTCACCTCCAAAGCTTGTCTGACCGTTATCACATTGGAGCTGTAAATAAGCTTTTCATGTCCCCTATGGCCAACATGACACCGACAGTATGTTTCTCTAATGCGTAAATCCACTCCCCTGGAGTGAGCAAAGCAAGAATCTTCATCAAATTATTCCAGTTCATGTGTGACCACAGGACATAATACACCCTTCCCTGACCTTTCAAGAGCAATGGAAATTGAATTACACCTGCTTTTACTGAGGTTTCACCCATCTCTCTCCTACTACTGACCACGGTCATGCGAGTACCACGGCATGTCCTAAGGCTCCATGGTGTACTCTCTTTCGCTGCTACTGGAATGGGAGGTGGAGCTGCTATACTCTCCTCTCCCTGCTCAAAATCTGACTCCCCTTCACCTACATCTCCTAACTCCTGTTATCACCTGTCCAGATACTTCTAAAGGCACAGAAGCATATTCTGCACTACTTTAGGATGCTGGTTCCTGTTCTCCCTGCTCGAATCCCATACTCATAGCAATACTTCCGTCCTTCAAGTCCACTTTGACCTGCTTGATATCTGACCTGTCCAACCTAAAAATAACTTTTCCATGCCTACAC